>NC_046318.1:45472732-46130232 GCF_009819535.1 Lacerta agilis | reverse complement strand
CATGTCCAGGTCCGGGGACCGAACGTCTACCTTCGACCCGAGCCATAGCGACAACCTGCTCCACGGCCTCAACCTGCTGTGGAGGAAGCAGCTCTTCTGCGACGTGACCCTGACGGCGCAAGGCCAGCAGTTCCATTGCCACAAGGCCGTGCTGGCCTCGTGCTCCCAGTACTTCCGATCGCTCTTCTCCAGCACCGCCGGAGGAGGAGGAGGAGGCGGAGGAGGCGGCGGCGGCGGGGGGAGCGGGCACCACCACCACCACCCGCTGGGCGTCGGACCAGGTGCTCAGGACGGCCTACCCTCCAAAGAGCAGCAGCAGCAGCAGCAGGAAGAGTCCGGCACGCCCTCCTCGTCCCCGGAGGACAAACTGCTGGCCAGCCCGCGGGCCATCAACAACCTGGTGCTGCAGGGCTGCTCGTCGATCGGGCTGCGCCTGGTGCTCGAGTACCTGTATACGGCCAACGTGACACTGTCCCTGGACACGGTGGAGGAGGTGCTGTCCGTCAGCAAGATCCTGCACATCCCGCAGGTCACCAAGCTGTGCGTGCAGTTCCTCAACGACCAGATCTCGGTGCAGAACTACAAGCAGGTGTGCAAGATCGCCGCCTTGCACGGCCTCGAGGAGACCAAGAAGCTGGCCAACAAGTACCTCGTGGAGGACGTGCTGCTGCTCAACTTCGAGGAGATGCGCGCCCTGCTGGACTCGCTGCCTCCCCCCGTGGAGTCGGAGCTGGCGCTCTTCCAGATGTCCGTGCTGTGGCTGGAGCACGACCGAGAGACCCGCATGCAGTACGCGCCGGACCTCATGAAGCGCCTGCGCTTCGCCCTCATCCCAGCCCCGGAGCTCGTCGAGCGGGTCCAGTCGGTGGATTTCATGCGGACCGACCCCGTCTGCCAGAAGCTGCTTCTGGACGCCATGAACTACCACCTGATGCCCTTCAGGCAGCACTGCAGGCAGAGCTTGGCCAGCAGGTAAGAGAAGGCGACGCGGGCGGGGGGGGGGGATCCAATTCAGACACATACTTTGCATCGGATTAGCTGCGTATGTACTGTACATGGAATTTGAGGTTCAAAAGTTGACTTCAGCACTACAGAGCTGTGAGCAAAACAGGGGACAGCGCCTGGCTGAGGGAGCTTGCGGAACAGAGTTAAGGGGTGGGTTGAACACACCCTCCCATAGGCACTGGATGAAAACAGAGAGGAAAACCTAAATATATGTTGGGGGGCGGAATACTATAGCAACAGCCACAGGAATATCATGGCTCAAAAAAGATATTTGGGGCCCTTTAAAGATGCTGCAGCTGTTTTGGATAGTCACTTCCTACTGCATCAATAACACGTGCAGAAAGTTTGCAGACAACTGAAGCTGAACCCTTATGTGGAAGGAAGTCACATAGGGGCTTACTTCTCAGTAGACCTATATAGGATTGTGCTGTGGATTTCTGCTTGTGCTCTTGTGGGTGAGCTTGTGATAAAGGATACCGGTCAGTTCCTTGTGTAATGCACTTGGATGAAAGTTTGGGCTGTAGGGAAAGTTCGAGCAAATAGCTTGCCCTGTGGGAGACCTGTCAAAATGTATGAGGAATTGCACCCACACTTTTCTGGAAGATGCTTTGTTGATACAGCCCATGGTGAGGTGTTTTGAAGAAAGCAAAGTACTTTTTAAATTTATTTAAATTTGTTTGATTTAGGGGAGGGTAGGACAAAAGGAGAATACAGTATTGAAAAAGGGAAGGAAAACTTCAGTAACAGGTTGTGATGTTCTCCTTAAGTGTTAAACTGCCCAGTCACTGAACTGCAGTACTTGTTAGAGGTGCTGTGCACAGAAAGCAAGACTGGTGTCAAGGGAAAGTGGAATGTGCTGGATAATTTAGGAGATGTCTCTTAAAATACAATATGGGAAGAAAATTGGATGGGCAAACAGCCATGGCTTAGTAGCATCAGTTTTAAATCCCATTATGATCTCCTTGGGCCCTTTCTACAGGGATGATATCTTGCCAGCTCCTCATCTTTCTACTGTGGAAGTTACCACAATTCTTTGTGATATAATGCTCTGTTCCCATGATACTACAATGCAATGTACAAGTTTTATTTAACAGCAAAAAGTACAACTTAAAATGTGTTAATCATTAACATGCTTCGCATTATTCCCAGTTTAATGTTTCACCTGTTTTATAAAACAATCCAAATACAGTGCAGATGTCTGGGTTTTCATCTAGCTCTTAAAGTACTTTCTATGCTTACTTATAATACTGTTGTTGATAAAATGCAGGTATTGCCCAGGAATAGTTATGATGTCATGCTGTTTGTGTCTGTGACATCATATATATTTTCCTGTTAACTGAGTGAATGAACCATAATGTTGAAAACAAAGGGCAAAATCCATGATAAAAATCTTTTAAATTGCTACTATGGGAAATGAAAGAGATGGGAAGTGTTTGATATTATATTTTTGGGTGTAGCTATGCCTCTTTTTGTTGTATGTATTAATATCAAACTGTCTGAAAGTATGCACATGTTACAAAACTTTTATTTTGTCTTTTTAATATATGGTTAACAGTGAATTGTTATTAATGTGGCATGATCGGAAAGAGTGTTGTGAGATTCATAGTGTTTTGCATATTATGGTGTTTTATTTCCCTGTGCAGAACTTAACAAAAACTAACTTTAGCAGGTGATAGCTGCAGAGCTCCTGGCTTTCTTTGTCTCTAGAAAGGCTTTGTAAACTACACTTTAGTGGATCTTAGTGCCAAGTATTAGGATAAATTGTAATAGGAGCACTAAGAAATATAAAAGCACCTTTGAGGCCTTAACAGTAACATGTCTGGCAACTGTCTCTAGGATAATATTTTGGCTTTCGAAATACAGACTACATTACCTACTTCAGCCTCAATTCTGCACACCACCTGGGACATGATGGGGTTTGTGTTGTGGTGGATTGCTGAGATACCAGGCTGTTTGGTTCAGTGCAGATACCTTCCAGCTTCACTGGTCCATATCATTTGAAGGATATGTAGTGGTGTTCTGACCACTGAATGTTTACAGGTGTCAGGGATGCTGATACTTCTGCAGCTGGAAGCTATCTTTTTCCTTTAAGCAAAAAAATGCACAGCACAGACACAGTCTGACCTTCTTCGGTAGTCATTAAGGCTGCAATCCTATACCTGCTTACCTGGGAGTAAGCCCCACTGAATTAAATGGGACTTCCTACTGAGTAGATATGTATGGGCTTGCAGTGTTATGGAACTATGGGTTGGAATCCATCTATGTTATATTCAAAGTAAACCCATTAAAATTAATGGGCCTAAGTTAGTCAAGTCCATTAATTTCAATGGGTCAACACTGAATAGGACTAACACTGGATACAACCCAGTATTTCTCACTTTTGTACCCAAATGTGGATGTTGATTTAACTTGTTTGTTGCACATATAACAGTGTTTGGACATACTGAGAGTAAGTTTTAATATGACTACAGAGGTGAATTTGTTTCAAAACTAATTAACCTCTGTAGTCATATTAAAACTTTACTCTAGATATTATCATTGATATCCCTTAATGATCTACTCTTGTATCTTGATACTTCAGCTTTCTTTAATATTCCATAATTATTCCATGATGCTGTACTAGCATATACACAAAAAGGTAAATATATCAAAGATGTTCATAAGCAAAGCAAATTTTTATATGCACCCGATTAAGATTTTTGAACTGTTCCATATGACTTAATTAAAACTGAAGAAATTAAATATAACATTTTAAAATAAACAAATGATGATCCTTGAAAGCTTAACATTAAATAAAAGAGATTCTTTAAAAGGCATGGGAACATTATTTGGAATTATTTGGGGGAAAGCATTTTTAAAACTTATTGAATAAAGTGGTCTGATAGATAGAAATGAATATAGAGAATGATTTCCAGGCATGATTATTGGTTTCCAGGGAGCAATAATGACATAGGTAAATTAGAACTACATGAAATGTTTTATGAGATGTTGATAAGGGATACTTATGAATATGGTTCTTTTTAAAAGAGGCCAGTTTCTTTCTGAGAGGTAAATAGTTAAGTGGCATAGACATCTGCTTAGTACTCTATAATGAAGAAACATCGAATTAACACACCTGCTCTTAAAGACTGATTAGCATCCTGCTGCAGACTCCCATTTACTTTAATGGGGGCTGTATCAGGCCTTTAGCATAATTTGATAACTGTCTTCCTGATTTGCTTAAAATTACACTTTTGTTCCTAATGCACTACTTAAAACTATAGCATGCAGATGCTTTGGGATTTGCCCTATTTGCAAACTTTAAACTTCCACTAAAGAGAAAGGGTAAATAGCCAAAAGCTTGAATTATGATTCTCAAGTTGCTCTCTGGAAATAGTAATTTTAAGTATCTTTTGTATTGCAGTCCTAAAATAAGATAATACTGTTATCACTGCTGCAAAACAAGTGCACATATCTGAAACTATAATACCTTTGATGATGGTGTGTCTCAAAATGAAATCCTTCAATTGATGCAAGACCATAGCCAACATTTATTACATTTCAAATGCATTATATAGATCGTTCCAATGTGCTAGTTCTAGAGAATCAGTAGTAAAGTAAGATATACTTTTCACCCATGGAATGTAAATATTTGCAGTTTGTAACAAGCAGCAGTTTCCTGTTTTGTCTGAATATGAGAAACTGTAGGTCATTCAAACCACAATTTGTTAACAAGCCAAGATAGCATGCTATGCTTTGGTTCAATATCCTGATTTGTTAATTTAATTATGATTTCTACAAACAAGAGTCTCTCGTGTTCAGATGAAATAGGAAACTGCAGTTTGTTGCAAACTGTGAATCAAAGCTAAATCTTGTTACACACAAAGGAGTAAAGGATAAAGTACAGTTATGAGGATCATGCATGTATTGACAAACCATGATTTTGTTACTTCTGAATTGGGCTTCTGCATTAACTCTCAGTTGCTGAATGAAGAGGCAAATGCTAAGATGCATATATGGAGATTGTAATGTTTATATGGCTTGCTAGAGGTAATAATAAAGCATCAACTTCAGCTTTCCCCTTTATTTGACTAGCAACCAGTCATCAGTGTCCTGGTGGCAGAAACCCTTCCTTGCATTACAGCTTATGGTTTTCTTGGTGGCTGGTTTTAAAGATGATAATTTCCTTTGCATTTTCAATTACCGTACATTTTAGAGCTGTGAATTGAAAGAATTGGAATAAAAGATGGAGAGTTTACTTTGTTCCCACACTTTCCGCATAAACTGAGAAAAATGAAATACAGTCATACCTCGGGTTACGTCCACTTTGGGTTACGTTTTTTCGGGTTACGAACTCCGCTAGCCCCGGAAGTGTTTTTCATCATGCGTGCAGTCTGCACATGCGCAGAAGTGTTCTGGACAGTTTGCGCATGTGCAAAGCGCAATTTCACACATGCGCGCTATCGCCGTTTAGGTTAAGTGCTTTTCAGGTTACGAACGGCACCCCGGAACCAATTAAGTATGTAACCTGAGGTACCACTGTAGCTCTATCCAGGCAAGTGGTATAACTTTTGCCTCTCAACAAATGGGAGAAGTTGGATGTTTGAAAGGGCTCTCTTGGTTTTTCTACTAATCTTGGTTCACTAGGAAGTCTTAGCAAGAAAGGACTGTGATACCTCTTCTTCCCACCTGTTTTTGCAGCTCACTACCATTTGCCTGGGTGCATGGGCTCTTTTTTTACGTCTCATATATTGATAGTTACAGTGACTGTGCAATGGAAATCAGGTTGGACTCTTCAAGACAATGGTTTACATGTTTACCCAGAACTCTGTAATTCTTTGCCTCTTTCTCCACTGAGTAGAACTTAGTTGTCTAAAAGTGTCAATCACACTTTTTATATTTTTTTTAAAGCTAGACATTGATACTTGTCAAGTTAGACTTACTGCAAAGTCTGTTGCATGAAGGCGTATAGTTGTCAATGACCAATAAAGCAATTTATATCATTCTGAAGTTCAATCAAGTTTTGCCACTCTGTTTTCCAAGGGGCAGACTTTGTTTATCTGTGTGTAGTTATAAGATATAAGTATAGTTGAAATCCTAGTTGCTGTCTGTGTATGCTCACTGCTCTTTGTAGGCACCATAATCAAATATTAACTAAGGAAGGGGAGGGCCTGGCACTTGCTTGAGATGAGGGGCTTTGGAGACCAGTTTTCCTGTTTGGTTTGGGTGCAAGTGTGAGGGGAGAGGTAATTGGGTTTGAAGCTGCATGTTCTTGCAAGCCAGTTGTATTCCCCCACAACACATACACAAAGGCTCCTCCCCTCAGTTTAAAGATTCCTATTGGAAGGAATTTGGTATTGGAGGCAATAGCTGATAACATATACCATGCAAGCTTACTGGTGGAGGGTTTGTGCCTGAATGCTGCTCCCATGTTAGCAACATTCACTGGCAGTAAGCGGGCAACATGCATGTCCAGACCAGGGGGTCTGCTAAAGTTGGGTTCATGGGGCTTGAGCTCCAAATCTTTTTCTAAGTGCCCCAAGTGTTTCTGTGTGGGTAATGAATTTGGGGGAAATGGATTTGCGAAGGGTCGATTTGGGTAGGATATTAATTTGGAAGAATAAATGTGTTTAGAGAGATAATTTGAAAGGGAATTTAATTGATTTGGATAAAGATATGTTGGAAAATTAATTGGGAGTAAAAGAATTGAAGGGGGACTGGTTTTATGTGCTCTGGGTAGGGTGCAAATTAATTGAAGAATTTACACTGGGCAATTTGGATGGGGAAAAGGCTGACATGCCTTCTCTGACATTTAAATTTGCATCTATACACATTAGCATATGGTGCTCTTATGCAAATTTGTGTCAAGGGGTCCATGCCCCCCAAACCTTTAAGTACCCAAATATTCCCCTAGTACAGACCTCAGCCCCATTGGGTTTGGAGACTGTTGAGCTTGCTTTAAAAAGAAAGGGCAAGTTTCTCATAGTTCAGTTGGTAGAGCATTCAAGTAGAGTATGACTCTCTTAATTTTAGGGTCATTGGTTTGAGCCCCATGTTGGGAAAATATTCTTGCATTTCAGGGGATTGGACTAGATGACCATTGTAGTCCCTTCCAACTGTAAAGGTAAAGGACCCCTGACAGTTAAGTCCAGTTGCAGACGACTCTGGGGTTGTGGCGCTCATCTCGCTTTACAGGCCAAGGGAGCCCGCATTTGTCCGCAGACAGTTTTTCTGGGTCATGTGGCCAGCATGACTAAGCTGCTTCCGGAGCAATGGAACACCGAAACCAGAGGAGCACACAGAAACGGCGTTTAGCTTCCCACTGGAGAGGTACCTATTTATCTACTTGCACTTTTTGGCGTGCTTTCGATATGGTTGGTAAGAGCTGGGACTGAGCGACGGGAGCTCACCCCATTGCGGGGATTCAAACCGCCGACCTTCTGATCGGCAAGCCCAAGAGGCTCAGTGGTTTAGACCACAGCACCACCCACGTTGTTACAGCACCACCACAGCACCCTTCCAACTCTACAATTCTATGATTTCACGATTGCTATATACCGGTATATTTAGAGGTTCCTCTAACCTCTAAGGACCCACTTGAATGTTCCTGCTTCCCCGTTTTGCCACCCAGCTCATCCCTATGCAGCATACTTATGCTTGTTGCCTTCCATTTCACAAGGCAAAACTTTGAAATGGAGCTGAATGGAGGCCTGCTTTTTAAGTGAAGAGGGGGAGTAAAACAAACAAGCCAAAAAGAATTCACTAAGCACATTCAGATCCTTCAGCTTACCTTAGTTTGCTGTTTAGTTCTCTGCCAGTATCCCTTCTTATTGAATCTATAACACTCTGTATCAAATGGATGGCCTTCTGCCAAACATTAATTTGAAGGCTGCTTTTCTGTGTAGAGAAAGAACCATGTGAGACAAAATCTGCCTTCTGAGGTCAGTTATTATAAATATGTCATAATAAGTCAAGTAGTAAGGTGATTATTGTGGGACTGAAAGTGGGAGATGAGACCCGCAAGCTATCACAAGCATTTTGACACAGCTCTTGTATATATAAAATACCCCACTATGATCATCCACTGAACCCACCTGGATTATCTGCTGCTCCTATTTTGTACTCTTCGTGTGAGCTGTGCAATGTTTAGAGATGTCTCTCTAGCTAGTAGACCAAAAAACATGGAGATACATTTTATCTATGAATCATATATCTATCTTGTATTTTTCCTGAGGAGCTCAGAGCTACAACCCAGATTTTTTCTTTCCTCTGTTCCATTACTGCTAGTCCCAATTCCTGACACTGGGTTTCATATATTCAGCTTTCGTGTTTTTGAGCAGACTCTTGTATTCCAATCTAAGTCTGATCAAATTTTCCATGGATTCCTCTGATGGATTCTTATGTGAATGTGAATCCCTAATTGCCTTAGCCAGAACTTTCTTAGCCACTTTGCATTGACTATCAAACCAGCCAATGTGTGTTGATTATTAATTGTATTACCGTAAGTTATCAAATAGGGCCCGAGTTCTGCTGGAAGACATCAACAATATTTGGAAATTTGTTCATAAAAGGTTGACGCAAGCTGGTCAGGTGATTACTATATGTTGGCATCTGTATGCCTCAAGAGACAGTGGAATGTGCCTCCAGTGATGAAGTCAAACTGCTGTATTAGCAGCACCTCTCTGGGGTGGAAGCCTGGGCAGTATGCGTAGAGGTCCTAGGTTGCCCAGACAACAACCCCTCCCTCGGCCTCACTGATGTGGTCCAAAGGAAAGCAGAGCCATACATTTGGCACCAGCTTGGCTGCAAGAGTTGCCGAAAGGAGGTGCCATCCAACTGTCTTAGGCTTAATAAATTAAATATTGTCCCCTGGCCACCATATATCCACATTGCCTAGAATAGATAAACTACAGATTCAGAATAACAGCCCCAACCCTGAAGCTTTCCCCCAACAACCAGTGCCCTTTGGCAATAGTCACTGGAGGTCATCAGGAGAAATGGCAGTCACAGTGGCATAATAAATCCCTAACTTCAAAATAGCACCACAGTTTATGGTTGGCACAATCCATGCAGAGTAATCAAATATCAAAAGTAATCAAATATGCAAAAACATAGCGGAAACTTCCTATAGGAATGCTGTCAGCTGTTCAATAAATAATAATAATCTCTGTCACTGGTTCTTAAAACTAGGAGTCATTTTAAAGAACAAAAAAGTATTTATTGGCATTGGATTTGCAGCTAAGTTATTTGTTACCCTGGAACATTTTCAGGAAGATCATGGCTCCAAATATTTCTAGTAGCATATATCTCTTGCTGTGTCATTGGAAGGGAGATAACTGATTTAGCTCAAATAAACCCTGCCAAGATTAACAGAAACAGACTGATCAGGGGGAGGCTGGAGAAAGTAATGGCTGAGACAGCAGAGTTTTTTTAAGAAGCCTCAGAGGAAAATGGATAACCAGCCATAACAAAGGAACAAACATTCTTTTTAGAATTCCTATGAGACTTTGATAAACTTAAGATGGGATTTGGGGTGCAATATATGCAGTGTTTCGATAGAGCAAATTAAGGAGATAAATCACGACTGCATAATTTCTGATCATGTACCAGCTTGCTCCCTTCACAGATAGGGAAGAGAGACACATTCATGTTATTTAAAGCACAGCTCTCCATGATGTCAGACCTCAGACACTATGATCAAAGACAGTGTTGCCCTGTTTTCTCCAGGACACTATGTTGTGATTTTTCTGTACAAACCTGAAGTAATGGTGAGACAGTACAATCAGCAAGAATCTGACTAATAGGGAAAGTGAAAACTTGTATATCCAGTTCACAAGAGGGTTAAAAAAAACCCTATTAATCTGCCTAAAAGGAAAATGTACAGCCGACAACTTGTCAATAATTTGTTGAATTGCTCATCACTGTAAATAGTGTTAGTATAATACATCCTACCTGTCCAAGAGCATGGCCTCAGGGCATGTAGTTCAGTCACCTTGCTAAAGCTAAAGCAAGTCCAGATCTGGGTCTGGTCAGTTCCTGGATGGGAGGCTGTCTGGAAACCCCCATTTATGCCACCTGGAATTCCATGTTGGAAGAAAGGCAGGATCAATAAATATAGAAATAAAGTCAATAGAAAATAACACATTGAGGGGCCAGAAAACCCCATAACCCAGTGGAAGGGCTACTTCTGTGGGTTGGCATTTGTTACCAGCATCACCCAACCTCTGATTCCATTCCCTCCTGGAACTCAGAGTTTATCACTAACTGCCAGGAACCAGAGGAGACTTCCCCTACCACACCAACATATCAATAATAATATGGTAGTAAAAATCCATAGTAAAAATCCTTACAATGGATTTTAGTCATAGGGCACTTTAGGAACCAATCCTAGCTAAATAGCTATAACAAATAAAAATAGTGTATTGCAGTACAGTGAATACATGCAGCCTGTTATATGTCTGTGAAGTTGGGCACACTCGTCCAAGTCTAGCTAGCAGTATATAGAGTTTCCATCACAGCTCTGTCAGCCCCTCACACTGCTGCTATCCATTCCCTGGGAGGGCGCATCTGTTGTGAGGAGCCAGCTCTGTATGTGTAGGCTCTCTCCATGACACGGTTCTCTGATTGCACAGGGTTCCACATCATGACAAGCAGAGTTCGAAACTCCCATTGTTCTCGGCACATTTTGCAACAGGGAAATTCATTAGTGCAAGTCGTTTCTGAACTCTGGGCGCGGTACTGCGCCTATGATTTCAGAATAAAACTGCAGGATGGAAGGAAAGGAGGACATTTTTCTGCCTCCCCACTTCCAGCTGCTTTCTGAAGACTGGAGAAGAGACCCCCTTAAGAATATTAGTGGGGTGGGCAGAGGAAGGAGTAGACCATGTGAAAAATGAACGTATTTTAGCTGCAGTTCATTCATTTTCAGCTTTGAATTCTTGTTATAAAAAAGTGCACCTAGACATTCCGTTCTTGCGCCCATAACCTAGGTTTAAGGTTCTGTTTAGCTCCTAGCTTTCATATCTCAGTTTCTAACACTGATGAACAAGGGATGGATAACTCTTTGGAAAACTGCTTCTCCTCTACAGTTGTGCCCCTCAGTGTGTGTGCCTGTGATAGAGCAGCCACAGCCTCACTCTAGCTTCATGTAATTGTAATCACATGAGTTTGAACACCCAACCAGTGCTGGAGTTCTGTACACTGTTCTGTGCCTAGAACTGCAATTTCCAAATAGAGGATTGCCAAAGCTTTCTGAGTAGGTCACCATGCTGCCTGGGGTAAATCCTGAATTAAGTGTGATACAGTGAGCCTGTGGAGGCCAAGAAAATGAAACTGGCTCCAGTATTTGTGTGACAGATTCATTTGAAAGGGTTCAAGAAATTAAGCTCACCCACCTACTTGTGTAGTCCCACAGGAAAGGAAGGAAGGAAGGAAGGAAGGAAGGAAGGAAGGAAGGAAGGAAGGAAAAGAAGCATCTATTAATGTTTGTCTAAACAAAATATTTAGTGATAAATCAAGATTACATGGTACAAATTTTCTGTTGGCCCAAGGCAAAAGCTGGTGACTCAGAAAGACAGTGAAGAAAATACATGGTTGATGCTTCTCTTTCCCGAAAACATTAAAAAAAAAAGGTAATCATAAGGGTGCGACCCCCAGGTCTGCAAGAGCAAGTTACCAGATCATATTTCTAAGAGAACCTCACTAAGGAATTCATTTCTGTGGATGATTTGATGGTGGCTGCAGGTGGGACGGGACTGGGGTGTGCACTGTCAGTGGACAAAGGGCTAAGCAAGGCTTTACTGTTTCTTTGCTCAGAATTGCAGCCTCCTGAGACTGCTTTTGCTTTAAAACAAACACAAATATTGGTTATAGGTGGGTAGCCGTGTTGGTCTGCCATAGTCAAAACAAAATCAAAAATTCTTTCCAGTAGCACCTTAGAGACCAACTGAGTTTGTTCTTGGTATGAGCTTTCGTGTGCATGCACACTTCTTCAGATACCTCAAAAATTCCTTCCAGTAGCACCTTAGAGACCAACTGAGTTTGTTCTTGGTATGAGCTTTCGTGTGCATGCACACTTCTTCAGATACCACTGAAGAATACCACTGAATACCACTTCAGATACCACTGAAGATACTTATCTGAAGAAGTGTGCATGCACACGAAAGCTCATACCAAGAACAAACTCAGTTGGTCTCTAAGGTGCTACTGGAAAGAATTTTTGATTTTGTTTTGACAAATATTGGTGCATTGTTTGTATCAGTAATCTGAAGGAGGGATACAGCAAGATGAAAGGAAAGTACTTCAAAATGTTGCAAAAGCACTTGGGGTCCAGTTAATTGACTTAACAAGGATAGCATAATCAAACCAATAGGTGAAATCAATTGTGTTGGCCTAGCTATTTCATGTTCATAAAAGAAAAGAAAGGTGAATGAAAAATGTAGCATGGCTACCAAGGAAGTGGCAGCACAAAGTGAAAGAAGAAATAATTTTAAGACACAAGTCTTAACTTTTGCAAAAGAAACAAGTGAGGAAAGGACACTGTAGTTACATATATAAAAGAAAAATCAGGAAGAATTGGGAGCAAGATACACATTATTCCTATTTCTTTCCTGTTGTGTCGTGGGTTCTGGTAGCAATAAGTCCAGTAACACTTCTTAGTGAACAGCTCTTTATTATAAGGATTGGACAAGACTGGGGAATAGGGGGTAGGGAAAGCTCTATTTATAGACACATTGGGACAGAGGGAAAAGATACATTTAAGCGGGAACCAATAACATTCAAACTTTCCGGCGGGACCCAATCAGGCTGTGGATTGTGATTGTACTCTTTAAATTGACCAATGACAGTACTCTACCCGGCTGACAGAATATCTTACTTAATACACAACACTCCCCCGCACCCAGTTGATACTATGCACGTAATCTTTCAAGTGTTGCGGAGGTCTTCGAATCCTACCGGATCGCCTAACCCCCGGTGTGTCACTCATTGGACTATCCGTGGTCAGACTTCTCTCCCCACTAACATCGGGTACCTCAGCTGGAACTGTTTCGCTAGCTGACTCCCTAGGCTGACTAGTTGTCACCGGGTTAGGTTCATCAGTGGTGATCTCAGCTTCCTGACTCTCTGAGCCCACAGCTTCCTGACTCTCTGAGCCCTCCACCACCTGTGGCCCGGAGCCTTCCTGGCCAGACTGCTGCGATTCACTGAACGCCGACAGAGTTGTGTGCGGCTCCTCCCCACTCGTGCTTACCCTGCTTGGAACCCGGCGCCTTAGCTGGTCAATGTGGCGGCGCATTACTCTGCCATCCTCTAACGTCACAAAATACGACACCGTTCGGCTTGTCCGTTCGAGGATGGATGAAAGGGAGCTGAAGTTACCCCTCTAATGAAGTTATCGGCCAGGAATGCCCTGAACTCTTGGGACACAAAAGCCGCCCCGTTGTCTGATACAATGGTCTCGGGTAACCCTTGCGTTGCAAACAAGATGCGAAGGGCCCTGATTACAGCAGCTGAGGACATGTTAGGAACAATCGAGACCTCCAGCCACTTCGAGTAGGCGTCTACTACGATTAAGAACACCTTTCCCTGATACGGCCCTGCAAAATCTACATGGAGCCGGCTCCACGGGTTCTTGGCCCGCTCCCACCAATGCACTGGTGCCCTGGGCATTTCTGGGTGCACCTCCTGGCACGCTCGACAGGTGCGCACCCATTGTTCAATGTCCTTGTCCATGCCTGGCCACCACACATAGCACCTGGCTAACGATTTCATCCGAACCATGCCCGGATGACCCATGTGTAATGTGTCTAACACCTCATTCTGTAGAGACCTTGGAATAACCACCCTATCGCCCCACAATATGCAACCCTTATGGAGGGACAGCTCATTTTGTCTTGCCATGAAGGGTCTAAATTTCTCTTCCTGAGTCCCACTTGGCCATCCCCTCCCCACCCACACAAGGACACGGGCGAGGACGGGGTCCCTTTTTGTTCTCGCAGCGATTTCGACGGCAGTCATAGGCTGTTAGACTTTTTAAGTATGCCCTTCCGAGTTCCTTCCAAAGTTTCCCTTTCAAAGGTTGGATTCATGTGCTTTTCCATATAGCATTCAGGAAAAAAGTTTGTTTGTTTGTTTTCTTTTGCAGCTTGGGCTGTTTTACTATGTAATCAGCTTAAGTCTACTGAATTCAACGTGTCTACTCTGAATGTGACTTAGTTGGATACTATCCTCAAGTTATAATTTCTATAGCACTTTTGGCGTCCAACTGTCTTCTATTTCTTTTTTGTTGTAGGGGAGGTATCAGCAATTTCCTTCTCTGTTATGATGCCCCACAAACTGCAGAAAGCCTTCCATAAATAGTTGATAGGATTTACCTGTGGATTGCTGCATTTTTACTGATTTCTGTTAGCCATTTTTCAAAATCTCAGAATATTGTTTGGGGGGGATGCGAAACATTTGCAGAAGTAGGCTTCTGCATGCATCTTTAAAGGGATTCCATGCTGGATGTGCAATTCCTCAGTGCAGCAGTATCTGTGCATGTGTAGAATCCTCAAAGCTGAAAATCACACCAAATCAGCTTTTTGGCAGTCGAAACTGAGGTCTGTCTCAACAACCCACCTTCTCTTTTCTCCACTGAACAGGTGACTGGCAGTGTTGGTTTTTTGTTGGTTTTTTTTTTTTTAGAGAGCTACATACACAGCTCTGGTTTCTACATGTTCACATTGTGCAATTTGGGCCCAAGTATACATTACCTGTTACCACTATTTGGTAATTCATATCAGAGTGTCGCCAGTCATCCTGCACCTCAGACAAGACAACTTTTACTATTTTTTGTTTCTTCATAGTGCTATGAGGCTTGAAGATGGTTTTTTAGATGAATGTGAAATGAAAATAATAATAATAAACAATTGAAATAGGCTTCTTTATTGGCCAAACTTACAATGGTTTTCAGAATTTTAAAGTACAAGCGAAGTTGATTGTGATAGAAATAGAACATGCTGCACAAGGCGGTTGGAATAAACAATTTACTCTCTCATTAAGGATGACCATGCTTAGGTGACTTATGGCTTAACATTGTTCAGTCTCTTGTTATGTGTTCAGCCGTCCTTAACTCAAATTAAAACATGGTTTATTCTACTCCCCCTTTGGAGAGATTGGGTAGAATGAAGCATTATTGAAATTTTCATATATCAGGCATGAATCGGAATAAGCTAACACCAAGCCCTATTTCTAGATTCATGTGCTCATGCACTTAAGCAACAAGTACCTTCATATTAAATGCTCCTCCTTTTGTAAATGAAATGTTTCCCTTGCTTGAATAATGTACTATCCAGAAGCCCACCTGTGGCACAAATAGTGATTGTCTGATATATAATGGTTTTTGCTACATACTGTCATGTTATATTAATAAAATTTTGAAAATGGGGGAGGGGGACAAAAACAAGTGGTGATCGTTCCAAGTATTATCTGAGCACGGTTTAGAACAGATACATGATACTGTTCAATGTGAAGCAAGCATTACAACCCTAAAAGTTCTGTAACTTGGGTAAAATTCTGAGCCAGAAAGTAAGTTAAGCTTTTCTCCCACTCTTTCTTCCTACTCACCCATACCCACACCTCCAAGTCTCCTCCCATGCCCTTTCCTTTGTTGTTGCCTTGGTGAGGCATCAAGAGCCATGGGAAGCAAGTCCTTTCTTCCCTGCTCTCCTGATGTCTGGCGTGCAGCTATGCCTGAGTACTAGAGACAAGAAGTGCTGCAAAATGTCATTTCCCATGTCAGTAGTGCTGGAAAACCACATTCCAGTGTGTCTTGCGCTGAGCCTTAAATAACATGCAAGGTATTAGAGAAGGGAAGAAAGAGCTTCCACCTTTCCCCTGCCATCGCTGCTGTCACTAGAGCAACAGCAAAGGCAAATGTGAGGGATGAAGCTGGGGGGGGGGAGGGATAGACAGGTGTGTAAATGGATCACATCCTGTCACACTCCAGCATCATCATCAGGGTGCAGCCAAGTCCGAAACAGACTCAGAACTGGGTTTGAGAGAACTAAGCTATTTTCTGAGTTTGGGAGAAACTTGGGTTGTTGTTTTTAAGAGCCCAATTCTGACCAGGAGGAGTTTGCCCACCACTAGTCGCAAGTAGCGCAGGCAGCCTGAACAAGAGCTAGAGGTCCTGTGGACTTAGCTTTGGCATAACACCTGGCCTGTGACTTCCACATTGTGTGGCCACCTGCTTCTGATTTGCTAGGTTAGAGATAAAACCCAAGCACAGGAGGTGAGCAGTATATGTTCTGTAATGTGCACATTAGAATAGCACTGAATTGTTGTGTATATAATAAAGAGTTGTATAATCCTATGAAGGAGGGTGCAGTTGTAATCTTTGTGGTCCAATCCTATACACAAAGTGTGTAGCACCTTTGGCCCTCCAGAAGTTGTTGAACTACAATTCTCATTGGCCCCAGCAAGCATGGCCAATTTCAGCAAGATATGGAGCGCCAAAGGTTCCCTACATCTGCTGTACACACACATCTGAAGTCCCATTGAACTAAGTGGTGTTTACCTCTCAGTAGACATGAATAGGATTTCACCTTCAATATCTCAATTAAGATAATAAGGCTATACAGACAGAATTCCAAACTCACCTGAGTTCATTTTCCATGAATGTTTCCATTAGAGCACCATGCTAATATAATTAGCTGGTCAAACATATGCAAGCTTTAGTAGTAGTAGTAGTAGTAGTAAGAATGCAGTGTGTGGACATTAGTGACAGAGCTGTCAACTTTCCCTATTTTGCAATGGGAAACGGCACTGGAATAAGGGAATTCCCCACAAAAAAGGGAAAGTTGACAGCTATGATTAGTGATAAAGCTCCCTTTACTGAAGTGCTTTTTTATTAACAGAGTATCTCAGCATCAAAAGTGTTGCCCCCTTTTTTAATGTACCTAAAATGGTTCAGTAATAATTCAAACCGGTTAATGGAAACAAGTCCTGTTTTGCTTCCCAGAACCATTGATTAATGCAATAAAGATTGCAGGGTAACCAAGTAGGTCAGCAACCCTGCAGTGAAACGTTGCATCAGGCACATAACATACGTCCATAGCATGTGCATATAGTTAAAATTTCACATCACAGTAGAATGAATTGCCTTACCATGGTTCCCTATTTAGAATTTTATCACTTTTCCAGGCTTCTGTAACTGATAGATGTTCAATTATATGTAAAGTGACTATTAAAGCATCAGTACTCATCTAGGGGTCTAGGTCTCCTCTCCCCTTTTCTCTTGAAATTGTGTTAAAGCCATTAGTGTTACAAAGAAACATGCATTCATCAGGTATAGCGATGGAGGCCAGGGTGCATATTACAGCTTTTACTGCATATGAGACGTTGCAGTCCTGTTCTTAAGAACTGCCAGGCAGATTGGGAATCACGGTCACGGTTAATAGCAGCGAATTGCCAGCTCTTGATGGGTGGGTAGTCACTCTTTTCAGTGGCTGCCCCCTGGGGGAGAAGGTAGAAAAACAGAGGGAGGGAATTAGAGTGACTTTGCACACTTGAGCAGGTTCATGCCGCTGGATCAGTGGCAAGCATTGGCAGGGCTCCACTCTGGGGAGGCTCACAACAACATCACAGTCTCATTTTACCAATTGGTGTTGCTATAGCCAGTGGTGCTCAGAGGGAGAGCAGAGAAAGGAGGGGCTGTGGAGGGGGGGGAGGCAATGTAGGGCTAAATTAAACAAAAAAAAAAGTGTTTTGTAAGTAAGTAGAGTTCAGCCTGTACCTGTTAGCACAGTGCTACTAATTGTGCCAGAAGTGTTGGAATTTAAGTTTCAGTGCGTGATTAAAGAATTGGTTCACAATCTCTCTGCATAGCCTTAATTTTTTCAAGGTTCTTTGGGTGCAGAATGGCTTTATAATAATGATTTTGACTAATACGATTTTTGACATGCAACTTTAATGTTTAACCTTAGTACAACTCCAGAGCATTTCATGTGTATTCAGCTGTAAAGAGTGATGATTTAAAGGGATAATATGAGAAAAAGGTCATTCTAGAATAAACCTTTAACAAATTGCATAAAGGAAACTTATTATTCCACAAGTAGAGGGCTATGCAGCTTTTCTTATTATTTTTTTCTGCTTGATTCAAGAAGTTGTTGAGACATGATAGGGAAAGGAAACAAACAAACAAAAAAGGTGAAATAGAGAACTACAAGTAGTGAACATACCTGTGATGGTTATGATTTTGTTGCTACTAAAAATATTCTCCAATAATGTGGTTATTCATCTTCTCTCTCTTTTGGGTGAAGAATTCGCTCCAACAAGAAAATGCTTTTGTTGGTTGGTGGACTGCCCCCTGGACCTGACCGGCTACCCAGCAATTTGGTTCAGTATTATGATGATGAAAAGAAGACATGGAAAATACTGACAAGTAAGCAGTTTACTTTACATTGAATTACCTTGATGAATTTTAAAACATGGTTAATCAAATTAGACACTTTATTGATTTGCTTCCCTACAGAGATTTGTTTATATATTACACAGGTTTCACAATGGGAGATTAAATTGAGATTGTAGGAGATAGTACCTATACAACAGAACAAGCCTAAATTAAATCTGTCTTAAAATCATTTTTGTACGCTTATAGTGAAAACTGGCAAAGCTTTCTTAAATAAACCTGGCTCCTCCTCTAGGTACCTTTGCCTTCTATTACAGTGTGTTTTATATGCTGTGGACACAATCCAGCCAGTTAAGACCAAGTGCCACTAATTTAAGTAGGAGAGTTCAAAACATGCCTAGATCACTCACATAGAAGCTGATGCGACTTGGAAATTCCTAGCTTTCTAATTGGATTGTGTCTTATTTATATTATACTTTAGATCTCATGGCATATTGCATTGTACTGCATACCCTTTTACACCTCTCAGGTCATAGAGAGTTGCCCCCTCCCTCCCACAGCGGTCTTCCACGGCTCTCACTGATACAGCCAGGTATCAGTGGTACGGGTCAGCTTCGGTAAACTGTGCTGGCTATCCAGATCTGTTACCATCTTTCTCAATGGCAACTATGTTTTACAGCAAGCATTTTGTCTTAAGCTTTGGAACTTATTGTTATAGTGGTTACAATTTCCAATCTAACGTGGTCATGGAATCAAATAATAGTGTTTTTTCCTGGTGCAGTAGGCTGTGTATTTACTGGTCCCCTTGTGGGCAGACTAGCTGCACTGGTCAATAAAACTACATTTTTAACTGTCAGAATTGCCTAAAGCTGTTCAGATAAAATTATAAACGAGCAATTCTGATCCATAAATCAAAGCCATAGTTTAAAAGCCAGACAACTTGTGAAACTTAGATTTTCTAACAGAAATGCTGTTTCCCTGGCAGTCTGATCCTAAGAGGCCACTTTACCTGCAGTGGAGCAAACAGAAGCTTGGCGCAGTGGGGGGGGGGGAGAGATGTACCACGCAGGGAACAGCACCGGTACGATAGCTCCAACTACTGCCAGTGCTAAAAGGTACTAATTGTGCCCATGACACCTTAGTGACCCATCTCATGTTCCTTAGTATCTTAGAAAATTCTATCACTTTTCTCAGTACTCAAGTGTAGTTTCAAACTGCAACACTGGACACAGTTGTGTATACATGTATTACTACTGGCTTCCTTTTTTTTTTTTTTTTTGCCTCCCTTTGGGATGACCAGATTCAAAGATTTTTCATAGTACTGAAGAGGGCATTTTTGGCAAGTGCAGGTTCTCATAGAGTGAAAATGTGCATTTAGCAAAAATATGTTGTTCTATACCACTATTATCCTCATTTGTATGTGTTTATACTTTCCTTCCTTCCTTCCCTCCCTAGTTGTTTTAAAAAAAGAGATTTAAACAACAACCAAATAAGGTGTCATAGCTTTCAAGTTTACAGGAACTGCTGTGTTTCACTTACACAAGATGTACTACCAATTGAATTTCATCTGTAAAAAGAAAGTATATCAGAGGATTCATAGTATGTTTACATTGGAAGATCTTTCTTTAAAAAAAGAAAAACAAATTATATACAGTAAAATATTAGTCTGGAAAAAAAGACTCAGTTTGCTTCTGAGATTGCGCTTCTGAGATTGATTGTACAGTAGAGTTGTTCTCAGGCAGGAGCAAATGAAAGAGAACTCACTGTGGAATATGTACATCAGGAATCTCACTTGCAATGCAGCACCAAATGAAATGTTTATCAAATGCATACTTACTGCTTTTAAAGACTTGACTGTCACTTTTAATTCACTGGTCTCATACAATGTAGGAAAAGTATTTGGTGCTTCCAGACTGGAGTCTCCCAAAACCACTCAACTGTTGTTTCCCCTCTATATATGCTATATGAAGAATTATAACTGACTTTCCACACTTGGCAGGTGTGTTGGTGGCTAGCATTGAGTATGCACAATCAAAATGAAAATAAAGCATCAAACCAGAATATTGATCTAATATCTTTAGCAAAACTTACTGCTTTGGTCACCTCTGACACTAGTATCCTCTGGTGTTGCTTGTAGGACTCTTCACCCAGGTGGCTCTGAATGGCAAATAAGAGAGACTAAACATAGCCTGGAAGTTGCTGTTAACAGCATTTTGGAATTGTGGAGATAAGGTTGCCACAGAGTCAATCAATGTTCTGTAAGCTTTCTGCAGCTTGTATATTGGAGGGAAGATGAGACAGCTCCACTTAGACATGGCCAGAGAAAACTTTGATAATCAGTTTTTAAAACCCTTTCTCCCTACCCCCAGATATGCACTAAAGGACTTCTTAAATCACACTGTAATAACCCAGCTCAATAACATTACGTAGAAGAAAAATATAAAAAGCAGCTGAAGAAAAACATATAATAAAATATTTAAACTAATGCACTTTTAATTAATGTACTTACTCTAACAGACAATGTTTTCTCATGACACCAAAGGGAAGAACACACTCAGGTGATGTGATTTTCACCCCATGAATAGGTTGCTAACATGCTTTCTGAGACCATTGTTTTAGAACCCATTATAAAGTTACTTTTGTAACTGTATCCTAGGAAACGGTGCTAATGGATACAGAACATGCCACTACAGAGGCTACAGTTTGTGGCGCACCTCTGAAATCATTCTGGCTGTAGGGATGTTTTGAGGTCTCCAGGATCCAGGCCTCCCGGAAGTTATCTACAGTGTCTCTATCAGATCATTATCGGTGTCATTGTGGCAAGCAAGTGAACACATAAATTCCGAGGCATCAAGAAGCAGCTTGCTGGGTGGAGCAGAACCACTACACTACATAGCTTCCTGGCAGGCGGGTCACTGTTGCTTACTGGGATAGAGAGGGTGAAGCGGCACAGTGGTCTGCATAGTGCAAATGCACCACTGAAGCCAGATACCATGCCAACCTCACCACAACTGACTCACCCCTTCCCTACTGGTAAGCAACAGTAACCCACTTGCCAGGAAGCTACTGTAGTGCCTTTGCTCTACCCAGCAAATTGCTTCCAGAGGGATACCTTTGCATCTGGGATCCCTTCTGTGGCACATGTGGGCACCATAGTCTCCTAAACACCTCCAGTGGTGCCCACCATGCCTGCCCCACCACTCCTGGTTTTTATTTATATTTCCACAGAATGTATCCAGCCTCAAGTAAGCCCAAAGGCATTCTTCCTAGGAAGAGAAAGAAAGAGGCTGGGGCTACTGGAAGCCCTTTTGTCTTTGGGGTGTGTAGGTGTTTGGCCTGTGTGAACATTACCAGTTTTTCTTCAGTGCTATGGGTATTGGTGCCTGTGAAAGTTTCCTAGATTTCCATATCTTCTTTATGCTGCTTCATCTTGGCATCTGTAGAACTGGACAGTAGTGAGAGAGAGGACATAAGCATAATTGGATGAATGCTTTGATGTTCTCATAGGACTAAGGAAAATGTTGTGTTGGAACTATGGACCTTGGAGACACAATCAAATAAAGAATCAGATGTGAGATTTTGGATGAGTGGGGAGGTGCATCCTTCCTATATCTTTTTCCCCATTTCTAAGAGGAAAAGCAATATCTGGCTGCATCAGTTGATTTATTTCGTAGAATAGTTAAACAAATCATAAATGCTGGTCTCCATAAGAAATGGCCTAGCCAGAACTATGAAGAAAGCTGCAGACTTAGTGTGGATGTCGTGCATGGTAACTCTGCAAGGATAAGTTCTTGCTTTGCCTGGTTTGATTTTTGAATATATGCTGACCAAGGTTATTGTTATCGTCTATACTTACTGTTAGCTACACAACATCCCTCAAGTATTTCTATTAATGGAAATAATTGCACTTTTCTTAGAACAGCAGTACTCAGTGTGGTGGTCCACAGACTGGTGCTGGTCCATGAGCCATGGGATGCAGTCCCCTGCAGCTCCACCATAGCCCAGGTTGGGTGGGATACTTCAGGAACTAAATATGGTACCTTGACTTGGCACATTGGGGGGTAATGCAGTTCCACCATATCAGCTAGCTTGAGAAGCACTGTCTTAGAAGTACAGAGCACATATACATATGAAGCCAGATGATTAGTCAGTTTAGCTCTGTACTGTCTTCTGTGACAGTACAGTGGTTCTCCAGGGTTTCAGACAGCAATCTTATGCCTACTTGTAGAGGCTAGTGACTGAACTTCGAAACTTCTGCAATCAAACCTACTGTGATATGGCCCCTCCCATGGGGCTGCTTCCAATTTAAATGACATATTGGAAGGGGGACAGATTCGAAGGAATTGAGATTTTTCTGTGCAATACAACATCACATGCACATGCATGGTACTTTTAAATGATTGTATTTTTCATAGGATATCTGGAAACAAAGGAAAAGAAGACTGAAGGGTGCAAGCAAATATATCTTATTTTGAACAAGTGTTTTTATCTCATTTGTGTTCTGCAAGTTAAGTGAAAATGCTAAATGCAGAAAAAAGCTTCTTTGCTGACTCACCCATTGTTCTCAAACACAGGGCCTGCACAAAACATGCATTTAAAATAAACGAGTATTATCTGCGACATATAGCAAAATTGGGTGGTTCAGAGTAGCAGCAAAAGCTTTGCATTGTTGACTGTGACTTTATCACTATAAATACTCTCATTATACTTTAAATTGAGTTTGGAATCTGCTTAACACTAGAGTTTTTACACACCAGTCAAACGAAAAGCAGAGGTTGCTGTTTATATTGTAGTTAGATTATGTCATATTTACGACAATGTTTATGTTCAGTCCTTCTAAAAAAAAATATTAGGCTGAATTTTAATGAACAGTATTGCTTCACTTGTTAGAAATAAACCTGCAAGAGATAAAGAATCTATAGATTTCTTATATTTCTGGTTGTAGAGTTCTTCCAAAAAAATTCCTAAACACTAAGGCAATGATGTATTACTTTTACTTGCATTATATGTTTTTAATCAGAGCGAGACTTCACCCTAGACAAAGCGATGCTTTCTGCATGGTCTCACTTGTTTTTGCTAAAATCTTTTGACATGATTAATTTTACTTTAATGCTTTTGTCTTGTTGTACTGGTTAAGAAGATGAGGATGAACCAGGGCTAAAACACATGCTGTTCTATCCTGATATCGCTGAGGTTTTTTTTAAAAAAAAAAAAAATCTTAGTGGACTTTAAAAAAATGAATCCAATTGGAATTAGATTTCTTGCTAGTATGCAATTTCTTGCATACTATTGAAAAGAAAATGTCATTACTGGTTGTTAGTTTTATTACTGGTGTTTCTTTAATAATATCACCTGTATACTGTAATATAATTAGTGGCTACAAAGGAGATTGAATTTTACACCAAGACTCTAGCCACATTTGCCAAGGAATGAACTAAGCCAACATTCTCATTCATCAAGCTCCCAGTCACCCAGGTTTTTCCTCATACTGCCAGCATCCCACATGCAAAAGGATATTGCCACATCCTTGCTGGTGGAATGTCATGCTTCCCTAATGCAGGGTTGGGGAGCAATCTAATTCTGTGCAGTGGTGGAAAATGGACTCTTGCTAGTTTTATCCCAAACAGTGTAGATTCTTTTGACATGCATGTTGAGATTGCATGGAGACACCTGAATAGGGTTTAAAAGGTGTTGTTTTTCAAGTCAGTTAATCTTTTGTTAATTTAATGATTTACAGGCAATTCCCCATTTACACGTGTTTGAGACACGTGCATAGCCATAAATCTGGAAGTGGTACTTAAAGGAGCAAAAATGCCCCCCCCCAAAAAAGAGTGAAAATGGCATGAAAACAGCATCTAACAATCCCACAAGCTTTTGCAAGTGCAATCCCAGGAGTGCTGCAGAATTTTTTAAAAGGTTTTTCAAAAGTTTCCATAGGTTTATAGGGTTTAGTGGTGGTTCCAATATACACGATTTCACATAAATGTGTGGTGCCTCAGAATGGAACCCCCTGCATGCATGAGGAGTTGCCTGTACATTTCTTGTCTGTCCCCCAGAGGGATAGTTTACATTATAACATATATGGAAACAGCATGTAAAATTATACATTTAAAATTACACATTATAAAATAGGCAAGGATCACCTGTATTATATAATCCCAACACCCCTCCCTCGTTTCCTTTCAGTCACCTAGGATGTGACAAGGGTTTAAAATATGCATTTATTTTTTAAAAAATAAATGCATAAATGCATTATAATGCTACCTCTTTAAAGAGAGTATTTTAACTGGCGTTGCTGGTTTGCTGCTCCTTGCCGATTTTCTGTCATAAGGGTGAATTTTTCAGCTCCTGAATACTTTGCCATTTCTGTTCCTGAACATGAGACAGAGCCAATGAATCCTTTAGGCATTTGCTCAAAATTAGTGTTAAAAAGGCACAGCAAATTGCTTTGATTAGTCATAGAATAATAGGGACAAAGGAGGAAATTGGGGTGAATAATCTCTTGATATGTCCCCATTATACTGTTTGAAGATTGACAGTTTTCATTTATCATAGTTGTGCACAAACTGTACACATTTTGACACCCAAATTTAATTTGATGAACAATTCTCAGTGGCCCCAATAAATTCTCTGCATCTCACTTTATTCACTCAGCAGTTGCAAGCACCAGGGCTTCTGATTCAGTGCTGTGTTAAGGTTGGTCTCAGCCCTGCATTGTAAAGCTTGAGCAAGCATTGGCACATTACTAAAGCAGCAGCCTTAACACTGTGTGCTAGACAGTTTTAATGAAGGCTTTGGATATCTGAAGAACTAATGGCTCCCCTAGAACATGCAATTGTTGTACTTAGAAATGCAGTATTTACATCAGTCTGTCTTCGTGTAACTGTTGTTTTTAAAAGCTTATCCACCATGTCTGCCTCAGAAAGTATCAAAAACAGCTCACATCATAATAAAAATGCATAGACAATGACAAAACAAATAGGAACTTAGACAGCTGCCTGTTGCCAGGGCCATTGGTTTCATTTAATATTTGTATGCCACTTTTCCAGCAACAAGGTTTAGCTCAAAGCAGTTCATAACAATAACAAACCATTAACAAATGAAAGCAACAAAATAATATCAAAAAAGACACAATAGCATATCATGTCCAGTAATAATAATAATAATAATAATAATAATAATAATAATAATATTTTTTTAAAAAAAACCTGCTAGCACATTTCCAAATAGTATGGTTTCCAATTGGATGGGAGACCGCGTGTTGAGATTCTTGCATTGCAGGGGGTTGGACTAGATGACCCTCAAGGTCCCTTCCACCTCTGCAACTCTATGATTCTATGGCTCATTGTGCAAAAACACACAATTCAGTAAAAAAAAAATGATGCGGTCCAATACAAGTCCTTTCTAATTGAAAAATAACCTATGAAAAATACCTATTCAGCACCAGCCCAGAGCCAGTTGACAGGCAGCTCCATTTGAAGTTTCAGGCACTGACCTAAATGGGCATAATGTCCATCTAGCTCAGTATTGTCTACACTGGCTGACAGCAGCTCTCCACGGTTTCAGACGGTAGATATTCCCAACCTTTCCTAGACATGTTGGGCATCAAACCTATGAGCTTTTTGGTGGGAAATATGTGCCCTACCACTGAGCTATGGCCTCTCCCTGTAATAAAATATCGATACAATAAATACAAGCACAACAAATAGACAGAAGCATAGAGCCTGATTAGCCCCCATTCTCCTTCACCATCCTTTATTGTGGATGCCAAGTCTGCCTTGCGTTCCTTTTAACTTGGTCCAACAAACCAGAAAGCCAAAAGACAAATATAGCTAAAATTAGATGAAGGGATCAAATTACAATAAAAGTGCAAATGTAAGATTGATTAGAAAATCAAGCCAATTTTCAAAAACTCATGGGCTTACATTTCACATAAAAATGGCAGGGGGTGTTTCTGAAAGAAAAGAGGGCAGCAAGAGCATGTGTGTTATGGTTGAGTTTAGTTATACAATGCCTGTGGCAAGCATGATGTATGGCTGCATTCCTGTTAATGATGCATGGCTGCATATCTAAGAATTAGAGAGAAAAGTTCTAAGAAAGAATGGGAATCCAGCAGATTGTCACAACGTCAGTGGCATTTGTTATTGAAATTTTATGTTTCCCATTTGAAATATCTTTCAATAACAATCAGAGCTTTCCCTAAATGTGTTTTGTTAGATGATAATATTATTGGATGCTGCTTTTATACCTCTATTATTTAGCTCAACATGTTTTAATATCTTGGACTGGGGTTTCCTAGTGTTCTGATTTTCTTGCACAAACAAAACTTCCCAATATATATGCGCTGTGTTAATTTCCTGTGACCATTTCCTCTCATTGCTTTTTTCAGGAAAGGAAGAGGCAAACTGTCTTTCCTTGTTTGGAAAACTCTGTTCATTTGCAGTACATACAACAAAGCAATTACTAGAGTAATGGAAGGGCTTATGCTGCTAGGTCAAATGGCAGGCTAGTGTGCTTATTTATGAGCAAATTCATTGGCAGGGACTGAATGGGGAAGTGGAACCAGGTGTCCTTGGAGAGCATTGCAAGATGGTAGCAGAGACTTGGGAGTCACATGGTTGCTAGATAGATAAGACATGATGTCAGCAGCACTTTTCTACTTCCAGTTATTCCCTGGATATATCCAAGAGCAGATGAAGATACTCCAAACACAAACTAATGCAGTTTTTGTTATGGGCTGTTTCACTTGTTCAATATCTTCTGTGTACATTGTTATACTGCACCTATTTAGCACTTACTTCATAATGCTCAGCCTTTGGTCATCTTGTAGCTTCATTTCTTTATGATTTTCCCAGCTTCCTGTGTTCCTTAAGAGAATCTCTGCATGTTTTCTAGCACATGCAAATAAAAGTCACCTTTACACCTCAAAAACTCTAAAGTTCAAGATATTCTTTAAAAATGGCTCTTCGTGAAATCAGAAAACTGCCCATTTTCTGTGGATAGATTCAACATTTTAGTATTCCAGGTGTGAAATACCGAGGCAGAAAAGGATGGTACAGAATCGAGTGATACAGAGATTTAACATGTCTTGGTAATTACAGTTGTTTCTTCCTTATAATACCATATCTGAAATCTCTGTAGGGACACCTGTACACAAAGGGAATCCTGATTGGCTGAGGATTTCTCTTTATATGGAGAAGTCCTATACATGCTAACCCTACATGCATAGGGGTTATTCTCACTGAAGCTGAGCATACACCACCAGGATCATGGCTTGCTGGAATGATCTCACTCAACTCTCATGTGTTCAGTGAACATGTGATGGGAATAATGTAGAATAAGGCTTCATACAGACCAAACGAATGAAACACTTACCTGCTGCTGTTTAGTTTTACCTTAAAAGATTGTGGCCAAGATTATTATAGAGAAAAGACCAAGAGTGGGTCGAAGCCAGTGAACAAATCTAGTACAGTATAATGTAAGAAAATGAGTCAGTGATTTAGTGCTGGGAAGGCAAGTTAAACTGCTGAAAGGATTGATGCCAGCAAGACAGGGTCAAAACTAGGTGGTATCCTTGCTGCAAATGGGCTGATAAAGCTAAGTGAGAAAAATTGGCATATAGAGGAGTATATCAGTAGTAGTATAGTTAGTAGTATAACAACTATATTTTGCTGTTTCCTGTTGAGGAATTTCCAGCATAATGTAAATACCATAGCAGCCACCTGGGATTGCTATCTTTTTCTGGCAGGGCTCTTGAGCCTTTAATAGCTGCATGACAGGGAAAAATTGTACCAGAGAAACATTTCTGAGCATGGAAGTGCAATGAAGCGGAAGTTGTCACCTGTTGAATTTCTGCTTGTCATACTGCTGTTAAAGGTAGGAATTCCTGCCATAAATAATCTTGGGAGCCATATTCTTTTGAGAAGCAAACTGCACAGGGTGCAGGATTGGAATTACATTATGTATGGGGTAGCATTTTTGTAAGTCATCATCCAGAGGGATAGCATGCCAATCTCTTGCAGTAAAAACAATCAATGTGTCTTGTGACACCTTAAATTTATGCCATAAATGCATTACAACATACCTTTTTGAGGACCCAAACCCACATTGTTAGATGCGTGAAGTGAATTCTTAGTAGGCAGGTATACAAAGGAGAAAATTGTAAGGTGGGAGCTGAATGGTAATGAAATGCAATCATTACAATCAGTGAGATTTCAGACTTTAAATCTATGTTAAATAGGCACAAAATTGGTGATAATTGCTGAAATTATTATATAACACTTCTAGGGGGATAGGGAACTATTTGCAAGAAACTTTCATAGATAGCGTGCGCAGGATTATTTTATATTTGTGTTCGATATTTATTATAGTGGTGTTTCCATATAGCTATTTATCTATTTATTTATAGTTTTATATATAAACTTCTTCGAGATTTTTGCGATAAAAGATATATGAATCTTGTTAAGTAAACAAATAAAGTAACTTAATAAAAGAGATGACTCTTTTATAGCAATATATTTCAGTTTCTGCCTTTTTCTACTGCTCTGGAGTGAATCAAAATCATGCTATAGCCAAGGTGGCAGTTACAGAATACTGAAGATGGAATTCTCAGAAGCTCTGATGTTAGATATTATCCTCCAGGTGTTAAGGTGTCAAGTCTACGGGCACATAAGTTTTCTTTTGTTTCCAGTATCAGATGCATCTGGAGCAACAAAGAAAATTACCAATGAAGGACCAATGAACTTAAAGTACATTGCTGTACTGAGGACATCCTCCACATGCAATTGATTGCCAATCTGCCATATATACATGTAATCTGGGGAAACCCTAATCCATGAAAGTGAGGAGTCAATAAACAAAGTAAAACATATTCAGTTTTTGGTAGATTTCCATTCAGCATCTGGTAATCAGAGACAGATAACCATTGTTAGAAAATTCTGGATGTTTTGCCAGACCAAAGAACAAGTCTCTTGATTTAGCATTCCACCAGCCTCCAAATCTTGTTGTTCAGTTGTTCAGTCATGTTCGACTCTTCGTGACCCCATGGACCAGAGCACACCAGGCACGTCTATCTTTCACTGCCTCCCGCAGTTTGGCCCAACTCATGCTAGTTGCTTCGAGAACACTGTCCAACCATCTCATCCTCTGTTGTCCCCTTCTCCTTGTGCCCTCCATCTTTCCCAACATCAGGGTCTTTTCTAGGGAGTCTTCTCTTCTCATGAGGTGGCCAAAGTACTGGAGCCTCCAAATCTACACAGGCTATTAGAGCTGTACTTAAGCTACCATTCAGCAATCCTGTATCACATCCTGTTGAATCCAAATGCTGTATCACCTGCATTTATCTCATGAACAGTTGCTTTCAAGAGCACTATGATGGCAGAAGCTCCTACAGTGTGGAGAACCCACATTGTTGTGCGGTAAAGTAAACATGTTTTAACAATTTAAACACTTATTGGGATGTAATGGATAACTGTCAGGAAGTATTGTCTCTAACTGCTGGCTAGAAGCAGAGAGAATATACAAAGTTATACAAGGTCTGTTAGTCAATTGACATTTAAACTGTCACAGCAGCTTCCTCTTGCTGGCTGTATTTCACCTTTTATGCTAACAGCAGTGGCATTCAGAACTGATTGGTTTATGATTGGTCAGTTAGTGGATATTGCATTCAGATATCTTTGTCCTTATTTATAGGCAAATGGAGTTTGTAATTCCATCAGAAACAAATTGATTGGCTTGAGGATCATGACCAAAGAAAGTATAAGACTAGGTTTAGCTCTGTTTGGACAAGTTTTGGTAGGCTGAAGAGGATTGGCAAGGGTCCAAAAAGACAGAAGGAAGCCTAGAGAAAGCAAGAAGCAGAGTATGGCAACTGATGAAGAATATGTACCTACCTGGAAGCACAAATCATTTGACATGAGAGCTAAGAAGGTCTGCAACAGGGAGTGGGAGGCTCCAGCAGCTGCCTTTGGGAGAGCTGAGGCCAGAATGAAAATGGAGGGAAGACTAGCTCCTCAAAGAGATTGCATAGGCTTGTTAGCATAAAAAAGTATTCAAGAGATGCTTAAAAGTCAAAAAGTGAGGATGCTCGCTGAATCTCTGCTGGAAGAGTGTCCCACGGTAACACTAAATGCCTGACTCCTGGTTGAGGCCAGTTGAGCCTCTGTAGCATGGAGCACAACTATGAGAAAACAGCTTTCAAACTTTACAGAAAAAAATGTGGCCAACCCATGGTGGAACTACAGAGACACAGCCATGAAGCAGCCATGAAGCAATAAACAGAAGCAAATATTTTACCAGGACTGAAGTATGGAGTGGGAAACTATATTTTGGACTGCCAGTGGAATCATGGACTGCTTCTCATTCAGTTTGGATTTGGGGAACTGAGACAAGAAAACACAAGGCACATTTTGTGCCAAATCTGTCACAATCAGTGAGAGTTGTAGGAACTCAGCACTTGTCAGGATTGGTGCCAAATGCATTTGTTTTCTGTGCACCACATTTGGATTTTTTCCCCTTTGAACTGGATACGCAAACAGAAGTTAACTGCTGGAGAGAAAACTAGCTATGCTATTCATGTTACATTTCACTTCTTTGTTTGTGGTTGGCTGCAAATTCTGATTAATATAATAATTCAAAGCATCTTGAGGTGGGGCACAGAAGGGCAGGCAGCTATGAACACCATCTAGTGACTCCATCTAAAATGGTAAAGGATGAGTATGTGACTGGTTTTTAAAAAGAGACAGATACTGCAGTCGTCATTGCTAACTTGACAGACTGAAGTTGCAATCTTATACCCACATACCTAGTAGTAAGTCCCGTTGAACACAGAAAACCTTACTTACAAGTATTTATTTATTTCTGTTAATTTGTCACTTTTTCACAAAATTGTCTCAAGGAGACTTACAAAATAAAAAACAAAAAACCATTAAAAATTTATAGTAGATAGGTATTGGATTGGTTGATACAGTTTTTAAAGAACCCTGTAGAGTATGTCTGTCTCTATTAGAACTTAACACCTATGTGTAACATTACTGTTGAATTGCTCTAAGTGATTTCTGTCTCTGTGACTGTATCTCTGGCAAAGCAGACCTCACAAGCATTTTAAAAATCAAAGTAGATTTTCAGTTCATCCAGTAACACAAAAGTATTCATTGTCCACTTATCTTCATTTGGTGCTCTTCCATCTGAAGCACCTCTCTCCAGCCCAGATATTTGTGACCAGAAACCTACTGTGTTTTGGGTAGTTAGTAATTCATTACAAATAATGAATAGTTTGCATTCAAAGTGAATATCTCCCAGACAGCTGTTATGCTGAAATTTATTGGCAAGTGCTAATTTTTGAATAATTATGAGCAAATTTGAGGAAGGGGTTATAGAATTATTTTAAAACAGTGGAAGGCTGTTTTAGTGCCTGCACAGCCTCTCCTGGTGATACATTGCTGACTTAGAGCTGCCTCAAACTTTATGTGTGGTTTAGGTTTGCTGCAGTAATCGTGTATGGCATGAAGGAAAGATGGGCACCCATAAACATTTGAGAAACTGGTGTCCTGGCTTGTGCCCACCGCCCACTGTTGGTTTAGTGATATACACCTGCCATTCAGGCCTATGGAACCTGTTGTGCTTTCAAGGTGTTTTCTGGGACCTGTGTGTTTTCTGGTTGGTGGAAACACACAAGTTATGACCGATGACACAATCTTACAAGACACAGCATCAGACGAAGAAAAGGAATTCAAATATTGGGCAAGCATAGTAAAGTGTGGGGACAGATGTGGTGAAGGGCAGAATTGGAAGTGGATGGGTGTGCACAGTGAGAGAGAAGATATCACTCATTCTCTGTCAGGAAAAGAGGGAAGTCTCTCTTTGCTTTTGCCTTGCCTGATTTTGGCAGGATAAATCCTTTCTGAGTCTTCCCAAACTGGTTGCTGATGATGCACGACCAAATACATGTACAAGTTTAATCTAAAAAATCTACTTACTGGAATGTGGAAACACAGATACTGGAGGAAACAAACTCCCCCCCCCCCACTGAGAACAGGGTTGTGGTCCACAAATTAAGTGGACCAAATTTCTTTTGCAATTTTAAAGGAGTGATCTCTACCACAACACTGCTTTCTCATCATCTTGGGACCTTAACATTTGGGGGAGAAGGTAGGCCAGAAGAGAAGCTGTTTGTTTGTGCATGTCCTCTCCGATATGTCTATGTAGGTGCAGTTTATTTCTAGGACCTTGGGTCTTGCACATGTTTTTCAGATGTCAATTTTTTCCTCTTATTTATTGGTGTTTTCTCCTTTCATTTAACTCCACTAGTTTGTTTAATAAAACTGAGAGTTCTTGCAGAGAGCTTTATAAACACATGTTATTAGATTTTTAAACCTCTTTTTGAAAGTGCCTCTATCCTACTTCCTCCTAGTAAAGTGACCTTTTTAAATGGAGGGAAGTGGGTTTAGATGACAGTCATGATAAATGCGGTCATGTTCACTCAATAAAATAAGGCCCAGTGCATTTGAGGATAAATCAGTGAAATGTACAACCCCACCTGTCTGTCTCCATCATTCATTTCCACTGTCACTTTCACAGTGGCTGATGGATCACAGTTGCTGTAAAATTAGACAGCCTTTAATCTCATTTCATCCTGATTAGCTTCTCTTTACCCTTTCCCTCTAACTCACTGACTGACACGCTAAAAACTCACACTGGGCTGTGTTTGAGCGTGGCGTACAAACTTCTTTTCCAATACCTTTTTTGGAGGGGAAGAGAGGTACTCACCTGAGATGAAATGAAATGTAAAGATGAGGGAATCTGAGACTCATATTAAAATAAATCAGCAAAGCAGAGGACAGTGTGCAATTAATAAGAGCAGCTGTCTGCATCACTGGACTACACATTGGCCCATGCTTTGCATTATTTACACCCATGAATTCTTAGTGAATGTAATAAGTTGTTCTAAAAGGCATCCTGGGGCGGGGGGGGGATGAGGGGCAATGTAAAAAGTGCTGTTGCTTCCTTCAGAATGCAGAAATGTGTTGTATCATACAGAAAGTTATTGTAGGTGTGCCCAAGGGCTCACATGTGCCTAGTGGAACCTTTAAATTTTGGGGGGAAGGGGGGCAGCTGCTGTCTGAAAAATACATACCGGTACTCCCAACAGAGCCAGTTATGTAGTTCTCTGAATTGTCACATGCTCTTTTATAAGTTACATTTTGGAACCAGAGTGTTGTTGTTTTTTTAACCTGAGTGACATTTTAGAACTTTTATTTCTGCTTATTCCATTGCAACTTTCACTTGTGTCACTGGAGTGATCATAATACCAGTAATTTTACAAGTCGGATATTCTACCATTTTTACACATGGCATCAAACAAACGGAGTACTATTGGCCATATGTTGTTGCCACTTAGCTCTGAAAGCCGTGTTTAAAGAAGTTTTGCTGCCTTAGTACATTACATGCTAAGAAGCATGCCCAACGGCAAGGAAATCACTTCTGCATGGTTCATCTGCATTCTGCATGGGGTGCGCATGTGACTTGCTTTGATCCAACCAGGAAATGCTTATTTGAAGAGCAGTATAAATAAACGTTTCCGTGTGCTGCTCTGATTCTCCGGAAGCTGCTTAGTCATGCTGGCCACATGACCTGGAAGCTGTACGCTGGCTCCCTCGGCCAATAAAGCAAAATGAGCGCCCCAACCCCAGAGTCATCTGTGACTGGACCTAACGGTCAGGGGTCCCTTTACCTTTTTATAAATAAAATAACATGAGAACATGGGCAGGGGTGATCACATGAATATTTCACATGGAACTGGGAACCTGTGGGGTAGCAAACAATTATTCATGTGACCACCCTGCCCAACTTCTACAATTTGGCATCACTCTACTATGAAGTGGTTCCCCCATGCTTCTGGGTATGCAATTGAAAGGTGCTGCAATGTAACAGGAAAGGAGCCTCAGATCCACTCTTAGTATCTTTGGAGTAAATATGAAGGGGCTCCAGCTCTATTTTGAGTGAGTATTTTGTCATGAGTTTAAAAAGAGGCATAACTTGCGTTTCATGATTTCATGTTATCTGAAGAAGGATTCCACAACTTGTGAGGCAGAATACACCACCTGTGTATTGTGGCCTTGTTTCTAGCGGGCTGCTCACAAGTTGCTCAGGCCTCCTCTTAAGGGAGAGGGTTTTAGTAATGCATGGAATGATGGCATTACATTTAACTTGCAGAAGAAAGCTTACTTGTGGGTTCAGATCTCAGACTTGCCCCTGAGTTATAAATTAACATACTGGCTGTTGTGAAATAATATGAATATAAATCTACACATGACATTAAACCATTCTACCTATCAATACATTTTCCAAAGCTATAGTTCTTAAGCTTCATCTTCCAAAATATCTCATTGACTTATGTGGAACAACTGTGTAAGTAATTTGAAAATTAACAGTGTCTATGTCTGGCTGCTTAATGGCTGTATAAGATCTACCAGCAATAAGTAACATTAATTAATGCATTTTCACTAGCCTAGCTTCCTAACAATTGCTTTTGCTTAGACAGCTGTACAACCACAGACTATGAAAACGATGTTTGACCTTTACTGGAAGCTAAATTTGCACCTTGCTTATTCACCATTGCATAGGCAAAATAAATAAAATAAAATAAAATAAAAATCAGTAAGAAGCTTAAACGAGACTACTTGATCTTTAAGAAAATGTGTCTTCAACAAGAAAGCTGCACATATTTCTTATTGTTATTTGCATATGCTATACGGCTTCGAGTGCATTGAGAAAAATAAAAGATAATAAAACAAATGAAATGAGAGATATATCACCCAAAATAATCCAAGTGTGAGATAGGCTGCCTCTTTTTTTGGCACTGGCAAAAGAGCACAAAGTAAAAGCTGGCCCTGAGTCATATTGATTTCCCACTGCACTGGTTTCCTAAGTGCTCTGTTGATCCGTTTCAAGCAATAAGTTCCCTGCCTGTACATGCACATCACCTCCCCATTTGTCCTCACCTAGATTTAAGGTGCCCATATGATGAGCTGAACAAGGACATTATTTTTCCTACTGGTGACACCGGGCCAGAACTACTGCATGTAGTATGATAGCTAAACCTGTGTAAGTATGCATTTCAACATACGATTTTTGATAGTGTTGCATTCCACAGAGCAATACATATTATGGCATTAAAATTGCATATTTTTGTTTTGCAGCTCTAGCCTTGGGAAGGGGAGGGGGATGAAACAGGAAAAAAAAGATTTCCTGCTTGCCTCTCCCCTCCCACCCCCTCAAAATAATCCCATCCTCTTAAAAAAACAACAACAAGGATGTAGCAACTATGGTAAAACAGTTTTGATCTTTCAACAAAGGGCTCCCTGATTAGATGGATGGAAAATGTCTGATTGTGCTGCTAATGACATTGTACAGGAAATTAAGCGTATACATTTGGAGAAGGCATTAAATCAGCAGGACCTTAATTTAAAAACTTAAAACTGTATGGAAATGCAGCTTGCTCATTGCTGTGTAAGAGAAAGCTGCTGAATACTTTGACTCTTCTTATGGAAATGTTGCCAACAGAACTAAGCTTGTGGAGGGTGTTTTCTTTGTTTTTTGTAGTGCTGCTTTTATTTAATCTTCTTGCTATTTACATGGTACTTGCAGGACACAGTTGACAATTGCAGGTTTAGCCATGTCTCTGTCATTTTTTTAAAAAAAGTTGCAAACCTGCTACAAAGTATATTATGGGCTTCTTCAACTACAGCATACCTGGGGTCTTGAAGACTACTCAGCTCACAGGTTGTGCAATAGCTGACGACACAACTGTGACAGGCTGGTGAAGTTGTATTCGGCTCCCCCTTAGGAACTGCAAGCCTGGAGGAGCAGTTATGACAGCTTCTATATATCATAAATCACACTAGCAGCTGTTAAAACAGACCCTGGGCTGTGTAGTCTTAAGGTCCCACGTATACCTGTGTTTGCTGGGATTCAGCTACAAGTGTTGATGCTGAAGAGATCAGCACATCATAGCCCAGTTCGGGATAGTTCGCCTGGAGCACCAAAACATGACAGCAAACAGATACGAGGGAAGGAAATTGTTGGTGATTTAATCTGGTTATTTTTCCAGTTTCTCCAAAAGGGATATCATAAAGATGGGATACCAGCAACTTTTAGTTTACTTGACATATGTACTAGAACTGAAGCATACTTATATTATGTCTGCATTTATGGTTTGGAGCTTTCCTGAAGTAAATGTCTCAAAGCAGCCATTGTATGAAATGGAACTTGATAAAGAATACCTGTTTTGTTCACAGTTATGCCGTATAATAGTGCCCACCATTGTGTTGTGGAAGTAGAAAATTTCTTGTTCGTATTGGGAGGAGAAGACCAGTGGAATCCTAATGGTATGTACATAATAACTAATGGAACTATAAAAATATGTGAATAGTACAGAAGTACAAAATATACATTTGCAGATGTACCTCAAGTTATTTGTCTTCGGTCATATGACTGCGGCTGTAGATCTTATATACCCACAGTCAGCTGCCCTTCCAGTGAGATGCTGTTTAAAGGAGTTTGTGAATTGCAGTTTCATGTCTCTTTTTATATATGCAAACACAATAATATTCTGTATCTGCAAAAAATGTAGTATGCGAATCAGCACATTAGGCTGTAACCCTAAATTCACTTTGCAGCAGTAGAACCTCTGGATGAATTGGACTGACAAACAGCACAGAATGGCCACATTGAGACATTATGCTAAACCATAGTTGAACATTATGAGAGTGAGCCACAAACCTGGACTAACATACTCATACCTCCTCTGATGAGTCCCCATGGAGTTAATGCTAACAGTGGTTAATGGTAACAGTGGCTTGTTTTCAATAAGGCAGCTTCCATGATTTGTAGTTGGCTTGTTTCAAACAAACTATTGTTGGCATTAACCACAGTTCATTGGGTTCAAATAGTATGATAAGCTGTGGTTAAGCAAAAACAACTCCTCCTTGTGGTCATGCCAAAGTGTGAGCATGCAAGGTTGAATCTTGCTGCAGCTTGTTCTTGTCATGTTAAACTATGGTTTTAGTGTGATATCTGAACAAGATCAATAAAACTGATTAAAGCAGTTTTGTTTTGTTTTTGCAAAGTTCCATTAAAACTCTAAGGCCGCAGTTCTAGAGAGCTATGTCATGTAGAAGAGATACACAGCCTCATGTACACAGTCAGGTATTTTTAAGGTCTTGCTGAAGTCATTTGTATACTATACTTAAAGCCAATTTTATGTTTAGAGGCCATTTCAAGCCAAAAAGTGAAAATTTTGAAACACAGAAATGAAGGCCCTATGCTTCAAAAGCTAACTATGTTCTTTCTCACCCACCCAACCAGCTAACACTGTAAATGGGCTTGGGAACTGAGTGCTAAGCAACCAAGGCTTTCTGTAACCCAAAAAGCTTGAGGGTGCTGTGACATACCAAACCCTTCACCTGCAGCAGAGAAACTCTACATATGGTGGGAGAATATTTATTCCATAGGATCAATGAATGCTTTCGTGTGAGGAAATAGGAAATAGGAACTCTGTGTACACGTTCTAGTTCCTCTCCATGGGCAGCCCAACTGCTGATTTGGGGCTTTGGTGCCTTTGTCATTCAAGCTACCACATCTTCTTTATATGCATAGACAGTGTTTTCCAGACTAAGGCACTTGATGGCAGCTGTTAGGAGTTTTAACCAGCGTTTCATGCTTTTATATTATTTTATTTAGGATTTTTTTTCCTACCCTACTCTTGAGCTGAAAAAAAAATATCCTGGTTCACAGATCAATACAAACAAATCAGACCCTTCCCTCAGCCTTGCAATCTAAAAGGCATGACACAAAAGGAAAATAGATTAGGAGGGAGAAAGAAAATGCACACTGAGGTAGTGGTTCTTAGTTACAAGCTCTTCTGAGGACCAGCTGGTAGGGAGACAGTTCAAAGAGAATAAGAGCAAAACGTGCTGGTCTCAGCTGTGCTGAGGAAATGGTCCTGCATCCCTTCTCTTCCTTCCTGTACCACAGCCTGATGGAAGGAAGACCCTGGCTTCTAAAGACTCTGTGTATTTCTTACTGTAGTAAAGCAATGTGCTTTTCTTCCAGTTCCAAGCCAGTCCCTTCCAGGTAAAATGTTATGTATGCAGTATCAAAAGACTCCTGATTGTTCCACTACACATTTATTTCTAATCTTGTGCAAGGGATTCACATAGAGATTATCTAGTAGTATGTGTTCCTTATTTGATGACTTCATAAATTTTCTGCAGAGAGAAATTAAACAATTTAACAGACTTCTGAACAAAGCAAAAGAGAACAGTATGCCTTGCAAAATTTAAAATATTGTCAAGACATTGTTGAAGAGCTTGCACATGAGGACAGAGTTGCAGTTGTAGCAGTCTGTGTAACAGAGATAATTATGACTGGCAAACTATAAAACAGCTTGCAGGTACACATTTTCACTTCAAAATGCCAGAAGATCCAGCTGAAATTACATATACTGCATATATTTTATTGTGAAAGACCCATTTCAGCATCTGCACTAAACCAAATTATATCGAAGCGTTACATCTGTTCCTTTCCTTGAAAACTGAGATAAACTAGTCCATTCCATGAGCCTGTATCCAGTAGGTTTTCTAGGGTTTTTTTTTTTTACAAAAATTATTTAAATCAATGTTTTGGAAGAATAGCTTTTCTACTTTATTCCTGAAATGCTACTACACAAAAGGTTACAAATAATTACTTCTAGGACTGTAACCTATAGAACTAGTTTGAAGACTTCTGTTGCAACCCCCTAAGCCTTCTCCCATGTTAAAATACCCTTGACCCCCCCCCCAAATTAGATGGCACTCTTAGCAGAACTAGTGGCATGGATGGGGCATCTTCCCAGCCTTAGAATTCACACTTGAGTTCCCTCTGATTTTTCATGATGGCTAGAGTAGAGCTGTGTGGAGCACTGAGCTGCAGTGCAAAGGGAAGCATTGTACAGGAACACCTAACTGCTGGGCTGCTTTGCCCCACTTCTTTTCCTTCCATCTTCTCATTTTAATAGCGGCAAGGTGGTTTGCCTAACAGGGAAGCATATTAGCGGGTTGGAGGTCTGCTTAGCACTGCCTCCCCAAACAGAGGGCATCTGAGTGAGATCACTGGTCCATCTAGCACAGCCAAGCTCCCTATTATTCAAAGTAGCCCTGCTTGATTTCCCTATTAAATGTGGTGCTGCTTATTTACCGTTTATTTCAAAAGCCTATGTAGATCACCATTCAGTGCTAAGTTGGAAGGGGAGGAGGAATGTGAGGAACAGTTTCCAGCAAGGGATTAAAAGGAGAAATGAAGGTTTAGAGATCAGATCAGGTGTAACCAAGGAAAGATACAAGTAAATAAGTGTTGAAAGAAGGGACTGGGGAAGGCATAGATGGAAGGTGAAGAAGGAAAGAGGGAGAAGCATAATTGTGGGTGGTTGGAGGGGGGGTTGTACATGAAGGGAATTGAGGGGCATTGTTCCAGGAAAAAAACGTTGAATATAGATTACTGATGAACAGAATCTCTGGGATAACTTCGACTCTTAGAATTGTTGCGTATTTTGACATTCATATATGAGAGCTGCTTAACATTACTAAAATATTATCTTAAGTACTCAAATACAATAACAAGACCAGAATGCATAATATGCTCTCCTTACAGACCTTATGGTTTCCTTAGCATAGAATGATGAGATCTGGGGCACATTATATGTGCAGTCTGAAATTGTCTGGTAACTAAGTTCTCCACTTGTTTGGACTCATCAGCTTTGCATGTTCAGTCCCATAAATAGCATCTACATATGCTGGATGGAGAATACACAGTTTTCACCCTAACAGGTGTGGAATTTTCATTTCACTGTGAGGCATTTTCTTAGATCAAACCTTGAAGGCCTGTTGGGTAAGAATGTCTGTTAGAAATTAAAAAAAAAACCAAAGAGACAGAACTGTCTTTTATTTATTAATGCAAATTCAGTGTATAAAGGAAAGAGGCTGTAAGCATTTGGGGTTCCTTTACACTAAAATTATTTACCTGGTGCACTACCCGCTACACATTTATTTCCTTGTGAGATACATGATTGGGTTGCCATGTAGCTGTGATTCAATTTTTTTAGTCACACATACAAGAAACAAGAGGGCTTTTTGAGATACTTGTGTGCTGAAGCCTCAGGTGTTAAACAGAAATTGCCACACACTCCCTTGCTCCAGTCTTCTTGCTTTGATGTCAATCTGTATGTAAAATATACTGCAATCTTAATATCTTGAAGGCATGCAGTGCCAGAGATTAGTAGTTGGGATAATGTAGACTTCCACAATTAGCCTTTGCTTTGCTTTGCTTTATTTGTGACTTAGGGACAGTAGAAATACATTATTTTTTAGATGGCACATATAAATCCTTCTAAAAGGAAATATTATAAAAGGCAGTGTGTATTTTTCTCTTTGTCCTATATGGGAAAATCTCAAGATTGTAACATCAAATCCCTAACGTAAGGATGCCTGAGCACTTGGTAAAGATGTGTTCACCTCCCTCTAAGCAATCAACATCACCCTCTTCCCACTGCAAACAGGAGAGACAGGAAGGAATGTCAGATATACCCATGATTCTACAGATTGCTACAAAATATTCATGAAATGCCACGAGAAGCCCATCTCCCTCAGAACAATAATTTCCTATTGTCATAAGATTTATGACACTTTAAAAAAATGCTAGTGGGTTTCTGTCTTAAAGAGAGACTTGTAGGGAACCTTATGAGACAGAGCTAAAATACTTTGTTTTTTACTACTTCCATAGAAGCCTATTAAGACTTGTAGTTAGAGGCTGTTGATTTTGTGTGTTTATGTGCTTTGCTCTAGAGGGAAGACCTCCATAAAGATTGACAAGTGAAAGGAATATACTATTGCAGTGATTTGTAATGATAGAAAACAGAGAGTTAAATGTGAAACTAATTTCTTTACAGGAAAGCACAGTACAAACTTTGTTAGCCGGTATGATCCTAGATTTAACAGCTGGATACAACTTCCACCCATGCAAGAGAGGTAAATGCTTGCTATATTTTTGGGGTTGGGGAAGGGGTGGCGGTTTTACCTAAGAGAGGAGGATGGTTGGGGTTTGACTTAGTGGTGAAAAAAGCGAATGGTGAAAGTGTTGGAAATTGATTTGCACTAGCAAATAAAATATAATAGTGCTAGATTATGTTTCTGCTGACAAGAAGGTACTTTCAAGTAAAAGCTGAACTGCTACATCCTTTTCATATAATCATGGAATTGTAGAAACAGTGCTTCTTTCAACTCTCCAAAATATTTCACAATTACTATTTTCTATTATATTTGATTTCCTTGAATTTCAGTGTGCATTGGCAGAGCAACCACTCCTTGCCTTTTTGATCACTCAGGCTGGTAATGGCAACACCCGCTGGGTCCCTGTGCCTGGCCACTCCACATAATCAGGTGGTAGAAGAACCTGGCAGAAGCACACTGGGGAAGATGAGAGGTACCAAAGGTGGTACCTTTCTCCTTTTGACCTGAACCTTCTCCACCCACCATAAGCATTCTTTGCTCCCCAGCCATTTTACTTAATAAAGTAATGTGTTAATCTATCACCTTGTTTAATACAATGTCAAGGTGACTGTGAAAAGTTCAGACCTCAGGTAAGCATGGAGGTGTTCAGTAATCACACTAAAAAAAAAAGCCAAATATAAAATAAGAAACAACGAAGGACCAGAAATCAAGCACCTAAATGTATAAAATGCCTTGCAAAACTGCAAAGGAGAATGAGGAAGAGCACCAGCAGACAGCAATGGAAAGTGTATTTTAAAATTTGGGCCTGGAAGAGTAAAAGTTCCACTTCTAAATTGGGCCTTAAACCAGATTAAAGTGGGTATGTATACAGTAATCCACTTCTACACGTTGTTCAACTTCTCCCATAGAGAGAGACTTGATTAGGGACTCCCTAGATTTTAAGTTGGGGAATGGTTATGAATATGTACTGTTATTATCCAAGCCATTATCCAACTCCTAATACAACACAGATGCATAGTATATAAAGCTTTTGGGGATACACTTTAGCTAGGACATCCATAAAAATTGAAGATGTTCAGCTCATTATCCAGTTGAACAAATCTACTTGTCACAGCCTCACTGCCTCTAACTTAAGGCAGATTTAGTGTCTGTAGAGCTTGTACCATTAGGGTTTTTTTAAAAAAAAAAAATGGACAGCTTTAGATTTTTCTTATAAGCCTGTCTGATATTTAAAATATCATTTGAAGTATTTAGAAGTCCAAATTCTGTTTCAAAGTGGTGTTCTAATTATCAAAACCCTTCTTTGCTGGGCTCTTAAAGTGAGATAATTAACCTTCACCCTCTTAGCTGAGCCTACATAATTCACAGTGATCAATTATTTCAGTGTTGTACGAGCCTCTGAGGATAAGACAGTATTGCTGAAAATGTGATTAGACATTTTAAAATATGTGAATTGTTTACTGACTAGTCCCTTGTGACTTCTTTGGAGACTTCCAATTTATTAAGTCAAGTGCCTTTCAAGACAGTTTTTAGTCATTCATATTCTTTAATAAAGAGCTTTTATGCTCTCCTTTTTATGACAAAATGTGTGCAATAAGGATGTTTTTTTCCTCCTCCTGTGAAGCAATTGTTTGTTTGTTTGTTTATAGTATTGATAGACTGCTCTATAACAAAGTTCTCAGGATGAGTGACAACAACAAAACTATTAAGAATTTGTTTAACAATATATTTATTATTTTATTTAAAATAATTATATGCTGCCTTAAGAAGTCAAAAAACTCCCTCAAGATGGCTTCTATAAAAACAGTAATTGTAAAAATAATGCAGTATAATCGCAAATAAAAAACAAATAAACCAGTAATAATAAGACAGGCAGACATCAAGTTCGAAACTAAAACAAATATAACCAAGACCCACTGCACAGCAAATAAAAACTCCTTCGAGAAAAAAATCAGTAACAGTAAAACATGATATGGAATAAAATTATGTGACCCTGTCTGGAGAGCCCATCCACATGAATCATTCTTTGGAGGGAGCAAACATGGATTCACTTCTTCCCCAATAAGTATTCAGCCAACCATCTGTTGGGCATTGCACAGCCTGTACCTCTGTACAGCACTGCACTGGGTGCTGAATACTAATCAAAAAGGGCCTCTGCAATGAAGATTCAGTATTTGTTAGTTAAGAAAACTGGGACATGGTCCATTTATGTCCTACTGATTTCATCAGGAGGGTTAAGTATGCATTTAACTTCCTCCCATTGAAATTAATGCAAATTAAATACTTTATTTTTTGCTGGATTGTTCCCTCTTTTTTTAAAAAAAAATGGTTACAGTACTGCACTTCAAGTGCAATTACACCTTCTTTATGACGTAAGTTGGCCTTTGCTCTGAAGTCTAGCTATTGACATAGATAATGCAATACTGATGAGGCTGAAAATCTGACTTGCCGTATTTTCCGCTCCACAAGACACACCTGAACATAAGACGCACCTAGTTTTTAGAGGAGGAAAGGGGGAAAGCCCTGTTTTTTGGAGGATCAGCTCAAAGTGGTGCAGCTTTTTTTTTTTTGCAAAGGGAAAAGCCCTGCTTTTTTGAGGATCAGCTCAAAGTGGTGCAGCTTTTTTTGCAAAGGGAAAAGCCCTGTTTTTTCGAGGATCAGCTGAAAGTGGTGCAGCTTCTTTTTCAAAGAGGAAAAGCCCCGTTTTTTATGGGGTTCAACTCACACTTCTGCAGCTTCTAGTCCTACAGCCATTTCTATAGTTTCCAGACAGATAATCTAATCAGCAAGTCATATGTCGCTGGGAAAACAAACAGCCTCCCTCTGCATTCAACAATGGAGGCCTGGGCAAGGGGGCGGGGCTGGAAAGGGAGCCTTATCTCTATCCCAATCACTTGCTGAACAGCTGTTCAGCAGCTTCCTTTCAACACCCCCTTCTCTCTTTGTAAAAAAAAAAGAGCACAATCTGCTTTTGGCCCCTAGGCAATTCGGCTCCAGGGACCATGCATTCGTTCCATAAGACGCACAGACATTTCCCCTTACTTTTTAGGAGGAAAAAAGTGTGTCTTATGGAGTGAAAAATACGGTAGATGTACCCCACTTTAGCACATGAGCAAGTTTCCATACAAAGCCAGCACCAGCAGTAACAGATGTTCAGCTCCGCTCACCTGGAGGGCCATTTTGATGAGAAGTTGATGGAGGGTGGCGACCTGCCTCCCCACCGTGGACTTTCAGAAAGTCCAATGGCTTCAGCTATACCACCTCCAAAGAAATGGTTCCGAAAATGAAAGCAGGAAAAGAAGCATGGCAGAAACAAAGAAACATAAGAGAAAGTGGCTGTCTAAAGCAAGCACGGAACAATTTGAAAGGTTATATTTTCTTTTATTAGTTCTCTGCAGTCCCACACATGGGGATGTGCCTACACAGATAGGGTTTTCCATGCCCTGGAAGATTTGTTTCTCTTCTGTATTCCAAGAGACCTTCAAGGAAGGTAACAATGTAATAAATTCAGTTTTCAGTTGTTAAAAAAAGCACAATATAACATCCAGAATTTCAAAACATCAAGAAGCACAGAGAAACATAAAAGAGGCACAATATGGCCCTGGCCCAACGGTGGCATGTAAATTGGAATGAATGGAACGATTTTTCCTGCAAAGTGTTTGGCAAACTCATCACAATGGACAGCCTCTTTTTCCTGAAAGGCACCATTGCAATAGCTCTTTGACCACCTAGAAAAGCTATGTTGGGTGATTCTGAGCAGATGCAGTAGTGACACAAAAGCCATCTTCACCATTATCACTGTCTCACAGATTAAGTTATAAAATGAGTCCTGGCCTCTGTTTTATTCAGTCCATTGTAAGTCTTCTGTTATCACTCCTGCTGTTTCATCACCACCGGCTCCATGGACTGACATAGAGCTAGCTTACCGCTACATAAGAACAGGCTGCTGGATTGCATGTTACATGGGGTTTTTTGGTGGGTGAGTTTGTGTAAACAGTGAGGTCAGAAGGAAATGTAATGCAGATAATTACATGTTTAACAGTGACCAATGACAAAAATGTTGATTTGATAAAACAGAAGAGACAAAGTCAGCTTCTTGGTCTTTAATAGAGAGCTGCCCCCTGTGTCCATACCTCTGTTGTATGGCCTACTGTTGCTGCTGAGTAGCTGTCCTATGTTAGGGGATTGTCTGAGAGCAATTGGAGGTCTGCCACCCAAGGCTTGTGTGTAGGAAGTGTCTTTGTCCTGGATGAACTGTAGATCATTGATGAGAGGCTTGAGTGGCTTTGGCTTGGCTGTTGTTACATCAAGTGGTAGTTTGTCATTTTCTCTTCTAGATCTATTCTGTAGAAGATTGGTACCTAAGAACAGTTTGGCTTTGTTGATCTGATTTTTCACTTTGGGTGTTTGATGTGAATTATTTTAGTTGTAAGGCTCTGTCCAATCCTATGAATCTGAATGGATGTTGTTGTATCATAGATCTCAGCTGTAAACAATGACCTCTTTAGTGTGCTCTGGGTGGAAGCTGGAAGCATGTAAGTATGAGTAACAGTCAGTAGGTTTCCTATATAAGGATGTGCTAATATGTCCATTAATAGTTGCACATTCATGTCCAGAAAGTGAACCTCTTGCACAGTGTGTTCTAGACTCAGGTTGATGGTGAGGTGATGTCCTAGTGGAACTGCACAAGTGCTCCCTTACCGTAAGTCCATATAATAAAGCATGTCATTGAAATCTCGAATGAACTCTCGTTTTCCCTGACTGACTTTGACAGCTATACCTGCAAAAACTACTGAGGCAAAAGTATCCTCATGGACTCCTCCAGCTGTGATTTTCTCCAGCTGTTTCTCCAGGAGCAGCTTCCTTATCCCCCTATTTTGTCTAGTGGCACAGTATAGTTCCATTAGATTGAATGTGGGGTTTAGGCTATGTTGGCTGGATCCGATGGAAGTTGCAGTCCACAACATCTGGAGGGTAGCTCTATTTGGCTGTCTTTTTTTCAAGAGCTTTCTAGAAAGTCTCACCAATGTTCTGTGCAGTTGCATTCTCCTATATTCCAGCATACCCACTTTTTGTTCATGCTAAAGCAAAGAAAGACTAATATGTCAAATTACATAACATATATTTTTTGATTAAAATCACTTCAGCTGATTTTAGGGTCTCTCTAAAAGGGTTCTTGGCATTGGTATGATCAGTAATAACTCTGGTAGCTTTTCAATCTAAGGCTAATAATCAAACTTCAAGATTCAGGGCATAAATTCATTGCCTTTGGGGATCAGGAAAGAATTTCTTTTACTTTTCCCATGTAACTACATTGTAAAATTTAGCTAAGTTCATTGCAGAGGCTTTTCACAAGCCACTGCAGGACCTGTAGCTGGACTAATACCCTGATCCACAAGAGTAATTTGATGTAATTTCTTTTACTAGAGATGGCAATATATTTCTCAGGACTAGATGTATATGAGGGGATGATTTCTTTTCTAAACTGAATTTTTAGTGCAATATTTTATCATGGAGGACTTTTTATAGCAATTAAATTTTACATTAATTAACTAGAGCTCTATGGCTCAAGTGTAATTTATTTAGTGGAAAAGAAGGATAAGGGAAACTTAAAATCTTTACTATTGGGAGTTTGCCCATAAAATACACATTTAAACTGAAGAATGAAGCAGGCTGACTGTTACATTTCTGCTCCTAACAGTGACACTATGTGGATGAAATCAAGAATGCACATAGAGGATACATTTATGAGGAAACTTTTTTTCTAAAGATAGCTGGGATGGAAAAACAACCATTTATTGTCTTAGTCACAAACACATAACCTCCATCAAATGAAGTTTTAAATAATCTGACTCAATCTGGATCATTACAACATATCTTTTTTATATAAAAAATAAGCATATGTCTCACATACATATTTCTCACAAGATAATAAAGTGTTTTATTCATAACATTTTAAATTCACTTGGTATTAAGTAAAGCTTTCATACTGAAGGAGCAAATAAATGATTGACACTGATGTGTGCAAAGTAATGCATAGACACATAACATGAAGAGAATGTGTGCATTTCTGAGAGAGAACCTGAGTCACTGAGAATCCAAGACAAAATAAAATTTAAAAAACCTCATACCAAGAACAAACTTAGTTGGTCTCTAAGGTGCTACTGGAAGGAATTTTTTATTTTATTTTGTTTTGACTATGGCAGACCAACACGGCTACCTACCTGTAACTGAGAATCCAAGGACATTTTAACAGTACTCTTTATCTTTCAAGGAAGTGGATCCTTGCATGGTCACATGCAAATCTTAAAGCTGCTATGTAGATGTAACCAGTGGAACCTGCAATAAAATGTTGAGGTGTATCTTCCTTCCTAATAGGAGTGCTTCTGTTCAGGGTTCTAGCTAACTAGTCTCTGCAGTTAGGACATTCCACTCCTCCCCTATTCTGATATGCTCAATCCTCATTGAGCCGGAGGGTGTTTTTTTGTGTGAGGATTGCTTGTCTTTAGTTGTCTTTTTTAAAGACTTCTTGTGCTTCTGCAAACCTTCAGGGCTTTCCCACAACATGCTGAGATTTCTCTCTTGTTTCTCAGTGGCCTCACTTTGGCCGTGATCCTGGTAGCACTCATCACCTTAACTTCCTGTTAAAAAGGAAAGATATACCAGTACTACATTTGCTGGAAAACATATTTGGACTGAAAACATATTTGCAAGGCTCAAAGGTGTTTTCATGGTTGTGCGGGAAATGAAGTGTCTCCTGTTATGTTTTTAGAAATAGACCGTTCAGGAGTACTGTACTAAAAATGACTTGAAAGCACAGCATGGTAAGACAGTCTCCATAAATACTGATTCCTTTCTCTGGAACTAAGGAGATGTTCAAAACTTTGTTGAGAGTTAACCGGATAAACCTTTGTTGGATGGCAAGAATGTAATACAAGGAAAGTTGTTCTATTTGCAGTAGTGCAGAAAAAGGGGAAAAAATGATAATTGAAGAAAAAAAATATGATGATGTGGTTCTCTTAGTAAATTGGGAACAATGACCCATGAAGGACTATAAAGAAAGTGAATGTCAAGATAATTTATTATTGTTACATTATCTATCCTCCCCCCCCCCATTTTTTTTTTACTTTATCTTACTAAGTTGCTGTTATTCTTCCATTGAACCAAATATCCTAAACATTAATGAGTTCTTGCTTAAATCTTCATTGCCAATAAAATTGCTTTAAAGTTAAACTTCTGCTTCACCTAGTCATTGTGTGCTAATTGATAATACTACACAAATTGTTCTTCTGAAAGACTGCACACAGAATGCTCAGAGGGAATTGTTTCACAGTCCAGTCACACACCCCAGTTCACCAAAGGGCCACTGGACACATTGAGGTCAACATGAGCAGGAGTGTCCGAGTTCTGTTCAGCATCTTGTGTATGGAGCATTGCCGTAAAAAGAACAAATCGGACATTCCATGCGAATGTCTTTGTGTGTTCGTGTGCTGGACCCCCTTGTATAGGTCTGGCCTTACCTGAACCAATGCAACAAGTATTCCAAGCAGTCACTTGCGGCAGAACAATTCTAAAAGAAGTCCTAATCATTTAGTACGTCTAGCAAAGGGAGCAATATAGTGGATGGACATTGGGATGCACTCCAGAATCCTGGAGAAGGGTGTCTCTAATGAGGCATACTAGGAGAAGTGTGCCTCGTGAGCCCTTGTGAGATCACAGAGGATGCTGGTTCACAATATCCTTCAATGAAGCACCACCTAGATCTTTTTAAGTGTCGACTTTCCAAAGCTGAACTGCCAAATGCTGTTGCCCAAGCAATTGTATGGAAGATAAGCTCCCAAACTACCCACAAAATACCCTATACCCTCTCTCTTTCTACATTCTGCACACACCACCCTTGCTTGCATTTTTTTGAAATTAATAAGCCCCAATTCTTAACTTTTCTTTGTAGAAGAGTAGCTCCAGCTCTCTGGTCATTTTGGTTGCCTTTTTGGTACATTTTCCAGCTCCACGCTATCTTTTTTGTATTTCATGTGTAGCTGCACCATAAAGCCGTTATGATGTTGGCATTTTTATTTTTCCTAATGATTCCCTTTTTTGTAAACAAGAAATTGCAATGGATAATCCAGAAATCATTACAAGTGAATAATTTTGGAAATTTTGGGTGATACTTTGGGGTGGGGAGGTGGGGAGTGGTCCGAGTTGGGAGTGCACTGCAACCTTTTTGGGAAAAGTCACCCAGTTTCCCAGGGATAAATGAGTGGGGGGATTCATGTTAGAACAGCAGGTGGTAAGTTCCGTAAGACAGAATGATGGAATTAATTCTAGTCACTGGAAACTAACTGCTCTATTTGTTTTTTCTCTAGGAGAGCCAGTTTTTATGCCTGTCGGCTTGACAAAAACTTGTATGTGATAGGTGGGAGAAATGAGACTGGCTACTTGTCAAGTGTGGAATGCTATAATTTAGAGACAAATGAATGGCGTTATGTATCTTCCCTACCACAGCCCTTGGCGGCACATGCAGGAGCTGTACATAATGGCAAAATCTATATTTCTGGCAAGTTGTTTTCTAAACTCCCCTTCATCGCAAAACAAAACCCAGTTATTCTTTTAAGGTGGTGTGCTTCCTTTAACTAATGAAGGTATATTTGATTTGTAGGAGGTGTCCACAATGGTGAATATGTTCCCTGGCTCTACTGCTATGACCCTGTAATGGATGTCTGGGCTAGAAAACAAGATATGAACACAAAGAGAGCAATCCATGCATTGGCTGTAATGAATGATCGACTGTATGCAATCGGAGGAAATCATTTGAAAGGTCACATTTTTAATAGCAAAACAATGTAATATTCTGTTTTTTGATGAACACTATTTTTGCTAGGTTAGTTAACTAAGTTTAAAACCCTGCCACAAAATTTAGCATGATGCTTGAGCCAGCATCTTTGAATATATATGAGTAATGAATGCTTTAGATAATACAAAAATGGGAACTTCCATTACTCAGAAGAATGGATGATTTGTCATCACTGTGAATTCACTGTAACAAAGAGATTATTTTTGACCCAAATTGCCAACAGTATTTCCCTCTGTAAATTGTTTCCCAAGCTGGAGAAGAAGCTGTGCTAAGGCTCTGCTAAGAAACAAGTCCTTAATTTTAGGGGTAATATTTAACATTTAAAATCCTCCACTCATTTCAAAAATTGTCTACAAATTTTGTTTCTAAAAATCGTTCTTTGCATTCATCTTACTAGGGGCTACACCCCTGCTTGCTCCACTTGCCAACACCCCTGACCTCTCCGCCATTAACCCTCTACAGCTTCCCTTTCCCACCCTATGTAACTACTAAGCTCACAATTCATCTTCCCACCCCATTTCTGAAGCCTCTGTCTTGTTCTGCAACCCTGCCTTGCACCTTTTTTCACCTTCACCCCATGTCTATTCCTCCTCCTCCTCCTTTCGTGCAACCTTGCCAAACGACCACCAGGGTAATCTCCTGCACCTTCCTCCTCCCACACCTTATGACTGTTAAGCACCTTTTTCACCTTCATCCCCTTTTCTTCTCCCCCCCCCTTCTTCTCAGCTTTCCCTTCCATACAGATAATCACCATCTCCATACCTTATCCTCTCTTAAATTCTGCATCTCCCTTTGTACACCATTTTCACCTTTTCATCCCCATTCCTACCACCTCATTTCTCCTCTCTCAACTCTCCCTTGCATACAGACCACCCCCATTTCTATCCCTCCTGCTCTCTCCTTTTCAGCAGCCCTCTTTGTGCAAACATGCCATGATGGTGTATGTTACTGTATCTTTAAGATGACCAGAATCTTAAGAACATGGCTGTCAAGTGAGCTTGTTCAGTTAGAGAAGGTTAAGTTCAGTTGATGGATGTTGTACATATATGGGTGTTTGGGGGGGCGGGTTTGTTAATAAATTATCTTTTCTAAATTGCTCCTTTGAATCTGGAACAAAGAGAGGCAATACATTATACCGGAAGTGAAATACATTGTGTGAAGATTGCTATAGGATATTTGATGACTCCACATCCTTTATCTCTCACACATGGAAGGAGAAGCTTGTGTACAATGAGAAGAGAGAAACAGTGAAAGAGAAAATATGCATATTTTAAACAATGGAAGAAGTTTGAGTAGAGCAGTGATGGAGAGACCCTGAGAAGAAAATTTCAGTTTTAAACAATAGCAGAGATTTGAGTTTTAATTTTTTTCAAAACAGCTTTAACTAGGGGAAATAGAGATGGGTACAACACAGAAGCTAACAACCATAGAGCCTTTTGCACCTCCCTTCTCACTGTACTTAAAACATGTTTTAAACTGTTCCTTTCCCCCTCTCAATATCACCCTCTGATTGCTCTACTCAAATTTCTGCCATTGTTTAAAATGGCCACCTTCTTCCTCTCATTATTTCTCCATTCTCGCTTTACTCATATATCTGCTATTGTCTAAAACACACACCTTTCTTCCCTTTCATTGTTTCTCCCTTATCTCTGTACTCTAATTTCTCCTTCTTCCATTCCTCAGCTGCCTCGTGTTAGAGAGATAAAGGACAGGGAGCACTCAAATATTCCATAGTATCTTCACATTTCAGTCCTGGTATTTCACTCCTGGTATCATGGAGTAGAAAAAACACTCTAATCTCATATATCAGTAACTCCCCATGAATGTTCTTTGGCAGCTAATGGCAGTTAGTATGTGTTTATTGTTAAGGAGAAAAGCAAATGTTAGCTCAGTGCTGTAGGTTGTGATGAAGATAACAAAAAGCAAGTATTTCACTTTCTTACTTTAAGAGGTTTTCTCCTGTTCTTTACAATTTAGTCTTTAATGATGAACTTACTAAGGTGGGTGAAGATTTTTATGTCATTGATGAAGTACCATGTGCTCATTCTCTTAAAATAAGTGGTTTCACATTACTTGATAATTGTGTTGTACAGGTTTTTCGCATCTTGATGTCATGCTCGTGGAATGCTATGACCCAAAAGGTGATCAATGGAATATTTTGCAAACTCCTATTTTAGAGGGTCGCAGTGGTCCTGGCTGTGCAGTTCTTGATGACAGCATTTACCTTGTAGGAGGCTACAGCTGGAGCATGGTATGTATCCCTTGTCTGTACATGGATTTCTCAGTTATCATTTGAGAGCATGCTGCAACCATTCTGCGGGAATGATACGTATATAAATAAATTGCTGTCAGAATCTTTGATGTATGGAAAATATCTGGCGGATTTATAACCTGCTTTGGAAAATCAGTAGTCATTATTTCTTTTTAAGCTATTAACATCAATCAATCAATCTCCTTTACTGGCTTAAAAAAGTGCATCATATACACAGATCAGAACACAACACAGTTAATGAAACATAGTAGGAGATACTTTAGGATGAAACCGTTCAGATATCATGAGGTACAAAGGTGGCTCTTAGGACCTGTGGTGACGTAATTTCATAGTGTCACTCAAAAATCTTGCCACATTCTCCACAATGTCATTACAGAAATTGTTCAGCAGATAAGGCACCATGGAAGAGTCAGTGCAATAAATCCCCTCTTTCAATAAGGGGACCAAAGACCTAGCACATATTTTTGCATAAAATGGGCAATAAAATAAAACGTGTGTGATGGATTCGACCTGTTTTGTGCCACAAGGGCAGTATATTTCAGAGTATGGGGTTTTTGAGAATCTACCTTGCAAAACTGCAGGTGGTAAGACATTAAATCTTGCGAGGGAATATGCAGCATCCTGGCGAAATGAGGGTAGAATTTCCAACCCCAATGGGGAACATGTTTTGTTGGCTGCACTGCAAAGGGTTTGGAATTCAATCTCTAGAATTCTGCACTCGATTGTCTGGAATGCTTCCAGTTGTGGAAGCATAAGTAGTGACTCGAGTGATAGGCCACAGGTTCTGATTTTGCTCTCAATGCAAGCTAGCCATTTGGAGTGGCGGGATTCTGCCAGCATGTGGAAAGTGAAAGAAGCTGGATTGGACATGAAATGTAGGCAGAGCCAGAATTTTATAGTGGTGAGCCACACTTTGGTTTCCAGCAGCCTTTGTCCAGTTTCCAGACACATGGCTGCAAAGCTATTCACGTGAGAATGAAATTCTGAATTGAGGGGTGAGATTCTAACCATGCCAAGTTATATGCAGAATATGTGAACAATCTATGCTACAGTTATTAAATTTATTTATTGCCTTGGTGAATTTGTCCTTTATTCCACATATGAGCTTCATAATCAAGCAGATTTACTGCTTTGAGAGGAAAGAGACTAAGTATATCCCTAAAAACATGGGGAGAAGAGATGCAATGGGGGAATCTGACTACTCTTGGGCACTATTATCCAGGCTGGTGACAGAGATTGGTGTTTATCAAGCACCTGCCAAGCCCCTGGCACTCTGTCATGATGCATTGCGACTCCTGAGAAGAAGCAGCAGCAGCTGCAGCAGCAGCTATTGCCTCCTGCATTCTTTCTCTGAGTCTCTCACAAAGAGAAAGCAGTGTTCCTGACTAGATTATCTGTTATCCCTTCCAGCATCCTGCTGAAATCAGGCCCCCTCCCCATTGACTGTCAGGAGCTCAAGCTCCCACTATCTTGCACTTGGCTCACCTAAAGCCCTACTTTCTAGTTGCCTCTACTATAGTTTTTTTGAAGTTCTAACTAAATCAAGGCAGTGTGTGTGCATCTTAGTTGTAAAGGTGAATACATTGCAAGTTGCAGAGCAACCAAAGACCAGTTGTTTTCTAGTTGAAGCTGTTCAAATTTTTCTTGGATGTCATTTATCTGCTACCTCGTTACAGGGAGCCTACAAATCTTCTACCATTTGCTACAGTCCTGAGAATGGAACCTGGACAGAGCTGGAAGGAGATGTAGCCGAGCCTCTGGCAGGTCCTGCTTGCTCCACTGTCATACTACCTGCGTGTGTGCCGTACAATAAATAACATACTGGAAGTACTGAAATGAACACTGTTAAATGATGTGTGACTTAAATATTTTAAGGGACAGAATTCCTGGTACAATATACAACAAGACCCTATCCCCAATACCTGCATTTATGATTTTTAAAAAGGACTAAGTATAGTTCCCACCTCAGACAGACCGGTATCTTGTCAAACAAGTAGCTTGAAAGCATGGAACACTGCACATGTTGACAGATGACCATTTCAGAGTGATCCTCACTTTTCTCTGCTATAAACCCTCATATCGATTCTAAATTTAAAGAGAAGAATTCTAAACATCCAAACACTGCCTGAATGAACAAAATGACTATTGTGCATTGTATTTTACCTGCATGGGATCTGTGTTGAAGTCATGATGATGTTGCTCACAATTAATTCAAAACTGAGATGCCCAAATGCATTGAACTGCAGAATTGCTTCCCCATTTTAACCCTAATCTGTGGCTGCTGACATGTTCTGCAAGTAACACAACTTAAAGAAGACAGATCATAAGAGAGAATGCTTCTGTTTTGAACAGATTGGCCCCTCATATAGTCTGCTCTGAAATCCCCATGCCTAAGTGTAGGGGGGGGGGGGAGTGGAAGTTTTTCAGATGTATCACAATTGAGGTTTTAGGACTGGTGCCAATCTTTTATTTTACTAGTGTAAATCCAGAGTAATCCATAGAACCTCATTTTATTACTCTGTATATTATTTTGTATTATTTTGATTTAAACATTATGGCCTATACAAGTAATTCTTGTTTTTAAAGGGTTGATTAAGATTTAAGTTATTCCTTAAGTTAATTCATAAATTTCAGGTGCAAATTAACAAATATTTGAGTCACTTTGACTAATAGATTTGTTATCCCCCCCCCTTTTTAACACCAAAGAACAAATTCTTTCTTAAAATGTGGATTATGTGGTATCACATATCATTGGCAAGTAGCTGTAATTCCTTAATCTGATCTACACTGAAATATTTATAAACTAGCTTTGTACCTGTGGTGAAAAGAAATATGGGCATAGATCTACCATAACAGGTATAAAGTTTAGTTAGGCTCAACTCAATTCCAATAGGCACTGCAACTAAGGCAATTTTGAGCCCTGAATGGGAGGGCTGTTGAGGATAAACATGCATTTGTGACCCTACAAGGAGAAATATAGTTGGGAGAGCTTTGGAGGAGAGAAGCAGTGGGCGCAGGAACAGTTAGTATGCCTCCCAATCTGTAAATTACACTCTCTAGAAGTTGCTGATTCTTTTAAAATAAAAAGGGTCATCAGGGTTTAGTCACACTAATGTTTAACATCGAGTTAGGCCCTAAATGTTTTCTTCTACTTTAACAGAGTGGTACCTCGGAACTCAAACGGCTCCGTTCTGAGAACATTTTGGTTCCCGAACGCCGACAAACCGGAAGTGCTCCGGTTTTCGAACATTCCTCGGAACATGAACGTCTGACGCGGCTTCTGCTGTGCAAAAACCTAGATGTCAGCCAATCAGAAGCCGCGCCTCACAACTCAAAAGTTTTGGAAGTAGAACAGTCTTCCGGAACGGATTCTGTTTGAGTTCCGAGGTACCATTGTATTTGTCATATTTGTGTAGCGTGCTAGACACAGCTATTTCGCATTAGTGCTGTGCGAGTCTTTTGTGGAATGGGACACTTTGTCCCTACCTATCTCCATCCAAGTCCCATTGGGCCTCTTGCACAGGAATCAAGAGTACGGGCATAGGGATATGATTTGACTACCAATGGATGGAAATAAATTTTCATTTTTTTTGCCCTTCTTAGGACTCTTATGTCAGATACTACAAGCTGCACCACCCTTCAGCAGCCAGTTCACACAGTAACCTATAGTCTGTATGAAAAATAAAAAAGTCTATTCAGAAATACAAGACAATATAGAATCAAATCTAGTTTTTTTTTAACCTTTTGTTCAAATCTCAGACGTGTACGGCAACAACAAAGAGGCACAGGGTACAAGTAGGCAGAAGTACAGGTAATACATCATAGTTGACCAAAAGGAAAGGTAGGAAACTCAAACTATAAGACTTAGGCTACTAAGAAAGTAATAAAACTTATAACAATAAATACTGGATTACTTAATACTACTGCTACTGTTGTTTTGCTAATGCTAATTCCATTGTTGTCACTTGCAGAAAACTAGCAGAGATTCAGTCTCTTCAAATGTTGCAAATCAATTGTTTAGGGAACTGTATCTGAAAGAAAGGAAACATGGTGAAGTCCCTATTACAGAGTTACTGAAAATGGAGTGTTTGTCCTGGAAAAATCAACCCATTTTTCTTACGTAGTGCAATCTGTTAGTTTTGTATTTATTTGTGTTGTTCTGATCAAAAGAAAAATTTACTTATAAAATAATATGTTGTGCAATCTTAACTTTGTGGGGGAGGGTTTTTAGAAATCTATATGTATATACAAATATATGGAAAGGAAACCTGTTACCACTCCAAATGAGAGAACATTTTATGGCTTTTAAAAATATCAGGACTTGCCACTATGTTGTCCCATGCCACTGCTAAAATGCCACTTTAATGGGAAAGATGGGGGATTTCTTGTCCGTTTAAAAGTTCTTTTTTTAAAAAAAAGACAAAGATAATTAAAGCATTTATGAGGAATATATGTAAATCTTTCTAATTTTGGGGAAGGCATGACCAAGGAAACCATACAAGTAACCAATAATGTAAATTTTGTACAGTACTAGAATGTGTAAATGAAGCTTGCTTGTAGGGCGAGGGAACTTTAAATAAAAACTTATGTACTAATGCATCTGTCTGACAAATCTCTGCTGCTGAAGAGTTTGAATAATCTAACATTTAATGTTTTGAAATCCTTTCGTCACGTAGGTGTGTGAACATTTGGGTTAGGTGAGTAACTCAAATTCATGAATAGTTGGAAGACCAAATCTTTTGAGGTATTGAATGTCATTTTTTAAGCACGTTGTTTTAAAAGGCCAACTCCAAAGCCTGCCCTTGCAACTGAGACCTCATCTCAGAAAGAAAGAAAGAAAGAAAGAAGGTAGCAGAATGTGCAAGTAGCTGTATATTTATATATTTAAAATAATTATCGTAAACTTAAGAGAGGCTGGTGGTGTATGCATGTGTGTTGAAAGAAACAAAACAGGACGTCTCATTTTCTTCTTGCTTTGTTGTAAGTTTTTAAAGTTTATGGCAACCAAAGAAGGCTTACTAGTACTGGAGGTCAGAATGGTTAGTGGGAGGGGAAGATGCACTAATGAATTCCAGAGTGCTTGTAATGCCATAAAAGATTCAGTTAATCTGCAGCATAGATGTTGATCAGTGGAACTGAACTCGGCTCCCTGGACCTTGTCAGATTTATTCCGTGCATGTCAGTGTTCCACACCAATTACAGATTTTAGAAGAGGCTCTCATGCAAAACTCTGTGCCCTAATATATAAGCCAACTCAGATGTAACTAAAATTAAAATCTGACTGTGGCAAATCTCTATGATCCTGATATATGAAAATCCAAATAAATTATTTGTTCACAGAAATGAAAAATAACTTCAGCAGGAAATTTCAAAAAAAATTACTTATGCAGGATTAATCCAGTTCAATGAATGCATCTTGCGTTGATTAATAAAGCAGCCATGAATTGCAAAGTAAAACTACAGAAGCTGTGCAAGGACATTATCTTTTGTATCCCTTACTGAAGCAAAAGAAGACCATATACCTCTATGAGAGACGTGTCCACTCAGTGTGTTATTTTAATTGTAAGGGACTGAATATAAACACATTTTTATTGCATTATTATCACATTGGCTTAGCCTTTGACCAGATGTGGATATATATATATATATATATATATTTATTCATTTTACTTCTCTGGAAAACAAAAGTTGCTGTTTTACAAGTCAACATGACGACTTAACCATGGCTCGGCTGCGTTTATTTTCCCTTCTCCTCCTGGTTAAGAAGTCTCCCCTCACATTTATACCCTTTCTTTGTAGTTTTTTTGGATAAATGGCTTTGTGCATCCCATGATTCCAGACTGTTTTGCTTCCTGTTTCACTGCCCAAATAAATGCTGTAAACTTAATGAAATAATTTGGAATGTGAGCAGTGGGAATGGATATTTTTCCTCTCCCACTAGATAAGGTAGTGTCATTAGATAAGTGGGAGAGGTATATTCGCTGTTCTTTTTCCATTAGGAAGGGAGATGGATTGAAGGGAGGGGGTGAATGTGTTGATCCCTGCCCAGTTTCACTGACAAATGGTGCCTGCAAGTCACTGAGGAAGTCACCTTGCACTATAAGATTGCAGAGACTGTATACCCTTGAAGCACATTCTTTCCCTCAAAGAATTCTGGGCATTGCAGTCTACTCCTCACAGGCTTCCAATTCCTAGCAACCCTCAAGAAACTACAGTGCCCAGAATTCTTTGAGGGAAAGAATGTGCTTCAAATGTGCTTTGAAGGTACTATGTGTACGCAACCACACTTTTGTGTGGCTGGAATGTAGCCTTCTGTGCAAAGGTGAGAGTCGCATCTATTGCTCGGACCACTTTTGCACATCCGCCACTAGCAAGGGGCCCCCAGGTTTCCCCAAAGGGGCTGTGGCCTTGAAGCTGAAAAAGGTCCCCCACCCTGGCCATAGATCTAGCTACACTGCGAAATCACAGCAGCAGCAGAACTGCTGGGATTAATTCTAAAATAGCTGCTCAAGGCTTGCAAGTACTCCCAATATTTGAAATGAACATTGTAGGTACAAGATGGGGAAAGTGGACAGATTGCAAAACCCATTTCTAGCTCTTGGACAGATATCATACTAATACCAACAGGATTAGAGTTTTGCTCTTGTATTATGCAGGAGAAGTGTATGATATAATTGACAGGGAGTGAAGGGCAATTCCAAACGGCATTTAAAAGCCTCACAGACTATTTTAACTCTCAGACCAAATTAGATGTGACACTTGTCAGATGGTTAGCCCTGGTGTGAAAATGTTTGGAGCTGATTTTTTTAAAAAAGTAGCTGGTATTGGGGTGGGCTCAAATCTCTTACACCCCCCCCCCTGCCCTGGCTGAAGTCATGGTCAAAATTTGAAAGAAAAAAGCTGTCATTGGCACCAGCCGCAAATAGCAGGTGTGGAAGGGGCAAGCCTTAGAAAAGATTTGTGCACAGTCTGCAGCTACCCTTTGTATGTATGCAACTTTTGATAACACTAACTTTGTCAAAGAGAAGCAGCATCCCAACAAGCTGATATAGGTGAGGATCACTGGATTGGGGCTACTGAGCTTCTTCTGATCCAAAACAGGATTTGATGTTGATACTTCATTAGCAAAAGAATAATATATTTGCTCTCCCACAAAAATGGTGACTGCTCAAATCTTCAACTGGCATAAATTTCGCTTAATGTAATTTATCCCCTACATATGTAATAGGTTCTCTGAAGTATTACAATTATGAACTAGATTAATGATTAAATTCATGCCATTCCATATGAATGTGACACTTCTGAAGTACACAGTACGTGTGTTACAGCATTTGGCTTTTAGAATTCACAAATGTAATAATATTCACTGATTATAGAATTCCATATGCTTATGTGTCATTGCTTCAACTGAATACCAGTTTTTCCCTTTTGTTATGTGAGTTTTGTGTATACATCATTTTCTAATTCCCCGTAGTAATATTTCTGTGCAATATTTAATTACCAGAACATTCTATACCAGGTGAAAGTACTCATATTTTTATACAGTTTGGACACAATCTTTTTCACATATAAAATAGTTTTCAAGGTTCCTGTTCTTTTTCATTTGTACACAGAACTTAAAGGTACATGACCCATCTTTTTCACACAAACAGAATAAAGGAAGAAAAGATTTGCATACAAACAAGATGATCTTAAAGGAACATGCATTATTCTCATCTCCCATTGGTTGTGTACACTCCTAGTGGGGCTGGTGGTGAGAAGACACAGGCATTTCCAGATTCAGAAAGAAGCAGCTGCCTGCCTGGAAAATTCTGACTCAACCCCAAATTCTTGATTCTGGTTTTTTAAGTACCAAACAACAACAACCATCTCCTGAAATACTCTTGAGAAGCACAGTAAACTAGATACCAGTGATTCTGCACCTTAATTGTCTATGCCTAAATCTCTTCTTGCCTAAAAGTTTAAGATGTAATATTAGAATCCACCAATGAGACTTTCTGCATCCTGGTAGACCTAATTGAATTGTGTCTGCATATATTAATTAGATCCTCTCACACCTCCAGATCCTGGAAATTGTAATTGAGTGCTTATCTTCACTTATCCTATCCCCACTCTAAAGAAAATTTGTAGCATGTTTGTCCATAAACCACCCAACCCTTTGAATAGTGCATGAACGACAGCCTTACCATTGTTCTCATCCCATCCCCCTCTGGTTGGTTCTTACTGATAGTCCAGATTACTACTGCATTGTTTGGTGAAGGATTTCATCCTTATTGCTGTGATTCTCTGCCAACATGGGGGGGGGGTGAGAAAGGAAAGAGTATGATGACTTCAAGGAGACAGTGAGTGACTCAGTGCAAAAAGGGTAAATTTCGTCTGCAGATTCCTAACAGCAGGGACATTCTGCACATCTCCAGAGTGCACTAAGTGATGCAGTAAACCAATAAATTAGAAGAATGTAAATTCTTTAGTAGGAATTGCACACAGGGGAAAATGCTTCCTCATCCTCATATTTGTTTTCATGGAAATAATGTACACTCTTTCTAAAAATCAAACTGGTACAAAGCTGAGTAAGACATCAAAACCAGTTATAGATATTACGCTGAACTGCAAAATTTGCAGTAGTATCCTTATCTGTTACGATAAAATGTAAGAGTGATCACTCAACATAACCAAGCCTCGAGTAGAGGAGCATCCTCCCCTTCAGTTCCATTACTCTCTGTCCATTCTATTTATTTCTCATTAGATAGATTTAATTATATACTAAAGGGCCAAGGGGCCTCTAATATTAATTTATGATTTGCTTTTTTTCCCCAGGATTTTTTTCCCCAGGATTTTTCCAGGAGTTTTCCAGGATTGCAACTTGTATAAATAGAGTTCATTTCACTTATCTAACAATGCAATCCTGTTTTCTGCTTATGTCTGTCTGAAATTGTTCCAGTGGGCTATATTTACAGTGGTGTAGCGATGCTATTGTACTGGAGCTAGCAGGGATTTGTAGAACCCCACACCAGGGAAACAATACCAGTGCAAGGGGAGAATGGATGGGTGTGGTTCGAGAAAGTCAGAAGTGGCCAACTTAGACTTCTGTCCTTCCTTGGAGGCCATTCTGACTGCCTATGCCAGCCAGAAGCAAACTTGGCCCTCCAGATGTTTTGGGACTACAACTCCCATCATCCCTAGCTAACAGGACTGCTGGTCAGGGATGTTGGGGATTGTAGTCTCAAAACATCTGGAGGGCTGAGTTTGCCTATGCCTGACCTATGCCAATATTAAGTTACGACTATAATAACCAAACTTTTATGAACCAAAAAAAGGGGACAAAATGAGGGGTTCAAAAATACACATTATACACTTTTCCTTTTGTTTCTTCTGAGCCACAGTGATCTGTCATTCTGCTTCTCCATACTGTTTTAGGCAAGGACATTTGCCTAGCTTCTGGCATTGCTCAAGCAATAAAGTATTATACAGTGGTACCTCGGTTTACAAACTTAATCCATTCCGGTAGTCCGTTCTCAAACCGCAACGGTTCTTAAACCAAGATGTGCTTTCCCTAATGAGGCCTCCCGCAGCTGGTGCCCTTCCACCGTTCGGCTTCCGTTCTTAGACCGAGGTAAAGTTTGCAAACCGGGACACTACTTCCTGTTTCGCGGAGTTCATAAACCGAATAGTTCATAAACAGGGCTGTTCTTAAACCAAGGTACCACTGTACTTCATTCCCCAGCACAGTGGGAGAGCTTTGCACAGCTTCATAGGTGCCCCTTGAAACTATTGACAAGAGAGGGGAGTCCAGGTTTGCATCCTGAACATGGGACTCAGAAGTCAGGGGGATTGTTTCAACTCAACTCTAATTGTAATTAAAGCACACCCTCTGGAGGGTATAATGCTAACCCCAAGTTACACAGGCTGCACAGGGATAGGTTGAGCAGATCCCCTTGCACTGGCAGAACAAACATTTAAGTTGGTGTACGGCAGAGCTTTCCAAACCGTGTGTCGTGACACGTTAGTGTGCTGACCTTGTGAATTTGCTCTCACTGTCCATACATCCTTGTCCATGTGGGCCTGTCTCAAGTGACCAACACAGCAATTTTAGGAATATAATTCTGCTATGTTATGTCTCTACATTCATTTACATTTGCCAGAAATATACTTGTATCTCTTAGGATTTCGACCCTTACTCCTTTAAAATGATTGCAGGGTATGAAAAATGAGCCCCCTTCACCCCAAAAAATTAATTTCACCCATTACATTAAGAAGCAGGTCTGCACACTTTCTATCTTTCAAGGATTCTATGCCTGACTGCATTTATGTTCTCATTTAGCATCTCAAAATGGGCACTTTCTTTCAAGAAGGATTACTGCATGAATCACCTGCTTAGTTAATCTGACTTATTAGCATACTGTCACCCATTAACTGCATTATAACAACTATAGTTCTTACTATTCTCCACCACCACTCCAAAACAGATTTCTCCAGGTTTGCAAGGGCATTTGTTGCTTTCTGCCTTTTGCAAACCTTAGTATTTACCAATCCAGCACAGTATCTGCTAATAATTTTGGGAGGGATGAAATCATTATGAATATCCTGCAGAGCTCCCTCACATAGGCCATAATCTTTCCTGGTGATTTATTGGAAAATATTTTAAAATCAAGTCCTTAATATGGCAAGAAGCCACTTTGAAATCCAAGCAGTTCTCAGGCATCTCTTCAGACTCCAAAATAAAGACACGGAGGAGTAGAATTACAGATTTCTTTTTCTTATGTATGGTAATTCATAACAGGCAGATTGGAGCTAACATCCCTAGTAGGAAAATTAACCATTCAGAACATGATCTTATTGCTCACAAATATTTTAGGTGTATATTGCTATTCACAAGGGCACACACTTTAGAATTCATTTAAGATTTGTGGGTTCTTGGAAGCATGATTCCATTAGGTAAGCATGCATTACAAGCTAGGAATATTCTTCTTCATAGAGGTGATTCTGGAAACGGTAGGTGCATAAAAAATTAGGAAAGATGGGCAAAGCCAATGCCTGCAGTTCTGTCTGAAATTTTTGTGGCGAGGACCAACTTCATGAACATTGATAGACTATAATCAGCCACTAAATCAATATATTGGCCCTTTAGATAAGTCATTTGATTTTCCAAAAGGATGAGAGATATTTCCATTGTCACATTTTTGTACTTGCATTTTTAAAAGAATGCAGAAGAACACTGAAGGCAGCCAAGTAGCTATTTTTACATCCCATTGTGCATGCAAAAGCCACAAAATGAAATCCGCTGGAAAAAATGGAGAGGTTAAAAATATATTATCCCCTTCACACATAGCTTACATGAAGGGGCTCCACACAGTTAAATGGGTGGTGGGTCTGCAATAGGCAAACTTACACATGTACAGTAATGTATGAAGGAGGCTATTGACCCTTCCTTCTGTCCAATATTTTCCTATCTTACATATATGAAGGTGGGGCCTTCCTATTCAGTTTCATAGAATCACAGAAATGTAGAGTGCAACTGTCAAATAACTTGTTACTAATCCTCCATTCTGAAGACAGATTCCAAGAAAAGAGGGTCAAATCAAAATGTCCACAGTTTTCTTTGAATGCCACCCCTGCACAAGTCAGTATGCTTTTGAGCTATATTCTGTCCATATCTAAGGCAGTGGAAACTTTTTTTCTTTTTATTAATTTTCTCCCTGTCCCCGTCCCCACTTTTCTGCAAAGCATGCATATGCTAGAAATAGTTTTGTAGGAACTATTTCTTTTTTCAATCTCTATCTACACACACACACACACACACACACACTTATCTATACAAGAATGCAATGCCTAAAAAACTTTGCTCACTATTGCAGCATATTTAGTCAACAGTTGGTTGACATCATTGATCAGAACAATAAAAAAAACTGGATTTAGTTTTCAGAAATAGCTTAAACAGGTTTTTCAGGCAGAAGTTTAAGAGAAAAGGAAAGTGACTGGAGATTTGGGGGAGAACGGTACAAAATCAAATAGAGTATTTTTGAGGGGTGGGAAAGAAAGAGACTCACACAGTGCATAATACTTCATAAGTTAGGAGATGTACGTTTAGAATGGTGTATCGCCTATGCCACTACGAAGAATACAGGATTCTCAAACTGACAGAAGTCAGTTTAGAACTCAGTGAAAGGAGGACAACTAAAGCCAATAACCTTTTTAGGAATGAGAGTGAAAATTAAGCTACTTGAGTTTTCAATACATTAATTAAAAAAAAAAACTGAAGCTGTAGCCAGTTGCCTAACATTGTCAAACCCCAAATAAGGATACGTTACTTAACTTTTATCAAGTGAACATGTGTTATGTTTTATTGTCAGTAAAACAACTCACAGAATTAGACATTAACTTCAAAACCATTAGGGTGATTCATTTCAACTTTTCCAAGTCCTAGCCATCATCCACCTTATGAAAGGAACAATGAACTGAAAAATTAAAAAATTCTCTAGGAGTACCTATGATTTAATCAATTTCCACACTAATCGTGGCTTCCAGTTCCAACATTTCCCCTGTTACATTATCCTTTAGATATGATCTAATAAGACAGATAATAACCAGAGGAGCCCGGGTTGTTATTGTTGTTCAGTCGTTTAGTTGTGTCCAACTCTTCGTGATCCCATGGACCAGAGCACGCCAGGCACTCCTGTCTTCCACTGCCTCCCGCAGTTTGGTCAGACTCATGTTGGTAGCTTCGAGAACACTGTCCAACCATCTCGTCCTCTGTCGTCCCCTTCTCCTTGTGCCCTCCATCTTTCCCAACATCAGGGTCTTTTCCAGGGAGTCTTCTCTTCTCATGAGGTGGCCAAAGTATTGGAGCCTCAGCTTCAGGATCTGTCCTTCCAGTGAGCACTCAGGACTGATTTCCTTCAGAATGGATAGGTTTGATCTTCTTGTAGTCCATGGGACTCTCAAGAGTCTCCTCCAGCACCATAATTCAAAAGCATCAATTCTTCGGCGATCAGCCTTCTTTATGGTCCAGCTCTCACTTCCATACATTGCTACTGGGAAAACCATAGCTTTAACTATACAGACCTTTGTCAGCAAGGTGATGTCTTTGCTTTTTAAGATGCTGTCTAGGTTTGTCATTGCTTTTCTCCCAAGAAGCAGGCATCTTTAAATTTTGTGACTGCTGTCACCATCTGCAGTGATCACGGAACCCAAGAAAGTAAAATCTCTCACTGCCTCCATTTCTTCCCCTTCTATTTGCCAGGAGGTGATGGGGCCAGTGGCCATGATCTTAGTTTTTTATGTTAAGCTTCAGACCATATTTTGTGCTCTCATCTTTCACCCTCATTAAAAGGTTCTTTAATTCCTCCTCACTTTCTGCCATCAAGGTTGTGTCGTCAGCTTTTCTGAGGTTGTTGATATTTCTTCCGGCAATCTTAATTCCTGTTTGGGATTCATCCAGTCCAGCCTTTCGCATGATGAATTCTGCATATAAATTAAATAAGCAGGGAGACAATATACAGCCTTGTCGTACTCCTTTCCCATTTTTTAACCAATCAGTTGTTCCATATCCAGTTCTAACTGTAGCTTCTTGTCTCACATAGAGATTTCTCAGGAGACAGATGAGGTTATCAGGCACTCCCATTTAAGAACTTGCCATAGTTTGCTGTGGTCAACACAGTCAAAGACTTTTACGTTGTCAATGAAGCAGAAGTAGATGTTTTTCTAGAACTCTCTAGCTTTCTCCATAATCCAGCGCATGTTTGCAATTTGGTCTCTGGTTCCTCTGCCCCTTCGAAATCCAGCTTGCACTTCTGGGAGTTCTCAGTCAGATAATAACCAGAGGAGCCTGGGTAGCTCAGTTGGTTAGTGTGTGGTCTTGATAACACCAAGGTTGCAGGTTTGATCCCCATATGGGACAGCAGCCGCTTATTCCTGTATTGCAGGAGGCTGGACTAGAGTCAGGGGGTCACCAACCTTTTTCAGCTGTAGGCTGGTCCACCGTCCCTTAGACCATGTGGGGGGCCGGACTATATTTGGGGGAGGGTGAACGAATTCATATGCCCCACAAATAACCCAGAGATGCATTTTAAATAAAAGCACACATCATGTAAAAACACCAGGCAGGCCCCACAAATAACCCAGAGATGCATTTTAAATAAAAGGACACATTCTATGCATGTAAAAACATGCTGATTCCCAGAACATCCGTGGGGCCGGATTAAGAAGGCGATTGGGCCGCATGCGGCCCACGCATCTGCATGCCTACCCTGGACTAGATGATCTGCAGGGTCCCTTCCAACTCTCATGATTCTATGATCTATGAAATCAGGACTTCAGTGTTTTTCCACTGAGCAGTGGTAACATATAATGCCACTTCAGTATTGGACCACATGCCTGGGAGTCCGGGCTGTGGTGCAAGGACTTGTGGATAGACTAGTCTACAACCACCATCATCCCCAACTAGTCGAGAGCGGGTTGTCACACTCGCCGTCATGTCAATTCTCCCTCTGTGCTTATAGCAGCTGCGTGATGATAGGCAGCCCTGGGAGAGAAAAATAACAATAACAGCTTGACCAGTTGAATTTCAAAGGCACAGGGAGCCCTGCTCTTGGGGCATAAAGTTAAGCAGCAAAACAGAAGTTGGTCCGTTGTTGGGGGGAAATCCAGCTCCAATCTCTCGCGTAAGCCGAGGGTTGGCGACGCTTCGGAGAGGAAGGCGGCGGAGGAAGGGCGGGCCCTCCTTTGGCCGCGTGCCTGGAGGGGGAAGGAGCGACGCCCGACGGGCAACTTTCGGTTCATTCCTGCCCCGGGAGCAGCTGCAGCCACTCCGCTGTGGTTCGTGGGCCATGGCTCAGCCGGAGAAAGTACTGCAGGCCAAGATAGTAATGGCCGGGGACTCCTACGTGGGGAAAAGCTCGATCCTGAGACGATACACCGAGCTCTGCCCAGCCAAGCCGTCTCCGCCCACTTCCTATATCACTACCGTCGGTGAGTAATCGCTCTCCCACCTGCAGCTGCCTTTCACTTTCCCGCCTCCTCCGCTTTCCTTTCTTATTTGCTCCACGTATCCGTTCTGGCTGCTCCCCACCCGCTGCCTGTGGGTTCGAAAATCAGTTTATTCCCTCTTATAATAAGGCACACACGCACACACAGTCGTCGCGTTGTAGTTTCATCTATAATGTAGCGCGCAGTCTTCCAGCTCACACAGAGTTCTGTCAGAAACTTCCATGTCTGCCTGAATATCTCTGTGAAGCTTGAAAACACTGCGTGGTAAAACTTTGCAGCTATTAGCATTTACAGTGGCTTCTCTAGTTTGGGTCTGGCACCCATGGACCCTCCTCAAAACCCACCTTTTCTGTGAAGCCCTTGGCACAACCTGGGCATAGCCAAGAGGAGGCAGGGGGGCAGCTGCCCCTCCCCCGTCAAGAAAAATCAAGAAAAACACTTCACTAACTGAGGTTCTGCCCCCCAAAGCCTGCCCTCCTAACAAAGATCCTGACTGTGTCCATGAGCACAACCCCCGTACACATATCTACTGTAAGCATGTGTAACAGGCTTCATTCAACACACTGGCAGTTACTAAACACATTCAGAATCATACTGTGAAGCAATCAAGTACAGTATTTCCCCTGTTTAACTTTGCTTTCCTGTGTTTCCTGTTTCAGTTTTAATAGTCAGGGCCCTTTAGAGAAGTGTAACTACTTTGCAGATTGCCCCTGGAAACTAGACTCAGTGGAAGTGTGCCTGTGTGTGTGTTTTAATCATTGTGGGAGGTTATAGTGTAAGTAGTTTAGTATTACATTCCACTACCTTTGTGCACTAATAATCCATATTATGTATTGTATGGCAACAGAGGACACACTTTGTGGATTAAAAGTATACGGTATAAGTACATGAGGTGTACACTGTCACACTTGAATCTGCTATATACATGTATTCCACATGAACATGTGATTGCAAGCTCCCTGAATATCCAAGTGTATAGTACATGTGAAATAGTGATGTTGTGTACTTTACATAAATAACATTTGGCGTGACCCGTATTAGGGCATTACTGCATGAGGACTTTTTGTGCTTGCTTGTTGGCATGTTAGTCCAAAAGCAGAATTGTGGAAAGCTGTACTTGCAAATAACGGTGTGTTGTGGTGCAGGGATATTTGCACCTACATTGTTTCTTCTGTGTATAGTTTGGCCACCTTGTGGACAGCCTGAGGTTATTATCATTCTCTACATGAATAGGTGGAAGGAGCCATTGATCATGGGTGCTCTGTAACCTGTGGGGATCAAAGGTACTGAATGAATTATTTTAAAATCCACGAAGAAAACTAGCTAACCTCAGGTTTTATTTCTCTAAGATATACTGAGGTTGCAACGTTTAGCCATAATGTTCATCCCATAAGGAGTGCAGCTGGTTGGTAGAAGATCTTCATTTGAAGCAGAAGGTCCCTGGTTCAATTCCTGGCTTATCTAAGTAGAGCTAGGAGGGACTCCTGTCTGAAATCCTGGAGATCCACTGTCAGTCAGCATAGGTAGACCAACGGTAGTCAACAAGGTGCCCTTCAAATGTTGCTGGACTGCAGCTCCCATCAGTCTTGAGCATTAGTCAAGCTGGCTGGGGCTGATGGGAGGCCAACAACATCTGGAAGGTGCCATACCTGTAGAAAAAATACTAAGCTAGATAAACCAATGGTCTGACTCTGCATAAGGCAGCCTACTATGTTCTTCCTGGCTTCTTGCATGATTAGTTAACTTCTGCAAAGGGAACTTTTGTGTTTTCAGTGGAAGCTCCTTACACATTTGACAGTGCTGATCTCCTGTGCAGCCCCAGCTGTACTGTGTTGTTTCTTACAATTCTAGTGCCCGTTCAACTCTCATGTCCAGCTTTGATGTCTGTGGACATTTCATGGCCCAGGAGAATCAAGATCAGATTAAACCAAGGACTGAAATGTTTGCACTGTGTGTCTGTGATTAATTTGGGGAATTATTATGATTAGCATGTAAAAAAGTGTGTGTGTATGTTCAGCTACTTGAAGGGACTGGTTGCAGTGGAAGATTCCCGGCGCTTATCATCTTCCCTTAAACCTTTCTGTGAGGATGACATCAGACAGCCAATCCCGTTGGGTTGGTGAAGAAATCTCTTTGAAAGGAGGGAAGCAATATTACCTATTGCATATTGCATCCTGTTGTTCTACTTCTAATGGTAGAAACATTTATTTACCGGTATGTTCCTTTTAGAAATGTTGTGCGCAACAACTTGTAAAATACACAGTGTGCTGGAAAAACACATCCCTCGTGCCAATGTCCATTGCTGCCCTTGCTGTTCATGTTTTGTTTTCTCTCAGCAGTCTGGGGCCTTCAAATCATAAGGAGTGTTTCCCTTCCTTCTGGTGTGATCTTCTTAATATACTGTTTATACATCTTGTTTATTAATAATAATTCACTGCCATCAGTGTAATGACATTTTTCAGATTTCCATAAGCAAAGTCCCTTCCCCCAAGGACCTTACTGTCTAAATTTTGATAGCAACAACTGAGAAAGGGAAAACAAAGAGTAACAATGGATGTATGTGAACAAATGCTTTTAAGCATGGTTACAACTGATCACAGCTGTTACAGCCATAATGTATGTTTTAATAGAATCAGGTAAGTGTAGTATTGTAGAGTTGGAAGAGATCCACAAGGGTCATCTAGTCCAACCTTCTGCAATGCAGGAATCACAGCTAAGATTGATGGTGGTTTTAGCTAAGGGCTACAATTAGGCTACAATGAGGGACAAAAAGATAACATAACATTACATAAAAAGGAAAGAAAAAAGAAAAAGCCTAGGGCTTGCCAATCAGAAGGTTGGTGGTTCAAATCACCACGACAGGGTGAGCTCCCATTATTCGGTCCCAGCTCCTGCCCAACTAGCAGTTCAAAAGCATGTCAAAGTGTAAGTAGATAGATAGGTGCCTCTGCTCTGGTTCGCCAGAAGCGGCTTAGTCATGCTGGCCACATGACCCGGAAGCTGTCTGCGGACAAACGCCAACTCCCTTGGCCTATAGAGCGAGATGAGCACTGCAACCCCAGAGTCGTCCGCAACTGGACCTAACGGTCAGAGTACCTTTACCTTTACCTTTTACAATCCAACAGATTTGGTGATACTTAAGATTATTGAATTAAGTTCAACTGATTCTGTCCTGGGTTGTGGTCATGACATTTTTTAAAAAAGTATTTTTTAAAAGTATTTAAATGTATTTTTGAAATTGAGAATCACTCTCATTCCCTTCTTATTTTTAAGTGGCATGTGAATCTATAAATGCAACAGGTACCAGGTACTTACATTAAAATTATACCAAGAAATCCTGTTGTATACCAAGTAGTACTTTGGGCATCCTGGAGTCCCACTGATTTCCATTTGATTTGTCAAACTGAATAAAAATGTCAGAATCTTTATGAGAGGTAGATGAGTTAAGGCTAGATTCCGTCAATCTAGTGTAAATATGCTAACGAAGCTCTGCTCTTTATAGTCAACCCCATCTGGAAGTTTACAGTTTAAAGCAGCTGCCATCAGACCATTGATTCTGAGAAGGAAAGTGTCCTCTTCCTCTGGGAGCAAGGGAAGAACGAATAGGCCCATCCTCTGTGAAAATGGGTAATCAGAAAGAATTGGCAGTCAGTTCTGTGATGGGAGAAAGAACAGGACATGTATTGAAACCAGACTGTGCCACTGTAATGCTATTAAACAACTCTGTGTAACCACGGTGAAGAAACTCATAAGCAAATGGTGTTCTAATTCATAATGGAGAATGAAATGGGTTTTTTTGCTGCGTGGACTGAGATAGTCTTCTCATGCATGAATACGTGTTGGGTTCAGAATGGGAGGAACTGCAACTCAGCTGGGTCAGAGAAAATGACTGGTCATTTCACACAGGCAACTTTGGGTCTGTGTTTTTCAGCAAGGTGGTTTTTCACCACTATCCAGATGATAGGATCATAGAAATGTAGAGTTGGAAGGGACCGCAAGGGTCATTTAGTCCAACACCCAGCAATGCAGGGATATTTTGCCCAATGTGGGGCTCGAACACACGACCCTCATCCTCTATCAACTGAGCTGTCATCTGAAGCATTTGTCTCAAATTCTACATACTGCTGCTTGACCCATATTCGGAAGGTTTGCAGCAATAGACAAAATGGCGGTTTGTATGCAAACTTTGCTGTTCAAGCAATCCTTTCGCTATGAGCACAGTGCAATCTGGCATGTAGAATCGTCATGCAAATTGACCAACTGGGTTGATTTGTATATCTTCTTATTTGAAATCACATTCCATTTGTGCCATTTTCCTGGGGGACCAGATTGGATATTAGGGGTTCCTTATAGATACCAAGAAGCAGTATCTAGTTCTCCCCCCATGTGCACACATCCTGATTTACCACACCATATCAACATCCTGTTAATTTTAGGATTATTAATAGGAGAGTAACAGAAACATCAATATTGCAGCTGAAGATACTGCAATTGAAGGTGGCAGGGTTTTTTTCAATCTCCTGATTTATGGGCCTTCCTGATTTCTTTGCCCAATCAATGTTCCTCAGAAACTGTTGGTTTTGAGAAAGACAGTTTTAATGTAATGGGGAAATAATAAATTGGGGGAAAGAGAGGGAATATATGTTGAGTACTGTGAGATTTCAGCAGAAGATGAACAATCAATTAGAGAACAATTCTAGAAAAGGTTGCCAGATTGCATTACACTTCTCAAATTTATCCTTCCTGTAATACATGATTCATTCTTTAATGTACAGGTCTAAAAGGTCTTCAACCCAATTTTCAGTTTGAAGTGCAGAACATGATTTCTAGAACTATAAAACAATACTCCTGCAGCAAAGTGATGCTATGGGTGTCCTAAAAGGTGATTAAATGAGAACTCCATCTTTAGGAACAAAACTAAATTACATCTGGTCATGAGATATTTTCAAGAAGACTTGATAACATATGTCATGGGCCAGCTAGACACGGAGGAGTGGTGGGAGAGACCAGCTGGGGAATCCCAAGGGAAGACGGCTCAGAGCCCAGGGATTGGTGGTGGGATGACACTGAGTGGTCAGAGGGAGAAGAGGGAGCAGACCAGGAGGAGGAGATGTCGGAAGGTGAAGAGGTAACAGGGTTTAGTGAGCAGGGAGACTCTACAGCACAGAAAAGTACAGAATTGGAGTCAGAAGCTAAAGCAAGAGAGGAGGGAGGGCAAGAGGCAGCGATGAGTCAGGTTGGTGAAGAAGCCAGCGATGCATTACTTTGCATTTCTTTATATGAGCAAAATATAGTCTTGGCTACAGCAGCTCTAGTCATCTCATGGGGGAAATCTGAAGTTTCAGAGAGCATAAATGTTTCTGTGGCTGAAATCCATGGATTTTGGTTCACATGTTACACTAGTCACACAAGTCCCGGTAAACAATATAAAAAGGGAAAGCAGCAAATGAAGCAGGATGATGAAAAGTACCTTTTAAATCAGGAGTGGAGAACCTGTGGACCTCTGGGTGTTGGACTACAACTCCCATCAGCCAACGTGACCTATGATTGTGGATGATGGGTGTTGTAGTCCAACAACTTCCTGAAGGGCACAGATTTCCTATCCTTGTTTTAAATCTACAGCAAAAAAGTCAGAAGATACTACTGAAGGAATTCTTGTGAAACCAAATAATCTGTCATCTTTCACATTACCAAGATGAGTACCAATAACATAGTTTTGCTCCATATTAATACTAGTGAAATGCCAATTTGGATGGGTAAGTGGAGGAGCACCTGTAAATCACAGGTCCCCTGCAAGGGCAGGGAGGCAGTGCCACTCCCAAAGGTCCGTGATAGTTGAGAACCCTTAATGCTTCTTTCTTTCTCTGCTCAAGCTTAACCACTGCTCATGCTGCTTTTACTTGTGAAGCACCATAGATGCGCTGCAGCTCTTGACATACGGTTGTAGAAGCTGCTCTGCTGGATTCTTATGGAGAAAGAAAAATATATCCACCCATACAGTCCAACCAAGGAATGGAGGCTCAGTCTCACCTAAGTCATTTTGAGTGATGGATACTTTCACCTTCTGTCAGCATGGTTACTAGAATAACAAGCCAGGGGAAGGATGGACCTGGAATTGAGCAAGAGGTGGAAGTAACCCTACAGGAGCCTTCCCCAACCTGGTGCCCTCTAGATATTTGGGAATACAGCTCCCATCAGCCCCAGCCAGCATAGTTGTGCCAGGGGAAGGCTGTCTAGACTACTGGGTCGATTCCATCCCTCTGCTTTGCATGGCTCCATTCTTCTCATTTGCCCAGTCCTACCCTTTTTTCCTGGTTTTGCTGGAGCATGGCCAAGAGATTGTTTCTAAGATATAATAAATATAATAAAATGAGTTCATTTGGATTTGAAATGAAGGGGCACAAACAAGCAGCATTTTCATTAAACACGACTGGAACGGTTATAACCAAGCAAGCATTTCAATGTTATAGTAGATAAAAATCAGAATATTTCGTACTCTAAAGTAATCATATTGGCAATATCATCCAAAGCTAATTCTTTAAGGTTTTAGATACAGCAGCTTTGTGCATGCCTTGGACTGAGCAAGGCTTTTCAGCTAGGCTTGATGTTTAAAAGCCCTATTATGTGACTAGCTTTAAAATCCTCTTTTGCAAATTGTTTTCCAGCTAAGGCACAGCTAAGACTGGGTGTGCGCGGGTGAAAATCTGCAGATTGCTTGTGCATTGCCGTGTAGCCAATGTAAAAGCAATCTGCATCACGTACATCTGTTGTATGTCAGTTACATAGCAATGCACAACCAAACTGCAGAATCTACACTATAGACTGGAACACTTGCTGATATGATTGCTGTGCTCACATCAGCATGGTGTCAGGATCAGTGTTAGTGCAGGGTCGTCCCATGTGATGCTATCTGTGATTTTAAAAGTATAATGCACTTGCTGACTTTTCAACCCCCCCCCCCCTTTCTGCCAGGAAGGGGAGAGTGACAGAGTTTTTTAAAATTGGTTGGAACGCAAACTGTGATTCCTTTATTGAGGATGCATGTTTGAGTATATGGCTAGTGCATATAATTCCCTATCTCCATATGGATAAAAGTAATGGCCACAACTTCTTGTAGCCTTAGCTGGCTATTACGTTTTGCTTGCTAGGAAATACCAGGTATAGCTATAATGGCTGCCAGTTGCTACTGCCAGTTGCCGAGTGCGATTGCTATTGGTACTCCCCCCAGATGAACAGGCAAGAGTCAAAATATATCTATACTAGGAGAATTTCAAGACTGAAGAGGAATTCTGTGCACCTAGTTGGTAAACTCTGATTTCCTCTAGGCATAAATCTTACAGTATCTTGCAGACAAGTGGGGCACGTTGCAGTTGTGCAACCTTTGTGAATACAACCAATATTCATAGCAGCTCAGATCCAACTCAAAAGGTGTATCTTTGGAAGAAGGCAGATCAGTTCTCTAAAGAGCACATATTTCCAGTTCTTTCCACTCCCAGTTCCTATTCCCATGTCTCCTTCCCACCCCCAGTGTGTAGTTGGGAATTCGTTGATCTGGGTGAAATAAGAGTCCCCTCTCTTTTGCCTGGTGCAAAGGACTGCAGAGTGATGAAGATACAATATGGTAAAATGTCATTTCTCAGTACTTACAATGCTTTCCCCCCTCATAGTTTGGACATTTCAGGTCCTGCTCACAACCCCAGAATTATAGTTGCAAGTTGGTAGTTTGCAGGCAATACTGGGAGGGTTGCAACTGTGGATAGTAGCATTTAGTTGTTCAAGATTTGCTTTTCTTAAAAAATAAAAAAAAATGCATTCACAGTAAATTTTCATTGAAAGCACTTTATTCAGCACTTAAACTCTCAGGGATGGTTGCCCTTCTTCCTCTTCAATTATGCAGTTTTTGTGAATTATAAGCAGCTATAGTTTTCTAATTAAACTTATACGGATCATAAGGCAGACTCATCACATTGAGAATAGCAGACTATAAAGAATAACTGTTTTTGTTTAAACAATGGCACCTCATTGAACACCAGGGGAAAAGTTTATGGGGGGGAAAAGATTTGCATGTCCAAGTGAACATGGAGATGCCTAACCAAATAAGTTTTGAAATAGTTCCATGACATATTTCCTTGCAGTGGATTTCATTGTAGTGCGTTCAGATACTGTGTACAAGTTATTCACAGAGATCTCAGAATGCTTTGGAAGCAAAACTTAACTTTTAAGGTAGTGGGAACAAATCCAAAAGAAAACTCCTTACGACTTGCCTGTCAAAGTAAAAGTAAGACTTTTTTTCTTTTACCCCTTGCTAAAATATAAACATGTTCAAATAAATATTGTTCATTTCACTTCATCATAGGATTCAAAGTAGCTTTACTTCAACTTGTTTTCTGCTTCATATGTCTTAATTCAGGACTAAAGGGAATATTCTTTCCATTTGCATTGCTGCAAAATGTTAAACTGGTTTTGTTTTTCTGCAGTTGTCAGATGATTTCACCTTTTCTCTTTCTTTTTTGTATCCAAATGAGTCCTTTCTTAAGATTGACATGGGTTTGATAAACAGTTTGTATCTATCAGGGTAGCCAATAGCTTACTACTGAGAGATTGCAAAACTACACATTGTATTGCTATGTGCATGTTGCTTATTGATTTTAGAGTTAAAATCCCAAGGTCTTCTTCAGTGTCGGTTAGCCCTCAGCTGCCTAGTCTTTGTGTAAAACACAAAGAGGAGGATGTGTTTCTCTCAAACTAGGGCTCCCAGATTCCAGGCCTTCCATGCACCACCAGCACTCTGTTTCTACTGAAAGCCTGGTTGATGGAGCTCAGCACATTGAGGGTTCTATCTGGGCTTCAGTACCAGGTGGCTGAGTGCTCAGCTGATTTCAAGGGCAAATCAGTGCCTACTAGGAACTAGGAAACCCTTGCCTCAAGGCTTGCTCCTCAGTACATCTCACTGAGGACATCGCCTTGGTTTCTGTTCTCTTTCCACAATTGTTCCATTGGATTTGATCCCTGCCTCATCTTGACTATATACACTTGCCTTTGGCCCTCTCAGCTCCTGCTTGGCACCTTGACTCCTGGCTGCTTTGGACAGTTGCCTAATTCTGGCTCAAGTAGATTGACAACCAGCTCACCCATCCAGGGGCGTAGCAAGGTAAATTGGTACCCAGGGGCAAAAAAAAATTTGTCACCCCCCCCTCCCCAGAGGCATAGGTGGTACTCGGTGTGGAAAATTTCTTGTCAAACCCCCTATTGAGTCCCCCCCCCCGCAAAAATGGTTTTACGTTATTTCATATTTTCTTACAAAGGAATAATAACAAGTAAAAATAATAAAAAACTTTTATTTATATCCCACCCTCCCCGGCCGAAGTCGGGCTCAGGGTGGCTAACATCAGATACATAACATTGGTATAAAATCAAACAATAATTAAATTACCTCCTAAAAACATCTCAAAATCAAATTAAAGTCTAATTAGATGGCTTTCCACAGGGTTAGGGTTGGGAACAGTAAGTGCTCCACTTAACTGAAATTTCAGCCTTCACGACATAGGAAAACAGCCAAGTAAACAGCTATTTTGGTGGAGGAGGGTCAAGATATTAACTGATATGCATGAAATTTCATATATAGCTATATAATCCCTAGTATAGTAAGATAAGACCTTCGGAGCAGGCATTAAAAAAATTCAAACAAAAATTCAATTATTTTTCCCAAAAAAATTGTTCCTTGATAATTTGTCACCCCCTCCATTATGGAAACCGGGGCGCACCGCCCCCTGCCCTCCCCTTGCTACGCCTCTGCACCCATCCACCTCATTCGTGGAGCCTGACAACCTGCAGCCCAGCCCATTCAGTGGTCTGTCACTTAACATTTGTAAGCTTTCTGCAGACAGAGATGTTCTGACACCCTCCAGCGCTTCATTTCTTTTGTGCTACCAGAACATATCAACCAGTGACATCAAGCAAGAGACTTCTGCATTCCCTTCTTCAGCTTTTGACCTCTCTATTATTTGGGGAAGTTCCAGTGTTACTCAAGAAAGTCCCCCCCCCACTCTTCAATCTGTAAAACAGATTTGTTGTAGGCCCGCCTATACCTAACAGATACCGTGTTTCTCCTAAAATAAGACACCGTCTTATATTTTTTTTCGCTCAACAAAACACAGTATGGCTTATTTTCAGGGGATGTCTTATTTTAACCGTGTCGCATCGGTACGCTGCATAGCCACGCCTCTCCAGGCTGTTTTAATGGGAGGTACCATGTCACTATGGCTTATTTTCGGGGTATGGCTTATTTTTGGGGAACGGCTTGTATTTCGCAAATGCATAGAAATCCTGCTATGGCTTATTTTATGGCTATGTCTTATTTTAGGAGAAACAGGGTAGCACAACCTGAAAATTCTGACTTCCACAGAAACCTTTAGTGTGCTGGGTACCCACTTCAGCTGAGAACCAATTGCATCAACAGTGTGTTCATGATACAATGAATGATTATAAAATCCTGAAAATGTTTATTAGAATTGAGTTTGGATTGTTGTGTCCCATGCTTGTGATACTATGAAGAAGCTAGGAAGAAAATGCAGGCAAAAACAATATGATCAAATAGCATTTGTCTGGCTAGTAATCAAGTCTACTTTTGTTATCATGGTCATATAATACTATGGCTTAATTTTATCAGCAGTGCGGTGGGCTTTGGCCCTGCATTTCTCATCCCCCCTCCCCACAGCCTTGTCCATTTGTGAAATTTGTTTGAAATTTTATATAAAGCTATGAATAACTCATGCATGCAATACTTATTGACTTCTGTTTTTCACTAACATTCATTGACCTTTTAGGTCAATAAATGTAAAGTTGATTTAAGAAGTCAATATGCCTTATTTTAATTTAGATTAAATTTTCATCTGATTCAGCACTCTCTAGTTCTCTTTTTATAAATAAAATGCTCATGTCAATTTATTATTAAAATTTATGTCAAATATAAAATGTTTTCATGTAGGACTGGAAATCCCCAGCTGAGTTATTATTTTTAAGCATTTCCAGCTCAGTGTTTTGAAAGTGACCTTCCTGTGCTCGACTACTTATCATGCCCCTTTCCAGCGCCTTTCCAGTTATTGTACAGAAGGTATACAGACATAAAATTGTATTGCAAGCTCTATGTGAAAAGAGAAATTCCCCCCTCTTAAATGTTGTTTATAGATGTGGGCATATAAGTGAATTTGGCTAAAGTAATGATCCTTCTAGATTTTCATTTTACGAAATAAATCCAATAAATTAGGTTTTTTATACTTCTTTTACACTGAAGCTTTAGTGAGATTTCATCACCCCTTAGGCTTGAACTAAATAATACTTTTTATATATAAAAAAAGAGAATACAGTACAGAACAATCTCTTAAATTCTGTAGCAGTTTGCTTCAGACGGTTGCAAAGTCTCTTCCATATAGGGAGAGGTAACAGTTCTTTCTAGACTCTAATAAGGAAGCACAGCTATGGGAATTTCCCTTTTACTGAGTACTTTGGTGCATAGCTGTCAACTTTTTCCTTTTTTTAAGGGAAATCCCCTTATTCCGAATAGGATTCCTCGCAAGAAAAGGGAGAAGTTGACAGCTATGCTTTGGTGTGGTCCCAACTGAAATATAGATGATGGATTTTTTTTAATACCCTTTGACACTTCTATTATTACTTTGATTTGTTCTCCTTTCATATTTATAGATATAATAATAGTTTCCTCCCCCCTTGTTTCTTTTAGGTATTGATTTCAAAGTAAAAACAATTTCAGTAAATGATACAGCTATGAAACTACAGATATGGTGAGTTTTTATTTATTGAGAAAAATGTACAGATCATTCAGTCAGGAAAAAAAATCTCCAGGTGGTGTACATAATAAATAACTGATAAATTCCAAACTTTAGAATAATTACTATATCAAAATTAGTAATCTGCTCTTGGTATTCTAAGGTGTGTATTCATTATTTTTTCAGTACAAGTACCTTTCTTCTTTGGGTTCAGTAACAAAAAAAGTTTATGTTTTATTACTTTCAAACCCATTCAATGGGGACAAAACTTGGGGGCCTTTCTGTTGTTTTACTAGTAACTCCCATCTTCCCTGTTCATTGGCTATGCTGGCTGAGGATGATGGGATTGGAACATATGAGAGACCACAAGTTTACCATCCCTGCTATAGAAATGTGTATGAATGGATAATGGCCATACAGCTGTTTGGGTTCATGTTGTAAAGGTTTGCTAACTACTCTACTCATAGAACCCAATATAATAAAAGACCAGACAGTGTTTTTGCTGTTGTCAATCTGCTAACACTCTTGTGTGAGAGAAAGGGAGGGAGTGGGAGAGCGAGAGGGAGGGAGGGAGGTGTAGGCTGTAAGATTGGGCAGTCTTTGAATGCACACCCTTTGTGAATTCTGAGAGATTCCTGACATCCCAATTTTACAAATCCACCTAGCAGCAACTGGCAGACAGAGTAGTTTGTTGCTAATGTGGTTATAAGCAGGTGGTGGAAAAGGTTTGTCTTGCAATACTGCCTGTTTGCAACATTGTGTATAACTAAGAAAACCAGTTACATCTTATTTCCTGTATTATTTTGCCAATGTAACTGAGTCACACATAGCTGGGCAAACCTCAACCAATCTGATCCTAGTACAGTCAAAACAAAACAAAACAAAACAAAATAACAAAACAAAACATCATTCCAGTAGCACCTTAGAGACTAACTAAGTTTGTTATTGGTATGAGCTTTCGTGTGCATACACAAAAGCTCATACCAATAACAAACTTAGTTGGTCTCTAAGGTGCTACTGGAATGATTTTTTATTTATTTATTTTTTTGTTTCAACTACAGCAGACCTACACGGCTACCTACCTGTACCTAGTACAGTCGTACCTTGGAAGTCGAACAGAATCCGTTCTGGAAGTCCGTTCAACTTCCAAAACCAAATTGCAGCTTCTGACTGGCTGCAGGAAGCTCCTGCAGCCAATCTGAAGCCGTGGAAGCCCTGTCGACTGCTTCCAAAAGAACATTCGCAAACCAGAACAATTACTTCCGGGTTTTCAGGAGCCAAAACATCCAAGTTCCAGGGCATTTGGGATCCAAGGTACGACACTATACCTTTTCCAGAAGTGTGTTTGGTGCTATAGAACTCATAACTCCACAGCCTATTTGAGACCACTGTAAAATGTAGAAAACAGAATGATAAAATTGTAGAGTTGGGAGGGATCCTGAGGGTCATCTAATCCAAATCCCTGCAATGCAGGATTCTCAACTAAAGCATCCATGACAGATGGCCATCCAACCTCTGCTTAAAAACCTCCAACGAAGGAAAGTCCATCACCCCTGGAGGGAGGCCATTCCATTGTTGAACAGCTCTTAACTGTTCTTCCTGATGTTTAGTTGGAATTTCCTTTCTTGTAACTTGAATCCATTGGATCGAGTCCTACCTTCTGGAGCATCAGAAAACATGCTTGCTCCATCTTCCATGTGACAGCCCTTTAGATATTTGAAGACCACCCTTATAATTGGCTTCATGCAGCATCCTAAGCTGATGGTGGTGGCAAAACACAACACTATCATCAGGTAGTGCAGCCATTTTGTGCCTAATCATATGTATATTTTTGGTGCATTATTCACTCAGTCCAGCTGTTCCATTCCTTCACAAGTACAGCACTGAGATTTAAAGCCACGGTTATTTGCATCCATAGTATTTTGAATAAAATATGATCTGGAGTGAATCTTTACTGCAGAAGTACTCAACTGGTATGCCAACTGGGTTTTTATTTGTATGCTCAGCTTCTGCCTTTTTCTGCTGCAATTAATGATTTAGGACTGTTTGTTCACAAACTTACAATGTAAGCAGTACCAAATGATTCCTTACAATGTATTATAGGGACACTGCTGGTCAGGAGCGATTCCATACATTTACTACTAGTTTCTTCCGTGGAGCACATGGATTTGTTCTTGTCTATGATATCACAAGCACAGAAAGCTTTCAAGGAATTGCACACTGGATGAAAGATATAAATGAGGTACGTTTATACCATTCTGCCTTTGCTCTCAATATACAATAATCTTTGACAGGTTCATAGAAGCTAGGGACAGGCACTCAAATGCACCCAGAACAGAGTGCTTTTTTTTTTTTACTGCTGCTATTTAGATGAGGAATCCGCTGTATATCCCATGATCTATCACTGTTTCTCTGTTCCTTTTTTCTTATGTAAAGTGTTGCATCATGATAAAGAGAGATACCCGTTAAGTATTCTCATGATTTGTTTGGACCACAGTCTTGCTCTCTATTCTCTTGGTTCACAACTCCTCCATTCCACCTGTGCATTTACTCACTTACACATCTTGCTCATCTCATCTGCCAGTGTGTTAAAATCCTGGATACATCATCATGTTGTTACCCAACTATTTCCCAATGTCGCCCCAAATTTCTGTTTTTGCTTTTGAACACGGGGTGGTAGAGGTGGTGGCAAGGACATGCATGTGTGCCCACAAACTCCTTAACATTGATTGGGATGGGTTTGAGCACATGGGTGAAGTGATGGGTGAACTACAGATTTAGTATTTGTTAAAAAATTGTATACAATCCTGAACCTGTCGTTCTGGAAGGAGAAAGCCCATGTTCATAGGAAATGTGCAAAGATTAATTCATGGAGAGCAAGGAACAAAAATAAATTAATTATAAGAATATTGGCTTTGGCATATAGTAAAAGATGAATGTGTGCTCTTTATTACAGCAAATCAGCGAAAAATATATTAAGTCTTAAACACTCAGACTTCCACTCCTATTCTGCAATATTCAATATTCTCATGCCTCTCAATATCAAATTGTAGGTTTATTATAATTTATTATTATTATTATTATTATTATTATTATTACATTTATACTTTTTTGCCATGTTAACTCAAAGCGATATACAATTTATAAACAAACAAACATACATTCTTACCAGCATAAAACAGAAAACAAATAAAAATCTAAAAGACAACCCTGTGCTTAAAAGGCAAGATTAAAACATCTACCCACTCAAGGGAATTCTAAGTTTGAAAGTCTTGCTGGAGGCTATTAATTATCACTGTCATCCTATGCCTTACACAAGGTGCAACCTAACTGTTTTTTACCTTTATGGGGAAAAGTTTTATTTTCTTAACAGTAAATGGGAATAGTGGAAAGGAAAGGAAAGGAAAGGAAAGGAAAGGAAAGGAAAAAGAATCATGGACCAGAAGGACTATTCTATGCCCATATGCTCAAATATCTTGCTTCCAACAAGCTGCCAACATGCGTCCTGTGGAAGTGAATTCAGCTAACGAGCCCCACCAGCAAAAGCCCATGCAAGGATTTCTTCTAGCACAATGGGACTCCCTTGGCATCTCCTCCCTCTGTGCCACCACAGATTGGCTGTGGGAGTGGGGTCAGGAAAACTCCCTGAATAGTATGGCATGGAAGGAGAGGGCTTCATCAGGCAAGCAGAAATGGTTGCACCGGTGGACTGATCTGCTTAGTGCCATGTTGAATTCCTCCCAAAATATTTATGTGTAGTCTTATCTCATCCAGGTAATGGATAGGGTTATGCTGTTAGTTGTGCAATTTCTACATGTCCTGTTGTGTCCTGTTCCTGTGTTGTATTAGTGCTGATGTGCTATGTGGATAGGTTTTTTTTTAAGATTTGTTGTAAGATCTTAAACCACGACTTCATCACATAGGATATTTGGAGGGGTTCATTGCTGAGTAAAACAAGAAGTGTCTGGCCAAATCCTAAGCTGTTCAGACATACAACTCCTTCAGCTGCCTGTGAGTCAGTGATTTTTGTCCCACCATACATATGATTCCACAGAGCTCTTAAGGCAGCTTCCAACTTATGAATAAATTTCTTTAAAAATATAATAGAAAAGGAGAAAAACATGTGTAGGACACAGAGAAGCAAACTATCTTAAAAGATCATCACATTTTAGGTTGTAAGCTGTTTCGGGTGGGGACCTATTCTGATGTACTCGATAAAGCGCCATACGCACTGATGTTGCTACACACCTAGATAACGATAACAACTATGAATTGTCCGTAGGAAGAGCCAATTCTCATCTTAAAGTGTGATATGGAAAAAAATCAGCCTCTGCTTTGCTTTTGTTTGCTAAAAAAGAGTCTTCATATCTCTTTTAACACTTGAGAGATTGCAGGACAAGCTTTGCTGGTTCAGGAGTTCCATCGTGGGGGTGTCATTAGTGAAAACACCCTGGCAATCAGGCAAGGAGGTATTGGGAACCAGCCCCCTTTTAATGATTTTGGTGTACAGTTGTACCTTGGATCTCGAACGCCTTGGCTCCCGAACAAATCGGCTCCCAAGTGACCAAAACCTGGAAGTGAGTGTTCAGATTTTCGAATGTTCTTTTGGAAGCCAAACGTCTGACGGGGCTTGCGTGGGTTCCGATTGGCTGCAGGAAGCCGCACTTTGGTTTTCAAACATTTTGGAAGTCGAATGGACTTCTGGAACGGATTCCGTTTAACTTCCAAGGTACGACTATACTTCACAGAAGGGCACTCCCAGGTAACCTGGACCTAATCTGTTAAGGACTTTTTTTGCATAATGCATCAGGGTCAAGCTAAAAGTTTTTTTTTTTAAACAGAATTTATTAGCATTTTCGTAATATAACACAAACCCAACCCCACACCTACAAATACAAAAACAAATACAAATACACATAATGTCAGGATTCTTCTTCTTATTTGTATATCTTACAAAAAAAATATTTCTACTTCTGAATCTTGACGTTTGACTTCCCCCGCCTTTTCACCTTCGGTTTTAAATCAATATACTATTTCCTTAACAACTTTTCTCTATAAAAAATTTTAACTTTACTTAAAAATAACACAATTATCTTGATCTTTTTATTATAACCTAAATCTTAACCATATATTCTTATAACTAAACTTATTTCTTCTATCCTTTATCATGCTGCTTTTGACTTAAGATTCAATATCTCCTTACTTATTTAAAATAAACTTATAATTAACAGACTTCACACTCCGATCTCGGATACCATGACAGACCATTTGGATTATACATTTAATACTTCAACCCACTCCCCCTCTGTCCATTGTCTTTTTCTGTCTTTCACCAGAACCGGATCTCCAATTATCTTCTTCTGAGTGTCCACAGATCCAGGCATTCACAACAAACCTAGCATCGAGCTTCAGGGTGTTCATCACTTCCTTTCTGGGCTCCTCCGTACCTTTGTACCATACTTCTTCTTCTTGTAGAAATCTTAATTCCATGTCCCTTGCCCCCGAGCTGCCACCTCGGAGTCTGGATATTATAAATTTTCCCGTTCCAGGGCTGCCACCCCCAGAAATCGGTTCCTTTTCCCGGAGTTGCCCAGCCATTTCGAACCATCCTTCAAGCACCCCTCCCAGCTCTTTGCCAAGGTTTGATTCCATTGTATAAAACTTTTGAAAAGCCTCCTCTGTGGAAAGTGAGTCCTTTTTATTTATAATTCCACTCAAAACTTGCAGTTTCCGATTAAGCAGTTCCAGCTTCAAGACAGTGAGCATTTCCTCATCCTTTAAACCAGAGTTCAATACCAGTGCAAACACAAAGTCCAGCATTTTAGAAGGGAGGGTGAGTGTCAGATTTCAGTTCCTGTCTCTTCCTTCCTTTGTTTCAATTTTTTCCCACGACAGTCCAAGTCGTCGCCATTTCTCCGAAGCCGGAGTATAAAGACCAAAACTTCAAATGGAGATATTTTTTCCCCAGTTAACCCCCGAAGGGAAATCTCAGCAGTCTCAGTTTTCAAATTCCAGATACTTTCTATCGATTGTTGTAGCAGCAGTCACTTAAACGGTTAATTTCTTTCACCTCCCGAAGGGAGAGAGGCGGGCTGCCTTTCTTCTTTCCCCCAAATCGTTCCAAGAATACAAAGAGTCAATCAAATACTCACAGCCACTGGGTTCTTATCAGCTCGTTAAAGACAGGTAGAACTTAGACGCTCATCACAGGCTTTGTCGCCGCATTTACATCCCGGTTGGGGCATGTCCCCTATAGCCCGGCTCCGTCGTCCCTTCACCCCCACTCCCCCTTTACAGGGGGAGCGGGGGAAGGGTTCGGAGCCACAACGGGCACAGCCGGGGAGCCCAGGGTGCGGGACGCTCTTCCCGCACCCCAACCGGAGCCCCGCTTTGCGGTAGCAGGGCTCCTAACCCCCGGGATGGACTGGGTGCTTCGCAGCCGAAGCAGCCCACGACCACCCGCAATGGCGTCGCCGCCGGAAGTCCAGGGTCAAGCTAAAAGTTATGCTTAATGCTTAGCGTGCAACTATGGCATGTGGAGAGGTAAGGGTTATTTCTGCCCTCCCCAGCAGTGACCCCTCCTGAAAATCTCCACCACCTTGCACATGGCTGCAAGGCTTGGTTTAAAAAGTTCCTATTGGGAACTTTCCCCCTAAGTATCATAAAGCTGACTGAGTGGGATTTGACCTTGTTTTGAATATGTTGGCCTTGTTTTGAATAAGTGATCTGCTTGCACTGCAAGTACTAATAATGTGCAGAGAATTTCTGCATCTTTCTTTAGTTTAGTTAAGGCCCTTCAAACATTGTTGCATTCCAATAATCCCTGACCAATAGCCATGCTGAATGGGTCTGATGTGAGTTAGAGTCCAATAAAAGATTTTAGCCACCCATGTCATCATCATCATCATCATCATCATACTTCGCCCATCTGACTGGGTTGCCCCAGCCACCCTGGGCAGTCTAGAACCATCCTAATGCTTTATTTTGAATATCATTAATCTAATAGTTGTCGATGCCTCTGTGTCACAACCAACGTCTTTGTAGATCTGTCAGAGTTAACCAGCAAGTGCGATATTAAAGAATAATGTAAATGTTTGTATGCCAATTATGCTAATAATGTGCCAGGCTTGCAGATTCTGTTGTGAGGAAACATTACTTTTCAAGACAGGTCAAGATATACTGGGACTTTAATATTTAAATCATTCTTACCTTTCAAATGAAGGACAGCTTAATGCCCTGAGCTTATAATGCTGATTGCAGCAAGTTTCAAGGCAATCAGCATGTTTATTACAGGAAAATTGCTTCAAAATATGAGTTTGCTTTACAAATTTCTCATATGAGGGTGCAAGATTGATATAGTCCTTTCTCTCTCACAGGTGCTCATATTTTTTAATTAATCAGTTTTAGAACATCGCTCAGCATGCTCATGGTATAAAGTGGCTTTGAAGTCAAATATCAATTTATAAAGATGAAGGAGGGGGCAATTTTATGACACACAAAGGTATTCTCAGAAGTTTATGGGGCAGAAACTGGGGAGAGGAGAAAGCGCCCCCCCCCAAACAAGCCCTCCTTGTTCCCGAGGAGTCCTACCCGCACCCCTGCCTGGGAGCTGCAGCTTTCAGGGCAGAGGCAGGTCCTCTGTGTGAAGACTGCCTGGGTGAATTTGATCACGCTTCTCAGTACCCCACAAATTCGAATACTGAGCTAAGTATTTAACATGCAGCTTTACGGCAAAGGCCACCCTAGAAGTGGTGCTTTAAAGTGGTTTTTTTTGCATTTAACATACATATTTTAAAAAAATGCAAGTACCATCAGATGGGGGAGGACTTGTAATTAACAGGAGTATAACAGACAGGGAGAAAGAATTTAACTCAAGAGGGGCGGGAACCTCTTGATGCTGTTTGCATTGGCATCCTTGTGGGACTTCCTCTCAATGCAAATAGCACTTTCAGAAGCAGGGATTTCTTGCACCCACCCTTCCTGCAGTGCCTGATTCACCCTATGTCCATCTAATGCTCTTAGCATTATTTTTATTTTTGCAACCTGCATGTTAACATCACAGCTTGTTGGGCCCTTAATATCAGCTTTTGGGCTGATCAGGTACAAGATGTCCCTTGCACTGAACCTCTATGCATAATCTATTACTTTTGTGTGCTGGTGTTCATGTTATTAAACTGCTCCTCCTTGTGGCCAAAGATCATAAAGAATCCAGAAGATGAGCTGACTGTTGTTAATCTTCAGAGCTGTAAAATCAGTCTCAATTTTTCCCCTAGTGAAGGATCTTCTTGTACTTGGCTTAAAGGATGACCATAGGAAGCTAATGTAAGTAACTGGTCCTAGATTTCTTAAACTAATGTTAATAATTTGAATTTTGCAAAACTCTACAAGAGCAGCTACTCACTATTTTATGATTTCAGTTAAAGCAACATGTATAATTGCATTTTTCTGGGAGGGGGGGAATGATTTGTTTATCATTGCCCTTCTTTGCCTTTTTGTGATTAAAAACATGAATTTGGAAGAACAACTCAGGCAATAAGATACCTAACTTTCACAGTGCAGGAAAAAGGACACACACTTTCATTTTGTTTAAATACTACTGATATTTTCTTTTTTCTATCTCTTCAAATGTGGAACGCTTAAATCAAATGTTATTAGGAAGCATGCTACTTCTCTCATTAAATAATAAAAACGTAAAACTAGTCTATTTACTATATGCAGTTTTAGGAACTTAGAATATAATTTTATATAAATAGAATCAGTGATCTTAATGAGTAAAGCTCCAGTGCCTATTGAAACAGTCATAGAATCATAGAATCATAGAGTTGGAAGAGACCACAAGGGCCATCTAGTCCAACCCCCTGCCAAGCATTTTCATTTTCTTCAATCAATCCAGGTCAGATTGATACATTATTTTCAGCTTGTGCTTTGCACCCTTGCAATGAGCTCACTTCATTTGAAAGACTACATTATCCTGAACATCAGCTGCAGTTATGAAATGAGATTAGTTGAGAGGATTAAAAAGATGAATCAGTAACCTTAATAATTTTGCCTGCTGCTGAAAGGAAGCAACATAGTTGTGAGTCGGCATAACTCTACTGACGTTTCATGAATAAAAACCATGTTTCTTTGTGCCTTTTCAGATGTTTACATCAACATAGTGGTGTGGGGCTTTGTTCTCCCCCTATAATTCATAAACACAAGGCTGATGTTTTATGCAAAGCGACTTTTGTAGCTTCACTACAAAACAAGTCACTTCAACTTGACACACTCAATTCGGTGAATTCACCCATTTTCCTGCCAAGAATTAGAACAAGTTTTGATGTCTGTGTTAAGTATCTGGATATTTGTCCTCTTGCAACTGAAGAAGACCCCTGGTTCCAATAAACCATTTAATTGGTTGGCTCCAGAGGCAATTTGCACAAGCAGAAACGTTGGCTTGCACAAGAGGTGTGTGTATGTTGTTTCCTCACTCTGTCAGCAGCCCACTGTACCACATCCCACACTGTCAGGATTGACTTTTCGGAAGGCTCTAGTAACTGCAGTTCAGAGGACAGAGTGGGAAAGCCCTGTTCCTTGAACATAACATCATTCATGGTTCTCTGTATCCAGCCCATTAAGTATCACTAACTTTACAATACACATACATTTGTAGATGCCAGGATCTGTTTCAGAACATGTTTCTTATAATTTAGATATTCATAGATGCCATCAATTGCCTTGAAGTAAGAGAGCTATCTATTATATGCCCACATTGTATGCTTCAGTCAAAGGGGTTATTTTACCCTCTGTTCTTGAGGAAATTATTGCTGCGGTTCATGTATGTCTTGACCTAGGATCTGTGAGCTGTCAGAAAGCAGTAGAAGTAAGTCTAACTCAATGAGACACCTAATTGAAAGTCAAAAATAACAATAACATTGTGAATACTTTGCTAGAGATAGGATAGTTTCCACCAGTAGGAGCTAGGGACTTTCTTGAAGCAGAAACGTAAAGATTTGTGCCCAGTCCTGTGCATGGGACTTACTTCATAGCATATATACATAGGATTGTGGCCTTGCTTATTGCTGGATAGGAGTAGTGGCTTCTCTTCTAACACTGATTTCTATGTGCATTGCTTTGCATTTAGGGGTACACCTGGGCAAAAGCAAGTAAGCATGTACTATGATATACTACCCTCTTTCAAGGAAAATATGCTAAACTGGGCAGACGGGTGATTCGTAGTAGATCTTGTGATTTGGGAAGCACATGGGGAGCTTGTATGAGTCCTTGTTTAACCAAGAACACAGCATGTAGTAAACTTTGTTGTGGAGGATCTGTCTATCTATCTATCTATCTATCTATCTATCTATCTTCCAGCTTGTGCCTCTGATATCATTGTATTGGCATTCACTAAGAAGTAAGTAGTTTCCTTAGCTCGAAGAAATATAGAAAGGGGCAGGAAGGCCTGAAGAATATATAACAGTGCCTTGTGGCAGTCAGATTATTTGTTCATCTAGCCCAGAAGCATCTGCTCTGACTGGTGGTGTCTCTGGTACATGATCCTTCTAGCTGGAGGTGGCAGGCATTGAACCTGGGATTGAACCTTCTGACAACAAAGCAAATACTATACTACCGGTATCACTGAGCTATAAGCTGTCCATAGGAATAAGTCAAATGAGGTAGCTGGGCTTGAGAACGCACCCCAACCCCTGGGAGAAGAACGAGTTGTATACATCAACCATCCTTCTCTGAGTAGACTTATTAAAATTAATATATGTGACTAACTTAGGTTCATTACTTTTAATGGGTCTACTTTGAGTTAACCTTAGTGGCCTACAACCAACCCCATGTGTTTGGAGAGGTGTAGCCCGCTGTTGAGTGCATGTTGTATAAGAAGCTCTGCTAATGGCTTGCTTTTTTAGGGGGCTGATCTTGTCTGTTTTATGTATTGAGCAGGGATGTTTGTGTTGTTGCTATTCTGCTTAATTACTGTGGCTTTTGTTTTACCCACCTGTACTGAACAATGCACGTTGGAAATATTTTGATTTCCCAGAGTACCGGTAGTATCTTTCAGTTCCATTTAGCTGGTAACTAGAAATTTGGAGGAGCACCCCCCCCCCCCGGTTTTAAGCCTCATGCATACATCATCCATTTTTAATTTGTGGCTATGGATTGTAGCTGATGAGCTTCTGCCTTGGCAACTTTCTCTCTGGCTCCCCAATAATATGCAAGACTTGTGTAAAGGTTGTGTCGCTGGTGCAACAACAACAACAACAACAATTTATTATTTGTACCCCACCCATCTGGCTGGGTTTCCCCAGCCACTCTGGGCAGCTTCCAGCAGAGATTAAAAATACATTAAACGCCATAATTCATGGGATTGATCTAGGCCTAGGACTTTAACCTTGCCTTAGTGATTAAGCTAGAGCCCTGCATCAGGATGAGGCTCCAGATACAACATGTTCTGTCCCTTCTTAGTTCATTAAAGTTGTAGATGATGGTGCAACTTGCCTCAGACTCTGTTTTTTATATTTATTGAGGAAATGATTATTGGGTGGGGGGAGAGCCGGGCAGCATGTTTTGGAGTTCACTTTAGTGATACTCATTTCACTTCATTTGTTTATAGAAAGCAGATGAAAACGTGGAGGTAATACTGCTGGGTAACAAGTGTGATAAGGAGACCGAACGTGTCATTCCAAAAAACAGAGGGGAAAAGGTAAGGAATTTATCACATTGTTTCACCTCTTCTTCTTCTTTAAACAAAATGTATAATATAAACATAAAATACAATATCTGTATGATGGGTAGATCTTTCAAGTGCTATCTCAATATAAAAGTTTCCTTTTAAGAAGAATGCATTATTTGCATATTTTGCATCAGTCTCTTGCATCTGGAATACTCAATTATTACAATTTTTACTTGTTCTATACAAGTAAATAAAGGCCTCCAACAGAAGGTGAGCAAACTGCATGCTTTTTTGGAACCCTTTGTGGTTAGTCAACTAAAAGCTATCATGATGAATATTCAACCAGGGGGCAGTGTTGGGGTATAGCATTTCCTGGCTTCTAAATAGTTCAATGCCTTTTTCAATTGTATGGTTAACAGAGTAACTTTGTGTTAATGGAACAACCCATTACCATTTCTTATTCCTTTCTAGATTTCGTTTGAATTGCTCTTCTTCCATTCCTTTGTCACAATATAGGAAATAATTCTGATTTCTCTCCATTTGGTGAGATTTTCCTAGGGAGCAGATCAGCCAATGTTACCTGCTTTCATCAAGTAGTATCATGTAGTATTTGCTCTGCTAATAAATTAGTAGCATTTTGTCATATATAACTGTAAACATTGAGCAAGCTCACTATTATCCTTAGAGCAGGGGTTTTCAACCAGTGTGCCATGGCAACACTGGCCTCTGTCCCTCTTTCATTCCCTCCCTCCTCTGATGCTCTCTTGTATCTCTGCTTCCCAAAGGCTTGCACAGCTGTTTGTTGCAGCAGCCCTGGCTACAAGCTCCCCAGCTGAATGGTGCCTCTGGGGCTGGCTAGGGGCTGCTGGTTGCCAGGAGCTGAGGCAGCCTTGGAGTAAGCAAGAAAGCGGGCGAGGGAGCCCAGCCAGCCAGTCAACCAGCCCTTGCTGTTGGAAATGGACAGAGAAGTGGGGAGGCTGGGCAGGCACACAGATGCTGCACTGGCCTTGCTGTGCTTGCTGTGTGCAAGGCCTGCCTGGGAGTTGAGTGCCTGGTGCTGAAGAGGAGCCTTTCTGCCATGCAAGCCTGGCAGTGCCCGCTGCTGCCATTGCTGCCTCCCAAGGTGAGGAAGGTGCTGGCCTCGTGTTCACCTTTGGCCAGTCTCCATCGGGCCACTAAGGCTGAGGGCATCCTCTTCCCAGGCCTCTGTGGGGCAGTATGAAGAGGCACCTCTCTTTGGGGCAGCTTAGCCCTACAGCATCAGGTGTCTCCAGACCATTCAGAAGGCCTGACTGTAATCCTAAGCACTATTTTAACCATGAGGTAAGGCAGTGGTTTTTGAACCAGTGTGCTGTGGCAGCCTGGGGTGCCTTGAATGATGGTCAGGGGTGCCATGGCAACACTGGCCTCTGTCCCTCATTCCTTCCCTCCCTCCTCTGATGCCCTCTTGTGTCTCTGCCTCCCAAAGGCTTGCCAAGCTGTTTATTGCAGCAGCCCTGGCTATAAGCTCCCCAGCCGAATGGTGCCTCTGGGTGGCACCTCTCTTTGGGGTGGGGGATGGGGCAGCTCAGAGACCAGTGATGGCAGCAGCAGCTGCCTGTAGGACTCCCAAGAATGCTGAGGGAACACTCCACAAGGGAGGGTGTTCAAAAAAGTGTGAGAGGCTGCCAGCTCTGCCGGCAAAGGGTGACATAACTGGGCTCCTGAGCCCCACAGGCGTTCCACAGAAAGAATGTAGTTGGTCAAGGGAGCTGTGGACTCAAAAAGGTTGAAAACCTCTGCCTTAGAGGACTCTAAAGATAGAATGTATGAAAAATCCTTCATTGGTCTTTGGGGGAGCACAAATGAACTTTAGTCTTGTCCTGAGCAGAGTGATTTAAGTGATTATTGAAATCACTAAGCAAATAGGTAAGTTTTAATTATTTGATTTGAATCAAATTTCCCATACTAATCAGTTGATCTAATTACAAAAAAAGAGAGAATTTTCTCAGATCCTAAGATAACTTATCCTAAGATAAGTTAAGGAAGCTCACAGAGGGGGAAAGCTTTCTATCTCCACCCTAGCTACCCACCTGTAGCTCCCTCCCTTTCCACCGTGCCTGCCCACATGGCACCTGCAAAAAGTATTACCAGTAGTAAATATTCCCACTGTGTTCAGTGGAATGTGGATATGTTCAATGTAGGAGAGGCTGAGCCAGTGCAAACAGGACCTGAGCAGGAATGCAAAGTCGCTCGTGTATTGTGATTTTTGGAGGGAACATTTACTAAGACTTTTTGCGCATGCCACAGTAGGGCACCGAGTTGGAGATCCCTGACTTTTGTCTATGACTTCCCTTTTTGGAACAGTGTTGAATGTGAAGTAAACCAAGATTGAAACATATTTCTTTTGAAAAATCATCATATAAGCTCCAAGTACAGTTTCTAAGAGAGCCTTACACATTCCCTTAATTAAAATTATGAGATGTTCTGACATATGTTGTGTGGGTGGTAGAAATATTAAAGGCTAGACAAATCTGCTATTTTTCAGTCAGAAACACCTAGCCAACATTTTCCAGCTTTAAAACTCATGCCTTTATGTAGTTATCCATTTCAATTTATGTCCTGCCTGTTTTCTGTTTGTATTGCTGTTTGTTTGAATATGATAGTTACATCTTTATTAACCTTTATGTGGCACTTTATATGGAGAAGCTTTGAAATCCTGCTTGCCTTTACAGAAACCTTACCATTTTTATTACAGTTTGTAATATCCCCCCCCTTTTTTCATATAGCTGTGTTATTTATTTGGACCATCTTGTCCCTGCTCTTCAGCTCCAAATGCTTCTGAAGAGTAGCTGACAGTAAAAATCAAAAATCAAAATAAACTAGATACTGTATAGAACGACATTAAAAGGAGCAGAACATTAAAATAGGATTCTGTATTTTAAAATGTATTAAGCCAAACATCTAAATAAATACAATTTATTTCCATGACACTGAAAGGGGATGGCACCAACAGGTGAGCCTCTCTGGGGGACAGTGTTCTAATGATTGAGTGCAACACCAAAAAGTGTTGGATGTCACCATCCTTCTCCCTTCTTCAAATACAGGTGACCCTCAGAGAATAGCCTCAGAAAAGGATCTGGGCTTGTATTCAGTGAAGTCGACCCATTTATTCGAGGACTTCTGCTTGCACAATGGAATCTCTCCTTCTGCTCTCCTCTACCTGAGCTTGCCCCCTCCCACCGCATCACCACCATTAAAAAAGTCTGCTCTGGAGGGTTAAGGGAACCCCCCAGAACAGGCTGGTGGAGCGAGGCAGGAGGAAAAGAATTATAAGTTGCATTGCACAAGTGGAAGTCCTTGCAGAAATGGGACGACTTTGTTGGCTACAACCCCGTGTGCTTTCAGATGTTTACAGAGATTAACAAATAATGGTCTTCTTATTAGTGCTTTGCTGTGTTATCAGTTAGATTATTCAGTTTTAAAATGTTTAATTGACTTAAAGGGCGCCCATGCTTATTCAGGCAACAATTATTTGTTTAAAAGTTTCTTTCAACTACTATTGCTGCTGCTGCTACTTATTATTATTACTATTATTATTATTAATTCATGTTATTGCCTGCCCTTCTTCCCAAAGGACCCCAGGGGGGCTTTCTTACCATATGACCATTGTTTCTAGATTGGGATCACCATTTTAACAGGCAATTCAAGCCCCCTTTCCTCGGTTTAGGAAGGAATGCCTCTAACTGAGCAGTGGGGGCCTTCTTTCCACAAAGAAATGTGTTTCCTCAAGGGTAATGTTTGTTGATGGGTGGGTCCAGAATCACACCCTGCAACCTTCATTCTCTGAAGATCACCACACACACATGCGCACATGCACACACACACCTCTCTTCCCCCCCCCAACACTCATGCTCCTTGACCATGGCCCATCAAGAGCCACCAACTCAAGGCATCCTGAGTTCTAGCACAAAGGGGGGGGGGGGGCAAGGAAGCTGGTTTATATGGAGCTACCACAAAGTGCCTTGAGCAGCTTAAAGCAGCACCTCCCCATCTTTTCCTCTCACCTTTCCCAAAAGTAGGGCAAGGGAGTAGCTGCTTCATTGCTTTTGGAGAACCAGTTCCACACAAAACAAGCTTCCCTCACTCTTCAGATTCCATTTATTTGCCAGTTAACTGACAAAAAAACTTGCAATTATTATTATTTTTAATTAACCAGGTTGAAGACCTATGTGAGATTGTTCAAGGACACATCTTTATAAGCCTCTTTTTTATAGCCATGTATTACCCCAAGAACACACATTTTTCACCTCAGATTTTCATGCTAACCATCCCAGAATTGTGGTAGTTAGGATTCAAGCCTTCGTTTTGGATGGGATTCTAAAAATCTTCCTAATGTGATTCATTAAATTATTTATTTCCCAATGGCTTACTTCTATTGGCACGAATAATTCAATCCTTTCCATTTGTTCCTGTAATCAGCTATAGAAACCAGTAATTACAGGTGCTCAAAATAGCTATAAATTGTATGCCTCCCTCCCTCCCTCCCCCACTAGCCTAGAAGAAAGACATTTCCTAGGGAGCTACACTCATTTCAGGAGAAATTATTAGATTTGCTATTCAAAAAGGCATGCATGCTCTTTTCTTTCTCAATTTATTTGACCTTTCTTTTCTCCTTTGTAAGATCTCCATGGAGATCATAAGGCCACACATGTTTGAAAAGCATGTCTGAGAAATGTCGCTGCAAAAATGTTTCTAAAGCTTTGTAGAGTCCATACATTGGTGATCTTTTACCTATGAAACAAGTATAAGATTAGAATGAAATTATTGTTGTATAGTAGAAATATGTTGTTGTTGTTGTTGTTGTTGTTGTTGTCGTGGTCATCATCGTTGATTTATTAATTGCCTTCTAAATGACTGTCTCAAGGCAATTCACACATTAAAACAGTTAAAAAAACCCAAAACAACAAATACATTTAAAACAAGACTGAAAGCATAACAAAGTAGACACTTGTGGTTAAGACCCATTCATGTTGTGTTGGGGGGAATAAATAAATGGAGAGTGGGGGAACCCACTGTTTCCCACTCTCCATTTATTTATTTATTTCTCCACCTGTACACCCAACAGATTTTCCGCACATACCAAGCTTTGGGAAGGCAGCATGGGGGCTCTGACAGCATCCCAGAGCCCAGAGTATCTGCTGTCTGTGCAGTCTATGAGAATGACAATGTGTGGCTCATATTGGTTTGAACCCAGCTAATTAAGGAGACTTACTGTAGGTTAAATCTTGCTGTTAATGAGACTTACTGTAGGTTATTATTGTCCAATAATAATGGGGGGCAGCGGGGAGAGGGAATAGATTATGTCTATGGATATAAAAGCAAACCCCCATTTAAGTGGGCTTGCGTTCCGAGGCACCATGCATATATTTGAGATACAACTGAAAACCCCCCACCCCACCCCCCTTTTTTTTAAAGAATTTATTGGTTTTTTCAGGACAAAGAACAACATATCACAAATAACAACACAAACCCACCCCCAACAATCAAACCACAATAAAACAAATACAAATACACCAACAATTCTTTTTCTTGTTTACATAAAAAAAAAAACTTTTCTAGTTCGAATCATTTTTAAGTGACTTCCCCCGTTTTCTCTCCTTCAGTTCCAATTCCATTTTTACTTTAATAACTTCTCATCAAAATTAAATCATTTAAAAATTTAAACTAAACATATTTCTTAAAATCTATTTTAATTCACAATAATCTATCACTCATTAACTTAAATCAAATCTATCCAATTCTAACTTCATGATAGTTAATAATACAACTTCATAACACAACATATTACATCTTATGTCGAATCATATCAAACATCTTCTTTCCCTTAGGTTGCTGCTAATAACAAAAAATTGAAATATCTCTTCTTTCATTTAAAAACTTAAGATCTTAACACTCCGGCTTCAGGGTACCATAGTGAACCATCCTAGTTTTATCCCTAATACATTTCACCCTATCCCTTTTCTATCCATTTTCTTACGCCATTTCGGATTCTCCCCCCACACATTCCTCCATCTTAGACCAATACAGATTTCTAGAATGTCCTCTTTTCTTGCAAATCCACAGTTCCAGACGTAATCTACAACAGTCCTTGCAGGGAGCATCAGGGGGCACAAATCATCACCTTCCAGCATCTCCGGTTCGAAATTCCATTCCTCTTCTAATTGTGAATATAAAAGTCTTTTCCCCATCATTCCTGGGCCCTCACCCCAGAAATTGAATATAAAATATCTTCTCATCCTGGGTCTGCCACCCCAACAGGACTTTTCATCTTCTCGGAGTTGCAAAATCATCATGTTTCGTTCTTCAATAATTCCCTCCAGCTCTCTGCCAAGGTTTCCTTCCATATCAGCAATGTTCTGAACAGTCTTTCCTGTGGGATATAACTTTTCTGCCATATCCTGGTTCAGCAAAATTAATTTTTGATTTATCAGTTCTAGCTTCAACAAAATAATCCTTTGTTCAAGAGTCAGTTCAAAGTCTAAAAGCAGCTTGAAAACGAAACTTAACATGGTGGAAGAGGGCATAGAGTATCAAATTTCAGTGTTTTTCCATCTTAATCACAGTACTTTTCCATCTCACTCCTAAGTCTCCGCAGCCATTTTCCCTGGAGTCAGGGCGAAAAGATTAGAATCTATCCATTTTAAAAAGAGATATCCACCACCAAGTTGCTCCCCCAAAGGGGATCTAGCCATTCTCACTTGTCAAAAATCGAAACATTGTACCATCACTGTAGCAGCAGTACCATCAAGACCGTTATTTTCTTTGTACCGAAGGGAGAAAAACGGGCTTCCTTTCCGTCACGTCTCCCGAAGCGCCTTATATCCAAAATAAGTTCAATATTCAGGTACTCACGGCCAACGGGCTTCTCTTATTATTATTTTTTCCAGGTAGAACGAAATCGCTCACCGCGAGCGGCAGCCGCCGCTTCGCCGGTCCGGTTGGGGCATGTCTCCTCAGCCCGGCTCCGTAGTCCCTTCACCCCCACTCCCCCTTTACAGGGGGAATGAGGGAAGGGTTCGGAGCCATAGCGGGCTCACCGGAGAGCCCAAGCCGCGGGACGCTCGACCCGCGGCTCAACGGAGCCCCGCTTTGCGGTAGCGGGGCTCCTACCCCCGGGCCGGCCTGGGTCGCCTCGCTAACGAAGCGACCCACGACCGCCCGCGATGGCGTCCTCGCCGGAAGTCGATTTCTGTTCTCCCACCCCACCCCTTTTGGTGACGTTTTTTTATTCACCTCTGGGTTCAGTGCAATGCGCGTGTCCATAGCCATGCACATATTGAACATGGTTAAGGGGGGGGGGGTTCCTGTATATTCATTCCCAATCATAATCAGACTATGAAATGAGGTCTGTTGATTTCATTCTGTGACAGAGTTTGTAACTGTGATTGTGCAAGCCCCTTTTCAAATTGAGTTTGCTATGAATTGCACTTTCTAGGCATTAGTAGTGTTTGAATTCAGACTCAGGTTCCCTTTTTTGTTGTTGTTTCATTTTCCAGCTTGCTTGGGAATATGGAATACCCTTTTTTGAGACCAGTGCTAAGGACAATATTAACATTGAAGATGCCTTTTTAGTGCTAGCCAAAGAAATACTGAACAAGGTAAGCTCACTGCAACAACTTTTTTTTCTTAAGACCGAATCTTGTAAATTAGATGGCCCAGAAATACAAATTCATTCCTGCTGGGTGAATATATTTAGCCTACAAATTGTTGTCTTTACCTTAACAAACAATGATATTTTGAAGAAAGAAAATACATGTGATAGAAAGGGAAAGTTTAAACATATAGATCTACTGACTATGTACCTCCATCCACCTACTGACCTATAAGTTTGGGATCAGAAATCTCCAGATGTTGTTGGCTGGGCTCTGGCTACTGTAGAGACAAACTGGGCCTTCTTAAAGAGATAGACACAGAGGCCATTCTGCCTGAGGATCCTCACTTTAAGGTTTCTGATCATGTTGACTCAGTCCAGTCTCATCCAGTCCAAAAACAATGACCAGTTCAGACCCATCCAATCTCTCCAATAGTTTGCCTAAAATCAACTTTCCACCCTACCCACCATGATACACCAGTTCCTCTGTCCATACAAATCTATGGTGTGACCACATTTGGAATACAGTGTACCATTCTGGTCTCCTCACCTCAAAAAGGTTACTCCACATTAAAAATAAATTATAAAACAGCAACACATCTGCTACCGCCTGGGACTGATGAAGAGCTATTGGAGCTTTTGAGCTCAAATAGTCCAGAGGCAACCACTGGGGAGGAAGACTGGCTTGCTGGAGAAAGAGCAGAGGACTAGGGGACAACCATGTCTTTGCTCTTCTATAGCCTCTTCCCTTACCAACAGTGAACGATGGGGGTGCTTTGCCAAGAGGTTTCCCCTGCTATTCCAGTCATCTAGCGAGAAGATGTATAACAAGTGCACTGGGGGTAAACCTAGGGGGTCGTAAGGAGGAGCCAGCAAGAGGCCCACTGGATCTGTTGCTCACCAAGCCCTATATCCTGGAAAAAGGAGCTACTGGAGTGTCATGAGGCTCAGAAACTGAAGAGACCCTGTCACCAACGCATTAAGTGTAGTGGGACCTTGGGGAGTGGACACCACCAAAGAGCAAGGCAAGCCAGAAGTCATTCAGATGGACTTCCGAAACCTACTCTCCAAGTTGAAAAAACAACTGAATTACACTGTTGTCAGCATTCATCCCACATTTGTTATATAGCAGGAATGCAGAGCCTGTGGTCTTCATATGTTGTTGGACTGCAGCTCCCACCATCTCTGATCACTAGCCATGCAAGCTAGGGCTGATGGGAGCTGAAGTTTTAAGGAAACAAGCCAGGATCAGAAACCATACTTTGAAGTTGACTTGTTTCCCTAAAGTACAGTTTGTCTGAGCTTAGATGTAGCAATAAACCCATTAGTTTAAATTGGAAGTAAAAGCTTCTATTTATTTATTTATTTTTTGTCAGGAGGGGATGGAGAGCTGATGAGCCCAAGGTTTGTTCATGTAACACAAAACTATAAGTTAGCATTATGCCCAAAGGTGGCCATGGTGTTCCACAAAAGCTGGCAGTTCTTTTGTGTCTCATGGAAAACAATGCTAATTTGAAAATGTGGCTTCTGTTGTTAGGAATAGCTGAACTACCTTGAATGGGTATGTTTTTATACGTGAAATTGAAAATAAATGAAAAATGGAGTAGCTGAACTATGCATTTCTATGACTTTCAGGAATACTCTCCACCCCCTCCTAAGTATACATTTAAGAAATTTGTGTCATACACATTCTCTTACATAATATGTGTTTTGACAGCATCTAGAATCCTGAATTGGCTTCAACATCTGGGAAAGATACTGAGCTGTCTGACTCATCTCACATACTTTCGCATTGTCGGGAGACTGGGTCTTGTTGTTCTGACATTGAAGTGCTATTGGTGAATTAAATTCCTTAACCTTAGCATAATGCATTTTGCTATTGTTTCTATTTTTTAAAAAGAAAGACTACGGTGAGAGAAATCTAGGAATTCCAGATTGCAGTCAATTCCAAACAGACAGCACTACTTCGCACAGTATATAATTTGTGTATGAATTCACTGACGCACAATGCAGTGATGGTCACTAGCTTAGAAGTCTTCAAAGGGGGATTAGGCAAAATCATGGATGATAAGTCTATCAGTGGCTGCTAGCCATAATTGCTATATGAAATCTTCATGTTCAGAGACAGCATGCCACTCAGCATTAGCTGCTGGGAAACACATAGCAGAAGAACAAGATTGTCTTCAAGTTCTGCCCAAAGGCATCTGCCTAGTCATATAGGGAACAGCATGCTGATCCAACAGGCTTTTAGTCCTGAGGGTTGCTCTGGACTGCAGCACGTGAACAACAGTCATCAGGTTATCCTGATCCACAGCCTTTCAGGGTTGCTGTAAAGATGTAATGATGTGCTTATCCACTGCTAGAGAATGTAGCTGAGCTCTGGTAAACCACACGTATACCAGGAAGTCAGAATAGCCCAAGGCCCACTGGCCATGAACACGGATGGACTAGCACAGGCCTGCCTGAACTGGCAGACACCTTGTTTTATTTTTTTATTTTTATTTTTACAACAACCAGTAGAGCATGAGACTATTAATCCCAGGGCCGTGAGTTTGAGCCCCACATTGGGCAAAAGATTCCTGCATTGCACTAGATGACTCTTGTGATCCCATCCAACTCTACGATTCTGTGATTCTATGAATGGCCACTGTACTGTGGAATGCTGCTTTTAAAGTCATATTTATTAATGTTATTCATAACTGTTTCAATTAATATACTCCTTAATATCGCAAAAGTATTTGTAATGCTAACTTCGTTCGCACTGGATTAAATTCTGTTATTCTTTTCCTGCAGAATTCCTGTGCACCCCTTGACTTAGATGTAGTGGACCTATATGAAAAAACACAAAAAAGAAGTTGCTGCAAGCTGTGATGAGCAATTTTGTATTCTTTCTGATCACATTATCTATTTTGTACATACCAACACTTGAACTTTAATATTTTGTTCTCCCTTCAATGATATACAAAATACCCAGTTGTTCCTGGTTTTAACAAAGCAACAGCGCTGCCTGTCCACTAACATTTTATTTAACTGCCTGTTACAAATGTTCAAAATAAACAAAACTATGATTTGCACAGGAGGACTGTAAAGTATTATGCAGATACAAGCATAAGAAGTATCTTTGTGAAAGTGTTGGTTGTTTATACAGGAAATTTATGAAGTAGAAAGGTGGACTCAATGGGGTGAAACTCAGCTGAAAATAGTTCATGTAATAGGAGTCACTTGACAGTGTTACAAGGAGCAAATGCAGCTGAGATGGCATGTAGTCTAAAAACAATCCAAATGGAAAAGAGTACAGTAGATGGACTATCTAACATGTTATTCTGCTGGTTGTGTAGTTTAGCTCAATTTCATTTTACTTATTTTAATGCTTTCTCTTAGATCAAACATTTTCTTCCCCAAATTCCCCAACTTCTGAATTACCCCTCTCTACCATACGCTGGCTCTCTCAGCCTACAGAGCGAGATGAGCACCGCAACCTCAGAGTCGTCCATGACTAGACCTAATGGTCAGGGGTACCTTTACCTTTACCCTTCTCTAAGCTGCTCAGGAATCTCTGGGTCTTTTAAAGAGGCTATACTGAAACAAGAAAAAAACTGGCTAATATTAAACACCCTCCCCTGTACCTCAGCCAGTGTGGTGTAATGATTAGCGTGTTGGACTAGGGCCTGGGAGACCCACTCAGCCATGGAGCTCACTGGGTGACCTTTTGCCAGTCACTGCCTCTTAGCCTAACTTTCCTCACATGGTTGTTGGGGGGATTAAATGAAGAGTGGGATAACCATGTACACCACCTTGAACTCCTGGGAGGAAAAGGTGGGACATAAATGCAATAAATAAATACTTTATCAAGGTAGCAAGAAGCTCCATGCTCTGGTGTGAGTCATTGCTAAGCTCAAGCAATCCGGTAGCGCTTATGACGCAAATTGATTTTTTTCAATTCCCATCTTGCTTGGGGCTAATCATACAACCACCCTGGATAAGGAAAGAAATTGTTATCATTGCCACACAAAAATGTTATTTTGCAACCAATAAGATACCTCTACTGATATGCATATCAGAGGTTGTAAAACCATTACAGAAATTGAGGGACAAAGTCTCAGTTTGCAGCTTGAGCTGCATCCAAGATTCCTAGCTGCCAATCGTATGCTTTCAAGAGACAAGACATCAGATTTTAGTACTGGGGTCCAATTCCAGTGTAACATTTTTCTTACAGAGGAAGAACATTACTGATTTGATGCAAAACCAATACAAATTTTGCAGGAAAGATCTGTGAGCCCGAGCAGGTAGAAATCTAAACTCCTACTAATGTCTCCTACCCCACAAAAAAGTATAATATTTGCTTTCTATCTATGGTTCCTATGAACACAGTACACTTTCCCAGCAGTGTGCCTAGTATAGTTGTCAAATGCTCATTATATTTAAGGGTTTTTCCAGGACATCATTATCCCATTCAATGCCATCAGTTTCCTTTCTTTTGGAGCAATGCCAACAGAACTGGCTGAAGTTGTTTTGTCACTATAATTGAGGCATATTTCTCTTTCTGTCATACACATATATCTTACAATAGGCAGTATAGCATCTGTTTCCATCTGAGAAATACCGGTCCTAATGACAATCAGCCAATCCATGGGAGGGAGTACAAGAGATGAGACATAGAACAGAGAAAGAACAAAACATACCGGTACAAAGGGAACAGAATAAAAGACACACACATCCCTCTGCGCAGGAAGTCTAAGGCTGGTCTACAGCTGCTTCCTGCCAGCAACACAGCTCGGATGGGTGGATGGAGCAGCTGAACTGCCCCAAATCAAAACTGCTAGGAAGGGGAAGGCATGTTCCACCACTGAGAGCTCTGCTTCTACACCAATTACAGGCAGAATCAATGAGCAAGCAAACCTGTCTGTTGTCATCACTGCTGTGCTACACACATCCTCTTCTCAATGCCATATAACATTGCAGGTGGCCAATGAAAGGAGAGACAGATAAGATGGATGGTGCTAACAGAAGGATAGGGGTGGAAGGTAGGCTGGTAGCCCTAGCTGAGTTGCATTGCATGTGTGTGTTTCTGCACATGAACAATAAAGCACAACCGTGGCACAGGAGACCCTTTTGCTTTTTTTTGGTGCCCCCAGCAGCTACTTGTGCTGCCCTATGGTAAAGCCAGACCTGAGTGACAACTCCACTGAAGGTTACGAATAGCCCTGTGGTTGTGCAGCATGATCCTACCTATATTTCCTAAGAGAGATTTTAAGGGTTACCACTGGGTAACACATCCAACCACTTCCACTTAGCTTCAACTGATTAAGTCAAAGGAGGCACTGAAAGAAGGAAGTGTTGCGATTGTAGTAATGGGTGACTTAAGCTGCCCTTGCATCGGCAGGGTAAATGTGTATTCTGGTCATGACCAAGAGGTTTCTTGATACCTTAAATGACTGTGCCCAAGAACAGCTGGTCATGGAACCAATGTCAGGGAAGCTGACCAAGTGGGAGCAGTGATCATGGTGCTATTTGGTTCATGTGTAAGTGGACAATTGTTAGCAGAGTCACACTGGACTTCTGAAGAACAACATTTAAAAAAACGATGAGAGTGTGAAAAATAAAGTCAAGAGAGTCAAAAATCTCTCTCCAGAGGCCTGGGGGTTGTTAAAAACCACAGAAACAAAGGCTCAGGTAGCCTATATACTGTAGGATTTAGGTTTTCAAAAACAGGGATCATTGAGTCCTAAAGCATCTAGCAGGGTCTAATCCAATCCATAATCCAGTCTTCATTTTGGAACCAAGTCTAAACTTGGACAAGATCTGGGAAGAATCTGGGGATTTAGTCCCCCCTCAGCCATGAATCATACTGTGTGATCTTTGGCCAGGCACTGTCTCTCAGCCTAACCTACTTCACAGGGTTCTTGTGAAGATAAAATGGGAGATTGGAGAACCAAGTACATCACCTTGAAGGAACAGGTTGTAAATAAATGTAATAAATAAAACAAGATGCAGCCTCATTTTTTATAGTTTCCCTTAGTTTGTTTTCCTTGTTGCCCTTGTCCTCGCTTCCCCCCTTTCCTGTAACATTTCGTCTAATGGAGAATTTTGGAGAACTCAGAACGTTGCTCGCTGTCTTGTGACATTTTGGTTGATCCTAATAATAGTATTGATCAGTGGCGGCGGCAGAAGACAAAAAGGGGGGCACAAAAGGGGGAAAGCCTATTTCTAGAATAGATAGTGGTTTGTGTGTGCCATATGTCGAGATCGCTAAAAGAAAAATAACAGTATATATACGTTAATAATAATCCAGCGGGGGGGGCGGGGCGAGAGATCCTTGTTGCCACCGCGCACCGCCCATGGTAATAACCCAACTGTGGGTTAATACCACGGACATATCGATCTGGCGGCAGCCCGCGTCACTTTCGCCATGTTTATTCTGAATCCCATTCTTTCCAACGGGGTTTATTTCCTCCCGAGTAAGCAGCTTGCGGCTTCTGCTTTTCCACGCGTTTACTTGGGCAGCAGCTGCTTCAGCTGATTTCCTAACTCAGGGGCCGCCGCCGCCGCCGCAGCTTGCAGGGCGCCTGAGCAGCCGGACGGGGGAGCGAGAGCGACAGCGTTTGCGTCCGTCTCCTCCCGCGCCCGGCGCTGCTCTCTCTCTCTCTCCACGCCCCCAGGAGGGAGCGCCTGGGCTGCCCTTTTCCCGGGGAGTGGAGAAGAGGAGGGGCGCCCACTGCGCAGGCGTCGCTCGCACCTTGTTGATTAGTCAGTCCGTGCTGGGATGGCGTTTACTGGGTCAGCTGGAGCTGCAAGCAGAGGAGCCAGCGGGAAGAGCCGCCGCCGTCTGTGCAACCCACGCCGCCGCCGCCGCTGCTGGGGGGCCGGCGGAGGAGCAGCAGCAGCTGTCGGCGGAGACTCGCCTTGCTTTTAAGCCAAGCCCATCATGGCCTGGGGAGGCGGCGGCGGCAAGAGTCGAGGCTGAGGAGGGCGAAGCAGCCACCAGACGACCCCCGCCGCCTCCCGGACCCCAAAAAGGGTGGGAACATGGATGCGGGCCCCTCGCCGGGCTCCAGTCTGAAGGATGTGAAGTGGAGTGCCGTGTCTGTCCCGCTGGACCTGCTGGTGAGCACCTACCGCCTGCCTCAGGTCGTCAGGCTGGAAGGCGGTGAGTAGAAAGAGCGCAAAGGGCCGCGCGGAAAAGCGGAGGCAGTAGCCGCAGCTGCAGCTCCTCGCTTGTTAACTACTTGGCCGGACTCCGGAGGGTTGGGAGCGGGAGAAGCGGCGCCGGTGGTGGCGCTTGTGCAGCCGGGCACTGGCTCTCCTCCTTCCCCAGCCACTTAGGAAAGAGTCGCCAGGCTCTGCTTCTTCTCCACTTGAACGCCGGCCAAACTCCAGGCGCGAGTCCTTCTGGGGAGAAGAGCCCATTGGGGAAAGGGGGCACGTGACCAAAATATGAATGGGGCACGAAGGAGGCGAGTGCCAGGGCTTTGATCTTAAGGAGCTCCAAGCGGCTGGGGGCAATGTCGGGGCCCGGGGAGCTGGTGCGGTCGGCGCGCCGAATGGGGAGGAGGAGAGGGGGCAAGTGAGCTGCGGCGGAATGCCCCCTGGCTCGCCTCTTGCCCGCTGTTGCTTCCTGCGCGAATTGGGACCCTTTTAATTTACCGTATCTAAAAGTCGAGAGGCTTTCCCTTAGTCGTCCTGGCTGCGATCCCAAGAAGTTCAGCTGGAAGTTAGGTCCCGTTACAAAGAACCTGGGCTGACTTGCGGCTGGGATATTAGAGCCCCTGAACACAATGCAACGCAAGAGCTGCTTGGTTAAGAAACCCACTCAAGCAGATGGGCTCAGGTGTGTTATGTTGGCTTGTGGTCCAAAACGCAAAGTTTAGGATTCTGCGTAATCTTCAGATCAAGAATTGTGTTCGCCCATAGACTTATTGAGATGGCTATTGGCTCTCAGCTTCTCTTACTGAGGGCAACATTAACAGGAGTGGTACAGAGAAAGAAGAAATGGTTCTAACCCCCCCCCCCTCCAAAAGGGGCATAAACTAAGAATTGCTTCTATAGCTTGGTGCAGAAATCCAATTCCCTTCAAAGTATGGTTGATAGGCTCTTCTGTTGAAGGGCTATTCTGGCAAGCTGTGTTTAACTTTGAAAGGTTTAGTATGATGTGCTTATTTCCCCCCAGCTCCTTTATTATGGAGATGTGTTTGTCAAACAAACACATTATAGTAATTATAACCATTGCAATTACTACTTCAGTCATCTGTGCTCTCAGCTAGCCAAAAGCTTCTTTTTTTTGCAGCTTCAGATTGAAACTCACGTTTTATTTTGTTTCCCCCATCCATCCACACACACACACACACAGCAAGAGAGAATACCCATTTTCTTGTGTACCCATCTCCTGTGCCAACCTTTGAATTGGATTTATTTACAGTTGAATCCTTTGAAAGCTCTTTAAAAAAAAACCTTTTGCACAAATTGAACTTTCAAGTTATGAAAAAAACATTTCCTATTGGAATGGCAAGAGATGGAATTGCCAATCATTCTCTCTCTTGGAGAAGTGTGTTTGTATCTGCCTTGTTTACATATGCAATACAGGAGAGCAACAGCTATGATGCAATATTTATGCCTCTTTAAATATTGAATAGATAATGGTTCCAACCCTGCATCACCTATTTGCCCAGATCTATCAAGGTATTCCCAATTGATTAAGCTAGACATTCATTAAACCAAAGATGGAAAATTTCATATGGGCACCCTGCCTGAATTTTTCTTCAGTATTCTCTAGTTAACAGTTGACTCTTCTGTTCGAGTGGTTGCATATTATCAGATGACGTCTATGAATTAAAACGAATAGCCAAGTTATATAACATGTTAATAAAGGAGGGCATGGAAGGGTTGTTGATTGGTGCATTTCTATTATTAGGGGCCTGTCTACTGGGTTTTCATCCGCTTTTCCTCTCCTCTCAAATGTAGCAGTGCAAAAATAGTTGCTGGTGTCTCTCTCTTCCCCTTGCATTGGATGTAATTGCTGTGTGATCGGCAAGCAGTTGGGAAGTGGATAACTGAGCTGGGAAGGTTTTCCACTGCAGCTTTTGAACTGTTGTGCTGCTCTCCATAATTTTCTGCTATCTTCTAATCATAATTTCTTCCTGGAATTCAACCCTTGATGTCATTATAACTTTAGGATTAAGGCGTTTTTCCTCACTGTATTACAGCTCTTGTGCAAGTCTCTCTTCTGAATGCTCTTTGCAATCCGCCTAGTGATCACTGTCCGTTTGTGTCCAAGGCTTTCTTCATGGCTCCAGGAACTGGAAGAAGCAGTACATGGCAGAGGCGGGGTTATGGGAATCTGTCCCCCTCTGCAAGTTGGAGGGTGACTCGTGTTGGCTTCCCATGTAGTAAAGAACCCTGATTTTCTGGGAGTTTACATTGTTTGGGAGCCTTCATGAGGACATGAGGTTCCTTGCTTTCGACAGTTGTCTTCCCACCCACGGATAGCAATGTGAGGAGGCAAAAGTAGCATATTCACCCCCACTTCCTCCCCCACGTGTTACTTTTTGAAGTTCCTGATTGTCTGAAGAAGGGTTAAGTTTCCAATTGATTCCTAATTTTAAAGAATGTGCAAAACACTCTTTCATATTGTCCTTCTCACAATAGACTGCTGAAAACATCATTAAATAGTATTGGCCCATTTGACTAATGGGAAAAGTGAGATACTAAGGGGTTGATAAAATTCAAGTTCTGCTCATTAGCAGCTGTTGTTTCTAAGAATTTAGAATTTCTTCACCTCTTTCACCATGATAGAAATACATGGCCCGTATTTTCATTCTGAATGATATCTGTGTGAATCTTGATATATCGAGTGATGGCAGCACTGGACACGCTTCAGTCTTTGATCTTGAATATATTTAAAAGTTGTTAAATAGTCAGTTACTTCGGATGGTATACGTAGAAAAAAATACTCTGCATTTGCATATTCAATAAAGTTCTGATGGCAAATAATCCAGCTCCTTTGTGTGAGTGTCCTAAGGGCTATCTGCCCATACACACTTAAGTAGAACACTTTTGCTTTAGCATGGAGTTTTGGAGAACCTGAAAGCTTCTTCACTACCTTGTGACATTTTTGTTGGATACAAATACTATTGTGGATTTTACGCTTCGTGTGTGTGTGTGTGTGTGTGTGTGTGTGTCAACCTGACGCTGATTGTTTATACTGTACTTCATCACTGAATAAATTACGATAGCCAACATCATCACCATCAAACATTGCATTTACAATACTTTTCCTAAGTAAGTGTTCAGTGTTATTAACATGCATTACTTTAAGAATCCTTACATGCAAAGATATATTACAAAAACAAAATGAACAGTTTATTTTAAAAAATAGAATCCCTACGGTATTCATTACCCCACTTTTGTACAAAAGGAGTACCTGGTGGTCGACCCATGAGTTCATGGTTTTGGGAAGATTTGAACTGGGATTCTCTGAGCCCACAGTTCATTTTCCTAGCTACTGTGCTCTGCCAGCTACAGTATATTCTAATCCTGCCTTCTGTGCTGGCTGGGATTGATAGGCGATGTGATCCAGAACCTCTGGGAGGCACCAGGATGGCAAAGGCTGCTCTAGATCACTTGGACTGTTCTGTGGACTGTTACACATGTAGAATGTCCTTTGTTGGTCTGGTGCATATTGTTAACTTTGCATTACTTTCAGAGCAGCATCTTTGTGAGGAGTTTGCAGAAGACATTGCTTTCAGCATAAGCTTATTTTCACAACAATGTTTTGCTTAAGGGTGTAGGATAAGGCTTTACTGTCAGTATCTTTTTGTGCAGAGCTATTAATAAGAATGAATGAATATGAAAATAGCTCTAAATAGATGTGTGTGCGTGCGTGCTCTCCCTCTCTATGTTAATAATTAGCCTTGAATGTCACTCTAAGGGTTTGGAGAGGGGGGAGGATCAGACATGTGCCCAAATACATCCGGAGTTGGAAAGCCATGGCCTTGGCTTTTTATTAACCATTGGTATTATTCTTTTTATGTGTGGACACTTGTGCTAGGAGCTCTCTGTATGTATTTTTGCCTGGGTGACTTTGGAAATTCAGAAAGTATGCAATTAAAATGCATGAGGGTATTGGGAAGCCATGTAAGAATCATTCCTACAAGGGAATGTTGTGGAAACGATAATGAATGGTAAACAAGCAAATTGCAGCAAGTTCCTTTGAAAGAATAGCAAGCAGACAAAATAGGGGCTGTGAGGAAGGAAAAGATATCCGTGGACCTGTTCAAAAATGATGTAGAAAGCTGTGTCAAGTGAACACACACTTTTCATTGTGTACCGTACACTTTGCAGCAATGACTAATTACAGTAGAGAAAGAAATTCTCTCCGTTTTTGTAGATTCATGCATTTTTTCAGTTTTCATGCTTTTTTCCTATATGTACACAAAAGTGCCATAAAGGAATCTTGCATTGTTTAGCATGACCCTGAATTTCTTTGTATAACAGAGCTCTTTTATTACACTGTTCCTTAGTTTCCTTGATGGGACTGTTTTGCCAGAAGAAAGTGATTCATTGGGAAAATAGATACACATGCTGATGTCTTGCATAAGAACTAGGGAGACATGCTGATGTTATTGGCTCCTTGAAAAGATAGGATGGATTTGTAGAAAGCAGTGTAGTATTATACGAGTCCATTCTTTTTCTGGCAAGGATGGTGCCAGATAGATTTTGAAAAGGAATATGCCCCACCATACTTAGCAGTTTGGATATAAGAGCCAACACAATCTAGGGCCTGTGAGCATGTCCTTGCCATTGGGGTAATTGTTATGGCACTTAAATGTGGAGGCTTTCATTTTCACATGAAGGTATTTTGCACAGACACACTCATTTGAGGCAACCTACAAATGAAATATTGTGGCACTCGTTACGTGAAAGCAAAATGTTGTAAAGAGCCTAACGCTCTTGCTTTAAGAACCGTGAGGCTGAATGTGGCCCGTTGTGCTCAAACAAGTTCTTTCTCCTCTTTCCACTCATCATGGTTATAACTGCCTGACAAACTACTTCCTCCTGCTTCAATGCAATCCTTTGGAGATTTAATTGCTACTGTAGGTCATCTTCCAATGCAGTAAAGCTCATGTTAGCTCTTTGCCTAGTGATGTGATGTCTAAAGCTGCTTTTATTTTAAACAGCTAATTCATTTTTATTGATTAATATGGAATGGTTTCCCCCTTTCCTCTATCATAGCCTTGTACTAAGCCTTGTACTTTCTCTTGTACTTGAGGCAGTTCTTGTACTTCCTTTTCAATACAAAATACAAAATAAAAAAATTCCTTCCAGTAGCACCTTAGAGACCAACTAAGTTTGTCCTTTTCAATGTCTTTGAATCCTGAGATAACCACCAATCTTGGTACGCTTGAAACTACTGTAGTAAACTTTAAGAAGTCCTTTTCTTGTGCCAGTAAGATACTGCTTTTTTGTTAACCACCTTAGGATTGACTTATTTTTAAATGAAGAGCAGTATAGAAATGACTTAAAATAAGTGCTGTTCCTTCACAGCTACTGGCCTTGGTAGCTCCTGCAGGTTCCAACCACCATGTTTTTAAACAAATGGGCTTTGGCTATGCATATATACATGCTGTTGTTAAAATGAGAGCCAGGGCAGGGGAGCTGGTGTATCATGGCAGGAGGGATGGAAGGAAGGTGACAATTAGGCAAATCACTGGAGAGATTTGGTAGGTCTGAACTGGGCAGGAGGCTGCGTAATGAGGCCATAATACTGACATGGAAGTAGGCACGTTTTTCTGTTTTGTTTTTTTGAGGAGGTGAATTGGGGTCATTGCCAAGTTGATGAAGAATAACTGTAGGCTGTGTAGGTACTAGTTTCATTAAGAGAAAGCTAACTTCAAGGGCCATGGGGAATATCTAGTACACCATTCACAATTATGTGTACAGAGTCCTGTATGTTGGGTACATGTTATGCGTGCTGTTCACTAACGGGATGTAAGAAGAAACATACAGCTCAGTCTGTTGACAGTTTGGAATACTGTTGCTGCTGCTTCCCAAGATAAAGCATTTCTGAAAAATTACTTTTTGAAAGCATTTTGACCTGGTGTGGTCTGCTGTCTTTCCCTGGTATATATTGTTTCCTGGGGGGCGGGGGGGAATCTCATTTCTGTATATCGGCAGTGAGCTGAGCCCCTGTTGCCTATACCCAGCTTGCAACAGTTGCTTGCAGGTTTGCAAAAGTATAAAACTTCATTAGGGGCGTAAATATGAATTGTTGGTTCGGTTAGGTGATGGTGCTTGTTCTAAGTGAATGAATTTTTCATTAGTTTTTAGCCTTATTACAAGCTGCCACAAGAACCCCCTGGCCAAAAATAAAAGAAATACGTTTAAGTACATATAAACATAACTGAGAATAGCACCATTCTGGTATGAGTCACACACACATATATTTTAGTTCGGTTTTGACGGTTCCCTTTGAGTTCTTGTAAAGTTCATTTTCAGGAATGAAAAGAGCCTTGGAGGAAAGTGCTTTTCCCTTATTGGCAATATAAGTGTGCATTGTTCAAGGCTGAGAGAAAGAGAGAGAACTATGTTGCACTTGAGAAGTAGAAAGGCTATTACAAGAGGATGTTGTAAGGCAGGCAGCTATGACTTGTGACCTCTGGTTAAACTGATCTTTTTAATATCTGCAATGGGAGATGGCTGCTGTTTAGAAAGAGAGAGAGACCAGTTATTATTGTGTTGTAAAGTCCTATTCGTCCACATACAAGAAGTTCAGGTCATCTTCCAAAGGTATTATTTAGCATGTTATAAGGGGACAATATGCCCAGGGCCAAACTACATGTGGCGTCAAATCCATGGTTTGATGTCATGCATCTCTCTGAAACAGAACACTACTATAAATAGCCATTGATAAAGACCGTGGGGAGAACCTTTCAACCCTTTCCTCACAGGCCACGGTCCCATCACTCCCTCCCCAAAGCTCCCATTAGCTTGAGTGGCTTTTGAAGATTTCTCTCTGCAGTAGTTCCCACTGTTACAGAGGCCTTTCTCTCCGATTTGTTCCTTAATTATTTTCTTGCTTTTTTCTTGTCTTACAGTCTGTAAGCCCACAGTCAGGGCCCGTCTTTAGATGATGGTGGTGATGGTGATTCTACAGCATCTGGTTGAGTTGTTTGATTTATACACTGGGCAATATTTTATAAAGCTTAATATTGCTTAATTAATATTTTCTGTAAGTTGCTTTGAGTTACTTTTGTGAAAAGAGTGATTAATAAAAATAAGAAATAATAATAAGCATAGCTTTTATAAATGGTTTTCTTTGTATTGTATAATTGAATAGAGAAGAGGAGGAGCCTCCACTTGTTCAGTGCCTTATTGCTCTCAGTGCCAGATTGTTCCCGGCAGTTTAGTCTGAGGTCTTATGCTGCAATCCTATACAAACATATCTAGAGTAAGTCCCACTGAACCCAGTACTTGCAAAGTAGATGTGAATAGGCTGTTAGGCTGAGAATAAATTTGCCTCAGTGTGTTTTGACAGACAATCAGATATGGGCAAAGGATGTGATTATAGCTTTCAGTGTGGCGGCATTGCTTTATGTTCGATAGTGTGCAATCCAATATGCTGTATTGTGTTAACTTCCTGCTTCGGTAATAGATAAATTAGTGGGAAGCAATACAATATGGCATCCTGCCATGTGTAATACGAAGGTGGTATGATTGTGAATTCAGTCCTTCTCCCAAGTTAAAGCCTCTCTATTTTCTTCACTCTCCTTGAGGCATACTAAACATTTCCAAAATATATTAAGCAACTTCCCACAATGAATTGTTAATGGCCTAGTTTGCATGTAATGTCAAACCATAGTTAATGTTTAACTGTGGTCTAGCACCAGGGTGCAATGTGTTAGTGCAGGCTGCTGAAAGTCTCCACTTTGCTTCTCCCCTACTCTTTGCTGGAAGCAACAAATTGAAAGGGCAGGTCAACACCAGATATTTAAAGCACACCCAACATACTGGTACATTTAAAGCATATGACACACACCCCTTGAGAACATCAGGAACTGTAATTTGTTAAGGGCGCTGGGAAATGTAGCTCTGTGAGGGGTAAACTATAGTTCCCAATGTTCTTTGGAGGAGGTAATGTGCTTTAAATGTGTGTTGGGTGTGCTTTGAATTTATGGTGTAGAACAGTCATGTGTACTGAGTGTGCTTTAAACATAAGGTGTGCATCTCCCCTAAACGTTTGTGTATCAGGGCACATAGTGGGCATGTGAGAGCTCAGAACACACCCTAAAAACCAATTTATTTATTTAAATTGATCTTATATCCTGCTCTTCCTCCCCAAAGGATTCCAGCTCCCCCACTGAAACTGTCTAGATTCGAACTTCCATTAAAAAAAATCACATGTTAATATTTTACATCAATTTAATGCAGTGAGAAATCTGTGTTAATATTATCCTGCCTCTGCAACAGTCATATAGCAGCCTTTCTGCAATATGCCAAAGCAACACGTCAGGTTAATAGCATCCCCTAATGGAAATAATTGTCAATGAGGTCTAAACCATTTCCCAGCACATATACTCTAGTCAGGAAAGCCTAAATGAGTAAGTGGCAGAGCTGAACTGTAGTTGGCCAGTAGGGAAATCCTTATAGAGTAGGCAGGTCTAAAGGCTCAATTAAAATTCTCAGGAGGATGTGTCTGCAGATAGTACTAGAACTTTGGTCTGAATCCTTTGTTAGCCTGGGCAGGGCCTCAGTTTGATAAGGGGGACCAGGATATACCTGTCAATAATTGGATTTCTCCAATATTTAACCTTAATCTTAACCAGTAGGATTCAGGCTGATCATAAAAAGAGCCCCAGTGGAATCAGACCAAAGGCCTCAACTAGTCCTGAATTTTCCCTCCCACGGTGACTAAGCAGGGAATTTCACAAGCAGGAAGACAAAAGGAACATAGCCGAGTTACACCATTGGTCATCTAGCTTGGCTTTGTCTACATGAACTGGCATCAGTTGTCCAGGGGTTGAGGCAGGGGACATTCCCAGCCCTGCCTGGAAGTGCCAGGGATTGAACCCAGGATCTTCTGTGCACAAAGGAAATGCTCTGCTGCTGAGCTGTGACTCTTCCTCCAAAGAGCTCTCTCCCACTGTTGTTTTCACTGGTATAGCATCCTAGAGGTAGTATGACAACCATGATGAGCAGAGCAGTCACATTTAATAGCCTTTTACTTCAGAATTTGTATAGTCCCCTTTTCACGCCTTCTAAGTTGGGCGCTGAAAAGTGGTAGAAGAGCAGTTAAAAACTGACCTTGAGCAAAACCCAGCAGACTTTAGGTTAAGCAAAGGTTTTTTTGTGGTGTGTGTGGTCGAACCGCATTATTTTTATTTGTTACATTTCTATCCCACTTGTCCTCCCAGCAGTTTAAGACAGGGTACATGGTCCCTTCTCATGTTATCCTCACAACATCATGGTGAAGTAGGTTAGGCTGAGAGCTGGTGACTGGACCAAGATCCCGTTCAGGCTTCATGGCCAAGTTGGATTTGAATCAGTCTCCCCAGATCTAATCCGACACTCCTATCATTGCATCTTGCATCATGCCATCCTGTACAATATATCCTCTGTGTGGGAGCCATTGCTACCACCTGTTGAATAAAAGGGTGTTTGTGAACTCAGTTAACCCCCATTTGCAGAGGGCTGGTGGGAGGCACTTTTGAACAGTTTGCTCATTGTCAGGGATCGGATCATAATTGATGCTAAAGACTGTTGTAAAGTTGGTTTATTCCTGAGTACCTCCCATCTTGAATGAGGTATCCTAGAAGTGGTAAAGCTGCAGCCAAAATGAGTCAGGGACTGGAATGCCTTCACTACAAAGAGAAACTGAAGCATTTAGAGCCCAGGGGGGTGCAGAACCTCAGTTAGCTATGTATTTTTATTGACTTTTGTTGATTTGGGGGGCATCTGCTCCCCCTGCCCCCCCCCCTTGGCTACATCCATGTTTGGAGCTTTTTACTTTTTAGCAGGAAGAGCCAGGTAAGAGGGGTGGGGTAGAGATTTTTAAAATCGTGCATGGTGTGGATTTCAGAGGCTCTGTCAGTGCCAGATGGAATCCTCAAGGAGACCACTATGCTCACACATGCCACATTGCCAACCTTTGGCTTAATAGAACCACATATTTAAAAGGTGTGTGTTTGGGTTTTTTTTGCTGGACATTAAATAAGTTACTACACAAGAAAAAATTCTTTTTTCTTGTCAAAGCACTATCTTCTAATTAAATGTGTTAAAATCTGTTGCTTTGCTCAGTGTGTGAAATTTCAGAAACAGGTATACTATGTGAAATAACTGTCAACCATATGGTATTTAACCCGCCCCCGCCCCCTTGATTTAACACAAGTTCAGTTAACAGCAATTGATATAAAGCTGATCTTGTCTAGTAAGTAGCAAATAGGAAGTAAATCTAATCTGTCATTTTAAAAGTTAGCAGCTTTTTCATACCCCTTAGTTGAAATATGGCATTACTAAACTGTATAACAACTCAAAGAACTTGAACAATGCCTGAAAATTTGATGTAACTTTTATGCTGGTTTACATCTGACTTTGAACCTTCTCTGAACTTCTGTTCAAGGGGTCAGTTCTTCCTAAAATGCAAAATAAGAACAGAAAATGCTGTCCAACTGCTGCGTTCCCCCCCCCCTTCTGTTTCCCTGGCCTCTAGCCAAATCAAATTATCCCTCTGTCAGGCTCTCCAAATTAGTTCAGCATTCACATGGAGGGAAATTTTTCAATATGTTTGGTAATTAATTGTATTGGAGCTTTTACCCATTGCACAAACAGACTGCAAAAACTTAAAAAATAGGATATGTGTTGTGATTTTAAAAAACAAAACAAAACAAAGTTCTGTATGACTTGCAGTTAGAGAACTTTGAATATATTGGCTGTCTTTTGAGCCAAAGTTTCCTTCTAATGTAGGTCCACCTAAATGAGGAGTTTGGGTCTGCTGCTAGCCAACCCACCTCTTCATAACTGGGAGGGGGGAAGCATTTCAGAAGGTAAATCAGCTGCATTAGAGAGAGAGAAATTACTTTCTACTGGGGAGCATAAGGTTTATAGTTTCTTCTGCTTCCAGAACTGAATTGTGAGACAAATAAAGACAGAACGTGTGCTTCCCAGCTATTACACATCCTGTTCTGTGTTCATCTTCAGGGCTGGTTCAAGGTTTCCATACCCCTGAGCATCCCCCTCTCCACATTCACTGCAGTGGGCACCAGGAAGCCTGAGCTCTAATACATCATCCTTTCATCCTTCTGCTCTCAGAGTGAACAAATGAGTTGGTGGGACTTGTCCACACAAAGCAGAGGGAAAGAGGATGTGGGAGCAATAAGTGAGGTTGTAGCATCGGAGGGAAAGATGAAGGAGAGTGGCAGCTGTCCAACCCATGCTACCTCCTGCTGCCAAGCTTCTGTGTGGGCGCTCATTTGCAGAAGCCATAGGGAATTCACTGATTCCTATGAATTACTGTCACATGAAAACATCCAATTAATTGGAGAGGGAAGCATAAAGTCATTTGGTATTCAGTGCATTCTCATTGGAAGAAAGCTGACCAATGTTTCAGTATTAGGGTCCTGCGCCTTGAGTGCAGGAGCTGTGAACCTTTAGCCCTCCAGATGTTTGACTACAACTCCCATAATCCCCGACCACTGGCCATGCTGGCTGGAGCTGATGGGAGATGGGGTTGGCATCTGAAGAACTGCAGGTTATTTACTTCTCCTTTAGTCACGTATGGCAACATTTGGGTTGATTTCTCTCTTTTGTGACAGCCTGCACACTTTATCTAAAAAAGATGTAGGAGCTGTAGTGTTCAAAACTAGCTCTTCTTAGACAAAATGTTTTCCTTCCTCTGTCCCACCTTTCCTATTGTGTGCCATGACTTTACTTTGCAAGAAAAGAATGCTCCATTCATTGCAAAATGTATGGTTTACCTTAGCACTCATTTAGATCTGAATCACTGCAAGTCTTGTTATTACCAGGGCTTTGTAGCATGAGAGTTATTGCTATGCTTACCAGCAAGATGAGCCCCTTCAAGGGCTGGCTGGCTTATGAGTCAGTATTCATGGTCCTAGTTCCCCTCTGGAAGAATCAGTTGGTTGGAAAAGCCTTATACAAGCTATTAGTCCTGCAAGGGGAGGATAGAACTTAAAAACATCTGGCAGCTCTTTAGCTAGCAGTACTAAAGTATTGTGAATATATTTATAAAGGAAGCAATAACCGAGGTTCCACCCACCCACATTCATTTCTAGGTTGTCCAGCCTTTGGAATTGCGTACTTTATTCTTAGCTGTAATTCCTGCATTACAGGGGATTGGACTAGATGACCAAACCAAAGTACAAAAAATCTTAGGAGACGTTTCTTTCATCTTTCTACTGACTAGGGGGAGAAAAGCTTTGAAGGAAGTTTCTTACTATTGAAGGAGGTATGACAATAGTAGCCATGCATCATAAATAAAATATTTGTGAAGTTCTATTGATCAGAAAATTAACATTGTTTGGTTCTTGGATAAAAAAGAAGGCTGTTTTAATCTGCACATGTGCTCCAGCTGTTAGCTAAAAGCTTCAGTTCCTTTTTGTATCTGAAGCACAGTAGGTGTCAGGATTGTAAGCAAAAAATGAATGTTTATATTAAAAAGGCTCTTGTGACATCTAACAAACAGAGTATAAATGGTGATATACTACTATGCTGCTACAATACAGGAATTATTTCAGCACTGTAGTAAATTTTGCTAGTGGAGTGTAAAGACGTCTAGCTGGCTGGCTGCCATCTCAAATAAAGTGGAAAAAGGAAAAAAAAACACGGGTCACTTTTGTCTTGTTCAAGTCGGCAGAGTTATTTGCAGCACACAACACAGACCCCCTTTAAATGTCATCTTAGTTGCCTTTGTAGAATTCAGTTACATTGCTCAGTAGTATTAAAAAAGAACAAAGAATATGCATTTGCTTTGGCCGAATGTATTGTGCTCCTCTGCTTCTCTCTGAATGTCAAATTGTGAAACAGGATCACCGCTAATATACTGTAAGAATGTAAAACTGTGTCCGTTCATAGCCCCCCCCCCCAAATGCTGTTGAGTGGCCCTCATACCAAGAAAGCTCATCTTGATGCAGAACTTTCTCCTCAGGGTGGCTGAAAGGGACAAAGCGCTTGGCATTGACAGCAGCTTTTCTCCACAGTGAAATTTTATTCGTTCCTCTTGCTGCTCTGTTGAGGTTAAAGTCAATCCAACCAATGGACAGCCTTTAAAATTATTATAGAATGCCAGTGATCTCCTTGTCTCTTAATTGACATGAAGTTCGCTGTCTCTGAGCTTGGAGGGACAATTCACAGTATTCGTAATGTGCTGTGACACTGTGATGTTTTTGAACCATAAGTACACAGTCTGTTAATTTTGAGGCTTCAGATATTGTTGACCAAAGATGGTCAACGTGCACAATAACTGGCTCTTATTCTCCAGTGTTATCCTGTTATCCCAAGTGTCCATGACGAATAACAATTTCAAAGAATCGTAGGCAATCCCAGCAAAAGAAGTCTGGTTGAATGTTATAGTGACATAATCACACTCCTGAAACCACAAATATCATTTGAAGGGTTTGAAAAATGTTTTAAGCAAAGGTGCTTACAAAATCAACCATGCACCAAAAAGCATGGAACTTTTAGGTTCAGACATCCATCTTTACTTCCATACCATGTAAACAATAAACTTGTTTTGCACATTGTGCTGCCTTAAAGCTAGACTCCAAGCTCTTACTGTGTGGCCTCATTTACATGTGTTGAAGAGATGCATGAGTACATGACAAACATATGTGCATTGAGGAGAAACACACAGTTATGCACATTTCACAGGGCATATTATACTTGCATTACACTTATGCCGTGGGATGTAGTAATCAGACAGCAGATCAAAGTTTATAAACAATTGCAAATGGCAAAAAAATGGATTAATGTGCAGGTTGTTACTGAAATAAAAAGTTGATTATACAGGCAGTATTTAAGCTAGGTTGGCAACTCTTTGGTAATGGCTAAAGGGTAGTAAAATTAAAATTCCAAATATGGAGAGAAGGCAAAAAAAAACCAGACAGGAATGCATAGAACTGAATTTGTTTAAGAGGAAAGAGGGAATACAAATGTGTGTTGCTGCAAAGCAGCTTAGGTAGCTGTGAGAGCTACAGAAAGTGGAGCATGGATGTTGTCTGTTCAAAGGCAGGAGGAATGGAAAGAAGTTCCTTATTATAGGCACTTATCACAGTCACCATTTTTGTGAGCATTTTTTAAATTAAAAAATCAGCTTTTGGTAGGCTTATATCACATACTGCAACGTATTTCTGTGAGTGAATGAGTCACTTGTTTTCTTATTTTTGTAAGTAAAACTACTTTTTATGGTGGGGGGAAATGAGCTTAATGTCACTCTATATTTGGCACCTTTCAAATACATTGGCTCTAGTTCTGCCTGGCTCACTGTAATTAGAAAACACTTTGCAGCCATGATCTGAAATTTTTAGATGCTGTAAGTTTTTCCTTGTATGTGCCAAACTCACCTTCTCCCACAGCAACTCTTGGTTTCACTCTGTGTTAGAGGCTAAGCTGGAAGTTCCTCTAGGTGTTGGGAATGGTTGGTTGGTGGTTGGAAATGCAGGGTGTTTCATAAGCATAATGCAGTTTCCCTTGGAAGCTGGTGCATGGCCCATTAGGGTCAAGGTAACATTTTTCCAAGGTTCATCTTGACCAACCAGTCCCCCTCACACCCACCCCTTATATCAAAGGTTTTCAACCTTTTTGAGTCTATGGCTCCCTTAATCAATTACATTCTTTCTGCGGCATGCCTGTGAGGCTTAGGAGCCCAGTTATGTCAGCCCTTGCCTGCAGAGCTGGCAGCCCCTCACCCTTTTTCAAACACCCTCCCTTGTGGAGTGTTCCCTCAGCCTCCTCTCCTCTTCCCTTCTCCTTGGGAGTCCTCCAGGCAGCTGCTGCTGTTGCTGTCCCTGGTCTCTGAGCTGTCCCACCCACCTGCCCCAAGGAGAGGTGTCCCCCAGAGGTTGGGGGCCGCAGCCAGCTTAGCTTTCTGAGGCCCAGGGCAAGTGTACTCAGCTGCCCCCCCTTTTGCAGGGCCTTTGCAGAGAGAGAGAGAGAGAGAGAGAGAGAGAGAGAGAGAGATTGTCAGAGTGACCTCATTAGCCTACTATTTCTTCCTTTGAAGGAACCACATTGCATTCTTCCTTGCTATAGCTTCCCTCAAAGATCATATGCCAAACTATGTGGGAGTACAATTAAATGAGCCGGAGTGGGATGTATTTCACATCTGCTGATTTCATTCCTATGTAGGCATAGAAAATTTCATCATTATGAATGGAGAAATAGGTCTGTTATCACTTGCTTCCATACTAGAGCAATGAGGCAGTGCCTTTGAGCTTTGTTTCTAGAAGTGTAAAGGCAACATCTTTCTCTATCAGTATTCCTGTATTTGTTGGCTTGGGAATTACAGTGCTTGTCTTTAGCTTGGTTTAAAAAAAAAAAGATTCCCTGAAGTTCCTCCATAGTGAGTGTTCAAATACTGAATTGGCATTGTGTTCTTGGGTTGTCTTGCAGCTTATAATAGGATCATATCCACAGCTCCATTTTTATCCCATTGATTTGGGGGAAGAACATATTTATGTCGTCTCCCCTTCCCAGATTGATGGAATGTTTATGGATTTGTAGGGCAGAAGCAGAGACTGAGACTGTTGGTTATAGGATTCTTAGAAAATAGGTTTCTGCTCTGGTTGCCTCCCTCTAATTAACAAATGCAGTGTGCATTTTGTACTTGGAGAGAATGGTTGCTGGCAAATGGTACTGCTAGATGCCATCTTAACGAATGCATTACTAACGAGCTTTTGTAATATTAGCACATCAACACCCCCTCTGTTCCTGTCCAGTTTTAATTATGTGTGGTAATCAAACTTTGAGAAATCATTATACATGCACTACAAGGGCCACATCGTTTTTTTGGCACAGGGCATTCTGGGATGGTTTTTTCCTCCACTTTTTACAAACCATGCAATCTGTGTTTGTGTTATCGCTTAGCAATTCCTGAGCTTGTCTATGTTCTAAAAAGATTTCCAAAATCCAAATAATGAACTTTCAGGAGAACACAGAGAAATATTGTAGTGTTTGCACTTCCATGTTTGAGTGCTAGCAAAATGCCAGTAGCTAGTTGAATCATTGCACAACAGCCTGTAGGCAAGAAGTGCTATTTCTCACTGACTATAAAAACATGTATTGAAGTGCATGAGCCATATGTCTGAGTTAAAAAACCAGTAATTAAATGTCACATTGAATGTATTCATATGAAAGATTTGAGGATGTCTGAGATATCAGAGATGTAAATGGTTTTGGTAATATATTCATACTTGATAATAGCAGATGAATGTAGAAATAGCCATTTTGAAAAAGGGAGTGCTTATCAGTGTGCTGCTCCACATTAAACAATTGATTATGCTCAGACTAGTTTGCTAAGAATAAAGATTCCTGAGGTTTATAGAAAGATTAAAACAGAAATGGGCATTACTGAGGTTTCTTTTAAAAATAACAAAAAGCTGTCTTTTACCTGCCTGCATTGTAAGATGTGAGGAGTATATGACTCGCCTGTTGTATTATTGATGCATTGTTTATATTTATAAGCCACGTCTTAGCCCATAGGGTTCCAGGGTGTACATAAGAAAATGATTTAAAAAACAGTAATTTAAACATCATTTAAAATCATACTGTGTCAATGAAAACAGTTCACCAACAGCATCAAAAATAGCCAAACTCACTCACAGACATCGTCTAAAATGCCTGTCTGAACAGATGCATTTTGTGGTCTGAATAACTTCCTTTTTCTTTTAAAAGTTTTGAGGTTGCACAGGTTCTTAGGCGGTCTCCTGTCATGTTTTAACTAGGCCCAGATCTGGTTTAGCTCCACATACAATAATACGGAACACATTCAAACCATTTCCAGGGTTGGAGGTAAAATAAAGGAAATAAAGATGCATGGCAGAGAGGACCAAAATAAGTCAGTTGATGATGGTGCTTATTGATTGTCCTGCTGTCTTAGCAAGTTTCATCAGTTTTGAACAATAGGAAAGTCTTGGGGAAACTGCATTCATAGGAGCCATGGCAGCATACTTCTTTCTACGGGCAGAAAAACGCTTCACCAATCTGGATGCAGAAAGAATATTGGGTATAAAGGGAAACCTCACTGGATGTGCTTCCCTAGCATCCAAAGAGAAGAATCGTGTAGCAAAGTGTGAATCTCCTTGGTATTCATATCCTGGATTTTTCCACTGCCTATAGCAGAGAAAGTGTGCTTACGTGTAGGCAGATGGGTGTCCACCCTGAACTGCACTTTACAAGTGTGCCACCCAAGAAGGGAGAGTAGGAAGGAGGTACAAGTCACGCAGAATCACCACAAGCGCAATATTCAGTGACCTGGTTCCCAGACAGGAGGGATTACAAAGCATCAAAATTACATTGTGCTATAGCACCAGTAGGTGTTTCACAACAAAAGGATTGGCTTGAATCAGAAAGCAGGAATTCGGGATGGGTTGGGAGAGGATGGGAAATGCAGTAAATTTCCTCCTGAAATCATAAAACATGTCTACATAAAACCAGTGCCAAATTGAAGTACCGGTATTAATAAATTTATTTTGGTCTCAGTTCTACTAACACATCTTGATCCATTCTGCCCCATTCCAGCAGAGAAACATTAAAAGAATTATAAAACATTGTGACAGGATAGCTTGTTTCTGATTATATGGGGTTGGCTCCAGCCTAAGTTACAATTTCAACTAATTTAGGCCTGCGTCAGCCTGCTTTGTTCCTTCCAAACTAAAGTTAGGAATCTGCTTGACTTTGCCATGATTTATCGAGATGATTCTGTTTTTTTGTGTTAACATAGGTTATTTCAGCATATAATGTGCATTCAGGTGGATCCAGAATAATAGTAGCCTTGAAGTAAAAGATGGATGGATTTGCCCTGCTTGCCAGACATTGAAATGGCAATGACAATAGGCCAGAACTAAAAAGTAACAGTATCATTGTAATATATATGTTTGCATTAAGTTCAATAAATCTTGCTGTAACCCTGTGCGAATTTGGCACTGTATTGATCCACGATACAGATGCAGTGCAAAAGCTGAGACAGCTGTTTGTCTGAGACCACATACTAAATTCATTGCAGAGATTAGATTTGCACCTGGGATTTCATGACTCACAGATCCACCTGTTGGCCACTATACTATAATATGCTATAATATATTAGCTCAAGCATTGTATGTGGTATCTGAAAGTATTCTACATGTTGATTATGGTATTGATTGTTTGCTCTCTTTTTTTTTGTAGGAGAAGCTATAGAAGGTCTTAGAGAGAGTGATTACCTTTTGATTCATTCATGCCGACAGTGGACCACAATTACAGCTCATAGTCTGGAGGAGGGACATTACGTCATAGGGCCGAAGATAGAAATCCCTGTGCATTATGCTGGTAAGTGTGGCTTTGACTCTGAACTGCAAAATAAAGGGTGACTGAGTTGCCCACCAATTCGTTTGCTTGGCAAAGGAAAGCAAAATTGACAGCAAAGGTGACTATTACTTTAACAAAACAAGTGCAGAAAAGGAGCTGAATTTTGTTCCTACAAGCTGATGATACACACCAGTATAAACTGCTAAATTGTGATTTTAACTAGGAAAGCTTCATTAACTGCTGGAGAAAAGTGATACAAGTCTCATGCAAAACAGTCCTCCAGAGTTGTTTTGAAAAAAGATCAGGTACCCAACTACATCGTGCCTGAAAATGTACTGAGCCACATGATAGCCTTCTTATGCCTGTTCCTGGCAGCAGTGCTACGTGCTTCTGAATAAGCATGTGGACTTGGAACGGATGCCAATCAGGATCATTTTTTTAAAACTTATTTTCTCTTGTAAACAACTATTGTTTAGTCTAACCTATGACATCGTTGCAAGTTCATGCATGCCTTCCCTTTCTGCTGAGTTCTAAGAGTTCCCTGTTGTCTGGAATAAATAGTTGTGGCCAGTCTGTTGCTTTTCCTGGGGACTTTTTTTCATTTCTCTTTCGCCCTCTGTTCAAGGCTCACCAAGCCCCTTTTCAGTGCAGGGTTTTAAAAATAAATAAAAATAAAGTGACAGCTATAATTTGAAATTTCCTTAGTTAAATTTAAGCTTCCTTTCTCTTGTATCTTTTTAAAACTGGGTCAAGACTGCAATTCTAATCAAAACATTGTCCTTTTGCTTCACTGTTCCAAAAGGTCCCTTGGCCTGCAACAATGAGTGTGTTGGGGCAGTCATGTATCTGCTTATGAAGACAAGATAGAAATGAGCCTCAGAGTCACCTAGGCAGCCCTTTGATCCTCCCATTGTGCAAGCAAGTGAACGGAGCAGGAAGTCTTCCATTAATTATAATTAACGATAGTTCAGACAAAATGGGAAACTATAATTGAAGGATTGCATTTAAGGAGGGGTTATAAGCACATTCATAGCACGACTTACCACACTGAGTTATGATCATATGAACTCTCCCACTCATTCCTAAATAGTAACCTCCTGTTTTCAGCATTATGTGAAATATATATTATTCCCTCTCCTTATAAAGGAAAAATAATAATAGGGTAGGGGCTGAAGGGATGGGGACCTGGGGTAGCCTTCCCCAACCTATTGTCCTCCAGATGTTGTTGGACTATAACTCCAATCAGCGCCAGCCAACATGGCCAGTAGTCAATAGTGATGGGAGTTGTAGTCCAACAACATCTGGAGGGCACCATGTTGACCGCCTTTAAATAAAAAGTGGTATTTAGGAACACAACTGGCAACAATAAATCCTATTAGCATTTTAGAGTACTGAAATTTCCCACAGTTACATCTATTGTGGGGCAATCAGAGGCCAGTTTCCTACTATGTACACAGTGGCTCTATGGATCAGTTGGCAGGCTTTTTCTTGAGAGACTATTAGACTTTAACTGCAATTTAAAGAGTACCTCTGAGGGCCTTTATAATTTGATCACTATCTGATAACGTTACTTGTGTCATAATGTGCTCTCTCTCACCCAAACAACTCATTTATGAATTTAGTGATTCTGCAGAGAAACTAAAAAGCAATACAGAAGTGCAATTCAGATGAGTAGTATAAAAAGCAACTTCATCTTCCACATTAGAGGCATTTTCTCTTCCTATCTTCAGTTTCTGAATCTTAATCCCCTGCATTATAAAATACAATTACTACGGGGAACTCATTCAAAGCAGTTACTAGTGTGGTATATTTGTTACGTGGTTTCTGCATACATTCCACTTGTAACATTTCTTTCCTTTTGTTTCCCAAACCACATCTACACCATCAGCAGAAAATAGTTGTAAAACATTGATTGCCATGGCCTTTCCTGAAGTCCCCTGGTTATGATAGCTGTGTGAGTGCTGGTTTTCTTCTGCTACAGTTAGCGAGATTCTTTGGAGAAGTTATTAGTCTAAATAGCTTTGCTTTGTGGTGCAGATACAAATCCATGAATGGAATCTAGAAATTGAGGCTCTACCCACTTCAGTTTAGAATGATTTAAAAAAGACCAGCCACTACATATAATAACTCATAAACCCATGTGGAAATAAGATCAAAAGTATTGTGCTTAATGTGAAGTATATATGGGATATATGCAAAAGAGTAAATATTGCAGAAGTTCAAAGGCAAGAGTTTGCTCTTGTTTGACAGCACACAGTGTCTTTTCCCAGGGTTAGTGATGCCAAGTCTGTCATCATTAAAGAGTAAAATTCTGTGCCAGGGTGTTAACCACGTTACGAAACGATTAAAGGAACACTTACTACTCAATATGCTTTCTGAAAGAACTGAACTTTGTTTCCTGATCCAGCTCAAGGTTGAAAATGGGGTGGATTGACTTAAGCATTTTCCGGCTTGTGTGTGCCCATCTTAGGGATTTGAGTGTGGTTGACCTCTTGAAAGAGCAGTCATGCCCTTTTTCTGCTTGCCTCAGAAAAGCAGAAATTATACCCATGTAGAGCTTCAACATGGATATATGCAGTGCCTGTGGTTGATGGATGCTGCTCTAGGAAGAGGTGAGAGAATATGTGTCTTGCATGCAGGCATCTTGTGACAAACTTTGAAGGGATACAAGTTCTAAATCCAGAAGGGGGAGCAAGGAGTTGATAATATTGTTGCCCAGTTTGTTTGTTTTTATTAATGTATAGACAGACCACTTCCCATGTAAGGATCTTAAAGTATAAAATTCCAGTGAAGATAAAACATTAACATACAAACCCAAATTTATTAAAATATACATAAAATCCAAATGAAATGGATGAGTCAACTAGTTGGGATAAGCCTGAGCAAACTTACTTTAACCATCTTTGGTATAACATTTTATTTAATATATTTCGTACAGTTTATATACTGTTTGACTGTAAAATAACAACCCTCAAAGTGGGTTATTGCTGCATTATTCAAAGTGAGTGCAAAGTGGCTACATGTGAAGTCCAGGTTCTTCCATCGTGGCATTCAAGTGCCTTGAAATCTGACTGCCATGGTGGTGGGGACTACAGCGAGCGCCAGGTGATCTGCTTCTTTATCTTAAAGAGCTGCTAGAGGGGAAGAGAAGGAAGTTCTTCCCCAGAACCATCTCCTAGATCTCTCTGTATGTTGGATCTTAGAGTGCATACACTAAAAAAAACACCAGCCCCTTAAATCTTTTAAAACACATAATGTTCAGACTTCTATAACCCTCAAATATAATTTGAGAACAAGCTTGGAGCCATCCCATGGTATCTGGGCTTTCTGCCAGATGGGGGCATGCTCTGTCACAAGGCATCTAGCTCTCTTCCTACTTCTTTGCAATGAAGAGTACCACCGCGGCATCACACTTCAGTGAGATCAGTTGTTCAAAGTATTGGTTTTAAGTGAGGGGAACTATTCTGCCTTATTTACAAAGAAACACACTACGGTGTGTTGCAATTCCTTGTTTACAAAGAAAACACTACGGTGTGTTGCAATTCCTTCAGACTACAAGAGCAGCTGGAACTACTGTTAGGGCATTGATCTTCCTACAGCTCTTCTTGAAACCCTTTAGTTTTTTTCAAATTGGTGATGGAAACTTATCTATTCTTTAATTTAAAAAAAAACCCTAAAGAATATAGCTTACTTCTTTGTGTTGTACGGAGAGTGATAGATGCACAGTGCCTCTGAGTGCAGTGGAAATAACATGGATCAGCACATGTCCTAACATGTTGCTTTTCTGAATATTTTCCAAGTTTTCCCCTGTACTTGGCTAAACTTGAATGCTACTTTGATGAGTGAAGCAGTTGAGCTGCAATGAATCATAGAATGTTTTTACTAGTTTTGTCAGCTGAGCTAGTTTCTAAAAGGATTGGACTACTACTTTGGGCGCACTGTGCTACGGTGTCTAGATCAAGGGAAGTAATAGTAGAAGAAGAAGAAGAAGAGTTTGGATTTGATATCCCGCTTTTCACTACCCGAAGGAGTCTCAAAGCGGTTCACATTCTCCTTTCCCTTCCTCCCCCACAACCAACACTCTGTGAGGTGAGTGGGGCTGAGAAACTTCAAAGAAGTGTGACTGGCCCAAGGTCACCCAGCAGCTGCATGTGGAGGAGCGGAGACACGAACCCGGTTCCCCAGATTACGAGTCTACCACTCTTAACCACTACACCACACTGGCTCCATTCTGCCTTGGTCAGACCATACCTGGAGTACTCTCTAGTTCTAGGCACCACAATTGAAGGAGGCTATTGAGAAGCTGGAACATGTGCAGAAGAAGGCAACTAAGATGATAAAGGGTCTGGAAACCAAGCCTTAGAGGAACTTTGGAGGGAGTTGCGTATGTTTAGCATAGATAAGAAGAGACAGAGATGAGATATGATAGCCATCTTTCTATTTATCTGTACACCAGTAATCATATCATTAATTCTGATTATTTGTATTTGCCCATGCAACAGAAGCCTGTTACACCAAAATGCAAGCAAGTTAATAAGCTGCCTTGGGTGCCCTATGAGATGACCTTTCCTGAGAGGGGGATGTGGGGGTGCTGATTCTCTTGGATGTCTTGTGGCTTTTGACGTCATCAGCCATATTATCCTTCTGAATGGGCTGTCCAGTCTGGGTGTAGGAGGCACCATTTGGCAATGGCATCAATAGTAATTGGATGTGCTTTGTCCATTCTGGGAAAACTTGTGGAAAACATTATTAAAAATAAAAGTACCAAGCATTTAAGAACAAATCTTGCTGAAGAAGAATTGGCATAGCTTCTGCAAAAATGATAAGCCTAGGGGTGATCTAGTGGGTGCTGTGTGATCTGGACTTTCAAAAAGCTTTTGATAAAGTCACTTGCCAAAGACTCCTGAGTAAGCTTAGCAGTCATGGGGGAAAGACAGATGTTTGTCCACACATGTATTGGTGTGGAGGAGTGTTTTATGGACAGCATTTTAATGTTTTTTGGGGGAGGGGATTAGGCAGGTTTTTGGCATTCCTAAGCAATAGATTTCCAGGCAGGCTAGAACCTTGAAGCTTTTCTGCTTAGAAAATGCTATAGGGCAGAATGTTAAGTAGGGGGCAAATCTTTCTGCCTTTTTTTGGGGGGGTGCTGGCTATGGACACAGGAATTCAGTGTTTTATTTCAGCATCGCCATGCTTCCGCTGCAGATTCGTATGCATGTATATTGCTTTGGGTCTGAAGCTTCCTAGTGAGAAGAGGAGGGTAATCACTGTGCCAAATGAATAATATTTGGGTCAGGGCAAAAACTTGGCAGGGAACTAATTGTGTGAGCCAAGGTCGCTTCCTGCAAGGATCACTTAACAGCCAAGCATAAAAGAACAAGAAGGGAGGATCTGTGCATGTGTGGGAGGAAGAGGGAGGAAGAGTGAGACCCAACAGCTGGGCTCCAGCTGGCTAGGATTGTCTTAGTCCTGGAAAAAGAAAACCAGCCAATCTTGCTTCTACATTTGTCTGTTTGCTTGCCATAGTGTTTTCAAGCATTTAACACTGCTATTAAATATAATCCCCTATTATGTAATCTGTAGGTGTCTACCTCTCCATTATCTCTTCCTCCATAGTCATTTCCAACTTTGGGCATAAAATTATAGAACTAGAAATTACCCCCTTGAGGCTACTCTTCCCCTCCCCCCACTCTCCCTTGCCATATTCTGGGGGTGAACTAGGAATATGTGTGCTCTTACATAGTCCCTGCTTTCTTCCAAGTGTTTCCAGGGTGGTCACATTGGAAAATGGAGCAAATGCATCCACTTTTCTGCTCTTCCGTTTCTGGAAAAGTGCTGGAGATTGCTGAAGATGGATTCCTTCCTTCTACTTGTCCACTCTACTTCAGAGCCTAGTACATCTGTGTACCCCAGATGTGTCAGAATGCTTTGAACCCAAGACTCTGCTCCAATTCCCCCCCCCCCTTTTTAATAAGTCTGTTCGGTTCCCTTGCTTGCTCCTCACATTTCTACCCTTGCGTGTTCTTTCATTCACAAACTCTGAAGTCTCTTCCTGGAATCATTTGTCTTTTCTACTCCTTGTTATCAGACACTCCTTCATAACATTTCCTCCTTTCTCAAGTATGATTCTGAAAGCAACCTGAAGGAACAGGTGCATAGTTTGGACGAACTCCTAGATCTAGTTCTGTCACTAGAGGCACCCATTTCCTCGGTGGCTAAAATCAGGATAGTTTGGCTCACACGCACAGGGAACTTCAAGGATGGATATCTGCAATGTAATCTACTGTATGTGGGGCTACCCTTAAGCTTGATCTGGAGGCTGCATTCTGTACCGGCTACATTGCTAGCTCCTTACTTGCTAGTCTCCTACTGGGCCAAGTTCAAGATTCTGCTACTCAAATATAAAGTCATATATATATTAGGACCAGGTTACTCGAGAGGCTGCCTTATCCTTTGTTCACTCTCTGAAGCATGGCCTCCTCTCCTCTCCCCTTACAACTTTGTCTTCACTGGGGTTATTTCCCCTGTTTGTAAATTTTTGTAGCAACCCAACTCTCCTCCAGCCACCTTTCAAAATCATTGGTAAAGGAGACCAGATACAGCCCTTGGATCCCAGAAATATTAATTACACTGGGGAAGGAACTGTTTTAATTGAATGGCTGTTTCAATCCGTAATGAATTTGGGACTCCTGATGCTTTTAAAAGGAAGGCATTGAAAACACCTATGGTGTCGGGTTATGTCATACTGTTCAATGTTTGCTCAGATGTGTATGTGTGCATGCACGCCTTGATCTGGAGAATGCTGGTAGGAAGTGTGGTTGGAATACCTCAGTCAGCAGTCCTCCCCATGGAAACCAGAAGCGCTTCATGTCTGGGAGTCAGTGCCAGGCACGTCAGCCTGGCCTATTAAAGCAACTGACATCATAGATTTCTCGGACTGTGACTGAATTGTGGTACTAGGCAGCGGCTGTTGCTGAACTGAGGCTCACTGCTTAGCGGTTCATTGCGAACAAATACCTATTGTGTGCATTACACATAATGTACAATCACTGAAAAGTCATCCATAATGCTAAAGCATTTTCTCTATGCATTGTAGGGGGGGGGGCTCTCCTTCGCTGCAAGAAACCAGAAAAATCGAAGTAGTCTGAAAGCAGACCGGAACAGATGCACTGTTCATTCTCAATTAACCTGGATTTATTTAAAGTGTCTGAGTACTAATAATCTTCTTGCTAGTATAGCAAAACGCTACCTGCATCGCTCTCTATGTAGTGTGAGAGAGCCTGGGGAAAGTGCATGATCCATTGTCTCTAACAGTTGCAAATAACAGATGGCAGCATAATGCGATTCCGTATGAATCCTAAGCACTTTGGCCTTTTATAAATTAGGATTTATCAAAGAGCCTGCTCTTTCCAGACAAGTGTTGGTGACCCACTGACTATAAAAGTGCACCTTGCAACTTAACAGCTTTTCTTTCACACAATTGGCTTCCTGGCCAGACTGAAACCTTAGCAGGAAAAGGATTCTTTTAACATGAAAGCAATTTTGTGAATTTATTAGCAAAATTATTCATCTCTACTGAACTACTACTACTTCTGTTTTTTGCTTGTTTGATTTTTAAATGCTAACTTGTATTACTTTCCTTCAGGGCAAGGACATCAGCCCTGTGACCTTCAAAAAGTTGTTGGACTACAACTTCCATCATCCCGAGCAATTGGTCGTGCTGATGGGCTGATAGGAGTTGCATTCCTGCAACATCTGAAGGATCACAGGTCCCCCACCCTTGCTATATAGAACAATATCTCTGGCTCGGGAATTAAGGAGCTAACATAATTAGTAGGGGGTTGGTTCATATATGATGACCTTGATGTGCTCCTGCCCCACTCACCTTTGATTTCTCAGCAGGGCTGTGCTCATGCAGAGGTGCTGATGTACATGGGGACAAAACATGATGCCTACACTCATGTTATCACCAGCAACTCTTCACCTCTGTGCTTTCCAGGGCTTAGATCCAGAACCTGTCCTGGGAGACCAGGGTTCAAATTTCCCACCCTGTCATGAAGATCACAAGGGGACTTTGGGCAAGTCACTCTCCCTCAGCGTAACCTACCTCACAGGGTTGTTGCAAAGATAAAATGGGATGGGAGAACCACATAACACCACCTTGAGTTTCTTGGAGCAGGATAAGTATATGAATGAATGAATGAAATAGCTAGCTGCAAATTCTATAAATGAGTTTGAGATGGATGGTGCAGCTAATGGAGGAATGTGCACAATTCATTTCCTTTACTCCTCTTATTGGCAATGTGCCTCTACACCCGCAGCTTTGGGGCCTAAGTTTCAGTGGGTGTAGCTTACTCCTTCTAAAAAAAGTTAAACCACTCGTTCTACTACTGATCCACTGTTATCTATCAAGTTTCTTTAAACTAGGCATTGGATACATTTTTCCTTTGCAGTCTTAGACCAGTTTACTCCTGAAAGTAATTTGTCTCCATCTGCTTTGAAAAGCTACATGTGTTTTACATAAACAAACTATTGGATATTTTTCTTTAAAGGTTCTCCTTTTGTGGTGTGATTTGGTTTCGTTGCCCTAATTCCATTCAGTTTTGCACAAGCGCTATGACAAGTCAAAAAGGACAGCACAGTTTGTATCCTAAAGCAGTGTTTTTCAACCTTTTTTGGGCAAAGGCACACTTGTTTCATGAAAAAAATCACGAGGCACACCACCATTAGAAAATGTTAAAAAAATTAACTCTGTGCCTATATTGACTATATATAAAGTAATTCTCTTGAATAGGAATCAAATAAACACAAAGAAAGTATTTTATAATTACTTTATTATGAAATAGTAAGTAAACAGAAATATGAAAAATTATAAAATACTTTATTCAGTGTGCAACCAGGGCCTGTTTGGCTGAACACAAAGCTGATATTCTGGCTGGATTTTTTCCCACGGCACACCAGGCAACATCTCGCGGCACACTAGTGTGCCGCGGAACAGTGGTTGAAAAACACTGTCCTAAAGTGACACACAGAAAATTGCTTAGGGGAGAATGTAGATTCTTCCAAGTAAGAGTGAGCTAATATTGGGAAGGGATGATGGTGATGATTTTAAACACATCACTGACACCATGATAAATGTTTTCAGCTCGTATGGGTTAAGCAGCATTTGCTTAAAATAAACTCCTGAGCAGCTAGAGGAACTCTAGCATTCTTTTGCTTCTGAGCCTACCCTTGTGACTTGTAAAATAGAATGGCATGTTTCTCCACCAAACTGCTGTGACCATCTAATTCTGTGTAAGCTTCAGGGATATCGCATTCCTTCTTGCTCTTGGTTTCAGCATCAAACACCAAACATAATAACTTGAATTATAAGAGTTCTATTTCTGTTTGCAGTAAAAATATGAAATAAAATATGGATGCAAGGGGCGAAAGATAGTGTATGAAGGTCAGGGAAATCGGAGAGGTACCAGTGACTTGATGAGTAGCACAAACAAAAATAGGAGTTTTGAAAATAGAAAAAAAATTGTAGTTCTCATTCCTTATTATATTTCATGGACCTGAAGTCAGGTGAATATATGGCTGCTGGCAACCCCTGTCTTTCTGGCAATTGGTTCCCCCCCCCTCTTCAAAATATGCGCGCACATAATGTTGTTGTTCTTATTGGACACTGCTGGGGCAGTACCAGCACCTGATAGCCACACCTGGTTAGACCCTAAGGGTCTATTTCCCCTTTATTTCTACTATGGTACCCACCGTGTCATTTCTGTAATGTTTAACTGCGTCTGAAAAAGCCCATCAAATGCATGTAAAGGAGCAACCATTGTGATGTTCTCAGGTGTGCTTCTTATGTGCTGTTGGATTCCTTAATGTTTTTCAAACATTACAAAAAAGACACAATTGGACTCCGGTGAAAATATTGAGGTATTGTCATGGACTGGTTGGATACAGAGGAATGGTGGAAGGAACCAGCCTGGGAACCCCCAAGGGAAGAAATCTCAGAGCCCGGGGATTGGTGGTGGGACGACAATGAGTGGTCAAGAGGGAGAAGACTGAGGGGGAGGAGGTGTTGGAAGCTGAAGAGGTAACATGGCTTGGTGAGGAGGAAGAGTCTGTGACAGGGAGAAGTCCTGAATCAGAAATAGAAGTGGAACCAGGAAAGTGGGATGTGTGAGGCCAAGAGACAGAGATCAGGAAAGTGGGTGAAGAAGCACAGGTGTCCCCCTCTCCTGCTGCAACAAGATCCCCCTCCCCCATGGTCTCCCCAGGAAAAAAGAGGCATGAAGTGGGAGGAGCAGAGACAGACCCACAGGTGAAGTTTCAGATTGCTTGAGAAAAACCCAAGAGAGCAGGGCACTTAGGGCCTTCAGTCTCCACAGCTGCCTTGTAGGGACAAGGCCTACTGAAGAAGAGTTTCTGTACTCATTCGGCCTGGCACTCCTGTGTGGATCCTGTTTCTTCTAATAAGTAGTTAACTTCACTTACTCAGTGTGATTTGCTGCTGTCTCACTCCTGACAGGATCTACCCTTTTCAGCCGTGCAGCCCTCAAATGCAACCTTAAGGTTTAGAAAACAGCAGAGGAAATTTTATATAAGTGTTCCAAATTAGATCAGTAAGAAACTTTTGCAGAGGAATGTGCTCAGTGGTCGGTAATGAAAAAGAATTATAATTAAAATAATTGCCTTATTTCTCATGTATTAATTTTTTCTATGTTAAGCTGCATCCTCAGACTCTTTTGGTGCTGCTCCTGGTAATTAGCAAGGGGCATTCATGGAGGTAACACCCATATTCTAGTAATTGTTCTATTCCTATATATAGCAAAGTATCTCTTTGACTGTGACCCCAGTGGAATACCATGTGCCTGTTGCAGAGAGCTTCATACAAATGTGCTTCTCAGAGTGAAGGATACTTCCGAGAACTTGCAATAGTAGACAATACCTTAGGCTGCCCGAGTTATATCTCTGATGCTTTATCTTGTCATATTTGTCTGAGTAACGGTGAATCCTTAATGGATCGTCTTAAGTGGTTAATGTCAGGAAGGTTAGTCTTCTAACTTTTAACAAGAGAAGCATAACGCAATTTCAAAATGAAAGCTTTACTCATACAACATATCAGTGCTCTTTGTTCCGTTAGTAATTTTAAATTATATACAATATAATATCATTTCCTTTCAAAGCAAATTTTGGCTTAATCTTTATATTCATTTATCTTGCACTTCTGATCTTTTAAAAATTAAAATGCAAGTTCTTTCCCCCCTCCCCCTCACATCAGCTGACTATCAAAAGCAGTGAAGTGTGTGCTCAGAAAAATTTGAATGGGAAAAGTTTCCCAGAAAATGTTCTCTTGAGCTGAATTGGTGGATATAAGATTGGGCTTGCTTTGATTTTAGTTTCGTCTACATAGTGAAGTATGTGGTGTGAATTTTATGTGCCATATAAATTAATTAAATAAATAAATCATTACGTGGTGGAACTAATTATTTGTCCTATGGTTAAGTTGGGACACTTTTTAAAAGGGTACAGAATGCTCTTTTGTTTCTATACATTGCACAATCTGTGTATAGCATGTCTTAAAAACGCCCAGTGCCACGAAACCTTTTGTTCATGTTTTAGATTTGGGGGGGGGGTAGATTTGTGTTTGTTGTTTTGTTATTAACCAACCCAGAAATAGAGGCATTAAGTCACCATGAAAAGTTCTCCAGGGGTATGGTTTTGGGGGATGAATGGAAAGGGGAAGCGATAGCTTGGAGCACTGCTGAGCCCAAATTTAAACTTGTTAAGGAGCCTAATTTTAAACATGTGATTAGCAGAGGCTGAAAAGATTTAGAAGTTGGCAAGCAATCAAAGTAGAAAAAGTACTAGAAGTTTCTATTTTTTTTAATTTTGATGTACAGATGAGGTAATTCAACCCCACAATTAAGTGTGGGGAGGGGAGAGCACCAGCTGTGGAATGCTAATGTGGGGGAAATGTAACTTGGAAAAGGGTCAAAAATATTGAAAACAAGTGAATGTTGTATTGTGAGGGTCAAAATGTATTCTCTTAACACTTGCCGGTAGTATTAAGCAAGCATAATATAGTGCCCAATTCTATACATCTGTTTTTTCTCTGAAGTGAGGACTGGATGGTCTTTGTGGTCCCTTCCAGCTCTACAATTCTATGTGTCCAATAAAGCTTCCTCCCAAGTAACGTACATAGGAATGTGCCGTTCCTTTAAATAAGGGCAGAGCAGTAGATTTTCCTGGCTCAGAAAAGTGACTGTTTTGTGCATCAAAATCCAGCCCGAGTTAGTTGTACATGAGGTTGAATTCTGGGATGCTCTTTCATGGTGTTTTACCTTGACATCAGAATATTTCTTTAGGGATTGAACTTATTTCTCTAAAATATGTGTGCAAAATGGCTCTCAAAAGCAAAATAAATAAATAAATAAATAAATAAATAAAAATTAATTAAGGCAGCAACATTTAATCAATTTTTCTTTTCCCAATACAGTCAAACCTCGTTCTGCGTCTGCCTCTGCAAACGTCTGCGGGAAACCCAGAAGTACTGGAACAGGTTACTTCCAGGTTCACCACTCGCGCATGCACAGAAGCGCTAAATCGCACGTGCGCAGACATGATGCTTCAATGTGCATTATTTTCGGGTTGTGGAGGGACCTCTGGAACGGATCCCCATCGTAGCTGGAGAGCAGCAATAGGAAAAGACTACCATATGTTGCTCTAATGTCTTGCTTGCGGGGCTTCCTGCAAGCTGGACTAAATAAGGCCCCGAGTCTGATCCAGAAGGGATCCTCTTACAATTCTATGATGAAGAGACTAATATAGTGCATGTGTGTGTGTGTGTGTGTGTGTGTGTGTGTGTTGACAAACAGATGCCTTGATTGATCAGGAAGTTTGTGTGTTTTAGATATAGACATATATAGATATATATCATTGTTTTTCCCAGCATGCACACTTGTTTGATCAACCTAGGGCTCAATACAATTGATCAAGGGTTTTTTTTAAAAAAATGAGATGATAGCACTAATCTATAAATCTATAATCTATAATCTAAAAACAAGACCTAGAGCAGTAGCAAATCAAGAAGACACCCCTCCTCTTAGCTATACAAGGCCTTTCCAACCATGCAGTGCTTAGCAGTTTTGTCTAAAGAGTGTCTAAAAATCAGCAAGCGGAGTTGGGGCCATCACTGAGAGGGTCCTGCTCTGTACTGTCAATCTCTCCTATGTAAGGTTTCCAGATCAGCATTATTGAAGATGACCTCCCATGTGGACCTACACATAAGGAGGTACACTTGCCAAATGCAGCTTAGTGGCTTTGTAATGGAAGGTGGAAGGAACATGTGGTGTTTGAGAGAGGCTTAGGTTTACTCCCCCGCATCCCTTCCCTTCATTCCTTGACATGCTGCTGTCACCAGGTTTCCTCTCCAATTACCTCAAGGGTAACTTGGTGAAAATTGGTTGCAGTAAGCTCCTTTTCTTGAAAAATAGTTTCAAGTATTTGTTCCCCAGAATTCTTCACCAGACAATGTTATCCACAGCAGGAAAGTGGTAGGATGAATAAAAACAAGGCTAGATGTTGAAGCCATGAAGTCACCCTATAGGCTCCGCTTAAGGATACCATTACTCTGAAAATTTCAGTGATGCAACTGTGGGCCATGTTTGCTGCAGCAGGGGGGGAATTGAATGACACATCCCCACATTCTATTGAAATATTATTCAGATAAGATAGTGTTCTGCCTTTTCAGAATAAAAAACTTCCAGCCTCTTACCTCATTAAGTTCTGGTTCTTATCCTTCCCCTCTTCGTTGAAATCCTTTAGTCATTGTTGGAAGCAAAACAGACAGCTCAGCCAGTTCTCAGTACATTTTGCAAAATAGGGCTGAGTTCAGCCATAAATCACCAACATTTCCTTATTTCATTTTTAAAAAAAACAACTGTGTGCCCTGTTTGCTCTTCAATGTTTCTATTGCCAGGGTGCCTTGCAGAATTCTTGGGGAGAAAGGGCAGGATATAAATCCAATAAATAAAATAATAAAAGAAGGGTGATGTTAAAAACTGCAGATAAAACTGCAGATAACACTGAAACAGTAAAGGTTATGAAAGCACACAAAGTCAAGTTAAAAACCAATGCAGATAAATTAAAAAAGTTTGGGAGAATAAGCAGGTTTTGACCTGGTGCCAAAAAGATTGTAAATTAGGCACTGAGCGAGTGTGCCCAGTAAGAGGAATCATTTGTTAACTACCTTTAACAAGGCCCCCTCTCCTCTTCCCACCCACCTAACCTCAGAAGGTGTTAGCAGACAGAGAAGAACCCCCAGAGATTTTTTCAATATACAGTCAGGCTCAGGTAGAAGAAAATGGAAGAAGTTAATGCCAAGGAGGCTGATAGCCAACCACCATGGTACTTTTTTTGGGGGGGGTGTTACATGCAGCTCTACAAGGTGCTTTAGGAACTGAGGTTAAGGTTTGCTGTCTGAAAAACTACATAGTTGAAACAGGTGTGTTTGGTAGGTATGAAAACCTTTCAGTATAGTTATTCTAAGGTATTCCATACAGGTATAAGTGGGCTCGTGTGCTTTCAAACTCTTAATGCAATTCAATAGTTACATCCTGCTTTTTAGTATGCCCAAAACTGCAGCCCAAGCATCTACACCTGCCAAGTATAACAGACTTATTTCCCTATGCACAACTCATGTTCCACCACACAGAGGGTGGGCAAGTATTTGTGCTCCCCCTTCCCCCACTCCTTTGGAATGGCTTTAATTAAACATTTCCAGATTGATGATGATCCGTATTCCCACCTCCTTCAGAGTTTTCTCGAAGCCATCAATTTAATCAGTTTTAATTATAAGGATGTTCCTCCTCTTCTCACCCTTAATTGTCTGCTGTTCCTTTGCTTTTTATTTTTAATTTGTGCAGTTTCACTTCAGCAAAATGGTGCAAACAGTAGTAAGTATCCAAAGGATAGGATAGCAGCCTTCTTCTGCTGCCTGTTTGTGGCTGTAGAACAGGTATGGAGAACCTGTGACCCATGGACCAAATTTGGTTCTCCAGGCTGTTTCAGCCAAAACCACACCTGCCTGCCCTACACCTGATGTCATATGACATCAAGTATGGAACCAACAAGACCAAAGTTTGGCTGAAAGGGGCTTTATAGACAATGTATGTTGGCAGTGCCTGAAAAGCCTCTTCTGCAGCACTTCCCATTGACAGATGTCAATTATGTGGTGTCATTATCACATCAGATGATTCACTTGTCACAGTTGACCCCATTGAAATGTGGAGTGCAGGGAGATTTTAAAATCTGGCTTGGAGGTGGGAAACAATTTCAGTTCATCATTACTAGCCACCTGCAGCGGGGGAGCTTTTTGGTCCAGCAAGCCAGATTCTTATCTCTCCCCACCCACCCTGGCCACCAACTGAACTGTACTGCTGTGCTCAGAAGCAGCATCAGAGGGAGAGCTCAAGTAAATGTATGTGTTTGGGGCAGGCGTGATCTCATGGCAGTCACTGGGCGAGGAAGCAGTGCTGGTCATCAGGGCCACTGTGGGGCCAAGTTGGGAGATGGAGTTACTGTAGCAGAGAGATGCTGCAGGGCAGAATCCTGCTAGCAACAACCAACCCACCTGGTGCTTAGCTCTCCAGCTTTAGAAGAAAAACGAAGGTCCCCTCAATTTAGTTAATTGGGCAAAAGCCACCAGGAGGAGCAACAGGAAGCAAGTAGTTAGACCAAAGGCACCAGGAGCAGGCTTGAATTAAAGAGATTATTTCCCTGAAATTGCACTTTGCCAGGCTGCACTGGTCATAAAAGACACAGTTCATCTAAGGATACTTTAGGGCAATCGCTTTTAAGACGTAATGATAAAAACAGTTGCGCTAAACATATTCCAAAGAAATTAATCAATGTGGACTTCTCTCTTCTCCATAGAAATAAATGTCTGACATGTGATTGCCAGGCTTCCTTCAGTGTTAAGCCAATAAAATAGTATGCCATAAATTAGAGGCAGCTTCATTATATTATTTACTAGGTAGCTTAATTTTTACTGTCTCTTCTGCTCTCTTTCCTGTAGTGATTTATATCAATTGGTTGTGTTAGTGCGAATCAGTCTTTAAAATCCATTAAGTTCTGGTCTCTGTGAAAAAGATTCTTATCTGGCACCTTTCAAAGGAAATGTACTCAACAAAATGTTTCCTTGTTCATGACTTCTGAAATGGATCTTTTCGGAGGAACATTATGTCCTGTGATTCCAACTTAAGCCAAAACTTTGCAGGTTAAGGGTGAATCTACTATTTTTTATGTTTTCTGGGGAAAGCACCCTATTTGCAAAGCATCCAGAGGGGGGCTTACAGCACAGTCCAAACCCAAGACCTGCCAGGATGAGTGAGTTTGGAATAGGTGGATTTTGGGCTTTTCCACTTGAGCCAGGGCTTCATTGGTGTAATTCAGGGGTCAGCAACCTTTTTCAGCTGTGGGCCGGTCCACCGTCCCTCAGACCACGTGGTGGGCCGGAATATATTTTGAAGGGGGAAAAAATGAACAAATTCCTATGCCCCACAAATAACCCAGAGATGCATTTTAAATAAAAGGACACATTCTACTCATGTAAAAGCACACTGATTCCCAGACCGTCCGTGGGCCGGATTTAGAAGGTGAATGGGCCACATCCGGCCCACGGGCCTTAGGTTGCCTACCTCTGGTGTAGTTCCTTCATCCCTGCTCAACTTGGATGAACCCCGGGCTATGCTAACTCTGCGGGCAAACTGAAACTGACAAGTTTTTAAAAGGGGTGCTCCAGGGGTGTGCAGGGGGAGGATGGGGAAAGGAGAGGCTTACACCTATTCAGGTTGCTTTTAGCTCAATCACGTGACTTGGCAAACTGGTGGAACTTGTGCAGACAAAGGACTGGTGCAAGGCGAACTCTATTTTAAAAGCTTGGCTTCCCTCAGGCATGCTCAGCCAGCAGAAGCTCCACTCCTAAAGGAGTTGGAATATGAGTAACTTATGCTGGCTTAATTTAAGATGATGTAAATTCTGATGTCTTTAATAATATAATAATAATAATAATAATAATAATAATAATATAATAAGTAGGACTGCTCTGCCCCACATGTAAATGGGTCATTCGGGTTTTTGTCATTGTTGTTTTTTTAATTACCAGACTTCCCCCAGAAAGGTTAGATCTGAATTAAGGGGAGGGAAAGAATTGAGTTGGCCTTTTTGATGCCAACAATTCTGCATGAATATTGTGAAACAGTCAGTTCGTGATGAGAACCCATCGCACAATAAGCAGCTGTCTAGAAGCACCCTGTCTGTGTTTGCTTTCTGCATTAAAAAAAAGGCCTGCTTGGGGCTGCAGGAAATATATACCACTTCACAGCTGGAATTCCTTTTTAAACAAACTAACAAAGCCATCACCTGGTTTTCCAAGTTTCCAAAAGCTAGATTTTAAAAAAATATATTGGTGGAATTAGTTTTCAAGATTATTGAAGTAATATCTAGCCACCTGGCTGTAATAAACTCAGTGCCTACTTGCTTCAGTTAATGAGAACCTGAGACAAAGGCAATATTGGAGCACTCGCACACCACTGGTCAAACGCCTAGTATAAGTAGAGCATGTTGCCGAGGAATGTTTGGCCTTTATGCGGGGGCAGAGGGATGCAAATTTCAGAGATTAATGTAAGGTGAGATATGGGAAGCCTATTATTTACTATTCCCAGTCCATCCCTGAAATTCTGCGGTCTGATTAAACGATGAATTGCTACTGTTCAAGGAATGGAAGTCTTTCATTTTGAGAAGTTAGCATTGCATGAATTTTATTCTGAGAACTGTGCCACGTCTTCTGCCAGAGAGCACTGGAAAGGTAACGTCTCCTACCTGTGCATTCCTCCAGCTAGCATCTATCCACTGACACCATCCCTAGCTGACTATGGCAGGGGCAGTTGTGCTGCTGTCTAGCACCTGCCCATTCAAGAAAGAGATCAAAGTGCTGCAGATGCAATGTACATAAGCACTTGCATAGGTTGTAGCCACTGCTGGGGAAATAGATCAGGCAGTAATGGGTGGAGCCAATCCATCTGCTGGCAGACAAATAGAGGAGACTGGCCACAGGGCCCCCCCACTTGTTTTCCACATCTAATACTATGCTTTACCCAACATAGTACAGTATAGTATTACGTGGCACCAATGGGAAAGGTAGGTGCTGGATATTACACTTTTCACTGTGCATCTTCAGCAATGATACTTGCTTAGCAGAAGAAGAGTTCACAATTTGAAAAGGGAAGGTTAGGGTGGGATGAATTTGCATAAGCTGTTTCATTGTTTTCATGGAGATTGTTTTGAGCTCTAGCTGTATACCTTTTATGGAAAGTATTAATGCTTTTCATCAAGTACTGCTGATGGCGCTTTTGACGGGGCAAGGGGAAATTTGCAACCCTAAGCAAACTTGTGTAAAAGGCCAACTAAATCGTGTGGTTTATTTATGAATATAAATATGCTTGGTTTATGTGTTTAGGATTGGAATGCAGTTCTGTCATACTGATCCCCATGTATATAACTGCCCAGTGATTGGACCAAAAACATCCCCATGGACGCCACAGTGTGGAAGGCGAGTGAAAACTTTGCAGTTAGTTAAAGGTTTTCCCCCTGTCCATTTCAGAATAGCAGGATCAAGAAAGGTACTTATCTCAATGCATCCCAGAAATGTTTTGTGCTCCCCCTACTATTTTCTAAAATCTATTGTATAGAGATCATAATACAAGCTGCAGTGGGCAAAATATAGGCTTTCCACAGAGTGTTATATTAGCCCGAGTTCATATCTCATAACCTAAGACGGCTACTCTGTCTTGGTTAACTGTGTGTTCATTCAAGAAGAAACGCTTCGGGAATTGGCAGTGTACACGACCGTGCTAAAAGCCTACAGCTTAAAGCTCACAGGTGACAAATCTCTTGGAAATGAAATTCTGGTTCTCTTGATAAGTTCACAGCACATGATTTCTAGCATGCTTGAATAATTCCTGACCGTGACACAGCTGCTTCGCGGCCCACCTGAATATGTCATTCTGAACTCCTTTGTCAAGTAATTTCCACTCTGTCTGGCACTGGATGAACAAATAACTCACGCTGCCACAATTCTATTTGGGTTGAGAAGAGTTGAAATTTATATAATATTCTTTTCTCCCTGATCTAGAGCACAGCAAGTGTCAGTGTGGTGTAGTGGTTAAGAGCGGTAGCTTCGTAATCTGGTGAACTGGGTTCGTGTCTCCGCTCCTCCACATGCAGTTGCTGGGTGACCTTGGGCTAGTCACACTTCTTTGAAGTCTCTCAGCCCCACTCACCTCACAGAGTGTTTGTTGTGGGGGAGGAAGGGAAAGGAGAATGTTAGCCGCTTTGAGACTCCTTCTGGTAGTGATAAAGCAGGATATTAAATCCAAACTCTTCTTCTTCACCAAAACTACTGCTCTGTGTGTACTTGGGAGCAAGTCTAGTTGAAACAGGTGACTGAATTTGAATCACGTGTGTATATAATCAGGACAGATTTCTTTGGAATCAGTGGGACATGCTTCCACTTAAAATATTGGAATATTTGCATCGTACGGGTCTTATTTTTAATACGATGGGATAAATTTAAGGCAAAAATCATCAGACATACATTTTAAAATGCATTAATTAGAAGGCACCTAACATTTCTTAGTGCCATGCAAAACTTTAAAAGGACACAGGCCCCAGCAAAAAGTTTGCAACCTAAGGATAAAGACAAGGCACATTGTTGAGGAAGGGAGAAAGAAAGTAAAAGGGGAGAACAGTATTAGCCAGGTGAACTGATGTGTTCTAAGGAGGCACCTAAAAAGGGCAGACTAGTAACAAGGAACTGCAAGGGGAAAGGAGTGTAGGTAAGGAATAGAGAGGTTGTGTTTTATATAAGCATTTATTCATTTTTATTAGTTCCATATCTTGCCCTTCCTTCCAAAGGGATCCCCAAACTGCTAACAACAGAAAATAATACAAATGATAAAGCATCAGTCAAACCATACTATAAATGACAACAGTTAATTATCTTCCATCAATGCAATTGACACCTTCTTCAGTTATGCCCCCACAGGCCTGGTAAATATAGGCACATTTTAACATGCTGCCTTAATTTAGCCAAGGTGGGGGACTGCCTGATTTTCACCTTGGTGGGAGTTGTATAAGCAGGGCACCACCACCAAGAATGCCCTGCCCCTTCCTGATCCTGCTGATGGGACCACCCAGGCCTCTCTCTCTCAGTTGTAAAGTTTGTGTCAGAAAGTACAGGGGCAGGTGCTCCTTCAAATACTTTTGTTACTGCCTCTTATTCTCTGCTGAATTAGTTGTGTTGTGGTTCCATTTGAGTCCTTGGATTCTGACCAGGAGTGGGAGGCACCAGAGTATAAGGACTCAGGAGGAGAGGGGAGGAGGGTGAGACTATGCAGCAGCATCCAGAAATCTCTCCCAGGGACAGGTGGCACATCAAGGGAAGTGGGGAGGCACATTTCTTGGGTTTTGATGGGAGAACTTGTTGGGACAACGTCACAGTTCCCATGCAGTCTTGGACCTCTTGCTGTAATCTTGGACTCTTGAGCTTTGCCCTTTGCCCTTGGACTGGATTGTTGTTGCTATTCCTCTGCACTGGGAGAGCACCTGGACTCAGTTCTACTCTTTCCTAGTTGCTAGGTTTGTAATGTTGGACTGCTATAATAAAAGTTTACTTTCTTACTTAGAAGAAAACTCCTCGGCTGCCTGGTTTTAGATAGGAACCAGAACAGGTTCTAGTTTACACTTCTCTTAATATGCCTTTTCTGTGTTTCATTCCTGTCAGTGTCTTGACTTTTATACAGGATCTTGGAATCTTAAAGTTTTCGTTTGAGTAAAAGAGCCCAACATACATAATAACCTAGTTTCTTGTCTGCGTTTTTGGAATGAGAGCTTAAGCTTTGTCCCTCTGTCTCTGAAATGAGGGCAATGAGCTCGGAATCAGGAATGTTTTGGAGCTTGGTAATATTGTAAGGTGGAAAATGCTTGAGGAAAAATCTGTTTAATCAGAGTGCCAATGCATGAAACAAACTGAAGTTTTGCATGGTCTATAGATTATGTGGTACTAATTTCACATGTGGCTAAAAGCCAGAAAGGATGAATCAACCAAAGTAATTCTTGACATCTTAGCATTAATGGATTTTCACTTCATTAAAATGCATATGTGTGGAGGGAGAAAATAAGGCAATAAATTTGAGAATGAGTACAAGTGCATTTTATATTGACTACACCACCCAGCATTTGAACCCTTGTGTTTCAGCTCTCCTTGAGATAAGTAAATTGATTCTGTAAAGGAATGCCAGTTGCGGTTTAATTTCCCTAATCAGTACTACAGCACTGCTAATGCAATGCAGTTAGCAGAGAAGTAGGTTAACTACACCTCTGGTCTAGTATGGTAGGCAATTTGGTTCAAGAGTAGCTTAGCACATCATCTGTGTTTCTCCTCTCCACACAGGCACTCATGAGAGCACTGCTAGAGGAAAAGTCGCATCTGAACACATATGAGAAGCAGTTCTTAGGTTTAACTGTTTTGAATGCTTTGAATATTATAAATGCTTTGTGGAGCAACTGCAGGTATTTCTTGATGAGACTGATTATCTAGATCCACTACAACCCAAATCTATGAAACTGACCTGGGCCAGTTAGTTGGAAATTCAAAATCAGATAATCTGTTTTTTGATGTGTTGAATCCTTGTTTTGTTTTTTCTCCCATTGAGAGGATGATCAAAAAGAATGGTCAAGTAATCACTTCTAAATCAGCCACAAGATAACAACCCTGAATATTATCAACAAACAGCCATGCTTTGGTAACCATAGCAAGCTTGATTATCCTTATTCGAACTGCAGGAATTTCAACTAATCTAGAATCTAGCTTGAAATTCTAGTCACATTCTCTTTTGTTCATGGTAAACTATGAGTTTTTGTGGTTAAATTGACATTTCTTGTTTAGTCATAGTCTGTCCTTTTGATTCTTAACTTGTAACATTGCTGTAACAGAGGCATGTATCTCCTCATTGCTTTTGTAATAGATCATTTCAAGTTTTGGACTATTGTAATTTGACTATGTAGAATGAGCTAAGCATTGAAAGCTGCCTTCTGGGATTGATTTATGCCTCTGAAAATACTGGAAACAGCTGACATTCAAGAAAAAAGCTCACCCAGAATCTAAAGGAAGGCACTCAGTACTTCCTCATGGGATATTCATTTTCCCCCCTCTCAACATTTAGAGGTCCTATGATACTCTCACCCTTATAAAATCAAGAGTTGTGGAATTTCTACCCCCGACACACCAGTGCTTAGTGTGAAATTACTGTGAACCATCTTAACTTTCTTCTCATTTGCGTAATCTTTGTTGCCTCAGAATCTTGAAGAATCAGATCCTTGTGGATTCACAATATGAGCAGGTGGGTGGTCAAGCATACACAGACCTTTCTGTCCCAGGGGAGGGACAATGTATCCTTGTGCAGGCTGGTATGCCGATGATCATGTGTCATGGCTGTAGGCGGGCGGGAGAAAAGATAAGAATCTCCTCTACAGGCAGAATAGAAGTCGGTTCCTCTCCTTTCCCCACACGTAGTCGGTTAAGTGGTTTGTGGTCAGTTATTGTCTCTAGAAGCCAAGTTGTTGAATGAATCTCTGATTATTTTCACCTGTTCGTATATATATATATATATATATATATATATATATATAACACTCCCAGCTTCATTAACAAAAGCTGCAGGGACACATGTTTTGATGGTTTAAAGACCAACTGGAGCACAAAACCTCAAGATGTTTATACAATAAAGCAGGGTGGGTTTTTTTTTGTTTTGTATTCTTCTGCTCTTGTTTGAGCCATTCGGTATGTAGAAAATGTGACCTAATCCCTGCTTTGTTAATGAGATATATTTCAGAACATGCAAGTGATTGGTTTCTCCTTTGTGTTAGGCCTGGGTTCCCGTTGCCTTTGCACTGCAAACAAATGTACTTGTTTTTGATTCCAGTATTGATTTGGTCTTCAGTTTTGCTCTCTTTTTTCCATCTATGCTCCAGATAGGCACCTGGAAGGCTCCATGATGGTACCCCCACACCTTAGAAAGAAATTACCATCTTTCAGCCATCAACCAATGTTACTTAAATGACAGAGGTCCACTGTTCTTATAACTAAAAATATGACTTAGCTTTTTAAAACACGATTCCCATTTAAAAACCTGACCTAAATGGGCTTAAGAAACATTTCGTAGATGGAGCTTCCACTCATGGAAGGACTTCTTTCATGAGTGCAACTCTCCTTCTGTAAGCAGAAGCTCCTTACATAAATGGAATGAAAAGTTATGAATGAAGCTAAAATGCTTTTATTTATCTATACGTGCAAAATATCTAAATCGATAATCCTTTGCACTCTTACATGGGTGTAACTCCCATTAAGCATAGTTAACCTTAACTTCTGAATAAACCTACACAGGATTGGACTGTAAATAGAAGTGGGAAACAAACAGTAGATGTTTGATAACTTAGGATCTTCCTTAACACATGATAGTTTTAATCTAAGTAGATTAAAACTATCATGTGTTAAGGAAGATCCTTGCAGTAGCAGAGAAATAGGATAGGATTAGATAGCTTCATAATTATTTTCCCTTTCAAATTCCCATGAGCGTTTTCCAGTGCTTCATGTCTAAAAAAGGATAGAGAGAGAGAGAGAGAGAGAGAGAGAGAGAGAGAGAGAGAGAGAGAGAGAGAGAGAGAGAATGGGAAGTTGTTAACTTCTTCTGCAGACAAATAAATGTCTTGTAAGCAGAAATTTCAAGGAAGGCAAATTACCTAATGAAGAGATACAGATGGAACTTTCTGACTTACCAGATAAAGCAGAAACAGCTGTCCATTCTGGGTGTATTTCCTAGAATCTTGACTAGTTCCAGAAGCTGAAACTAATATGCTGCGTAGCCTATTTTGTGGATTTTAACTCCATGTTCTGGACAACTTTTGAGGTCAGTGGACAAAATGGTGATTGCTTCATAATAGAAGCCAGTACTGCTATACTGAGCATGCCAAATCACACAAAGGTTGAAATACTGTGCTGCAGGATTTCTCTTCTCCCTTCAGGGATGGGGAAAGTGTGAACCACAAGATGTTGTTGTTGTTGTTCAGTCGTGTCTGACTCTTCGTGATCCCATGGACCAGAGCACGCCAGGCACACCTATCCCTCACTGCCTCTCGCAGTTTGGCCAAACTCATGTTAGTAGCTTCGAGAACACTGTCCAACCATCTCATCCTCTGTCGTCCCCTTCTCCTTGTGCCCTCCATCTTTCCCAACATCAGGGTCTTTTCTAGGGAGTCTTCTCTTCTCATGAGGTGGCCAAAGTACTGGAGCCTCAACTTCAAGATCTGTCCTTCCAGTGAGCACTCAGGGCTGATTTCTTTGATAATGGATTGGTTTGATCTTCTTGCAGTCCATGGGACTCTCAAGAGTCTCCTCCAGCACAAGATGTTGTTGGACTACAATTCCTGTCAGCTCCAGCCAGCATAGCCAATGGTCAGGGATGATGTGGGTTGTTGTCTAATAATGTCTTTGGGGCCATAGCTTCCACACCCTGGACATATCTGAATCATCTTTGGAGAGGTGGAGGGGTGGGTAGTCAAGAACATCCATCTTTTACATGCAGAATGCCAGCGGAATTCATTAATTACCCCAGTAATTGTCTTTATAGCTCCTCTTTCTCCATTTCTTCTACTGTTGCCATTTGCAATATATAAAAGCATGTCTGATGTGCTATTAAGTAGTTCAAACATGCCTATTTGCACCATCCTATAAATGTTGTCATTACATTTGTTTTTATAGTGGAAATACTTAATAGGTGCAAAGAAGCAGCAACTTGGTACTTTTTGTGAGCTGGCTGGTTTATATTCTGGAATAATACACTTTAACTCTGCACAGCGAGGTGAACAAGGTTTTGTCTGGCTTTGAGATTTTGTCTGAGGTGTTCGACCAATGGAACACAACAGTTACTGGCTTCCAAAATCATGTTGTGGTTCCTTCTGAGTTAATATGTTTTGGGGGTTTTAAATTTCCATGCTACATGAATATCTAATGTAAGGAGTGAAGAAGCCAGGGCCAACGGAGATTCCCCCTCCCCCCAAAAAATACATGTTAAACTTCTTCATGGCTTACAGGAAGCTCATGTTGTGTAAGTACAACTAAGTCTTAAATCAACAGCTATGCTTATCTTCTTTGAAAGTCCTTGATCTATGTCTGCAAGTCTGGTGGTGGTAGGTTGTCCCCCCCCCCCCCGGACAAGGAACAAATTACGGTAAATAGCTACATAGTGGGTTCCAGCTCTTCTGCATTCTACTTGTCTTGAGGGATGTCACTTGTCACTGCTATCATTTGTAAAAGAAAAATGGGGAGTCTCAAATTCTGTTTTGTTTTTCAGGTGTGAGGATATCTTGCTGAGCTCAGGAAATTGATATTTCCCCCAGTTTTATTTTACAGGTTGATGATACTAAGTTACAGGTCTGCAGGAGTTTGACAGTGGCTTCTGTCATAGCTCTTGGCTCTCCTGCGCCTTTTCTTAAACTTAATAAGTTTTAAAACTTACTGTGAGTCTGGGCACACTGCAGAGTGCAGTGCTGGTAAAACCTGATCCACTCAACATCTTAATTTTGCAGAGGCAGCTACATATATAAATTAGCATATGTGAAATTGTGCCATAGGACTTTGTCCTGAGTCCCTTAAGCGCCTAGTGATGCCCCTGCCTGTTGGTTTATGGCAATTTTTTATCTCTTAACTCCAGAAACCCGGCAAGGTTCAGGAGCTGTAGGGGGTGCTAACCTATGTTTGAGTGCCACCCACCCAATAAGGGTATCCTACCCATCTAAACTAACCAGCTGAATGCTTCTGGGATAGGGAGGAACTAACAGGTAGACCCTGACAGAGATTACTCCACTTTGCTCCACCCCCTGGTCTTGAAATATAGGGCAGTTTTGTGTGACCATGGGTAGCATGAGAATTTAATTCTGTGTTCTATTTTAGGCCATTCTTCCTACACAGGAAATGACCTCTGGATTTGTCTGCTGATAGTGTCCTTCCCACACCAAATTCATGGAAGCTTAAGCAATAAAATTGTGGCCTTGGGCTGTAGGAGTTTGTGTGCATGTGTTCCCTATGCTTTCTCTCCCTGTTGCAACTGCAAGTCAGTTTTAATTTTGTTGTAGCTTACTGTATTTAGTAGTAAAATTCCTCTGAACTTTTTTTGTCTCTTCTCCTCCCTCCCCCGCCTCAACACATATCCATGTTTTTGCTGAAATGCCTACCTGTGTACATTTTTGGTTCCTTCCTTCTCAGACAGGTCTTTCCTCCACTCCCCAGTGAAAACCTAGAACTGGTTAATTTCCTTGTCTATACTGGAAAGTGTTTTTAATTGCACATGGAAACACAACTTCTACAGTGTGAATGAATTTCTGAATTAACCAGTGCAAAAGTGTTATCAACAACTTTCCCCCAAAGTTCCACAGTGCCAGTTGTTGAACCATAATTTGCATTTTTCAAGCTGTATACATCTTAGCATCTGAAATGAAATGTGGTGACAACTCGCCAAATCTTAGCAATGTCATATCTTTGACAATGCTTCCTCCCTTCCTCCATCCATAGCTCCACAAATTTTGACTGGCCATCAAGATCCTGCTCCAAGGGCAAATATAATCTTTATCTGATGTCATATAGATCTCCCAAAGGCAGGAGCCTCTAAAATTCACAGCTGCCTTTAAGTTCTTGTTTGTGTTTTAATTAGTTTTGCATTTTCTGTTTTAAATTTTATATACACATACATGCAAACATGCACAATCACACAAACATATTAATTAAATGATAGCACTCATATAGGTACTTTTCAAACTAGTCACAATTATGGGGGCTGCTCTGCGGTGAATTTTAGCACTCAGAGCAGTACACCAAAGTCCAGCTCTGAGAAACAGTTATCACCCCTTCCTTTCCCTTCCCATACCAAGAGATGAGATTTCTGGGGTTTCAAAGCTCTTAGGAGTTCAATTTACATACAACTATGCAGTGCCTTCTTCTTTAACTCATTGGCATTCATCCTGCTGTTTATCTCTCTCTTCTACAATATACTGATAGCATCATGTTTTGGAATAGTTGGATAAAGTGTTATACATGGAAAGAAGTAGGGTCAAATAAACTGTTAAAACAACAAACCAAAAAAGAGATTATTATTTTTTTTAATTTTATTAAACAGCAAAATCATACACATAACTCAACAGAATACATAACAATTTCAAAACACACACAGAAAAGAAACACAAACACTTCTATAATTTAACAATACTAAAAGAATAATCCTAAAAAGAGGATCAAAAGACAAACGAAAAAAGGATAAAAGAGAGTGGGATTAGGAGGGGATGGGGAAAAGGAAGGGGGGAGGAAGAAAATAAAAAGGGGGAGAAGCAAAGGGGAAAGGGAAAAAAGAAAAGAAATAAGAAATCTACATTAAAATTACAACTTACAAAACTAATACAATATACAATATACAAATACATAAATTTGATTAAAGAGATTAAAGGGAGGGGGAAATGCAGTTTCAGATGTCAAGTGCTATTTTGTGTTTCTGTACCTTGTTGGCTTTAGATGTTAATGCTCATTGTCAGGATGCCTGTTTTGCAAATCTCATTGGCAGGAGTCCAATATAATGCATCATATTATTAAAAAGCAAATGCTCGTCTGTTTCTCAGTTAGTTTGCAATCATGGCCAAACCAGTCCCTCAAGGCAAAGGCTGTCCAGCATTCTTCATGTTTATTAGAGGAATACTCTAGTTGCCTTCAGCCAAAGAACTGGTTGGATAGCTCATATCTACAGTGAAATTTATCTGCTGCTTGACCTGCGTGGCCACTCTGCACTCTCCATCTTGCTCCTGGGCTTCGTCCAATCCTTGGACCTTCTTTAGAATATTTGGACTCCTTCCTAGTTCTCCAGCCTCCCTCACAAAGCTGCCTCTGTCCCAAAGGCCTGTGTGAAGTATAACTCCACCCAAACAGAAAAATACCTCATTCCCTCACGGAAGGTAGACGGTTTTATTATCCCATAAGCCATGGATGGGAAACCCTTAGCCCTCCAGATGTGATTGGACTCCATCCTCCCATCAGCCCAGCAACATCTGCCCTAAACAGATTTGGATGTTTATGGACATTTTATGACAGCCCATCAACTCAGCCAGTCTCTGTTAGTGTCTTTGCTACCACAAGCACAACAAATTGGAAGCCCTTAGAAACAGCAAGTTCAGCTTCCTGTTGTCAATGAGTCTGTCCCAGCTTACGTTTGTTTCAAACTCAGAACAATACCTTATAATGTTTCAGATTTCATAGCGAGGAGTGAGATACAAGCTTTAACAGGTTGAGACTTGTTACTCAGAAAGTAACTAGAGATTATATGTCTGCTTGCTATGGTACTGAATATACATATAGCTGTGAAATGGTGGTGGTGAGAATGATCTAGACTTCTTGCAAAGTATATCAGAGATTCTATTATTTGTATTATATTTGTATGATATATATATTTTTACTATATTTATAAGCAGCAAGTCCCACCCCCCACCCCCGTTTTCAAGTAAAGGCTATGAAACAATTCATTCTGTCCTTGTGCTGGAGTGAATTCACTCCAACAGTTACCTGTAAATTTTAGCCCTAAGTTGGCAGCAAAGCTCAGAACTCTGAATTAAAGGTTTTCCCATTCTTCCCAAGCAATGCCCAAGGCTTGTAAAGTTTTTTTGTGACAGTGGAGCAGCTGAACCAGTGGCAACCAGAAAACCAAACAGCTGATGTTTCAGATCAGGGAATAGCCAACTCCAGGCTATGTAATGCAGACTCCAGTCTGACTCTGTGTAAGGCAGCTTCCTACAGGTGAAACTCAAAAAATTAGAATATCGTGGAAAAGTCCATTTATGTAAGCAATTGTTTTCATTAGCCAATGGAGTTTAACATATGAGATAGACTCATGACATAGAAAGCGAGATATGTCAAGCCTTTATCTATATATATAAAATGCAAGTGTCTCTGCGTCCAGTCCGTGTGTCTCTGGGTTTGCGCTACTGCGCATGTGCCCCAGGGACACAGGGATTGGATGGAGAGAGATTGGGCCGCGAGCAGCGTCGGCAGTTGAAGCGGGCGGTTGAATCGGAACTCTGGCTCTCCAGAAGATTGGGGAAGCTGAGGAGGAAGGCCACGCTGCTGCTCCCGCCGCTACATTCTTCCTTGACATCCGCCGGCCTTGGGGAATTCTGACGGGAAGCTGCTGCTTCACTCAGCCTCAGCGTATGCCCCCTTGCCTTGGGGGGCATCATCCTGCATGCCCGCCGCCCTCTTGCCCCCTTCACACAAAAATGCCTCCCCAGGCAGGCCCCACTTCTCCCAAGTGTGGGGCAGCACCCGCCGCCCGGCCCCTTTCCAGCGCGCGGGGCTTACTCACCGGGACTCAGACACACGAGGAGGAGGACCAGCGCGAGCGCAGCCCACGAGAGCGCCCGCCGCCCGGGCACCATTTTGGCGGGAATCTCCTTCCGGCCGAGTTTCGCCTGGCGCTGCTCTCTCCCTTCGTTTGCAGGGAGAAAACCGAGAGGCGGCTGGTGCTCTGGACGCGGGGAGGAGCCGAGGAGGGTCTTGGGCCGGAGGGGAGGGAAGGAGGGAGCGCGCGAAGCAGCGGGCAGGGCGAGCCAGGGGCTGGCGGAGAGGCTGAGCTGGGGGCGCGGTGGGCGAAGCGACTGCAGCCCACCTGGGTATGCATGGACGTTGCCCAGCATCCGTAGAGGAAGGGGGGGAGAGAAAGAACCGCTCGGCAGGGTGTTTGTGTGTGTGAGAGAGAAGGGGATTTGTGAAGCAGCAAAGCGGCAGCTGGTGTGCTTCCCACATTCCAGATGCGTTTCGTTTGGTCGCTTCGGAGCCACCTGCTCAAAGCTCATAAAGGTTTGCATAAAGGTTGTGCGACACCTGCTGCTTATTGAGCATGTATGCTGGGGTTGTTATCATAGGAGCCAACTTCTTGGGGGCCGAGGTCCCTGTCCCCCCCTTGAGATATTTGAGGGTGCTTGCCCCCGACCACAAGATGATGGACACTGCCATTCAAATCATAATAATAAAGGTAAAGGACCCCTGGACGGTTAAGTACAGTCAAAGGCAACTATGGGGTTGCTATGGGGTCTCACTTTCTAAACACCCCCCCCCCCGACAAAAAAGAAGAAATATTTTTAAAAACTGAGTTTTTTTAAAAAAAAATCACCACATATGTTCTAGCGCCCGTTATTTTAACGGGCTGAAACCACTAGTTTGTTATAATTGTGATGATTATGGCATCCAGCTGATGAAAACCCCAAAGTTGAAATTGTTAATTTGGGGTTCTCATCAGCTGTTCGCCATAATCATCACAATTATAACAAATAAAGGCTTGACACATCTCACTTTGCATGTCATGAGTCTATCTCATATATTAGTTTCACCTTTTAAGTTGAATTACTGAAAGAAATTAACCTTTCCACGATATTCTAATTTTTCGAGTTTCACCTGTATGTATGCCACATCTCCATGACCTTGCAACTAATCAGTCAAAAGTGTAATAATAACAGTAATAATAATAATGATAGTTTATTATTTATACTCCACCCATCTGGCTGGGTTTCCCCAGCCATTCAGGGCGACTCCCAACCGAATATTAAAAACACAATACAGCATTAAACATTAAAAATTTCCCTAAACAGGGCTGCCTTCAGATGTCTTTTTAAAGTAACTTAGTTGCTTATTTCCCTCTGCCTGGTTCCCTGTAACCTCACTTCTTGCAGTGAGGGAACCGCCAGAAGGCCCTCGGTGCTGGACCTCCGTGTCTGGGCTGAATGATGGGGGTGGAGATGCTCCAAGTATACAGTGGTACCTCGGGTTAAGTACGCTTCAGGTTAAGTATGCTTCAGGTTAAGAACTCCGCTTAAGAACAGAAATTGTGCTCTGGCGGCGTAGCGGCAGCAGGAGGTCCCATTAGCTAAAGTGGTGCTTCAGGTTAAGTACGCTTCAGGTTAAGAATGGACCTCCGGAACGAATTAAGTAGCCTACTTAACCCGAGGTACCAGTGTCTGAGGCTGTTTAGGGCTTTAAAGGTCAGCACCAACACTTTGAATTGTACTTGGAAACGTACTGGGAGCCAATGCAGGTGTTATATATGGTCTCAGCGGCCATTCCCAGCCACCAGTCTAGCTGCCGCATTCTGGATTAATTGCAGTTTCCGAGTCACCTTCAAAGGTGTAGGTAAGATAGGTTAGGAAAGTGGTGATGTCGTATTAGGCCCAGGCTTTCATTTTTACTGGGGTCATAGCAATTAAAGGCTACTTAAGGAGTCCTTCTAAGTAACATTTTTGCAACGAAGGTGATAAATGAGAGCCTAGCTACCAAGCAGGAAAGCTGCCATTTCCTGTTGGTGCTACATTTTCTTTTTTTCTATAGTCAAAACAAAATAAAATAAAAAATTCCTTCCAGTAGCACCTTAGAGACCAACGAAGTTTGTTCTTGGTATGAGCTTTCGTGTGCATGCACACTTCTTCAGATATCTTTTTTTCTATGTTCCTCTACTATCCTTTTATAACATGGGTAGGCAAACTAAGGCCTGGAAGCCGGATCCGGCCCAATCGCCTTCTAAATCCGGCCCGCGAACAGTCTGGGAATCAGCGTGTTTTCACATGAGTAGAATGTGTCCTTTTATTTAAAATGCATCTCTGGGTTATTTGTGGGGCATAGGAATTTGTTCATCCCCCCCCCCAAAAAAATATAGTCCGCCCCCCCCCCAACAAGGTCTGAGGGACAGTAGACCGGCCCCCTGCTGAAAAAGTTTGCGGGCCCCTGTTTTATAACCTCAGCCAATGTTAAGAGGGCTTGTCCTGCAGGATTGGTTACAGTCTTGTAAAAAGATGGTTCCATGTGCTTCCAGCTATTTTATTGTAAACTGTTATCTGAAAGTTTTAAAGTGTCTTAAAATAGCTTCTAAAAAGGTCCTGTTCAAATGTCAGTGCTAGTGCTTATGTAGCCAAAAAGGCACCACCCACGCACAGGAAAATGCCATGATTTGCAGAAGTACAAAAATCTGGTGGGGGGGGGGGAACCTAGTCAGAGTGGGGGACAGAAGAAGCCAATAGGAACCCAATGTGTTCAGTGACCATGGAAAGTTGACCGTTGAGGGTGAAGCAAGGGAGGTGGATGGGAGAGAGGAATGGAATGGCATATCATGTAGGAAGGCAAGGCTGGCTGGCTGGCTTGAACACTAAACAGAAATTGTGACATGCTGCAACATCACGTTGCAGATCCCAATTGTAGAGAAATGTGCACATTCACAATTCTTACATCTGTATTTTTTTAATGTTTATCCAGTGCATTCAATGAGTGTTAATAATTGTCTCATCTCTTGAGTTTTAGGAGTAAGGAATAGATTCATTGCAACTTGTTTTGCTGATAGAATTATAGAATTGTGGAGTTGGAAGGAACCTTAAGGGAAATGTTTCCCAGATTCGTTCTACTGTGGGTGTTCTATGAGGGAGAAATGTATACAGTATGCATGCTACAAAGAGAATATAAATTGAACACTGCCTGTGTTCAAGAATACATGGGAGACCCTTAAAAAAAAAACCTCTTTTAATGGGTATGTACACACTTTATTATGGCTACTGGGTTTTAGAATGCTGAATGCTGGTTAAACCGGAATTAATTTCTTCCCACATTATAATGTAATATGAATACATATTGCCAAAAACTATATAGCCATATAGACTCTTCTTTTTTTGGAATTAAATCCTCCCATTCAGTAAATTTAAAAGCTTCCTCCTTGTGAAACAAAAGCAGTCTTTTACATGAGGTTGCTCTATTTACATATTCAAAAATCCTGCTTTTCGAAAGCAGTTCTTCTTTCAAGGCTTGCTTGTTCTATCCAGAGTTCCAGGCAGAAGCAGAAATGTTTACATAACTGTCCCTGTCAAATGGAATTTTTTACTATACAGCATCCTACACTTCCACCACAGCCTGTTTAACATGGACCAGGGTCAAAACCTGAAAGGCACAGAAGAATGCGCAATAAGCAAGATGTCAATGAATGAACTAAGCCTTCATATTTTGAAAAGGAGGCTCTGATGTAGGAGTAGCAAACTCAGCAAGACTTTTCAGCAAATGAATAAAAAGAGGAAGTGGGAGTTTGCTGCCAACCCCCAAACTCTGTCCTCTGTAGCATGGCATTAGTATGCTGAACAGTTGCAACAATTTCAATATATATATGTGTACGTATGTATTGTGTGTGTATGTGCGTGCGCACGCGTCAAATATGGTGCAGTTAAGAGTAGATGAAAGCAAACTGTTTGCCGCATCAGCTTGGTTCACATGATACAGTAAACTATAGCTTACTGGAATTGTGCAGGCTCCCAGAGAGCAGAATTAAAGTTGGTTGGAGCTTGTGGTTAATGAGTGAGTTTTAAGCATAGGCCTGGATTCAGACGACTCACTATGCCAAATCTGGCATCGCTCAGTGCAGCATGGGAGCAAAAAGGACCAGAGAGGGAGCAGAACAGATGTGAGCTCGTCTCTGGGAGCCTGCATGTTTGTACAATCTTGGTAAACCATACTTTGGCTTGCCATGTTGTGAGAACCCATCCATAGTCCCTGCTGTACAATACCTAGGCATATGTGGTTACTTTTTTCCATACCTGTGGTTCCAGAGAAATAGTATTTCTAGCAAGATACAGCTCACCCAGAGACTTGAAGCCCCATGTACTTAGCATAGCCATGCAGGATTTCTTCAATAGGAATATTTGCTAAGTGGGTAGTCTGCTTTCACTCAAAATAACAGGACAGTGCACTTGCTTCTGTTTCCCACAGGATTTTCAATCAACAATAGTCCCTTTCAAATACTTTATATGCAATCTGTATTGTACATCTCTATTTTTCCCCTTTATTTTATTATCTGCCAACTACAGGTTCATGGCACATAAATGAGATTCCACACTGAATAGAATGAGGATTTGGTCCTGGGTTGCTGTGAATGTGGAAGCGAATTTGAAATAACATGCTTGGGGAGAGAGCTCCTGGGTTCAAATCCTGCTCGCAGGTTTCCCACAGTCGTCTGGTTTGGTCACTATGAGGAATGAGAACAGGATATGCTGGACTAGATGAGCCATTGGTCTGATCCAGCAGGCTCTCATTATGTTCTGTATATCAGGGGAAAACAGCAAAAAGCTACACAGTGCCAAAAATGAACATATAAATTAGTCCTAGGATAGCCAACTGTTTTCAGCATCTTGGGGAGCGTGGTAATCTCAAATATTGTTTTTGCAAATGTTTTTTAATCTGTTAAATTAGTGTAGAATAATAATATTCCAAATAATATTTCAGATAACTGCTTGCACTTAGGAAGTAGTATTGAATTAAGGTTTGTGGTAAGTTGGGGTGGGGGGGGTGGGGTGTATATACCTATATGAAAAAAGGTTTAAATTATTAGTGAATTCATGACTGCTACATTCTACCGCACTCTATTGATATTTTAAGTGCATGTTGCTGATAATTAGTTTCTATAAATTACAGTCACAGATGTCAAATCTGCAGTATTGCATTGGTGGTTCTTATTACAAATTATTGGTGGTACTTATTACAAATTAATCTTATCATTTGATAAGCTTATCTTCATTGATTGATATTGTGTCCACATTATAGCAGAGCTAGTACCGGTTCCATGGTTGAATTGTGGGAATTGATTCATGCAATATATCAGTTTCATGTGCTGGCTGTTACCACTGATAAAATGTTCATGTGAATAGGCCTCAAACAACGGTACATTTACCATCCAGATCTTATTCCAAAGCAAAAGTAGATTTTTACCATGCATTCCCAGTTTGTAAAAAACTGTATTGTGCTAGTTCTATTTGGTTACAGCAAGACATAATGCAATTAGGTTTTATTTACATGAACTTCCTGTATGTGGCCCCAAATTTATATACAGAGTATTGGTATGTGGAGCAGATGCACCCTTTGTGAGTATTTTGTGATGTCAACAGGCTTTATTTCCAGACTAGCTTGTACTGCCCATATACAGTAAGTATCAAGCATGGGAATAAAGACTTAGGTTTCCCAAAAGCCATCTTGCTGGGATCTTGTTCTCCATATGTTTTGGACTACAATGCCCATCACCCTGATCATTGGCCGTGCTGCCTGGGGCTAATTGGCATCGTAGTACTGTACAAAATAACCAGAAAGCATACCAGTGCATTGTGATAAACAGTAATAACACTGCCTGTTTTCACAGAACTCTAGTGACTTGACAGTTGAACCCATTATGTGACCAATCTGGATAATACATGAGAGTGACTTTAAAAATGCAATGTTTTGTGAAGCAGCAGAACAGAAATTCTGGAAACTGGTGAATATCCTTAAGCTTTGTGCCCCTCAAAAGGGGCTCTTGGGAACACTCTGTGAAGTGGCCAGTGAATTTTCTTCAGTTCTTACACATCTGTGCTTTTCTTTTTCTGGTGTATTTTCCTGTAAAAATTGAGTTTGTGCTTTTAACTCATAAAGTACTGTAACATGTTGGGGAAAGTTCTAAATGTGCAGAAACCTGTGTATAATTCTACCATGAGAATGCATTCGTGTTTTCAGTCCACTTCCAGAGAGCCCGCCTGTAAATTCTATTAAATTTCACGTCGGCCCACACACACATTCTTCTAATTCCGGTTTAGCAAAGCTTGGTAACTCTTTCCTTTTCAGGTTCGCAAAGAGTTGTGCAATCTGTTCTTCCATTGCCTAACTGTTAATAATTGGAGGAAAGTGACCAAGTTAAATAGCGTAGGGAATGCGTTAGCAGTTGCCACAGAAACAGCCGTCCAATATAAATATCTTATTGCTCTTCTATTTTATCATCTGTTTTCAGGGCAGTTTAAGCTGCTGGAACAAGACCGTGATATTAAGGAGCCAGTGCAGTATTTTAACAGTGTGGAGGAGGTGGCTAAAGCATTTCCTGAACGAGTTTACGTCATGGAGGAAATAACATTCAACGTTAAGGTAGCCCCTAAACTAATATTTATCCCTAGTGAAATGGTTTATGGTTAAACCCTTTTTATATATACATGGCAGTTGAGCAATTGTGCTCCGTGGGAGAAGTAATTTTGGGTTGCTGAGTTGTCTTAGTCTGATGGTATTTAAACTGCAACTTACTGTGTACATTTCCCCCAAACTCATGCTGAAGTGTCTGTGAATCAGTGCAAGATATATACGAAGACTTTAAAAAGAGGGCGCCACCTTCAATAAGCAATGTTCTTTTCCGATCTGTTTAAATGCCTCCAAATTTTAGACAGAGATTCTTTTGTTGTGCACTCCCCTTCCCTCTCCCTCCCCTCCGACCCCTTAGATTTTAATTGGTGAGGGAGCAGCTGCTTCATTCACTCCACAGAATGTCTTAGGCTACATAGGGGCTGTATGGACTATTATTGAAACCCCTCAACACTGGTGAAGATTATCAGCATTTACATGGAAACAGAAAGGACTAATGATTCCTTGATCTAAAATCTATGCAGCAGCCACGAGAAATAGCACGATTCAAATGAAATGTTGTTGCTTTTTTCTTTAAGCCCTGCAAATAGGGAGGCCATAGCACTGTTAAACAAAGTAATGTCAGAAACTACTACCCACATGATTTCCGACTGCAGTGTGTAGACTGTGCCTCTCTCTCTCTCTCTCTCTCTTTCTCTTTCTCTTCCCAATCTTGTATGTTAGAGGTCGGCGAACTTACCAGGCCTTGGGCCGGTTCCTCCAGTGCCGATTGCGTGGCGGGCTGGAGGACGGGGGAGCGTGCGCCCATATGCATGCGCCCACGCTATTTCCAGCGCTCTTCCGGGTCGACGGAGTGCCAGAAATAGCTTGTGTGCATGTGCACGGTCTCCTCAGACCCGGATGTGCCTGGAAATGATGCTTGCGCATGCACAAATGCTATTTCTGGCGCTGTTCCGGGTCGGCGGAGTGCCAGAAATAGCTTGTGCGCATGCGCACGGGCCGCCTCAGACCCAGAAATGCGCCGGAAATTATGCTTGAGTCTGCGCACAAGCTATTTCCGGTGCTCCGCAGATCCAGAAGTTAGCAGCCGTGCCGGTAAGAGCGGGCGGCGGGGGTCACCGTGGGGCGGATAACTGAGTCCCACGGACCGTCTCTGGCCTGCGGACCTTAGTTTGGAGATGTCTGGTCTTAGCCATTTAGAATGACCTCTAGCAGTTTCCATGTTTGTTCTGGATGTACCTTAACGGTTAAATGCCACAAGCTTTTTCCTGTTGCCACAATCACTTTAGAAGAGTAAGTAATTGTTTTCTAAGGAGGTGCACATACTGCATGGGCCTATCCAAGATGGTAGTCTATCACTGTGTAAGGGCAGTAGCTCAATGGTAGAGCACGGGTTTACATGCAGGAAGTTCCAGGTTCAGTCCCTGGCACCTCCAAGTAGGACTGGAAAATGTTCCCAGTCTGTGAAACCATAGAGGGCTGCTGCCGCCAGTCTAGAGTAAACAGTACTGAGCTACATGGATTGATGGGTTGTTTAAGTACAAGGCATAGTTCTATGTTCCTATGTACTTTGGATGTGGCTATGTATGCTTGACCTCTCATTTGAGCAAGTTCATCTATAGTCAAGATAACGTTATTAATATTCAGGAAAATTTGAGAGGAGGGTGTAACATCTAAGTCAGAAAGTTAAGCATGTTAGAATTGGACTCGGCCCTGTTGATCTTCATGTTTATCCCCCACCCACCCACACACACAAGTTTAGAGAAAAAGCCAAGTAAGTCCCATGGGAGTTCTAAATGGTACTAACTGGGAGATCTCCTGCTAGGATCTCTTGGGTTATGTCTGTACAACACACAACACACAAATCTGTGTACATTGATTCTATATTAGATGTGGAACAGAACAGCATACTCTGCACTTTGGGAGATTATAAAGGTAAAGGTACCCCTGACCGTTAGGTCCAGTCGCAGACGACTATGGGGTTGTGGCGCTCATCTCGCTCTATAGGCCGAGGGAGCTGGCATTTGTCCGCAGACAGCTTCCGGGTCATGTGGCCAGCATGACTAAGTTGCTTCTGGCGAACCAGAGCAGTGCACGGAAACGCCGTTTACCTTCCCGCCGGAGTGGTACCTATTTATCTACTTGCACTTTGACGTGCTTTCAAACTGCTAGGTGGGAGATTATAATGACCACTAATATGTCTGTGTTGGTATTCACACACTGAACTTATGTTATCATATTTGTGCAATGATTAATTAGGAGTATGTAACTTCCCCAAGCTGCAAGAGCACTGTTTCCCCCTGTTTTGAAACTGAAGTATTCATGGTGGTTTGATATAAATTGCAGGTGGACACTATATTTTTAGCAAAATAAAAATTGTCATAGCCATTTGGGCATTTTCTAGGTAGAAAATTTGTCTTCTCCAGCCTGGGTTTTACAGGTCCTGATATTTAAGGCATGAGAGGTGCACAGTGAACACCTTTACAAGTATTATAAATATATTGTTTTGTCCTCATGAAAGTCCTGTAAGATAATATAGGCAAAGGTATATTATTTCATCACCTGCTGTCTGAGCCTTTTAACTGGCAGTGGCAGGGATTGAACCTGGGAATGAGCCACAGTCCCTCAGCAAATCACAATTTGAGGGTCCAGAACAGCCTTTCTCAACCTCAGGTCCCCAGATGTTTTTGGCCTACAACTCCCATCATCCCTGACCACTGGTCCTGCTAGCTAGGGATGATGGGAGTTGTAGGCCAAAAACATCTGGGGACCCAAGGTTGAAAATGGCTAGTCCAGATTGTAACACCTGAACATGGCAACTATTGTTCAAGATAGAAATGGAGAGCTCCTGCCAAGATGATACTAGGCTAGTGAGACAAATAGTTTGACCTGATATAAGACAGCTTCCTCTTTGCTCATCAAACTATAGTTTGCAATCCTGGTTTGGAGGGATTAATTAAACCACAGTTTGCCAGTTAGGATGTCACAGAAAACTGGTCTGAGGAAACCATGTCTTCTTCTCAAGGTACAAGTGAGAAGGAAGAATCAGTTTTTCTCATCACCTATTCTTGAACCACATTCTAACCAAATAATTTGAAGAACCAGGAACGTGATATCTGAACACAGCTAAATTTCCAGTGATCAAACTTATGGTGAAACCTTCCTGTTTGGTCTGCCCTTTATAATCACCAGAGTTGTTAGGAGCTAATTTTCCCACACTGGAAGGCTATATTTGGATGTAGAAAATCTAGCTTCAGATCCCATCTCAACTGTGAAGTTTCTTTGGTGACTTTGGACCTGCCTTTATCTCTCAGCTTATACTATCTCACAGGTTTTGTCATGTGGCTAAAATATGATGACCTCATGAATAGCAGCCCTGAACCCCTTGGAGGAACAGAGGGCTACAAATGCAGCCAATACATCAAGTTAATAGGGTTGAGTTAGGTGTTAAATCTGAGGCCAAGACTCAAATCTGCCAGTTAGTCAAGCCAATATGTGCATCCTATATGTGCAGAAGTGGCTAGCCTTTGGCCTTCCAGATGTTAATTGGACTCCAACTCCCTGACCACTGGCAATGCTAGCTGGGGCAGATGTGAATCGGACTCCAGCAGTACCTGGTCCCCCATCCCTGCTCTAGTGCGATGCCCGAATCACAAAACTAGCCAGGTGGGAATCAGTGACATGAATTTATAATTTAAGTTACTGAGTGTTCACCAATTCCACATCTCTCTCTTGAAAGCAGAACTTGGGGCTGCAAGTTTTAAACACACACACTCCTTCCAGCATAGTGGCAGAAGAAAATGGACTGGAGCCTCCTGATCCTGGAGGTGGTAATTCTCTGATGAAAAAGGGAAAAGTTGTTGAGGATTCTTACCCAATAAGCTAACTGCAAGATAATTCAGGTTCTCAGGGTAAAGCTTCAAGTCCATGAATGCAAATATTTTCAGTACACTGAAGCATTACTTTGTTGATGCAAAATTGAATCCAATCTGTCTGCGAGGTAGTCTCATACAGTTTGCCTCGAGACCAGCAAGGGGCCCTAATCCCAAATTCAGCTCTAAAAATGTGTTTCCAAATGTATGGGGAAAGAGGAGGCTGGAAACTGCACAGTAAGGCAACAAAAGGAGTTATTCTGCAGCTGAGACTCCAGCGTGGGAGGGAGGAAGCAGAGGAGTCAGACCAAGCACACTGGGACCTTGATCTCAAGTTGTGACCACACTACAAACACTTTCAGAACGCTGGAAGGTATTAATAGAGGTCTTTGACCATTGCAATATAATGCGGAGGTGGTGGCAATGAATGCACATCATCACTTCTTCTGAAGTCTGTTGTGTGTACCACCACAAAAGGAGGAGATCCGGATATGAGGGTGTGCTCATTAATGCCATTGGCAAGCCAGAGGGTGGAAATCCTAGACAAAGCAATTAGCACTGCAGTTCTGAGCTACAGTTCCCCTTGGCATTTCTAAGCCCAACTTGACTGTGTTTGTCTTTAGATAGATAGCAGTTGTAGCTTAAGCTGGAGAGGAGTTGGATGCCATGAAGCATAGTTTAGAAGAAACTTTGCAAATGTCATTTTTCTCTACCTAGTTAATGTACTTATTGTTAGATGTTTTAAATACTGTTTAGGAAATTAGGTTTCCCTGATACCTAGCATTTTATTTCAGTTCATTATACACACTGCTGTGAAGCCATAAGATAAATTGCTGCAGTCACTTAATAGCTGGCTGAGCCTGATATCTGTGGTAGTGCAGAACTGTATTTGAACTATGTCAGAAATTACTAATTTATAATCCTTTGCATATCTCTTTTGTCTCTGCTGTTAATAAATGAAAGTGTAAATGAACACCTTTTTATGTGCACCTTTGCTTCCGAATAACAAAGCTGACATGGAATTACTGCTCTAAGCAAGGGACTTTGTCTTCAGGTGTTAAACTTGAGCAGCAACAGTCTTGCCCACCCTGTCAAATGTGCAGTACAAGGACTTGCATATCTTTGCATTCAGATGTGTGTTGAGTTCATATATATCCCCACAGAGCAAGTGTGCAAGCTGCCTATTCACACATGACATAGACCTTGCAAAAAGAGGAATCAGGGGCCACTGATTTCTCTGTTGCTTCTTGTTTCTCATGTGAGATGTGTGTAATGCAAAAATGTGAGGAGAGGGGAGTGTTCTGCACAGTTCAGAGTGTTCTTATCTCCAGTTGATATTACTAAACTAAATCCCATCTTGGAAGTCTACAACACACAGGATATCTGTCTTCAATGAATATTGTATTTCTGTAGGAAAAGGTGTACAAAACATGTGAGGGCTTTTTGAAGGGGGGGGGGACACTCCACATGCCTGTTCTACCATGTCTATGTTTAATTAAAAAGACTAATGTGTCCAAAATGCCCCTTCTCCTTGCAGCACTGATGTTCATGGAGCAAAAAAGTCTTATGTGAAGCAGCTCTAGAAGTGTGTGAATGAGAGAGAGAGAGAGAGAGAGAGAGAGAGAGAGAGAGAGAGAGAGAGAGAATAGTTAATCACGGTGTGAAATCTACCATTCTTTAATATTAATGTTTCATAATACTGCCATGGCATTGGCCTGAATTGTGAATGAGTATCACGTACAGGGAAATCCTGATTGTTTCCTAGATTAGCTCAATTGAGGATGTGTAGATAACACAGCATTTGAATTACTTCCTCTTGGGAAACTCTGAAAGTGCAATACTAGCCAGGCATGCTGTTCATGCCAAAGTATTCAGCTTTAAGCACATGCATAAGATGCATCTCCTCCAGTTTTGTCAAGTTGTTATTCACACTTAGCAGGGGCTTTGAGTGTTTTTGAAGGTAGACATGCACTAGCAGAACAACACTTGCACCACTGGAAAGCTCTTTGAAAAAAGTTTGGACACCACTGCTCTAGCATAAAATGCCAGGTCTCCTATAGCTACCAGGTGAGTTGTTAATTATGGGGTAGGGTAAAAATCACACAAACATACATACATTCAAAAACACTGGAGGGAGTACTGAAACGGATTGGGGGGAAAGGCCATCATTCTTGTCCTATCTTATGAATTCAAGGTGAGTTTATAATATATTCTTAGTTTTCTTTTTCACATTCCTGTGTAATATGTTAAGCTTGACAGTAACTTGCCTAAAGCTACTTAGATGAATATTATGGCTCAGCAGAGATTTGAACCTGGATCTTCCATGACCAAACCTGGCAACCTTTTTTTTGGAGTGGGGGAGGAGAAATGTATTTTCCTATTGGGAAAAGTATAAGTTATTTGTGATTTCATAACTCTGGCAATGTGTTTGTGGGAGGTATTGTGAACTCAATATTTTTGCTCAGTAAATAGGAAAGGGTTGACAAAGGACTGGAGAATGTATCAAGAGCTAAAAGTCTGTAGCCCATTTGTTTAGTTTGTGTGGATGTAATTAATGTTATTATTTTGAATTACATGAATATAGTGGGTGCCTGAACACGTCCGATGGGTTTGTTCTGTTCCTTCTGCATTCCATTTGTGCAATTTCCAGTGTGACTGGAAGGAGTGGTTCTTAGGGCTGATCATCAGATTGGGATCTCAGTCTACACTTAACTCAGTAACAAAAAGAGCCGATGATTTTAGGTGGTACTCTGTTTATGTGTGGAAATGATGCTTTCACACATGCCATTACTAGCTCCATTCCATTTCTTATTTATTAGCTTATATTTATTTCTTATTTTTAAATTTATGAATCTCCTTCCATATAAGTCTCAGGGTGATTTCCAATCATACAATAAGAACAGGTTTAAAAAGCAATTGAGAAAAACAACTAAAATTAAATTAAAAACATTTTTTTAAATTTTTTCCTATTTATTAGTATATTTACCGTATAACCCATATTTTCTCCAAGGAGTCAAGGTGGCATACAGAAATATGGTTCTTCCACTCCCCATTCTATCTTCACAAGTACTCTGTGGGGTAGGATAGACTGAGAGACAGTGACTGGCGCAACGTTGCCCTGGGATATTCATGGCTGCATGGGGATTTGAACCTTGGCCTCCCAGGTCACAGTCCAGTGCTTTAGCCACTACACCGCACAGTACAAATACACACCCAAGGCTGAGACCTAAGAAAACCTAGCCTTCCCCACATCCAGCTGAAGAAGCTTGCCTCTGACGCTCTTAAAGAGTGTAGACCAGAAAAGTGGCAATCTTTCTATGAAATTGCCAAGTTTCATCAAGGGGAGGCAGGCTCTGCAACCTAACTTGTGCATTCAGTATTGCTCACTCCTGATTCTCTGTGACTCTTGGTTCAGCCATGTAGCTTGCCACTTGGCTACTTGCCTTGGGATAAGCTGCAATTCCTCCAGGCCATGATCAGTCCCAGTAGTAAGCTCTACCTATCACCTTTCCTGCAACAATAGAATTTGACTGTTTCCTGGGCTTAGGAAACACTAGCATTTGTAGCCCAACTCTGTGTCATCTTCACTGATAGCAATTGTATAGTCTCCTTCATGTTTTAACCTACACACACACACACATGAGTATTCAACCATTGTAGTACTCCATTATGTCCTTGAAGCACAGATCCACAGCGGAACTATAGAGGCTGCCTCAAGCCAGAAAAGAGAAAGAATGCAGCTGGCAGCTGCCATACTGCAGCACTGCCATTCCCTAGTTATGGGAGTGGGATGAAAAATTCAGCAAAGTCAGAGTGACTCAGTCCTAATTTGCAAGGCTTTGCGGGGGGGTGGTCTTGTTGTTGTTGTTTAGTCGTCTTAGTCATGTTTGACTCTCCGTGACCCCATGAACCAGAGCATGCCTTGGAAACTCTCACTTTCTTCTCAAAGCTTCTCCTTTTTTATGTCCATAGAGTTCCTTCTCCAGGTGGATCACATTTAGTCTAAACTCTCGGCTATGACCTGTCCGTTTTGGGTACCCCTGCACGGCATAGCTCATAGCTTCTTGGAGTTATTCAAGCCCCTTCGCCATGACAAGGCAGTGATCCATGAAGGGGGGAGGTCTTACTCGGTTCAAATGTTTGGTTTCCCTACTTTAATTGCATTGGTTTTATTCTTAGGCTGGGTCATAATTTTTTCCAAGATATGTCAGAATTGCTTGTATACATACAGATTCATAGTATTTCATATTCAGTAAAGAAATGAGGTTTGTTGTAGAGGAAATTTAAATAAGACATTTTAAATACACGTTGATCCCTTATCTGCAGTTTCAATAATTTTTAATTGGTTGTTTCTGCAGCTGTTGCTTTTATGCTTCATGTTCAAAATGGCTTATCTGGGCATCTCTTAAATTTTCTGTGCTACAGGTGGCTTCGGGCGAATGCAACGAAGACACCGAGCTTTACAACATCACCCTCTGCACGGGAGACGAGCTGACATTAATGGGGCAAGCGGAAATCCTCTATGCAAAATCTTCCAAGGAGAAGTCGCGGCTCAACACCATCTTCAAGAAAATCGGAAAGCTCAATTCCATCAGCAAGCTGGGCAGAGGCAAGATGCCGTGCCTTATCTGCATGAACCACAGGACCAACGAGAGCATTAGCCTGCCTTTCCAGTGCAAGGGCCGCTTCAGCACGCGCAGTCCCCTGGAGCTGCAGATGCAGGAGGGAGAACACACCATTCGCAACATCGTAGAGAAGACGCGGCTGCCCGTGAACGTGACTGTGCCGAGCTCTCCGCCGCGAAACCCTTACGACCTGCATTTTGTCCGCGAGGGGCACCGCTACAAGTTTGTCAACATTCAGACCAAGACTGTGGTGGTTTGCTGTGCGCTGCACAGTAACAAAATCATTCCCATGCACTTCCCTTTGCATTTGGCTCTTCCAAAGTTCACGCTCCCCGAAAGCCTTGTGAAAGGGGAGGTGGGCCATGAAGCCTTTGTCAAGCACTGGTTCAATCTCTGCGAAGAGCAGTTTGACATAGACGAGTATTCCCGCGGCGTGAGAGATGTGAAGGCCGACTGGAATGAAGAGTGCAAAAGTCCGCAGAAAGCCCGGCCCCACAGCCACAACCACATGCCAAACTCTCTTAGCTACGCTCGGGACGAGTTGACGCAATCATTCCACCGCCTCTCGGTTTGCGTTTATGGAAACAACCTCCATGGAAACAGCGAGGTGAACCTTCACGGCTGCAGGGACTTGTGCAACGAGTGGGCTTTATTCTCCCATGATGCCCTGCAGTGCCAGGACTCTGGCGATGGCAGCAGCGACTACCTGTTCCCTGAAGTTTGTGAAGAATCGTTGTGTTTACCTACCAAACCGGAACTTCCTTATGAGGAACTGTGGCTGGACCAGGGGGGTGGGAAAATGAGTGATCAGCCTCTCACTCGCTCACAAAGTGAGAAGAACAAATGTGACAGCTATAGGAGTTCTTTCCGGTCCAAGTGCGGCAATTCTTCTCTTCCGGCACCTGGACCTTTAACAGTAACATCAAAATCTCCAGAAGTTTCCCTACCTCCACCACCTGTGCCTCCTAAATCAGAAGCAGTAAGTCATGGTCTTTCTTTTTTCTAATAAAGATGGGTGATGGTAGGTTCAGATCATAAACTTGAAAGTGTTGATCTGGATAATGGGGTGTACTTGATTTCCTGACCCAGGATTACAAGTCCTACTGTCATAATTGTGAATTCAGATGCTTTGAGATCCCCCAAATCTTCTGCAAAAAGAATTATTTCCTCAATTAGCCAATACCCATTTCATAGTTCTTGAAGACTTAAGTACAATTCTGTAGATATCTACTCGAAAATATGCCTCACTGAGCTCAGTGGGTCTTAACTCCCAATAGGATGGGTATAGGATAGCAGCTTTGATGTTCATTCCCCCCACCTTCTAGAGTCTGCACTTTTCTAATTGGTTTGGAAGTAAACCACATTTGAGAACAGGATTTTATTGCATCCACAAGTGGGGGGGGGAGATGTTTCCCTGTAGAGCATGTATTTTTCTATGCATTGTGCAACTTCACATGTAAAATTGAATGGAGAAATGTTTTTTTGCTATGCAAAGAATTTTTGCCATTTTCAATGGTAAAATGAAACTCAATGTTGAATGAATATGTCCTCCCAAGAACAAAAGGTTACCAACTTGGAACCTGCATAATGCTCCTGGGGAAGAAGGAAAATGGAGAAACACTTGAGTGGTGGAAATTGACTTAGCAAATTGAACAGGCAGGTTTGTTTGTATTTTTGGTTGTTTTTTTTTAAAGGGGTCTCTATATTGCAAACCGTAAGTATTCCATGTAATACTTTGCATCAAGGAACAGTATGATTAAAATTGCATTAGAGATGAGCGTATGTCTGGTGTATGGGTCAAAAAATAATAGGCCCTGAATGGAAAAATCAGCAGTAGAAATCAATAAAATGGTGGAATTAAATAAAATATGGTGTAGAGATAGACAATGGTTTTAAGGACTCTTTTTTGGCAGCGTACATTCATGTGTTTTTTTTTGTCCCAACGTTTACTCTCATCAGACAGATTTTTGAAAGTATGCAAAATGCTGCAAAACGGAGGTGAAACGGAGGTGAAAGTATGAACAGAAAACTAGTCCAAAACTAGGTCTGGATCAGACCCTAAGCCTATCTAGGCCTGCATCCTGCCTCCCACACTGAATAACCTATGCCTGTAGGAAGGCAGCAGGCAGGACATGAGAACAATGGCTTTCTCCCACTGTTGTTCCCCAGTATGCTGCCTCTGATGCTGGAGCTAATACATAACCATCACGACTTGCAGCCATTGATACTTGTATCGTATCCTGAATCTCCCACCATTTGGTGTCATTGGTTGGCTCCAGTTTTTAATATGAGGAGAGAAACCTTTTTCTCTATCCACTTTCCACACACCATTTTATCTCGCTTTCTCATGTCCCTTCCAACTTGCCTTTTTTCAAAACTTAAAAGCCACAAATGTTATAGCCTTTCCTCATAGGGCAGTTGTTCCAGCCCCGCAATCATTCGAGTTGCCTTTTCTTCATTTTTTCCAGCTCTACAATATCCTTTTTGAGAAGTGACAACCTGAACTGTATACAGTATTTCAAGTGTGGCCACATAATAAATTTGCCATTACATTGATGACGTTTCTGTTTTCAGTCCCTTTTCCTAATTATACCTGACATGGAATTTCCCTTTTGTACAGCTGCAGGACTCGGGGTAGGCATTTTCATTTATCTGTCCTCCACACTCTCAAAATCCATTAGGCATGGAGAAACTCTTAGACACATCAAAAACATTCCCCTGATTTATATAGCCATGGTGTTGTAGCATATTGTTAGCTTAACTTAAGAAGTTATTTAAATATGCCTTGGTTTAATGAACACCAGTTGGTAGTCATTGGAAAGACGCAAGCTAAAAAAAATACATGTTTCTGAAGGGTAAGGTTCTTTCTCTATATATTTGGTTTAAAACCGTGAGTAAGTAAGACTCTTCTTTTATTCCTGGCACAGTATTTAGAGAGCACAGTATTTGTTTCATTTGTTACTGCTGAGCATATATTTTTGACTCTTAAAGCTTCAAAACGGTGCCCTATGGAGCCTTTCTTGGTACAGGATGGTCTTCTGGGTTGAAGTTCTCTCTAGGACTGAGCTGCTTCTTCACACTGGATATGTAGGCAACATTTTATCACGCTTTATAAAAGCGTCATTATTGCTCTGCATACCATACTGATGCTCAAGTCAGAATTTAATCAATTTATTGCAATCTAGGGAGCAACACTGAAAGCTCGTTGGTGCTATGGCTGAATTCAGTAACAGCCACAAAACAAAACTCATTTAGATTTTTTTGCTTGGGAATTGAAGGCCTCTCTAAAAATTAGCTCCTCGCATGGTAGTCATCAAAGTGCTATCCTCTGGCAGCTCACTTCTACTCAGTTGACACAGCATTGCCTTGACCACTGTACAGCTAGCGCCTCTGTACCCACAACTGTCACCCCTATTATTCTGATGCCCTGCCACAGCTGGGATAAATTGGTCTTTGCCAGGAGTGTCCACTTAGTATTGTTTTAGTTTTACCTTCTCTGCTATTTGTGTTTTAAGCTCTGTTTTGGTGTTTTTAATTGTACATCACCTTGATGTGTAGAAGGTGATTAATAAATTGATGATGATTGCTTGGACAGTGGCAGGTATAGTGCTGCATTCTGGATACATAAAACATTGTAATGTCTTGAAATGAGCTTTAAAAATCAAAGCCTTGTATTCACTGTTAGTATTCACAGAGGGAGAAATTCTCCCATTGTAGTATGCTATCTGGCACCTTTGTTTTTGTTTTTTGTTTTTTTTTAAAAAAAGCTTACAGTTACAAAATCTGTAATCACAACGTTGAAGGGTGGTTACAACCGAAATGTGCAGACTGTCTTGCCTAGTTTTTAAAACAGTTTTAAAACTTTTGCAGTTTTCTGTTCTTCTGATAGCAACTCTAAATGATTTCCCATTTCCTACTGGGTAGTTGCATATTTTAATATTTTAGCATGGCTTCTAGTTATGGAAGAAGAGGTTCTCCTTCACTCTAGTCTCCTCTTCAGACGTAGCTTGCTCAGTAGACTGTTTGTATATAAGCAGGTGACCAGAATAAGCTGCTTCCAGTAACATCTGTACCAGCTCATGCAATCCTTCAGTGGCTACCATATGCCCTCTGCTGGTAACAGATAAGTAGACAGGCTATGCTTTCTATACGAATACATATCTGCTACTAAGAAGGCAATAGTATTCCAGTACTCAGGGTTTGCTTGTTTTTAACCGCCTTTGTGGGTATTGCAGGATGAATACCACCCCTATTCCTCTTGTTTTGTGATCCTTAAAAAACTGGGACCTGAGCTGATGCATCTACCTCTGATTTCGATGGTGTTACCCACCTGGACTCTCAAGCCTTGTCTTAAATGCTTGCACACCAGGTGTGATGTGGGGGTGAAAAAGAAAAAGAGCTGGGAAGTCACCCAGGAAATCCAGATCTTGCTTGATCGGTGCACTCACTAGGTGGGCTTAAGCAAGTCATTCTCTCACACCTTCTGCTCTGCATCTGTAGTAAGTACTGACCTGGTTTACAGGCAGTGCTTTTTTCTGGGGGTATTCAAGGGTACACAGTACCTTTTTTTTCGAGAAGAAAAGCACTGTTTACAGGGTTTGTGTACGGATTGCTGGTTACTTATGCGGTGTGCTTTGAAGTCCTGTTGAATGATAAAGTTTTATTTCCCTCCTAGGTCAGAGAAGAATGTAGACTCCTGAATGCCCCTCCCGTTCCTCCACGAAATTCAAAGCCAACATCCACCAGTCCATCTATTCCTCCGCGGACAAACAAACCAGCACGGCAGCAGACTCGTTCTCCTAGTCCAACGCTCTCGTACTATTCATCAGGGCTGCATAACATGTAAGTATGGAACACTTCCTTCTGGCTCTCAGCCTTCTCATGTTCATGGATGCTTACAGTAACTGCGGAGAACATCCTTCCAAGTTATTTCTTCAAACAGTTTTGTGCCAAGTTTCCCTGTAATAACTATACATTTAATAGGTAAGGTAATTTAGCCTCTTGTCTTAGTAGATGCCTTTGGGTTTTCCTTACAGCTTAATCTGTAAGGGAACAGTCACTGGAGTGGATTACTCCAGCCATTAAAAATAACCCAACTCGTTAGGGAAGTCCAAATTACTGTAACAAGAAATCCCTGCAGTTTTGCACTGTGCTCTGAAAATTGTTCCACATGTAGATGGGCACACTATGGATTGTGAGGCACTGGATATTAATGTCAAAGGAAACACTACAGCACACTGTTGTAGAGCACATGTTTTGCAAGTTCAGTCCCTTAGAATGAACATGAGAATTATCTCTCATATCTGTCTAGATCCTTCTACCTACTAGGTTAAGGGTACAGGGGTCAGACATCTGTTCTTTATTAAATTAGCAGAGTCCAGATTTCATTCTTTCAGTTCAGAATACACAGTTCACCACCCAATTTTCCCCTATACATTTAGTCTAACACGCAATGTTAGATCACTTCACAAGCTTTACTGGCATGATGAAATGTGATTTTTAAAAACTTCCCGTTGGTGTATAGCAGCAAGCTTAATCAATGTGGTGCCCTCCACTCAAGTGATCAAATTTGCTTAGAAATTACAAAATAATTGTCAGTACAGTTAACTGCTTTTCAGGGAATGAGGGTGTTGTTTGGCTTTGCATGTCGCCCCCCAAGTCTAATTCCTGTGTTTGAATTTGTGATGTGCAAACAGTTCTGCAGAAGGGAAGTTGTATAAAGACACTGACTGCCATCTTGACATAATGTAAGGCAAAGTAATAGCTTTCTCACATGACCACCAAGTACCAAAGTAATTATCTTTTTGCTTATCTTAAAAAAAAAGCAATGCTGCAGAAGGAGAAGCTGAGTCTGCCTCTGAGAGTGCTCCTGTTGCTTGCTATCCGTGCAGCACAGTGAAGGCTGACGTACAAGATTTTGGCAACCTACTGCCTTTTGGAAACCCCTCTGCTGATGCTCTGTCCTCCAGGCTGTCGTGGCCAAATCATTGTTCCGGAGCTGCTGAAGGCCTTAACAGGGGTGAATTTCTATTGGACCCAAGCAGGAGTTACAGTTATCCAAGACAGAAGACTCCTGGCACACCAAAGAGAAACTGCCCAGCAACTTTTACATTTGACTTGGATAGAAGTGAATTTCCTGTAGGGGACACCCTGCCAGCTGCAGCAGAGCCTGGGTGTGCAGTGCCCACTTGCCCAAAGTCGGCGAGTTACTCTCTCGAGTGCACCGATGAGAAGAGCCTGGAAGTCAGTAGCACACCGCAGTCTCTCTCGTGTCCTGCCTTACCCCCTCGTGCACCAAAAGCGGCAGATGAGAAGCCCGGCCTTGACTTGTGTCCACTGCCTTTCAGGATTGATGGTGCCGAGGAAGAGCCGCAGGCAGGCTCGCCAGACCTTTCTGAAGATCAGTACCTTGGCAAAAAGGGCATGCAAGACATCTTTGCCATCCCTTATCCTTTCTCATCTCCCCTCCACCTTCAGCTGGCACCAAGGTCCTGCGGCGACGGCTCTCCTTGGCAGCCCCCTGTGGATCTGTCTGGACTTTCAATAGAGGAAGTTTCTAAATCTCTGAGGTTTATAGGTTTATCTGAGGATGTCATATCCTTTTTCGTTACAGAGAAGATTGACGGCAACTTGCTTGTTCAACTCAATGAAGAGATCCTTTTGGAGGACTTCAAGCTAAGCAAGTTGCAGGTTAAGAAAATACTGCAGTTCATTAACGGCTGGCGACCTAAAATGTAGTGCTACGAAGCCGGTGCAATAAATGTCAAGAAGGAGGTGTGCCAGAGGCACCGGGGCTAACACACAGTCTCTCGTTTTTGTTTTTGTTTTTTGCACTAAAATCCTTTGTTGCTCTTATGTAAATATAGTAGCAAGGGGGGGGGGAAACATTCTTACTATGCAGATATTCTGAGTGGTGAGCAGACTCTTTTGTACATAGCAGAAACAGGGAGGTGTGCCTTGTGCATCCCTGAACATTCAGAAGCTGCTAAACAGTGGGCTTTAAAGGGAATTTAATTTGTACTCAGTGTAGTCTATTAAGACATTATATTTATTATTATTGATTAGGCAAAGCTGAACAGCACACAAATCACCTTGATTTTTGTGTGTTTACCAATAAATGTATTTCCTCTTGGGGCTTTTTTTATTTTTGTATTCTGATGGCTGCATACCTTGCCTTCAGTTCTGATTTATCCAGTGGTTAGTGTCCTTCTCCCGCTCGTTCTAATTGTTGGGATAGCATTCCTTTTAAATGTGGGTTGCGATTAGAACCCTTTTTTGAATGAATCCATCTTCCAGTAGGAAATTCAAACCGCAAAAAAAATAAACCAACAAAGAATTTAGTAGCTTCGCGTCACCTCCAGATGAGTGCAGATTTCTCATTGAAAAGGCAATACAAGTTCACCACTTATTTCTCTGCCTAGTTGAAAACAGGGTTTGTTTTTATAGAGTTGTTGGCCTTTAGGAGAGCAATACTTACCAGTAATCCTCTGCTCTTAAATCTCTTGTGAGCTGTCACTGCCCTGTTCACACATGCATTGGTTTTCTTTCTGCCTTGTTATCCACCTGTGGCCTCTCTTTCTGCTCAGTTATAGTTTACAGGGTGAGGAAGGAAAAAGAAAGGTAGCAAAAAACACATTCAGCTTCTACACACATGTATTTATAAAGGGACAATGATCTATGAACACAGCATAATTTCCAGCCTAATAGCACTTGAGCGAGAAGGAAGACCCTTGGTCTTTCATATAACTCTGTGGGAAGGGCAGGGTTTGGGGTGGTTCAGCCCAAACAGTTTAGAAGAAGAAGAGGAGTTTGGATTTGATATCCTGCTTTATCACTACCCGAAGGAGTCTCAAAGCAGCTAACATTCTCCTTTCCCTTCCTCTCCCACTCTGTGAGGTGAGTGGGGCTGAGAGACTTCAAAGAAGTGTGACTAGCCCAAGGTCACCCAGCAGCTGCATGTGGAGGAGTGGAGACGGGAACCCAGTTCACCAGATTACAAGTCTACTGCACTTAGCCCTACCAGTCTACTTCTCAGAATGGCCCTAGTTTGATTTACCATCATACTGTTTCCCTTAGAAACTGCTGTAATCAAAGCAGGTATTCTTTTTTACCCAGGTTGAGTTCTCTTGCATAGCAGATAACAAATACAGAAAGGGAGAGAATAAGCACAGGTTCCTTTCAGTGTTGGGGAGCGAAGGGGTTCTGAAATGCAGAAATGTGCTGTTCTGAAATGTGCTGTTTGTTTTACAGAATTTATTTTGGAAAAGATTTTGTATTAGCAGAGAAACAAAGATTTGGACTTAAAATGTGTTTGAAACTACTTTGCATTCAATCTGAGCAAATTTTGATGTCTTGTATTAGTACAAATGACTTTTAGAGAACAATGCACCCATTGTCTTGGGTGTAAAATGCACACAAGGTGAGAATGATCAGCCTTGGAGTGCAAATTTTCAGGAAATAGGACACTGATGCAGCAGTTCAGTGGTTCATCCTAGATGCTTTGTATTGCTGCTGCTTCTCTAAGGTTTCTTTAAAAAACATAATTAGGAAAGAGTGAAACTTAAAACACTAACCTAAATTAAACGTGTTCACATTCCCAAAACTAAATCTAGTCTAATCAAAATTAAGCTGATTAAATGATGATTTTAAAAAAAAATGTTTAGAGGAAGTAGAATAGTTGAGGTTACCCTCCTATTCTTGAAATAATATATGGATGTTTTAGGATTCTAATCTATGAAATGCATTTAAAAAGTGGGGTGAGGAGAATGCAAACTTGGCCCACATGGTGTGTGATGGATTTACCCAGCCAGCCTGTTTTCATTATGCTAGACAACAAATACACTGAAGTCTTAGGAAGGGAATCCAGGTCTAACACAACACTACTAATCCCATTGCTTATTCATAAGAGTTCAACAGCTAGGATAAAGGATTTCATGTTTGTATTTAAAGCTCCCCCCCATCCAATCCTTAATGCAGTGTTCCTTAATGTGATACTTTCATTAATTTTTCTTCAGTTATCTTTGTTTATTGAAAAAAAAAATGACTTAGGAAGCTTACAGAAGACTGCATGTTATAATTGTGGGAGAAAGCTGAAGAAAGTTCTTCCCATTAGGGGAAAGATTGTAAACTGCTTAATTTAAAACAACTTTTGGGACATGATTAAAAGCACTTTCTACATACATGAGTAGGCTAGAGTAGTTAGATGGATTCTCATGTGAGGAGAAGTCAGTGATGATCCCAGGAATTCTCATGATGCAATGTCCGCCGTTATCCCCCTGCACCTCATAGGATTGCAAGCACTTCAGCTGGCAAGTACAGCACTGGACTGCATTTGTATAGGAAGAAATTCTATGGGGAAAAGCCTGTACTTTAACTTCAGTGGCCCAGTTCACATGGAATGCTAAACCATGGGATAACCCTATGTGCACAGTCTGGAGTGAGCCCAAGGCTCTAGAGAACATCGCCAGTACTTACTTTTATTTTCTCTTAATGTTGGCTTGTTGTGTTATCCATAGTTCCTTCTTACTCACCGGTGCTTTTTTATGGGGGTAATCAAGGTACTAAGTACCAACGCCTTATTTTCTAGAAGCTTTTCTAGAAGAAAAGCACTGATAAGCACCATGGTTTAGTGTTATGTGTGAACATGGCCAATGGTTTCCGTTGTAACATCAGTTAACGTAAGGAAAATAATGGAAGGAAAGTTTCCTGACTCTTCCTCCCCTTGCAGCCTCCTGTGCCCCACAAAAAGACTCTAGAGCAGTCATGGCCAAACCTGGCCCTCCAGCTGTTTTGGGACTACAATTCCCATCATCCCTGACCAGTTAGCTAGGGATGATGGGAGTTGTAGTCCCAAAACAGCTGGAGGGCCAGGTTTGGCCATGCCTGCTCTAGAGGATCATTGACCCTTCTGAGCAACAGGGGGGCTGCCAAGGAAAGAGAAAACCCTAAAATTGTCTTAGGATCCAACTTCTCTTAGATTCAAGCCAAGCCAACATTCTTTCGGTTTATTCAGACAATCATGTCAAACCATTGTTGAGAAATGTTAACTGTGGTTTGGCATCATATAGCAAACCCTGGCAGTTGAGTGCCTATCAGTTTGGGAGTTAAATAGCAGTTGCCTGACATATTTGTTTGTTTTCAAAAACCTATTTGTACTTCAAGCAAGGGTTCCTGTGATAGCTCCCCACAGTGTATAATCCCTTGTGATTTGACAAGCACTCACCACATGGTTAAAATCCTTTAATAGTGAAGGGTTTGGAGGATGGGGGGGGAGGCAACTTTTCCAATCTCTAGCAAGTTTTCTCTTAACAAAAAACAATCCTGTGCTTTGGGCAACCTTAATCCTACCATAATCTTATGCATGTTTCCTAGGAGTAAGCCTTATTGAACAAAGTGGGATTTATTTCAATAGCAAGTGTTTAGGATTGTGGTTCTGCTCTTGGTGTGGCATCAAAGCAGTTAATAATCCTATAGCTTAATTTAATTTACAAATAAATCCATTCAGTTCACAAGTGCTATATTCCGTAAACAGACCAGTGTTGCAGCATAGACAAGCTGAACAAAATAACACAACACGATGGCCAATAACAATGGCACTAAACACTATATATAGACTAATACAAATGAACAGAAATTGCAACCAAAGACTCTAAATCTTCACCAGTCATGGTAGAATAATTTCTAAAATTCGATATATACACAATCTGTCACCAAATATCGCCGGAACAGAATCTGTTTCGTTCAATGCTTCATCAGCCAATCTTGATCAATTCTTCATCAGCCAGACTTGGAAGAATTAATATGAGAAGGATGCAGTTCAATTTCTTAACAAGCCAATCTTAATGTAAGTAAATATAAACGCTGTAGAAAATATGCTCTGGATCAGTGCTTAGTTGAGAGCAGGTGTGGGAAACAGGTGACCTTTCAAATGTTGCTGAACAACTTCCAGCAGCCCTAGCAAGCATGGCCAATGCAGTTGTAGTTCAGCATCATCTGGAGGGCCAAACGTTCCCCACACCTGACTTACGAGTGGGGAGATTAGTAGCACACACACTCTGCATGTACTTCTTTCCCAGACATCGTAGTGACTCTCATTTCTGCACTGGAATGTTCTTGGGTTTTTTCCCCGTATTCTGTTCTCTGCCTTTGCTTCTACAGGTCGTTGTTGTTGCCTTGTAGCGTTTTGAGAATTCATTTGTCCCACCAGCATCCCCCCAGTAAAATATTTTTAACAATGTTAGTCCATTGGCGGATTAAAGGCTGAGGGAGCATTCCTAAGCATTTGTGCACCATCCAAGGAGCAATACTAATCCTTTCAACCCTGACCACTTACACAAGGACTCCAGTGTCTCCTCACTCCTGAAGTATGTTCACAGATCTTATTTCTTGCAGGATCAGAGATAGAATTTTTCCATGATGCCATGCAAATAGCATTCAGAGCAAGGGGAAGCACCCAGGCTGGCAGGCAGCATTCTTGCCGGGACAGTGCCTGCTCCTTGGCAGATTGCAACATAGGACTGGGAGGTGTAGTAAGGACCTCTCATATGACTGAGTCCTCATAGTTAAAAGGAGTATCCCATCTTATAGCCCCTGTTCTATTCATGTTTGATAAACAACTAAAGTGCTGGCTGAAAGCAGAATTGATGCTGCTTTTTGTTTCGGAGCAGTGTGATGGACATAGTTCTGTATTTAATCATCTTTTGCAGCAAAATCCCTTTGTGTGCAGCACAAGAATACCTTGTATAATAGTCCTTTATATATGGGTGTTCTTGTTTTCACAACAGGATTTCAGTAGGTTTTCCTTTAAATAGGAGGCAGCCTGGGCGTATTGAGGCCATCCATAATATACCTGTAACTGTTGATCTGGTGTGGCTAATCCTATAGTGCAGTGTAATGTGTTCAGTTTCTTTAAGATGCTTCCAGGGCAGCCCTAAGTCTGTTTACTTGGAAATAAGGCCCATCAAGTTCGGGAAGACTCCTGTGTGAATACTTGGGATGGAGCAGCCGTGCTTAATTCTGTGGAACATTCTTCCAAGTAAGAGTGGATTGTACATAGGGGTGCCAGCGGACTGCTAATGGCAAAAACTAAAGCTTTAGGGCAGATGTGGAGAACTTTGGCCCTCCAGATGTTGCTGAACTACAATGCCCACAGCCCCAGCAAACATGGGCAAATGCCAGAGATGATGGGAGTTGTCATCCAGCAACTTCTGGAATGCCAAAGGGTTCCCACACTTGTCTTAGTGAATGTTTGCTTAATTGGATAAGGAAAATGCACTTTTGAAAGCCAAGTGGGCAACTAAAATTGGGGGGGGGGGGTTAAAGCTACATTTATAACACAAGTCCCACAATATATCTATGACTATGGTAAATGTAATGCTGTATAATAAGATTTCATAATGACAACAGTTTCATTAGAAGCAGAAACAATGATCGATTCAGTGGTTTGGGTTGTAAGGTAAGTTAACTTCAAGGACATTCACGAAAGGAAAGTTTTCCATCCCTTCTTCCTCCCTGTAGATTATTAATGCAACCAGTTTGTTTTCAGATACAGTAGGAGGTGGAGAGATGTGTTGCCAAACAGACTTAGGCACTTTACAGCGGTGCTGAATGGATGTGGCTTCACCTCTCATGCACAACTGTAAGTGGGTTCTTAACAGCTGCATTGAAAAAACAGTAAGTCATACCTGGTGCAGTCCAGGCCATGAAAACTTCTTAACGTCAGCCCAAAAACCCGTAAGAGGTTTGGAGAAACAATCCTGCATCTGATTAATTACTTGTACTGCCTCGGGGAAACTAGAGGTGGCAAGAAAACCTTTTTAGTATGAGGAACAAGCTGCCTCTTAAGTGGCAGGGTGTGAGAGTGGCATGGACGCAGCTCAAAAAAAATAATGATACTCCCTTTCCTATCACCACTACTAGTATTGTACTGGGGCAGTTGCAATATGAGCATTAACTTCCACAAATTTAAGGTGTGTCAGTTTTGAAATTGAAATGTAAAGTTAGTATTTCAGCATGCAGTTGCCTTATAGTTGAAACACTACAAGATGAGACTATATGAAGAGTAAACAATAACAGCAAAGTAGTAAAAGACCCTTTTCATGCATACATTGTGCATAAATGAAACACATAAAGCTCAATAATATCTAAAACAAATGAGCACTTTTTTTAAAAAAAGAATTCCTTTAATTCTTAAAGAAGCTGATCAGACATAAAAGGATAACGGCAAGATTTCAGCTTCTGGGTTCAGCTATTCAATTTCCAAATGGGTTACATGTATGCCAAAAATAAAAAAAATTCAAAACAAAACCCAATTTAATGGCTCAGTAAATATATTCTATTGCTAAAACTAAGTATGTGTTTGTGAAAGTATGTGCTGGTTTGATAATCTCTTTACAGTTTTTGGGGTGAGGAACATTTATTTAAACCAGAAGCAAATAAATAACCCTACTATGTATATGAACAAATGTCAATGGTGTATTGTAAGTATATATATATAACTGTATATTAAAGATATTATTTTCATGATATTTTAAATGCAGAGAGTTTATTATTTCATCCAGAAGTTAAATGGACAGATTAGAAACACAGTATTGGCAAGCTAAGGTCTTAATTGGTAGATTCTTTGGGTAAAATAATTGAAGTGAAACGCAGGAGTTCTTAAAATGAATTTCTTTCATTAAGTTGGAATACTGCCAAAGTGCAAAGCTGATCAATTTGTCTGCATACTTATGAGATCTGTTTTTTTAAGAAAAGGCCTGCTGGTTTTATTGCACATCTTGATCTCATCTATTTTCAGGACTGTTTCTTGGAATCTTTTTTTTAAAATACTCTTGTGCAATCTTAATATATGCATCTGTGTCTCAGAATCTGTACAGATGTATGGTCTGGTTTCTGTCCTAATTCAGAAGTAATGGGAAACTGGTATAATCACAACTTGTTATCACTAATCATAGTTTAAACAAACTACAGTTCCATGAATTTGGACATCCTCGGAAGCTGTGATTACTTTAAAAAGGAAGCAGACTCTTTGCATTTCCTGTGGCATGTAAAAGGGGGGAAATAGTGTATGAAGAAATTTATGAGCCTGAGGCTCACCACAACTTGTTGGGGATTATGATTTCCTGTGAAACTAACCCTGTCCATTGCTAAGATCAGACTACTTCTGCTATTTCACTATTACTTGACTGCTAATCACAAATACAGATGCACAGGTTGGTCTGCAACAAAATGGAAATGCCATGTACTCCTTCAGTAGTTCATTCCATCACTTCCCCAAGTTTTCCATTTTTCTTTTCCAATTGACAGTAAAAGGTCCATGGCTACTAAGTATGCTCAGGCCTCATTTGGGTTTTGGAGAAAGGGTTTGCCCTCTTGGGCTTTTTGTCATGTTGTTTTTTTTTTTTAAACTTTCCGCAAACCTTAAGAGAGTTTTGCTGAGAATACTGACACATCCCTTTTGTTACAATGCTGCTGGCATTAACCATCCTAGTTTGCTATCGAAAGAGTTGCATTTAGGGCTGGGCTAGTGTTTAGAAGATTAGAGAAGATTCATGATTAGAAGATTGAGCATTCCCTCAGTCAGATGGATTTCTCCAACTTAGCATTAACTGTGACGCAGCATTTCATCTGAACTGACACAAAGGCTGTGCTCCCACTAGCAGCCTGAGAAGCTGTGAAGTTTTCCTATACTCCTGCTGCATTTCCAAGTGGCTTTCTCTCATCACTATGCACACCAGCGCAAAAGTGTGTATGCCTTCACTTGGAGATTTCTTTCCCTGTGCCATGTGAAGCCATCATCTGTGCACCTGCAAAAGCCGCCCGAACTGTTCACAGCACAGCGTCGCTTCCATTTTCAAACTGGATGGGAGCTGGTTTCAAGAAAAACACAACAAAGAGCAGTTTTCCCTAAAAGCTGCAGGACACGGGTGGATTGAGGCTGATGTTGTGTGAACCTGGCTTTTAAAAAAACAGTGGTGGGAGCATGTTGAGAGTCACAGTAAGTAGTAACATGAACATATCCTAATATTGATTAACCAAGATTTGCAAACCAGTTTCTAACCTATAGTAGGTTTAGTGCATTAACAGCTTTTAAGATTCAAATTTTCAAAGGCTGAGTCACAACTGCCATATTATAGGGTTGCAAATTTCAGTAATGCCTACCATATGCAGCTTGACATTTTTAATCTGGGTTGTGTGCAGAGAACAGAAGGAAAATAACTGCTAGCTGTTAGCATCCAAGAAATTTTGCAAGTGTTAACGTCATTTTAAAGAAAGCTGTTTTAGAAACTACCTGACTTTTTCCTGTGCATCCTGAACGTCATTAGATTTATTTTTTTATGTATGCTGTGGCACAATATGTAGAACAAGCTCTAGGAGTTCTTCCAAGGAACTAAAAGCAACCTAGATGGTAACCCCTTTTTATAATTATAGCAACCCTTTTTGGTAGGATAGATGGAGGGCTGGGGAATCCAAGAAAAGCAGTAAACTTTGAAGCATAGTGGAGATTTGAACTCTTATGCTCTCTAGCCACAGTACTCCACTGGCATTCTCATTTGTGTTTTCCACATCAGAGGGGCTAGCTATTATCCTGCAATGGGAACTCAGGTGCAAATATTTGAAGAACACTGCCAGCAGCTATTTTCGTCCTGGTTATGGTTGTTTGGATCCGGCCAAGGTTCGTCTGTTGCCTGCCCACCTAGCAAGAGAGGACGAGAGGAAGATGGGGAGATGGTGGTGGCAGTACCATCTGATGTACAGGCTGCATACTTTCTGAAGATATGTAAATGGTATGCAATTAATCTGTCGTCCAGTTCTGTGTGTTTCTCAGATGGTCTATAATGTTTCACAGCTTAACCACCCTGCCATAAACAACTTTATGTATGTAAATAGTCTGTAGCTTTACCTAATGTTAGTGTGTCTGATTCCTGTTTAATTGCTAGCATTGTCATAATGGTATTGCTGCATTAGCTTAGATCTGTTACAGAAATATTTAAGTATTATTCCAAGTGTAGTTGCACCATAGATTTGTAGAACAGCATAATGATTTGGGCAATTTTATTTTCAGTCCCTGCTTACTGAGCTGATATCCTTATCAAGATATCCACCCTGACTGCAAGGTTTCATTCCTGGTCTATCACCACCAGTTCAGATCCTATTAATGCATATGTGAAATTAGGATTTTCTGCCTCAGTGTGCATCACTTACAGTGAGTTGCATTGTACCATTTTACTGCCCATTCACCTCAATTTGGAGATTCTTTTAGAGCTCCTTGTATTATTATTTTTTTGTTTTAAACACCCTGAATGATCTGGTATCATCAGCATACTCAGCACCTCACTGTTTACTCCCCACTCAAGATCATTTATAAGTTAAAAGGGACAGATTCTCAGAAGACTCCACTTCTTCCACCCTTTCATTGGGAGAACTGTCCATTCTTTGCTTCTCATTCCCAGCTTTCTCTCATCAGCTGAGAAAGATATCAAAGACAATAATTTTAAAGAAATTATATGGCAGCCGAGTTGGGAAAATAAACTGGGAAAATTTGCAACCAGCAAGACCAGACTTTCCTGAAAGATTGGGAGAAATTTCTGATATATTATATTTGAAAGACAATTGTAATCAATTGACATCGCTTGTAGGGTTGCAATAAGTTTTGTAAAGAAAACGATATGAATTATTGCGAAAAAGGACTAAGAAGGAGTTTATTTAGGATTTGGATTTTATAGCAATAACTATTAAAAATAAAATGCAAAATCAGATAGAAAGACAGAAAACCATTAGGCTGGTGGAAGTCCTAGGCTATGACAGCCAAAAATTTGTTATATTGTATAAGATGGGATGTTATGTTTGGAAAACATGTGCAAAAACCAATAAAATATATATATATATATGAAGAAATGATATGGCAAAGATAGGGTTTTCAGAGAATTCACACTAAAACAACTGATTAAATTTCATGTTTTAGCTAATAAGAATTACAGCCTATAGTTAAGATGATATATATATGATTTTCTTTACCGGCACCTTTTAATACAATACATTCATGGCTGCAAGTATATTAAAGCTATTTTGTGTTTGATCTTTGAAGGTAATGAGAGTTCTTTACAATGGGGACATTCAGTAGAGAAGATCCATCTCCTATTAATACATAGCATACAAAGTTAATAGGGCATTGATGTTTTTATTATCCTTTGCTCGTACTTGTACAACTCTGTTATGCAGTGTTAGCAAGATAATAAAGGCTAACCTCAGTAATACAGTTCTCCCCATTTTGTCTGATGGCGCCTACAATAAGCTACTTTTATCCTTTTAACAACCTAATAAATAAAATTGGGAAGCTCCATCATTCAGTATATTGGAAGAAAGGAGGCACGTTCTGTTATCCCCAAAGAGGTTTTGCTAATATTTTGCACAACTGATATAGCCATCCCCAGTGGAAATGCCCTAAACACATCTTAGAACTTGGGTTACCTCCCTAGAAGGGAGGTTAACAGCTTTTTATACCTTTGAGTTCACAAAGCAGCCAGGCAGTTGATGAGTTTTTCAGAAAAGGGCTACCACTGAAGCATATGTGATTTTCCACCCACTTTCCCCCTTGAAATGCTATCATGCCAAATCCCCAAACAATTTTTTGAACTCAGATGTTTAAAAAGCCTTTTAAAGATTCTGGAGGGGAACCACCTGCAAATGAAACCCCTCTGAAAAAAATTAAGACACATGTCTTCCCTCTGGGTCCATATTGTTTATACAGAAGGGAAACCTCCCAGTTTCGTTTCATAAATTATGTGGTGGAAATAGAGAAATCCTTAAACTTGCACCATCTCAAAATTTAAAATATCACTTTTAGCCGCTTTCTTTTTTGCATTGATTTAAATTCACACACAAATAATTTCCTTTCCCCTTTTCCCTGTAAGTAAAATGTCGGTTGGCAAAGAAGAAACTGTGCTGGACATGAAGTTATGAATGAGGTGTTCAAGTGAGGCCATCCATTTTGGTTTCCAAACTTTCACTATCTTCAGAGGGGTGTTTTCTGTCAAGAGAGGAAAAGGCATCTTCTAAATCAATTGGACAGAGTACAATTATAGTAATTGCAAAATAAATGTGGCTATGCTGCATACAACATAGTATATTGAACACATAGCATGAATCAAGCTCAGGTTAATATTTGCCGGCGTAAGTTTATCTTGCTTCTCCGTTCTCTTAGATGGGAAATGGGGGTCTCAAATTGGAGTTCCTGTGCATAATTTTTGGCCAGAAAAAGTCACAGCTTCTTTTTAAATTTCAATGGAAGAGTAATTTATTTCAATTAAATCCTAGAAGTGGCATATAGCCTTTGTCTTGTTTTTAATGCAAAATAATGGCTGTTTCCCCCAGAATCGTTTCATCTGAGAGGAGTTGCAAACCCAGAATGAGAAATACAAAAGGTGATGCTTTTCAGTAGGCTAACACAGTGTTTTTCAACCTTTTTTGGGCAAAGGCACACTTGTTTCATGAAAAAAATCATGAGGCACACCACCATTAGAAAATGTTAAAAAATTTAACTCTGTGCCTATATTGACTATATATAAAGTAATTCTCTTGAATAGGAATCAAATAAACACAAAGAAAGTATTTTATAATTACTTTTCAATTTTTCCCACGGCACACCAGGCAACATTTCGCGGCACACTAGTGTGCCGCGGAACAGTGGTTGAAAAACACTGGGCTAACATACTGCTAGCAAACTATCCAAAGTTGTATACTTTGTTTCTAAACGGGTATAGAAACAGACATTTCTATGGCAAGATGGCTGATTGCTGCAAATGAGAAGGAGCAACTGCCATTTTGAATCTCTTTTGGTGGGGGCGAGGGGTGCAATAAAACATGTACTGCTACTTCTAAAATTATTTGATGCTGCTTTGATAAAATATATTCAAGGACTGGTAAGGTAGTTTGCCAGAGCCTCATTCTTTGAAACTTGTATAGTTCTTATACAGTTTAATCACATTTTCAAGGTGCAGTCCTTGGGAGGGTAGCCCAGGGCACACAAGATTCTGTGACTCTGTCTTCACATGCCAACCAGGAGGTCTGCCCACAGAGGCCTCTTCAATGCAGTTGTGGAAATTTCCAATGGCAGAAAGAGGGCAGGAAGTGTTTGGGTGCACACTGAGGCAAGTTTGGATCCCAAACCCTTCACATTCCTGTGACAGAGAAAACTAATACTCCAGTTGGGGAACAAATTTTCATTTCCATTGCACCAATGGAAAGGAAAACCCTTTTACAGGAAAAAGGGGGGTGTCAATGAAGTTCAGTGGAGCTTACACATAGGTTTGTATAGGAATGAAGTCCAAAGAAAGGAGAAGATGGGGAGGAAAACTACATTTCCCCCCCCCCAACCTTCTACCCTGTGAATCTGGTTGTTCTTCTGCCTCAGTTTCACCCTCCCTCACTTGGATTGCTGTGTCAAAAATGTAGCCGCCCAAATAAATGCCACACTATGCAGCATAAGCTAACAGAAGCCAGTGGGGCTCGGTAGATAGTGCATCCAGACTTGTGTTAGCCTCTGTGTGCGTTGGCAAAGGCCACACAACCTTTCATCAAAATTTCCGTTTATTTGTACAATTAGAATAAGTTTGAGGGCAGGCTAAGTATTGCACCTCACAATCTTACCTAGCAAGAAAACAGTTCAGTATTACAAAGCCGCCTAAAAGTTTGCACCACTGGAAGTGCAATACTTACATTTTGTAAACCCAGGCTTTCCCTGGCTTCCATTTTTTCCCTATATTTCTTTTTAACACAGCTGGTCGCTACAATGGTGATGATCAACATAACAGCAAATATAGATAGAGACGAGGCAACTGCTATCACAACTGTGTCCTGTATGGATCCCTTCTGCTCGCATTTTTCTCCCACATACCACCAATCTGCACCTACAGGGCATCTGCAAAGCATGGCAGCGGTTAAAGCAAATCACATTCAAACACAATTCAACACACTGCAGCCCCACCCCCACCCCTGAATGAAGGTCACAGGTCAGGAACCCCCCCATTCTAAGCTAAATGGCCCACAGTCCTTTTCACCCAGAAGTGGGGAACCTGTGGATGCCCATAGCTGAAGTGACAAAAATGCACACAGTATCATGGAACTACAGAAAGGCATTTTTATATTGGCAGCTGGAATGTTCAGTCCGGCTTTAAATAATATGGAGCATGGAATGTGCTCTCCACCATGACCCCAGCACATCTTTCCTGGTGAATTAGCACTCATATATTAGTGTATATATGTGAGGTTAGGATCTCCTACCCTACCTGGCATCTCCTTATGTTGGCATGAACTGCCTGTTGGTGTATAACCCAGTTAAGCATGCTTAAAGCCTGTCTAATTTCTGGGAATTGTAGGGGGGAAATACATAGGCATTCCTTCCAAGCCCATACTGGATGGAGGGAGAAACTGGCCAAAACAGATTAGCATGGAGGCCTAAAAATAGTTAACCCCCATGCAACAAACCCACAAACACAAACCTGGACTGGATACCGTTACTTGTCAAAAACAGCTAAAGGAACATAGCAGATTATTAGTGACAAATGTGGAATGTGCACAAAATGTAGCACAACTGAAGGTCATTTTAAAATGTCTGTGGGAGTACTGCAAGATGAAGATCTTGGGTTGTTTCACCCCCACTTTAGCAATATTTTGTTTTAAAAATCCTATGTAAACACAATGCCTCCCTAGAAGGAATTCCACAATAATGAACACTTAAGAACACATTGCTTACCTGCAAACTGGCTTCCCTTCTTCAAGAATGCAGATTCCACCGTTTTGACAGCCATAGGCCTCACACACACTAGTGACTGTAGTTGGAGTGATGGCTGTAGAATTTGGCTGAGTTGATATTAAATGTGATATATCTGAGGTGAATAAATGAGGAAAAACAAATTATTGCAGCTTATCCAATACATCCTAAAGCATTTGGTGCTACTAATTTTATCAAATTAGTTTTGGGGCTCAGAAGTTTGTTTATAAGCTTAATGGCAAAGGAACAATCCTTTTCCCATTATAAAATAATTTGAAATTAACTAACTATGAGTGATGTATAACTGCTTTTTGGAATAAATGTTAATCTGTGATTTTTGCTTTGATACATAAAGGTGTAATACAGAATAATAGTTCAGCATTATGAAAATGGGTTGCAGCAAATGTCATATGCTCCATCCTTCTCTGGGGCAGCCATGAGGAAGAGTTGAAAAGCTTCAAATTTTAAACTAGTCACATTATGCCTGAATCCAGTTAAACTGCTGTTTGTCTCAACTATGGCTAGTCAGAAAAAGCCACCTCTAAACCTTAGTTCATGCAGTTGGCTTCTTAAAATAAAGGATAGTAAATGTTAACCACAGTTTGAGGCTTGGAAGTAACACTGTGCTTAACTGAAAAGTGAAAGCTTCCAAACTTCTCACAGCTGCTCAGGGGAAGGAGAGGGGAGACACTGAATGTGTAAGTCCAAGCCTTGCCTAGGTTCATTGACAAACATGCAAACAAGGCCTCTGAGCAGCTATATCAGTTAAACTAGGGAACTATTACAAAAGTTGCAGGTTCCAATATATGGCAGCTGCCATAAAGGTTGATCTATTTGCCTTTCGGAAAAATTAACGCCTCCAGATGTTGGAACTCTGCATATTCAAATGACTGCCTGTCTAAGCAGCTCAGCATACATTTTGCAAAACATTTCAACCAGTGGCCATCAGCAGATTCATAAGAAATCAGGACCCACCTTCTAGTCTCAACTCTGTAAGTGAGAGAGAAGAAAATATGCAGAACTATTTGTTTTAGGGAGACTCCCATTGACTATCATGGGATTACTTCTGCTGAATCCTTGATACTAACAATATCACTCATAGCAAAACCCACATACCTTCCACTGTTGTAAGAATGAAAATACTGTCCTCTTTAACAAACTCACGACTTTCAAGCCTTTGAAGTGTTATAAAGGAACTGAATTCAGTTGCAGGACCTCTCATGAATTCAGTGCCATTAGGAAAAGTAGCAACTATTCCTACGTTATCTGGTCTATCGTATACTGAAAGAAGAAGAAAATAGTAAAGCTAAAATTTTTGGTAGAAAGGGGGTTCAGCAAATTATGAAATGATACTAACTATATACCTTTTTTCAACAAAATAAGAAGAAAAAGAATGACTCAAGATTCTTGTGTAAGCAGGAAAACAATGTGGCTCAATTAACGCTTGTAGGCTGTGAACATCCAAGACACAATGACTATCTAAGCTGGGCTGTCACTTCCAACTGGGGCAGGAAAACTATGTAGCCTGGGCAATGCTAAGAAGTTCAAAGATAACCTCCTGCATGGGCACTGGCTGTGAGGGTTTCCACTGAATCCACAGTGGCACAAAATAGTTACCAACCTCTAAAAACATTTCAGTTCCAACCCACTAGGTCTACTGCCTGAAGGCTGCAAAACATTTGGAGAGGGAAGGTTTGGAATCTCCATTATTCATTTTCCTATTCCAGAGGTTCCCTCCACTGCCATCACTACCCAATTGGCTTTGTCTTGGTTCTCACAGGAGCAATTCAAACAATAGACTGTAAGTGTCCTTATTGCCCACTATTGGTCTCTTACTGCCATTTTTATCTCATCCTAAGGAGCAACCTAGCAGTTTGAAAGCACGTCAAAGTGCAAGTAGATAAATAGATACCGCTCCAGCGGGAAGGTAAACGGCGTTTCTGTGCGCTGCTCTGGCTTCTCCAGAAGCAGCTTAGTCATGCTGGCCACATGACCCGGAAAAAGTGTCTGCGGACAAATGTCAGCTCCCTCGGCCACAACCCCAGAGTCGTCTGCAACTGGACTTAACTGTCAGGGGTCCTTTATCTTTAAGGAGCAAGTGGAGGCCCCCCCAAATACTGAGGTCCAAAAGGAACCATTGGCTAGCTTTGAACAAAATGAAAAAAACCTGGATATCTCACATTTAGTGTTTTAAAAACAAAACTTTTTGCTATCAACTTCCAGGGACAATTCAGTCCTACAATAACTGCACCCTGCTGCAGATAAATATAGGTGAAAGGAAATGCAGTGCACTGTAGAGACTGGCTTGGAAATGCTGGCTTTATATAATCCTGCCTTACCTTGTCCCCACCCGTCACCATTAAGGTCTAGACCAGTGAGGTTATTATTACTGGCATCTGGCAACATGGCCTCCACATGTAGACTACAACTCCCATGAGTGCATTTATACTGAGGAGTCAACACACATGTCTTTGCTACCTCAGGAGAAATAAAGGATTCTTACTTCTTCTAAAGGAATGGAGCTGAAAGAGGAATGTGAATTCCACGAGGGAAGAAAAATAGACCAGAGGGCTAAAAGTTTACCAGAGGATTATGGAACACATATATATTTTTTAAAAAAAATAAAGAGTGGAGAATGATGATAGCCGCTATATACCATTTTGTGCGTGTATAACACGCCCCCTATTTTGGGGGACTCGAAATTAGGGAAATGGGGGGAGATTGCCCCTGTGTATAAGACTACCCCACCTTTTTAACATTGTTTTTTGTATCCAAGTATTAACCTACCTAGTTGGCTTGGGTCTGTAGTTATACTCCTTTGATTTGACATACGTTGGCGGATGTCTGGATGTTGATCAAGCAGAAGTACTGTAGCTTGTTGCCATGCACAAGGCCACTGCAACCGGTCATCATTTGCACCAGAGATCAAGTGCAAATCTATGTGTAAATTAAATGAACTGGTGGTAACTCTGGGGAGCAAACCAATCTGAAATGCATACCCTTTGGGAGAGTAAAAGGGTGGACTATATAATATTGTAGCGCTTGAAACCAGCTGAGTGAAATTTCTTATATGCCAAACATGGTGAGGGCACTGGGTTTCTGACAGGTTGATATCATCAATGGAAAGGCCTCCATTAGATGCATCAGATCCTTTTATGCCTTCAAATACTACTCGGAATTTACTTGCAACATTTAAAGACACATGGTGTAACTCCCAGTAGCCTGCAGGTGAACCTGGAAAAAAATAATGAGGTGCATTATATTGACAACATATTTCAATGTTACACAAACCGATTTCCACATTCCCCAGGAAATTTAAAAGGGGTTAAATTACATGAGTTTTATGCAGGACCTATCCTTAAAGACTTTTCACTGCTTCCCCTGACACAGACTACAGTAGCCTGTCTCCTGTGGTGGGTCACAGGAAACATTACTTCACAAATGGATAGACTTCCTACCGTCTTCTGGCCGGATCTCAATCTACTGGTTTTTAAATGTAATATATTTAACAGTTTAGGCTCAAAATACAATTTAAAAATCCATCACTACAATGCCCCATTATAATTTCAGATCAAGACTCCCATGGATCAATACCAGCCTCCTTTTTGTGGGGCTGGGGCAAGAGAAATCCATTAAAAATACTATGGAGAACCCAGACCAGGAATAAAATACTAGCGGTCTCAGAACTTTTCTTGTCAAATGTGAAATATTAAACTCTAGCCTAGTCTTCACCAGCATAGTAAACTGGTGTCTGGACTATACAGCTTCAAACTCCTCATTTTTTAATTGACCTCCATTAAAAAAAATCCCTCCACATCAAAAACTTGATGTTATGGGAGGAGGAATGTGGCTTGATCTTCTCTCTGACACACTATCTTTCTATACAGAGGAACTTTTTGTTATTTTTTAACAGAGGAGCATGCAATAATTTGAGCCCCCGCCTGCAGTCTAAAGTGATACAGAGCAGGCACAGGTTTACTACCTCAGTGTTAACTAGAACAAGAGCATACACATATTAAAAATAATGCTTTCATACCTTGTATCGTTTTCACAAGCCTTTGGGTACCATTGGGGCTTGCATCAGTGTATTCCTTGACTAAAACATTCAGCTGATCACTTCCACTTCCGCTGTTGTAATAATAGAATTGTAGGCACTGGAAACCTCTCTTGGGATATAGAAATCGGCTCTCTAAAACCGCTCGTTCTGACACTCTTCCAGCACTGGTGTTAAAATGCATAAAGTAGCCAGTCTCTGTCAAGGAGAAAGAGGAGAGAATGGGACCCCCTGGAACTGTTGATGCTTAATGTCCCTCAGTCAAAGCAACATTTTACCATCTAGTTGTTGGCTAGTGAACCCTAAAATTTTGAGTGTGCTTTAGAGAAAGCATGGATGCACATCACCCCAATCTCTGAGCAGTGGGAGATTCCAGGGTTCCTGGCGCTTACGCAGGGTTCGTGTTTCCTTCAGAATGTGGCACAATGGAGACTCTGGTGTCTTTATGATATATGGCTTATTTACATATATATACAACCTGAGCCTACGATTGAGGGATTCACAGGATTAACACCACAAGAGGGCCTTGCTTCCCCCATAGCTGCAGCCTTGGATTTAAACAGTAATCAAACATTGCTGTCTCTCTGTCTTCTCAGCTTGCTGGTTTGCTTCTAGCTCACATCACTCCACTCTCTACTCTCTGCTCTCAACTCTGGTTTTGTCTTTCTAACCAGCTGTGACTTGGGGATGGCCCCCACCCATTTGCCATCTTGCACAGATCCACTTCCTTTGTTACCTTAGGAACCCAGAACTGAGTGAGTCTCCTGAGCCCTGTACAGGTGTGTCTGTGTGTGTTTTGCTGGCAGACGTACTGGCTAAGTTTTAGAGTTTCTACCTGGGTGTCTGTTCTTGCACCTTTGAACTGTAGCTGATTCTTGTGTGGTAAGTGCATATGCACAAATTCCTGCTTTGTGTACTCTTTTTCAGCACTCCCAGTTCCAGCAGACTCTGCCTGGCAAAGCCTTGCTGGAAAGAGGCAAGTCTTTTTCAGTCTTCTTTCTGGATTTATGCTAAGCATTCCCCACTTCTCCTTCCTGCAGTTAGGACAGGAAGGAAAGGAATAACCCCCTCTTCACCTTGCTGCCTTTTCCTTATCAATTTTCCAACTTCTACTTTTCCATTCTCCTTCCATGCAAAATAAAACATCACTGTGCAACTTCCTTAGCCTGCCATAGTTTCACACACACCTCTCCTCCAGAACAGCTTTCAAAATTAAATTACTGTTTTCAAATACTTTTAAAAATAAATCCCCAATTCTTGAAAAACTCTAGTCTTGCCTCTGTTGCTCCCCTGTGTACCTTATGAGGGTACTTCACTATCCAGGCTTCAACCCACATTTATGCATGTTGTTCTCCAGCGTATTTTGGTAAACATTCTAGTTTATGGAACAGCTCTAGGGGAGGGGCAAACATCCTGTCTTCCTACAAGAACCAAGGTCATAGTGGGAAATAGCTCCCCCAGCACATTTGAACCAAATTATGTCATTCAAGTTCTGAAAACAGCTTAATTCCCTTAACATGGGAAAGTAGGTTGCAGACATGTATAGAGATACAACTTGAAATAATACGGTAAACATTCTAATTATTTAACAGGCTTGGTTAACAATTCAATAGCAATTTATCAGCAAGTCAGTGAGGTTATGAAGATCAGATACATCCACAGAAAATACTTATCTAAGAGATAATAGTAATTGCTGTACATTACCTTGGCAGATTCCAACATAGGTGTGATCCGTTTGTGGTCCACTAGGAACCTGGGTTATGCGCTGCCAGTCAGCATTATCTTCTGTACTTTGAATCATGCCACACACGTTTTCAAATTCAAAACTGCATGTCTCCATAAAGCTTAAAGATGAAGCTACCAGCATTAAAAACAAAAAAACAGAGCAGATACAGTGTTTGTTTACTTTAGTGGGACTATTCAGTCAACTGCATCAGGAAATAGTTTGGACCCAACTAGATCAGGAGATCTGTGACTCATTTGTACTTTTAAAAGACAAAAGCTGCTGTAAATAGCGGCGAAGTATACAGTCTAAGAGCCAAGAAGCCTGCAGGTGAGATGGCTAAACCCTTTTCCAGCTCACCTTTTTCCTAATCTATATCCCCACCAGCTGCTAGCTGCCTTGTGGGAGGAAACCTGTCTGTCTGGTATTGGTTTACCTTTAGTAGACAAAGTTTTGGCATGAATGGCATGAGAGAAAAGTTAATCTCCCCTAGGACCATTGTTCCATACAATTCTCGACCTTTACCCTGCAACTGCTGTTAAACTTTTTTTTTTTAAGTGGGAAATCTAATTACAGATCTTCTCATATCTTACTTAGTTAGAAATACCACAATGTCAAAAGAACCAAATTCTGTTCTAACTCAAGGTGGGTTCACATCACTGCCTTAGCATGCAGTCAAGTTTCTGTTTTTCTGTGCGTTTCACAGTGTCCCGTCCCCCCAGCATGGCTTCTTTAGTATCTGATTCACATCTGTTGGGGGGGGGGGTGAGAGGCAGGGATGTCTTTATAGTATGCAAAGGTGTTCACACCTTGGCTAGAGATGAATTAGGAATGGCTTGAGGACTCTAATTGCTGGTTTGGGAAATAACACATCAAACAGTAGCATTTTATAACAAAGTACATGATATATACGCATTTTGCAGGTTGTCATGTGAACACGGATTAAAAACCCAGTATGTACTAAACATGCAATGAATGCACGGTAACTGGAAGTGTGAACACAGCCTCAGTTATTCTATGATCAAACAGTGCTATTAGCTGAATCCATAAACCACTTCAAGTAGAAGTAAATGAGTTTCATTTTAAAATAAAATAAATAAGCTGGCTTACTTGTTTTATAGAATGAGCAGTTTCCTTCTTTCACTACTAGGAAAATCAAAAGGACCTTTAAAGGGCAGATTTTGCACGCTCAGCAATTTAGGGGATATATATATATATATATATATATATATATATATATATATATATATATATATATGAATGAAAGAGTCGGGTGGCACCTTAAAGACTTACACCTGTATTATGGCATGTGTTTTAGTGGACCACATTCCTAACTGAATTGGATGTAAGTAAAATCAACTGACCATATAATGACCATCAGGCCACTTATGCTGCTTTTTCAGCCTTAATTTTTCTTCTTCCTTTGTTTAGCATCCTACCTGAGGAAGAAGCTGCTTCAAGCAAAATCAGACCATTGGTCCATATGGGTCAGGTGTGGTCAGTGCAGCACCTTTCAGTTATTGTTGCACTAGAATTCCTATCGGCTAGGGTTGCCATATTTCAAAGTGAAAAGTTGTTGAACTTTTTTTTTTAGTTTTGCCTGAAGTTGTTGAGCTTTTTGGACAAAATCGCTTTGATAAATGCAAAAACGCACTGCCACCATGAGCACCACCCAGACACTGCTGCTGACAGTGTCCAGGAAAATCCAGAAGCATGACAACCTTTTATCAGCCTCAGTCACATCAGGCAACCCCAAACAAACAATCCTTTGTTGGTGTGATCCTTTGCAGCGCTGGTTTCAATTCAAACCACCAAAGCACAGGGAAACTTATGCTTACAGCACATCCCACTCTCGGGCCTGCAGTAAGTGCAGATCCCAGCCAGCTTGCTGTAAGCACCAATCAGCCGAGTGGCACATACAGGCAGTCTGCTAGGGGTAGGCATTGCCTGCGCTAGAGAGTTCCTGACTAAGAGTACAGTCAATCCCAGCCACCTTGCCATAACCACCAATCTACAGCCCTTACAGGAAGCCAGCTGGAATCAGTTTGTGCTTCTGAGGTGGTAAGTTAGCTAATGCACCCATTTGTTTTCTGGCAGCTAGTTCTCCACCTCCTCAAACCTGACATCACAAATTATGTCAGGTGTGGGACAGGTGGGTGTGCTTTGGGGGAAATGGCACTGGAAACCCAATGGGAACCATGTGCTGGGCCTAATTAGGTCCTTGGGCTGGAGGTTCCTCACCCCTGTATCAGATGCTGGGGGGATTATTTGCAACTATAAAGCTACTGTATTCACAGATTTAACTAACAGGCACTGCTAGTGGAAGCCTGTGCAAGCACTTCTGCTAGCACCAGGGGACTCTTGCCCCTCTCCTCCCCTTGTGTGCCCCCTGTACCCCCAAAATTGGCTCAGGGGAGTGTTGGGAGAACACATGTCTTCCACAACACATGTGCGGAGGAGAGGAGAGATTGCTCCACCAGCGCAAGCATTTCTGGCTCCCAGATGGAACAATTAGAAGAGGGCAACACAGAATTCATCCCAAAGTAAAGTTCAGAAATGAAACCTAAGCAGACAAACCATAGAATTGTAGAGTTGGAAGGGGTCCCCGAGGGTCATCTAGTCCAACCCACTGCAATGCAGGAATCTCAGCTAAAGCACCCATGACAGATGGCCAAAGAAGGTTGAAAATATATGATGGAGTTTCAAACACTTACTGCAATTGTAGAGTCGACTCAGCTTCCGGATATCATATTCACTGAAATCCATGCGCTGTCCAATCACATCAATGAAGGCTGGTATATTTGTTACTATTGTTGGTTCTGCTCCGTTCCTGAAGGCATTTTTACTGTAGTGCATTACAGAGTTATAGTCATATGGGACATTAAGGAAGTCAGATATTTTATCATCATATTTGTTGAAGTTTCCTTCCTTACCTGAAAGAAGCAGAAGAACTTACCATGGTGACTTATACAGATCACAATCCAGCCAAAGGCAAAGCCCTTTTCAGTCCCACTGGTTTAGGTGACAGACTTAAGCACACTCTTCAGTATCTCTCCCATTGCAGTGTAACAAATTTATAATGTATGTGCTTAGCCTGCTGTCCTGTCGCTTCTTCTTTGAATTCCAAGTATATCATACAGAACCACAGAGTATTTATTTATTATAGTTATAGTTCCCAATTTACAATGCTTTGCAAGCAGAAAGAAATGAGAGTGACTCGATGCAGCAGACATACACAGAATTCCAGATAAGTCAAGCTTCTTGGTAAAAGGAGAGGGGGCAGGTGTAAGGTACATGTACAAAGAAACCGAAGTTTCCTGTTTTAAAGAAAAAGGGGGAGTTTCTAGCTGGAGCATGGTGAAATTGGAGGTGCAGCATGGAAGTCGTTCAAGATGCAATCGGGGGGAGATCACTGTAGGAGAGCCCTGTTTGCCTTCACTCTTGTTCTGCTCACATATTTAGAGGTAAAGCAAATATTCTAAAGGGAAGCCTCAACCTGGCAGCACTGCCCCTTGAACTTTTCCCTGCTTGGAGGAGCAGGGAGTATATAACAATGCATCACATTTTAGACATCCAAGTCAGAAAGCTTTAATGAGATTCAAGTTGAATGAGAAGCTGTACAGATGAAATCTATGAATGGTTTTAAATTAAAAGGAAGGTAAATTAGCTTACCCTCTTGAATTCTGTCTCGCATTATTGTGACATAATCATCTCGATCAGATCGTGACTGTTCATGCCAGAATCCCAGTGCATGAAGGAATTCATGCTCAATCGTCCCAATCCTGTCACAGTTGGCTCCTATGGAGAGTTCTTGCCTCCCTTTTCGGCGGTTTCCCACAGAGGACCAGCAACTGACAAAAGAAGAAGAAGAAGAAGAGTTTGGATTTGATATCCCGCTTTTCACTACCCGAAGGAGTCTCAAAGCAGCTAACATTCTCCTTTCCCTTCCTCCCCCACAACAAACACTCTGTGAGGTGAGTGGGGCTGAGAGACTTCAGAGAAGTGTGACTAGCCCAAGGTCACCCAGCAGCTGCATGTGGAGGAGTGGAGACGCGAACCCGGTTCCCCAGATAACGAGTCTACCGCTCTTAACCACTACACCACACTGGCAAGAGTGTTCAAAATCTGTGCTGTATACAGTCTTGCCCTAGTCTAATTATCCATCACAGGGTTCACTCATAGGAAACTCTTTTCACTAGGTCACACTAATTCTGCAAGTCAGAACTTGCAGAGATATTGCTTCTGCCCAGATTCCCATGCTGGATAGGGTACTGTGCATACAGACCAAAGAAGATGCACACCTGTACTTAGAGAGTTTAGAGAGAGATCTGAAACACCTTCCATTTGCTCTACAAGGCATGAATGGTGATGGCATAAATTCCCATCTGCACTGTAAGGCCTTAAGCTGTGTCTTTGTTTATGACTACCTGTATGTATCTAGTAAAGCTTTTGGCGTGAAAAGCCTCTTATGAATTTTATATGATTATATGGTTTTAGAACTGGGGGTTTGGTCTAGATGACATATTCTGGACCCCTCAAGGCCTGTGGTTTTACATCTGTAAAATGTGATTCTATAGCAGAAGGACTGACTGAAATGGTCAAACAAGTTCCTTTATTAAGTGATTGGGGCTAGCCAAGTTTGTAATCTCTTTGCACAACTAAAGGGTTGGTCAAGTGTAAGTGTGTTGCTGTAGAAATGACAAGCTAGTGATGTTCCTAGAGGGGAACAAGGCCTGTGGTTTTACATCTGTAAAATGTGATTCTATAGCAGAAGGACTGACTGAAATGGTCAAACAAGTTCCTTTATTAAGTGATTGGGGCTAGCCAAGTTTGTAATCTCTTTGCACAACTAAAGGGTTGGTCAAGTGTAAGTGTGTTGCTGTAGAAATGACAAGCTAGTGATGTTCCTAGAGGGGAACAGCCCCCCACCCCCAATGGCTGGAGATGCGGTGATGATTGGTGGGTCTAGGAGAACCAGTCTTGTCTCATAGTGAGCTAGACTTGGGAAGAGGCTTGACATGCTCTCTGTGCTGAAAGCATCTAGAAACAGATGCGAAAGCAAAATATGCTGAGATGCTAATGTTGTGAGCCCTTTCATTTTATGCTTATCTAGTGTATGTGTGTGAATAACACTACCGCAAAGATAATCCAGTGACCTTCATTACCAAACCTGAAGTACTGGGTATGTTCTGGCACCCCTTACATCTTTCAAAACTTGGAAATCAGGGTGTGTTTAACAATATTGTATGTCTTGAAACTTTATTCATTCAGTGATTTGCCAGCTCTAGGTTTTGGGAAGGCCTTAAACAAGATGTCTTCAGTGCCTCCTCCTGCAACGAGCCCTTCTCCTCTTTGCCACAGTCACTGCTGCCCATTCACTTTCCTTCTTCCTCTGGGCTTAATCTGCAAGGCCATCTCTAGAGGGAAAAGGCAAAGTGGGGTCCTCTTGCTCCTATCTCTGGGCAGAAGAACAGGCCATGGCAGCAAAGAGAAGCAGACTTCAGGAGATGAGAGTGAGGAAGCAACTAAAGATATGGCAGGTACCAGGCAATACTGACTTCTGACATATAAGCCAGATTCACTGGGTTGTACCCAACCCATTAATTTCAGTGGGTCTGCTCTGCATAAGACTAGCATTAAAATCAACTCAGCATCTGCAGAATGCCTACAATACAGCCAGAATGTCCTTTGAATTATGCGTAGAAAAGCTCTGGGATGGAACAGGATGTTGAAAGTAAACACATGGTCACTTTTAGGAGTGTTCCAAGTAGTCACACAGTAAGCACACATGGCAACCAACTATGCATGTCTGCCATACAACATCTTCAGTTTTACTACGCCATTCAGAAATGTAAGTGGATCCAAAACCCAGAATACACACAAATGAATTGCGATGAGGATCAACCACCAGAGAGATCAGTGAGCAAATGGGAATGCTGTTCTCCAGGCTTTGTTTCTCTCACAGAGAGCCAATGCAGAAGGTTTAAATAGATCAGCCTCCATATCCTGCAATAACCTTTCAGAAAAACTTACAGGAAGTTCATGATCTTTTATCTCAGCTGATTCAGTTCTCAGAATCTGACAAACTCTGAACTTTGAACTCAGGGCCCAAACTGAAATACATGTTTTATTGCTTTTCAGAGTTGCCAAAAAAAAATAATGTTTGAAGTTCAGCCAAATCTTAAACAGTTTATCACCTTTGATTGGTCAAACAGTCCTTTAACAAATGGGCATTGAAAACTGTGATTTCGCAAGGCAATGAGAGTAGAATAGTTTTTTTTAAGTATTTCATGCAGCCATTTCTGCAGACTATAAATTCATATTGGTTGGGTAAATAACTTTTATCACCAGTTTATCACTGTTGCTAACAAGCCACCATAAAAAGCAAGAACATACAGCACTTCATAGAAAACAGAATTCTGGATAAATGTTATTTATAAATCTATAAAACAGTCTACTCTCGTTCAGCATTCTGAGAGATGACAAGGAACTTCTGGTTGGAAGGAAGACAAATTCCAAGAGCAGACAAGATGAATAAGCAGCCTCTCAAATGTTAAAGTAAATATGATCCCAGCAGAAGAAAGAAACATACTGAGACTTAAGAGCTGCCCTGACTCAACACAAATCACTTCATTGGTTCCTTACTTTTATCCTCTAATGCAGGGGTGGCTAACTTCCAAGTGACTGTGATCTACTCACAGAGTTAAAAACTGGCGGTGATCTACCCCCTTTTGGGGGTGTTCAAGTCAAAGTTGTTGAGCTTTTTTTAGGAAGGAATGCCTTGTTTTGGGGGGGTTCACGTAAAAGTTGTTGAGCTTCTTCTTTAGGGAAGAGAAAAGCAACACTGAGCTTTTTTTTTTAGGAAGGAAAGTCCTGTTTTTGGTGGTTCAAGTCATTTTAGGGGTGCAGGGCAAAGATGTTGAGCTTTTTTTAGGGGAGCCAAAGTTTTTTAGCTTCTTTGGAGGGAGCCACTGATCTGCCGGTGATCTACCACAGACGTCCAGTGATCTACTGGTAGATCATGATCTACCTGTTGGACATGCCTGCTCTAATGTAATCCAAGGCTAAGGTTTGCAGTATAAATCAAAGACGCATCCAGGTGACCTGTTTATTGAGCATTCAACCTAATTTGCTTGCTTGTGCAGAGGTTATACTATGACTGTCTTTAATTGGTTATTCCTTCTGCGTTGCTTGCAGGGAAGTTATACAACAATGAGCATCGAAGCTGATTTTCTGTGCACTGCTTATACATCTTCCAGTTATTCATTTGTTCATCTCACTTTTCAGTGCATTTTCCCATCACACAAAATAACTGTTGTTGTTTTTTCTAACTAGGCTTGCTGCATAAATCCCCTTTAATTGGGCAAACCTAAATTTCCAGTATGCGCTTGAATCCCTACCACAAAATATTGACAGTCTGGAGGCCATATAACTACTTCAAATGGGATGTACAAAATACTCTTATCAGCACAATGCCACAATGAATGAATGTTGCACCAACGTTCAGGCTCATAAACCCAGAGTTGTGACTCAACCTGATAAACATCTCTGTAGATAAACACAGTTTTAAAAGCTCAGGTCAGCACCTACAGAGTCTTGGAGAAAATAGGATAAGTAAGGGTGGATTTGACTAAGTCCAGAAAATCCTGGCATTATAATGGTTTTGTGATGATACCACAAGTCAAAATGTTGGTTAAAATAATGATTATAATTTTGTAAAGAAAGTTCAGTGGTGGAGCAACTGCTTTGCATGCAGAAGGTCGCAAGTACAATCCCTGGCATCTCCAAAGAAGGATGAGGAAAATTCCATTCTGAGTCCTTGGAAAACCACCAGCTGTCATTGTAGACAACACTGAGCTAGACAAACCAACCCCAGACTAGTTGGTACAAGGCAGCTTCCTAGGTTCATCACATTTGTGACATGTGTTTTAATCACAAAACATTAACTAAAAAGAGCTTACAGATCACAAATTCATACAGGCAGCCCCCCATCTACAAGCATTCAATTTGTGTGTGAATGTGTATGCGCCTCACGCCAAACCCAGAAGAGATCTGGAAATGTCATAAAGACACCACTGAAACATCACTAAAAGGGCGGAATGAGGGTGGGGCAGAGGCGGGGCCAGAACAGGGTATTTGCAGGCTTCCAATTTTTGTACATGTTTGCAGGCTTTTTCAATGGGTTTCAATTATATGTGATTTCACCGATATGTGTGGTGCCTTGGAACACGCCTCCCGCATAAGTGGGGTGCTGCCTGTAATTAAATACAGCTGGTTGGTGGTTTGTCCTAATTTACTTTGACCCATTGAGTTTCAGAATATTATGAAAAAAAGAGTGCTGCCTGAGTCCACCGACATCTTTTAAGTGTGAGAGGTTTCATATGCACCCTGAGCTTCCATCTGCCCATTCACTTCAGTGGAGATAGCAATGCAAATGGATATGCCCTCTGGGAAGTGAATCTTGCATACAATGGTGAAGAAGAATGTGTGTCAATGATAGAAAAATTGCTTGGTGTGTGTTAGCCATTAGGTGGTCGACTTAACCGAAGTATCCATATTAGATGCATCCTTATATCAGAGGGTTTTGAACTGAATACATGCTCATCCCACTTTGGAGGGCATGCATACACCAGACCTTTCCCCTTCGGCCTGGGAGGGCTGAGCACTAGCTCCCTAACTAAAGCTCAAGCATGTCTTTACCAGTAATGGCTGGTGTCCATTGGGACTAGGTAGGGCAGAAGGAAGGGAGACCAACAGTAGGTGGAACCAGAGCCATTGAGAGGCAAAACCACCTAATGTTACTTTTGCCCCCATCCTCCTCCTATCTGTTGAATTCTACAAGGGCAACGCTGTAACTGAGGAAGCTGACAAGCCATTCCAGCCCCTGGCCTGATCTATGTAAGAAGGTGGGTGAGGGCCAACTGAGAGGGTATTGGGAGTTGGTGGGGCAGTGCCCCATTTGCCCTAATGAGCCAGCCTCCACTGACAGGCACAGATCACATATGTGAGACTGTACAGAGACTATGAAAAAGAAAGAAACATTACTTAAAAGGATTTCTCTTACCCACTCCCTTTGATGACAGATATGTAATTTGCTTCGCCTTCCCAGGGTTTGAAATCAATACAGGATTTTAGGCGATACTGTTCAAATGCATTGAGGATCAGCCCCTTTGCATTCATATCTGGAAGAAAAACAAAGAATTGGTTATCGCTCACCTAAAGTAATGCCCTTTCAGCTAACCCTCCACATAGCAACTGGAAACTCTGCTATTAGTACTAATGAGTATAAATTTGGTAGACTAATATAATTTAAATTGTTGGGAGAATTATTAAAGCCTTTTCAAGTATGCCTTTAGCATAGGAAAGTGGACTATAAATAACTACTTTAGAAGTAACCCAATTTGCTCTACAAATTTCTCTTTTGCTTTCTTGGACTGTTGATTTGCTACAAGCCTTCAAGCTACCAGTAAGCAGCTAGTTCTATTTTCCAAGCCATTATACTCAGAAATGGACTGGAATCCAGTAGAGCTGTTTTAACACTGAGTTTCTGCTCTTCCTGTAACTGGCTCTGGTCACCAATCTGGCTGCAGCATCTTATAAAGTGATAAGCAACCAGATCTTCACTGTTAATCCTGAATTGGCACTTCTGAGTCTGAGAGAACCTGCAAGATAACGACAGAATTACTTTATTACTAGATGCAGCATGAGTGGAGTTTGTTGTAAATTTGGAAGTTGGGCAATCTTTTGCCTCTATTTCTTTGCATTGCTGCCCTCATCCCAAATCTCAGAGCAGCTAAGACACTGCAACTTTCACTAAGGCTTGGTTTCTTTTAGAAGGAGGCCACTAGAAGCTTACTGGTAAGTCATAATATTGGAGTGTAATATTTATACTCCTGTTTGTGTACAGGCTGAGCTTAATGAGGCATAGCTTAAACATTCAAGCAGTCATCCCAAGCCCACTGCTTGCACATCTGACCTCTAGGGTCCTGGCCAGAACCCTAAGATGCTTACAGAGCCCAATTTCAACTCTTTGTGTTTCTGTGCTTTTGCAAGTCTATGTTTCAAAGTATGCATCGTTCTGTTGTTCTTGGTGGGGCTCTACGTGGGGCTACCTTTGAAGGTGACCCAGAAACTGCAACTAATCCAGAATGCGGCAGCTAGACTGGTGACTGGGAGTGGCCACCGAGACCATATAACACCGGTCCTGAAAGACCTACATTGGCTCCCAGTACATTTCCAAGCACAATTCAAACTGTTAGTGCTGACCTTTAAAGCCCTAAACAGCCTCAGCCCTGTATACCTGAAGGAGCATCTCCACCCCCATCATTCAACCCGGACACTGAGGTCCAGTGCCAAGGACCTTCTGGCGGTTCCCTCACTGTGAGAAGCGAAGTTACAGGGAACCAGGCAGAGGGCCTTCTCGGTAGTGGCGCCCGGCCTGTGGAACACCCTCCCATCAAATGTCAAAGAAATAAACAACTATCTCACTATCTTAGAAGACATCTGAAGGCAGCCATGTTTAGGGAAGCTTTTAATGACTGGTGTTTTAATGTGGGAAACCCAGCCAGATGGGCAGGGTAGAAATAATATATTATTATTATTATTATTATTATTATTATTATTATTATTATTATTATTACTACTACTACTAGCAGTAGTAGTAGTAGTCCTCCTCCAGGCTATAAGAAGAGAATCTGGAGGAGTTATCTCTTCTGAAAACCCATAAAAATCTGATAGAAAACTCATAACTACTTTGCCGACTCATGGCATATTGCTTATAATGAAAGAAGGTAACAAATCAAATTATATCTGTCCAAGGTTTGACTAAACCAGGTGTATTTTATGACAAGATCCAAACTTTTTGGAATTCCTGGATAGCGCTGTTACCTTCCACATACAGGCCTAGCTGGTTTTATTTACAAGTTGAGCTTGCATGTTTATCAAATGTTGAAGTTTATTTTTCTCCATATTGCTGTATTGAAAGGTGGGTTTTGTAATATACTTTTAAGGATTGTTGGTAAAAATCAAAGTTTAAGAAATTATATCCCATTTGTTCATATGAAGTACGCCTTTTACCCCAAATCTTGGCAAATATACCACCGAAATTAATATTGAATAAAAGAACAAATGTTCATACTGAAGACTGCTTCTGCAACAAGTGAAATTAAGAAATTAACTGCCGTACCTAGGCTGTCCTCAAGGACATATGGAATGGTGTGAGGCCATCGATATTCGTTGCCAATAATGGAGTTACGTTCTGGTCTCTGAAAAGGAAGGCAAATACAAGAAATTCAGAGAAAGAAAGCACAAGAGTTGGCATTGTGACTCCACTGAGTTCAGACTTTTGCTCTCTAGGCACCTGCAGTATGGTGCACCCAGTTCCTCATTGTTCTTGCACACTGGGATTGGATAATTGGGGCTGGTCTGTTGGAAGTGCCTCAGTGGCATGGAGTTGCAGCCATATGCAAGACTGAATATTCTGTGCACCCTTGGGATTTCTTTACAAATGTAGACTCAAGACTCAAGCACAGGATGCAACATTTCAGAAAGTCACGCACCCAAGTGAAAACACAGACACACACACACAATCTTTATGTTCCTTATAGCTATTACCAAAAGGTATTTGCATTCAAATGTGTGCCTTCCGCATGGTACAATTTCTGTTGCAGTAAAAAACACCTGATCTTACTCAAGTAGTCAAGGGCAAAGCTCACAGGGTTTCTCACTGGCAATCCTTGAAAAAGTATATTAGTCATAGGCATGAAATCAGTTTCTTTAGATGCTTGATTGTGACATCCCAGAGGTCTTTTGGAAGACCCTCAACCTCACATCCCATACATCATCGCTTGATATGCCAAATTAAATAGGGGTTCATTGCTCCAGTTTTTCTCTGGGACTAAATTCACCCTACAAAGAGTCAACAGCTGCTGCCACATGCTACGTTATCAGAGCAGTAGGGCTATTAAGTATTACAAAAGAGGTGTAAGATTTAACTGGGGCAACAAGTCACTGCCATCTTCTAGTCTCCCTGCATCAAATTCCCCTGGAGGGTCGTCAGTATTTGCTGTTAACTTGGAAGAGTACCAAAGTAATCACAGGGAGTAAGAAACATTCTAAATTCTCTTGGATCAGATCATACCAGTTAGTTAATAAATAAAAAACTTAGATTTATTAACATAAAGAACACAGAATTGAGAAAAGGACAATATGTTTGTTTTAAATCATAGTTCTTGCCCAAGCTGGTGTAATAGGAAGGCAGGTCTTATCTCACATGCTGCAGAGGATTCATTTTTAGAATAGCTGGAATCAGGGGGGGGGGCTGTACCCACTTGTAGTTGCAACATACGACTCCAGGGAGCATTGCTATCTAACTCCAGCCAGAGACAGGAGACCATTAATAAAAGGCATGGGTGTTTGTTTATACCAGGGGTCAGCAAACTTTTTCAGCAGGGGGCCGGTCCACCATCCCTCAGACCTTGTGGGGGGCCGGACTATATTTTGAAAAAAAATATGAATGAATTCCTATGCCCCACAAATAACCCAGAGATGCATTTTAAATAAAAGCACACATTCTACTCATGTAAAAACACCAGGCAGGCCCCACAAATAACCCAGAGATGCATTTTAAATAAAAGGACACATTCTGCTCATGTTAAAACATGCTGATTCCCGGACCGTCCGTGGGCCGGATTGAGAAGGCAATTGGGCCACATCCAGCCCCTGGGCCTTAGTTTGGGGACCCCTGGTTTATACGGTCTTCCCTGAAACACTGAGGCAGTGGTGTGTCTGCCTGGGCATGGTGAAACAAAGATCATCTAAACTGAGAAGGGAGGGAAGGAGGGAGGGGTTCTATGTGAAACAAAAATCAAGAATGGAACCACAATTTAATCTGCTGCATCCTAACTTTCCATGACACTTAACTACAGGGTTATAACTTTCTTTGGAATCTTCTGACCATACAAGCCTGTTAAATACAGTGGTCTAATCATTGAATTTAATTGAACTATCAGCATAAGATTGGATGAGATGTACAGGCTGTAAATGACACTGACTGACACACACACACACACGCCTCTCCCATCCACTGGTCTGCATAGGGTTAGCATTTTTGCTTTCAGCATTGTACTGGCATCTATCTCAATGCGAGGGAAATTAAAATGCTAATAATGGTAACCTAATGGCTGAATTGATTATAGTCTGTGTCATGCTTCTACATTTTTACAGTACTCTTTCCTCTTTTATTATCTCAGACATTCTATATTAATTCCTCTCCAGACACTTCCAGTTATAGCTTCATAAAGAAAACATTTACAGCTAATAAACAGGGTTAATAGCTCCTCACTTGGATGGAGCTCCTGTAGCCTTAGGCGTCACATGGAGGAGGAAGCTCCCGCCTCAACCTCAAGGTCCAACTTTCCCAGCCACTGGACTGATGTGACCTTTATGCCCATCTCACCCTTCCTTTCAACTGCCTGGTGTAGTGCAATGCTAAAGGTGTAGCAGTCTCCATCGGCAAGACACCGAAAATAATAAAGTGTGAGGAGTAGAAGGATGGGAATCTTCAAAGGGCCTGCAGTGAAAGGCGGGCTTTACAAAAACAGCCAGGAGCTTCTTCATAAGGAAGCTGTGAAGCAAGGGAAGATCTCGGACTAGGGCAAAATCCTATCACCTTTTTACAATAGGGAAGCATGGGCTCATCATTCCCAAGTTAGCAGTCATTTATACTGCTGCTTGTCATTTCAACTCACCTCATCATCAAGTTTGATATCACCCTCGAACAAGTTCAGTCCCAGTGCTAAAAAAGAAACCCACGGCAGGTTAGTGCATTTTAATCCATGATCACATACACACGCTATTATAAAAAACAATAATAATTAAAACATTAGGCTGAAAAAACCTTCATTGATATCGAAGATATCTTGATCTATTCCACTGTCTTCATTTCTTTCTGAAAAACAAAAAGAAAACAGAGCTAGTTATAATTATAGCCATTATATTTTATCCATTACAAGCAGGCTGCAGGGCATCCTAGCAGTGGCATAGCGGGGTGCAGAGGTCAACGGAGCCCACCACGCCATCCCAGTCCTTGCCACCACCGCCACCAGAGCAAGCCCCCCCACCAGAGCCAAGCAGGCTGCGCTGCACCACCTGCCCGCCTACGCAGAGAGGAGCCCAGCTGGCCAACACAGCCCTTGGGTCATCCCAGCCTCATAAAGCAGCTCGAGGCTGGCAGGGTGACGTGAGAAGGATGCAGCAGCCATGCGCCCTTTGATCCCAGCTTCGCAAAGCGAGGGCGAGACTGGGATTGAAGGCCACATGGCTTCCTGCCCATGCCGCCCAGCCAGCCCTGTGCTGCCTTACGAGGCTGGGATCCGATCTGCATGATTTGCCCTGTGAATCATTCAGATCTGATCCTACCCTCACAAAAAGCGGCACAGGACTGACAGGGTAGTGTGAGGATCCAAATGCGCAACACCTCCTAAAACAATGTGCCTGGGGCTATTGCCCTGGTAGCCTCCCCCCACATTATGGTCCTGCATCCTAGAGGCCATACTTTTCTGTGACTGTCCCTCTCCACAGGTGGAGAGAGAGGTCCTTCCACAGAAAGGGAAATCAGACCCTGTAAGCCTCCTCCATGAGGCTGCAGAAAGATGCATAGCCAGGGTTCCCCCCCCCCCAATAGAGCCCCAATGCAAAGAGGTCAAAAAGGAAGCATGCGCAAATCATGCTAGGAGAGGTTTTGGTTTTGCCAGATCCTAATACTTTCTGTTCCCCCAACACAACTCTGGAACCAGGGAAAAACCACACCAGTCCTGGAACTGATGTAGCCCCTCCACGGTGATAAATGGAAGGGCAAAAGTTGTTCAGAAGGAAAGCTCCTGGAACTGGGGTGAGGGGAGGGCAGAGGAGGAAAAACAGACACCACCTTCCATCTGGTCAGTGCACACCTTTGGTTCTCCCTACCTCTGTATTGTTCTAGAAGCATGCCTGTTCAGAGGCAAGTTCCACTCAACTCAATGGTACTTAATTTCCAAGTAAATACGCTTAGGATCAGAATGTCAATGTGCTAACCATAATTATAAAATCAGCATTTGTGTCTGCTGTGTTCATGAGCAGCTGCTTTTGCTGCCCCTATTTTGTAACAATTAGTAAGATACAAAATAGAACTCACCCTGTAGTTCTTGAACAGGCTAGAATAAAAGAAAGGAGAAAACAGTCACATGTACAATCTGTTCTTTGTAGATTACAGTGCAGCCATCAGCCAAATTCATTGTTTTGCATCAAAAGTTTAAAGTCAAATTCACTGCAATATTATTCACCTATAATATGATTGTCTGTACATATATGAAAACATGTTCTACCTGAGACATGGGACTAAACCCCATTTCTTGCTGTATTTTAAAAATATTGGTTAACCGTTGCTTTCACTTGTTGATATATTTATATACTAGAAACTGTGGTGATATTCCTGATGGTGTGCTTAGCAATAGTGTGGAGCTGGGATTAAAATCCCTAATACTCATTCTATCACAGAATAGTTTAAGAGAATTTCTTTTTCCATAATCCTACAATTGCACAACTGGAAAGTAGGAGGAACTAGTGTTGTACAAAACAACAGAATGGTGTGCATATGGAGGTGCAAAAAAGACACAGCATCATTTCCCAGGCCTCAGTTCAAGAAAACCAGTGGAGCCTGGATTAGGTGTTTAAACAAAATTAAATATTGGTCACTAGGATACTGGGATATTATACATAGCCTAGCATATATGAGAATACTGGATCATTAAAATATATTCATTACCCACACTTCATAATAAGGATATTTAAATAGCTGGTGTGCCATATGTCTATCATGTTGTTCTATGGATATAACACTGTGGTTTATACTAGCCTCTTGGACCATACAGTTTAGCCACAGCTTGTTATATTAGAACACACAGCATTACAGTAAGTGGGAGGATACAAGTAGAAATAACACTATGGTACAAATGTTATTTCAGATACAGTGGTGCCTCGCAAGACGAAATTAATTCGTTCTGCGAGTGCTGTCGTATAGCGAAAATTTCGTCTTGCGAAGCACCAAGGGGGAAGAGCTGTTTGACGGGGGGGGGGGATCGTGAAATTTTTTCGTCTTGCGAGGCAAGCCCATAGGAAAATTCGTCTTGCGAGTCAGCCTTCCGCTAGCGAATGCCTTTTGTCTAGCGAGTTTTTCGTCTAGCGAGTTTTTCGTCTAGCAAAGTACCACTGTATTTATTCATTAACAACTTATAACAATGCAAGCTTCTTGTTTTTTTGTTTTGTATAATTACACTTTGAAAACATTTTAAATTGTTTCAGCTTTTGATAAATATATAAAACAATTACTCTAAAATAGGGGACAGAACACACAGAGACAGAGGCTGCATTTTCTGTGATGGGAACCAACATAACCTGCCCCTAGGCTCATGCCAGGGCCGGTGCTAGGGTTTTTTGCGCCCTAGGCGAGATCACCTTCTGGCGCCCCCCCCCCCAATTGAAGGAAGGAAGGAAGGGTGGAAGGGTGAGAGAGGGGGGAGAAGGAAGGAAGGAAGGAAGGAAGGAGTGAGTGAGTGAGTGAGTGAGTGAGTGAGTGAGTGAGTGACAAGGAAGGAAGGGGTGAAAGAGAGGGAGGAGTGAGGGAAGGAGGGAAAAGAGAGAGGGGGAGAAGGAAGCTTGCTCTTGCGAGAGGCGGTGGCAGGATGAGTGCCCCAAAAGGAGCGCTTTTGGGGCGCTGATCACGTCACCACCTCTCGTAGGGGCAACCACATCTCCCTTCTCCCAGGCTCTCTGTGGGGTGGGCAGAGGGAAAGCGGCTCAGACGGAGCCCTCCCTCGCCGCTTGCCCCAAAGCAGCGGGGCTAGGCAGGAGCTAAGCGTCTCCTGCACAGCCCTGCTGCTCCAAAGCAAACTGCGAGGGAGGGAAACAGAGCCCTCCCTCGCAGTTCGCCCCAAAGCAGCGGTGCTGGGCAGGAGACGCTAAGCGGCTGCTGCCCAGCCCCACTGCTCTGCAGGTGGCGGCGGAGGGGGCGGAGAAGCCCGATTTCGGGCTGCTCCCCCCTCCCCCGGCACTCTGCCGCTGGCGGAGGGGCCGGGAAGCCCGTTTTCGGGCTGCTCCCCCCTCCCCCGGCACTCTGCCGCTGGCGGAGGGGGCGGAGAAGCCCGATTTCGGGCTGCTCCCCCCTCCACCGGCACTCTGCCGCTTGCGGAGGGGGCGGAGAAGCCCGATTTTGTGGCAGCGGGGAGCGGCGGGGCAGGCTGGCCAGTGCCCCCTCCATTTTGGCGCCCTAGGCAATTGCCTAGTTCGCCTAAATGGACGCACCGGCCCTGGCTCATGCACGTCCCCCTTCTTTTCTGGCATAGATAAAATTAACCACAGTTTAGGTTAAGACACAATGCTAAACTGTTGTATAAATTGGAAGTAAAAGCTTCTGATCTCATCCTTGTGGCTGCACCAGAAGTGAAGGGAGGAAGAAGCAGGCAATCTTGGGTAGAAGTTAACTTCAAAAGAGTGATTTTTGTCAGAACCACAGCCAAGGAGGAAATGATTAAACTCTCCCTCCCCACTGCAATCCCGATAATTATGACCCCCGGCCCCGATTTACAGAAACTATTGGCATTTTTTTAAAAAAAAAAATGTGCACATTAAAATCAAATGTGCTAATTCACCCTAATCCTTTAAGAATTAAAGTATGCTTTTTATTGTCTTACCAGACAGCAAACTATCTGCAGAATAACCCCGCTCAGCAGCACATGAAATAGCCACAAATCCATGATGTACAACTTCAGTAAGAGCTGTAATCTTTTAATTTTTGTGCATTTATATCTAGAGTGCCATCATAAATGAAAACTTTGACCTTTGTATTGCAGGTGTTTGATATATACCTTTTTACAGAATGAAGCAAGAGGGCATTTCAACTTTTTCATGGAACATCAGTGCCAGAAGAAAACGACTGTTGATTGGTCTTCTTCTATCTTTATATACTTCTCATTGGATAAAGATGTTGGAAGTAACCAAATGTGATGTCTCAAATGAGCTATCTTCATGATGAACCTAGACAAAGACTCAGTTATTTGCACAGCCACATTCAGCTTGTTTTGGGGGGAAACCCCAGAACATTTAGGGGAAGGAGAGCAGGGATCATTCCATTTGGGAAGCTGAAATGCTTATGCTGACAGAATTTTGGACACAGTACATTTAATTTCTCCCCTCCTCAAAACCTCTTTGGTTACCTTGATCAGCCTAGTTCTAGGATCCTATATATCAGATCCATGACCTCCATAGGTCCAATCCAAACCAGTGGCATTGAGCTGTACCATACATCACTGATGATCTTAGCAGAAGCGAAGATCTTTATTTAGAAGCCAATCTTAAAATCCTTCATCGGATTTTGTCTGTGTTGCCCACATCTCTCTTCAATTACTGTTATGAGAATGCCTTGGTCAGGATCACACTGCAATCGACTCCACCCCTATAAGAACTATTATGGGATGGCTTATTCAGATAAGAGTTATGGGGTAACTATTCATCAACCTTGATGATTTTTCAGTGGTGACCCTCTTTTTCATTAACTCCACTGAAATAAATCTGTTTCCTCCCGATGACTAGAAGAGGAGCGCACCTTGGCCCTAGCCTGGAGCATCTCCCAGGAAGGGAAGAGAACCCTTGCAGTTATGGCTATCTGACACTTACAAAATGGAAACTGCCAATCCTACCTTGTCTCTCGAGTAAACAAAGTGGGCACGGCACCCAAAGCTGTGCTCACACTTAGGTATGAGAAACACAGGTTATGTCTAGCATAAGAGGATCCATCTCATTACAAAGGCGTACATCTTCAATGCCAGCTTTTGGACCTTTCGAAGTGTGACTTTCAAAGGATGTTTGTGTTTCGGTTGTCATATTGTTTCAGAAAGCATGAATTAGGGTAGGTTGGCTTTGAAATGGAAACTGAATGAAATTACTCCCCCATCCCTACTCTCAGTTAAGTGTACATATAGGATTGCAACCTTAATGTGTGTGATGAAGTAGCAGGCTGCTATGTTAGAGAGAAAAGTAAATGTGAAAAAATATATCCATAGATCAAATAGCCCACAAAGAACAGAATAAATTCCAGTTGCCAAGCAGATAACATGAATGAAATTATTGCTTGTAATTTACTACCTATGTTGTACTTCTCCCCTACTCAAAAGCCAATTGTTCATTCTTTACTTCTCTCTCCCAGCAGTTATGAAGTGAGTTCAGCATGGTAATTTCGAAAGAAAAACACTCGGCTCTCAACTTGTACTTTTCCTGTATTGTATTTTTTAAACAGCAGAAGCCACATAATTCGGTAGAAAAACTTACAAGGGCAATCAATAACCTTCTCCAATCAACTTCTCCCACATTAACAAGAGAAAGACACCAGATTCAGAGAACTAGTAAATGGGATCATAAAACTGAAAATGGAATTATAGGCACATGTAATCCTTGCAATCAGTCTAATGCACATAGCTAGAATTCTGCTCATAAAACCAGTCAAATGAAATGGAATTAAATACAAAAACTGCAAACTGCATCAGTGCATTTTTTTATATTAGTCATTGCCATATATTGCAGATTGCCTGCTTTCTTGGATATAAGCTGCTTTGTAGTATGCACAAAAGGTTAAAGTGAAGTTTTAGCATTACTTTCGTTTCCCGCAGGCAATTTTGCACTGCTCCTTGGAACGTGGGGGGGGGGGGCTGGACTCAATGAAGCACACCTTCCCAACCCTTCACAAAGCTGTGCTGTGGCAGAGCTGTCAGGGGCAGACTTTGGTCTTTCACATTTCCCTGTGCGAGGACAAAATTCAGCCCACAACACACACGCCCAAAACACACACGCCGCCTCTCACCTTCTGTTCTGCTCAATTCACGTCATAGTTGTGACTCCCTGCAGCATCCCATAGGCTTGGCACCCAGTGTGGCAGAACCAGCCATGCTGCCCTAAATTCGCCTCTGGAGCAGTTTCTAGGAATATCACAGTGCTTAGCATTAGACTGGCAAGGGAAAGGGCTAGTACTCACTAGAACAGGCTGATTCTTGCCCTCATCATCTGGTAGACTTTTGTTACAACAGTTGTGATGGGAGGATTCCCTGAATGACTCAGGTTACTGGCCATTTCATTCCCATAAAAAGTTCCAAGTCAATGTTGAAAAACTGGAAAGGCTGGGGGAGAGGGAATAGCCAGGGGGAAATCTAGTTATGCATCCACAGTGGTGTACCCGCATATGTGCAAGAGAGAAAGAAAATTAAGTCTAAACACACTACATAGCTTTACACTATTGATATTGTTGTGCTGGCACAGATATAGCAGTGTGCCTTACTAAGTTGCCTGTACAGTGGTACCTCGGGTTAAAAACTTAATTTGTTCTGGAGGTCTGTTCGTAACCTGAAACTGTTCTTAACCTGAGGTACCAACTTTAGCTCATGGGGCCTCCCACTGCCGCCACTGCACGATTTCTGTTCTCATCCTGAAGCAAAGTTCTTAACAAAATAAAAAATAAAATAAAAATTCCTTCCAGTAGCACCTTAGAGACCAACTAAGTTTGTTCTTGGTATGAGTTTTCGTACTATTTCTGGGTTAGCGGAGTCTGTAACCTGAAGCGCCTGTAACCTGAAGCGCCTGTAACCCGAGGTACCACTGTAAGTTGCAGTGTGCCAACACAGAGTGATTGTGGGTTGTATTTCTACAACATCAGGTTGGAGAGCTTGCCTATGGGCATGCCTTGAATCTTCCCAGTTCTGTCCCATACAATGATTTTGTTTCTGGTTATTGTGGCTGTTTCCTGCAGAACATTTGTGCAGCTTATCATCATGCCAAAGGTTATTAAGAAAACCTAAAAACACTAAAAGGGAAATTCTGTTTATTAGGCATGTGTTAAAATCCAGTTTACTGCAGTCTTACCCTGCATAGAAAAAAACTAGCAAATGTTTGTTGCCTCAACGTCTACCACTAGGACTGGGAGTGTTCCCTGTTTGAAAATCCTGTAGTTGCTCCCAGTGTACACAATATTGAGCTAGATGGATCAATGATATTGTATATGGGGCTTCCAACATTCCTGCTTTTCTATATACTGTGAACACTCTTGGAAAACACATTTCATTTGCAGTACTGTTGTGCAGATATATTCACAAGCTGTACAAGACCCACATTTGACTGGAAAATGTGCAAATTAAAAAACACTACAAAACTAGAACAAACACTTGTGGGATGAATGTAGAGGACAAAAACATTTTCAGAATTATTTTTTTTTAAATTGCATCTTTAAAAGTGCTTGGCGCCCCCTAGTGATTGAATCATATTATTTTTAGGGAAGTTAGAAACGGGAAAGTCAATACTGTACCATTCAACTGCTGAGAATCAAACTTTTACATGTCATGTTCAGAAGAAAACCAAGGATGGTACTCAACAAGTTTGACTCAGAATAGACCCACTGAATTTAATGACTAAGTTAGGGCCATTAATTTCAATGGATCTACTCTGAGTAAAACTTAGTGGAATACCATGTTGTGTCAAGTTACCAAACCTCTCAATACCTTGGCAGCATTGCCTTTATAAAGTAACCAAAGATGTTTTAAGTAGTGATCATTTCCAGAAAAATTATGCAGCCAAAAAGCCAGAGAAAAAGTATGACCTTTATGGCGAAAAGTTTTTGACCTCTACTTCTGTTCCATAAGTGTCTGTTCTGGTGAGTGAAACCATACATTGCCTTCCACAACCCTCCCAAAGGAAGCAAAAGCCTGATCTAACCCCGCTTCAGTCAACAATGGGTGGCACCAGGAAAGGCCCGCGGAGTAGCCATAATACACAGTAGAGGCCTACATTTGAAAGCCACAACAGTGCTAAAACACAAAAAAAGTAGATTCATTTTTGCTAAAGGGGTACGAATGGCAAAACTAAACTGACAATTGGCTCCATACATGCCCCAAACACAAAACAACTACGGTTCATCCAGGAAACACTAAACGAATTCCTTCTCCAAAGGGGAAACAATCCGAGGAGGTGACCTCAACCTAAATATGAGAGGGATCCCTAAAAGACATCCATCCTACAACCCCCTGGACAACCTTCCTCAGAGGGAAACCCCAAACAATTAGAGACACTGACAAACTACTGAAAATGCTAAAAACGGAGGCCTTTGTGACATCTGGGGAGAAAAGAACCTGGGAGACACCAGCCATATTCCAGTCTAGACGTCACGGCACCATGTCCAGACTGGACAGCATTCTGCTCACACAAGGCTTGATCCCCCTGGTGGAAACAACAAACATTGGTAACATTAAAATCACAGATCATGCCCCAGTAGAAGCTACCCTCAGGAGAGGAAGCACAAATTACCCCAGCATGGTACTTCAGCCCCATCCTAACCACAAAGCAACTAGCTAGAGAGTCTCTTGAAAACTACTTTTAAGGACAATGATGTGGATGACATAACAACGCCCCCCTCCTCTGGGACACAATGAAAGTGGACACCAGAAGAGCCTGCATAAAGGAGAGGGCATCTCTTAAAAAACAAACCTCCTCAAAAATTGGTAAATTAGAACAAGACATTATGACCCTCTTATCATAGTACAAACGAGCAAAAAACTACAACAGAAACTTCCTTAAATACATAGAACAAAAAAGAACAAAAATTGACTCTAGAAATCAATGAAACAATGATTTATATCTTATGCTCTAAACAATGCTTTTACGAATATGGAGGAAAGAACTCCAGACTATTAGCAAATAGATGCAGGGGGGAAATCACTCAAAACAATAATACACTGTCACTAAAAAAGACGGTAACATAACATCCTCCACCAAAGAAATACTATTGCCCCCCCAATACCTCTCACTAGCAAGGAAATATAATAAAACAAATAGAAAGAGAACCTACCCAGTTGACGCCGACACAAAACCTCACACATACACTATATAAAATATAAGCACCACCCCACCCCACCTTCTTCCCCAACCTTACACTGTACTCAACACTAATGTAACACAACAAATGTAACTGATTTGCAAGAAAGACTGTACAACCTGAAAAAAGAGACAAGGCATGTACTAAACCGAGAAAATCTTTAATAAAAACAAAAACAAACAAACAAAAGGTTGCCTATAGAAGAGTGCTACACATAAAGGATGATTTTGGATTTTTCAGTACAAAGAAAAAGACAAATGTGGATTATTTAATAAATTTTATTCAGAATTTCACTGCTCACCATCAACGTCTGTGTTTGCTATCAATGACTATTTAGATAAACTTCATTAACACAGTTAGAAATAGATCATATGCAGCCTATGAATAAATCTATTAAAGGAAGTGGAAATGGCTATTAAAAAACTATGAGGATACAAAGCACCGGAGGCTGGCAGTTTTACAGGAACATTCTATAAACATTTTAGAAATGAACTGTCTCCCCATCTAGCCAAGTTGTTTAATGAAGTTCTTTTGGCGGAACTTCCACCGTATTACTGGCATCAATCTAAAATAACAGTACTACCGAAAACTAGAAGAAACCTTGACCTAGAGGAATTGTGGCATCCAATTAGCCGTGTTATACCAAGAAGCTAAGATGTATACAGCCATTTTAGCAAACAGAATAAATGTGTTCATTACAAGTTTTATCTCCCCAGACCAGGTAGGCTTTCTGTATCGCTGGCATAGTGGATCCAGTAAGACACCTACTGAATGTCATTTATTATAGTAAAAAGACTTGCAATAATCTCATGGGATTTTTACAAGGCCTTTGACAGGCTGAGTTGGTCATTTTTTAAATCACTGATTTATAGACTTAACATGAGAGTGGTTTATTAACTCAACTTTTGAAGTATACAAACATTCCTTTGCTACAGTCTGTGTAATGGTCTCGACTCAGAAACCTCTATAAAGAGTAAAACAAGATTGTCCTTTGTCTCTGCTTTTATTTGCCTTGTCTATTGAACCATTGGCAATAGTCATTAGAAACAATGTGAATATAGAAAGTGAAAAAAATTAAAATGCATACTAACCTTTTTGCAGATGGCAAAGCTCTCATGTTATCAAAACTGGAATTAGCAATACCTGAAGTTATTAAAGAACTGAATAATTCTGAAACCAAATCTGAAATTATGTTTATTATGGACTTACCAGTCTCAAACTTTCATACAAAGCATTGAGGGTTTTACAATCTGTCCTCAAAAGCTGAAATATCTGGGATTATTTCTATCAAAATTCTTGCACTCTTTAAGGAAAGCAAATTTTGAGTCCTTGTTATCTCAAGTTGGACAGGAACAGAAATCCTGGGAAAGCCTAAACCTTTCTTGCTTGAGCCACATTGTGGCTATGAATATGTTGATCCTTCTGAAGTTTCTCTGCCTGTTTCAGGTCCTGCCAATAACTATAATGCCTAACAATTTAAAATTTGGCAAAGATAAATTTAAAATCTGGTCTGGGAGTGCCCCACTTGCTTATAAGGCATTCCAAGTATTGTTGCCTTAGATTCAAGATCCAGGAGGAAAACAGTGGCTATAGAATTGAAAGATCCTAAGTTTGGGGCATGTTTATCAATTTTGGGTTTTGGTATTTAAAGAATTGATTTTAATATACAAAATGGACCTACAACCTTCCCCTCAACTTGCTTTACTTGGAATAAAGACCATGTCTACTCCACCAGTTGCTCATAAATAACACTTAATGTTCTTCCTCTCAGCAGAAGGTAGGTGCACTACCTTGACCTTGAACATTGAAGCATGGTACTCCAAGCACGGACAATAGCCCTAGCTAAAAAGCTGATGTGCAAGATTCCTGCAACCAAAGGGAATTCTAACCCCTTTCTTATGTGTGTGTGACAACCGTTTTTGGAGTATATGCATCAAGATTATATTTATACCCATACACACCGAGATTGCATGGTAAAATATGGAAAGATTTTTTTGGAGTGTACTGTAAGAATCTGAGTTGATATTTTTAAGCAACATGGTTTGTGTGTTGTGAATATGTTGTTTTATGTGTGGTGTGAAAAATGAAAATTAATTTTAAAGGGGGGGATTAACCTGATCACCCTGTGCTAGACACTCAGAACTGACCTGTTCTCCAAAGGCAGCCTGACCAGCACAGAATAGAGTAGAACTATTACCACACATAACTTATATACTAAGCTTTTGTTAAAGCAACCTAATATTGCATTAGGCTACAGAGACAAGAGGCAACAATGACATGGTGCTGAGGGAATCTGCTCATTCTACTACCCAGTGTCTAATACCCTTTATGGGCAAGGTGCTTCAGGGCTGTGGCAATGCAGCTGCAGACACTCTTAGAAGAAAACTATTAGCTGTCCCACTCCAATACGGGTTCAGGATGTTTTTAACACAAAATCAGCCTTGGTTGCTCTTATGAATAATATTCCCCCAAGGAGAAATGAGGAGTGCAACTCTGTTGCTCTTGTTTATCTCTCTGCAGCTTTGATACCACTGACCATGGCACCTTCTGTGAGTTGATGTTGAAGGAACTTCTTCTCTGTGGTGGTTCCACTCCGATTTGTAGGGCCAGTCTCAGATAACAGTACTGAGCGACTATTTATCAGTACCCTAGTGATTTAGTTGTGGGGTACTGCACAACACTATATTATCCCCAATGTTATTAAACACTATATGAAGCCAACAGAAGCAATCATCAGGAGACTTGGGGCAGTGTCATCAATGTGCTAATGACACCCAGCTCTTTTGTTAATTCTGTCAAGAGGGCATGCATAAGATGAAGCAGTGCCTGGACTCAGGATGGGTAGGATGAGGATCAATAAAGTGAAGCTGAATCTTGCTGAGACAAGGATGCTCTGGATGACAGATTCCCATGCCTGAGAATTTGGGACTTGCCTGTTCTGAATTGGAACGCACTCTAAAGGAACATGCAGAGTTTAGGAGTATTTATGGAACAATCTTTGTCCAATGAGGCCCGTGTGGCCTCCATGGCAGAGAGCCTACCATCAGCTTTGGATGGTATGTCAACTGCACCCTTTCCTGGACAAGGATAGTTTGGGCACTGAGACGCATGAAGTGGTAACCCCATGTTTGGAGTGTTCAAATGTACAATGGCTTTTGAAGATGCACAGGTATTCCCATGGTTTCCAGGACTAGGCTTTGAAACAAGTGTTCAGGAGATAATTTAACAAAAAGCTCATATCTAAAATCAGATTAAGTTGGTAGTGGCCCAAGACCAATTTCCCCCTAAAACAGCACTTCCAATAAAAGTCGTCTTTATTTCTTACCATAAAATTTCCTTGGTAAGTTATTATTTTCAACATACTAGCAGCTCATTATTCTGACTTTTTATCCCAAATTTTGTTAAAGAACTGGAAAAAGTTTTTAAAAACTTTCTCAAGTGAATAATGATACAATCCAAAAAGCAGTAACAAATCTCTGAATAAAATAAATTAAACATATCAATTTTAAGATAGGCTACTTTTCATATAAGTGGCTGGAGTCTAGAAAATGGCAAAGTGGTACTCAGTATGCCATAGCTAGGAAGCCTCCAGATTGTGGCTACTTAAAGAGATTGTCCCTGTACTTAAGAGATTCTGGACAGCATTGAGAAAACCCCCGTGAATGTTCTTTTATGTAAACACTAGCTGGGGCTAGAATAGTATTGGGCTAGAAATTATTGGGGTTTTTCAGCTTTTAACATAGATTTAGTAAGCATAGAAGAAAAGTTATTTAACTCATCCAAAAAAGGGGGGGACACCACCCTATCCTTATTATCTGTATGTCAATACTTCAGCTTTTGTCCCAGTGCAATTTTTTTCTCTATGGTGTAACGCTTCTTTAAAAAATAACCAAACAAATGATGCAAAATGGCTCTTAATAGCTTTATCTCAAAGACAGTAACGTTTTTGCCAGATATCTGCAATATTTCTAATATTATGTGGAGGGAAAAACACCCCATATTAAAGTATTATAATATAACATGCTTTTTTGTTAGTTTAAATAAAAAGCATTTTAAAAATAAATTCAGGGGAAAGTAATACTGCTATACAGTTAAACTGGATACAAGCGTTCCCTTTTATTAACACTGAGACCACTGATGCAGCTTCTCCCCTCGCAGAAAGCAATGATGTGAACAAATTAGAGATTTCAAAGGTTCTCTTGACAAGATTCCTCAACAGCATTTTGGAACAGAGTTTCCTCATCCAGCTGAGGATTCTAAATACAAACAACAACAAAATTGGTTTAGAATTTTCCCCCAGACCAAGTTATTACACTCTACAGTTCAGCATGTACTCTGCATTAATTACTACTACAACAAAGAGCACAAAATGGGAAAATGTATATGAATAGTCTGTTAAATGATACAAGTGATCTTTTAGAAAAGAAGGCTGTCATTCCGTCAATTAACATGCTAGTAACAGCAAAATAGATTACTAAAAACTGGAACTTCCCCCAAAACATATCCACAACTGAATGGTTGCAAAATGTTGATTATGAGTGATGTTATGGCAATGATTCTTATCTAACCAGGACATTTAAAGGAAAAGCAAGCAATGTTGTTTTGGAACAGTATTTTTTACTTGAGATAATATTAAGGAGCAATTATTAGTTGCGTTATTTGGTATTAATTCAGGGGAAATTTAGGGGGTATAAAACAGAATTGGCTTTGACATGTTTTACTCAGAAATAACTCCAGTGAAATAAAATGAATCCTCCCCACTGAGAAAAAATGGATCCCCCCCCCAATTTTCCTAGTCTGCTTGACATCACTGGGCCGTTATCTAATAATACATAATAACAATAAAACCAAAATATAAGATACAAAATGAATTAGCAAATAGAACCATGAAGTCATCAAACACCTTACACTAGGAAGTTAAAAATCCTATACTGTACTTTTATCACAATAGTTTTATGTTTATTAAGGTTGGCAAAATGTTGTGTGTGTTTTGTTGAGAGTTGTGAAAGTACACATGCTTAAAGAGTATTTATTGCTGTTTGGATATTTGTATCTTTCTTTTCTTCCCAGGAGCAAAAGCCTGTGTACATTGTCTTCCCCTCCCTGCTTTTACCTTCACAACAGCCCTGTGAGGCAAGACAGGCTGAGAGTTGGTAGTTCAGACACCAAAGCTGTGAAACTGCACATATTTAAGAATATTTTTGCTTGTTATTTATCAGGATTTGCATGCTTTTTGTTTCATTTTAGTATTTTGCTGTAAATATCAGGGTTGTGGGAGAGTTGCCATATTTCAAAAAGTTAAAATCCAGACAGAGAAGCATTTTTTAGTTTTGAACTCTTTTTTCCCTTCAACATCACAAAGAAAATTGTTTATGAGATATTTCTGAGGGAAATGATTTTCCAGGACATTTCACCAATTTCCACCCAGACACTGCTTGCAGCTGCAGTATTCTGGATATGTCTAGGAAATTCTGGAAATATGGCAACCCTAGATTATTGGAACATTGCAGTTAAAGCAAGATGGGAACTGCTTTTCTGGATCTGAGCATGTTTCTTTTTGTTTACATTATCTGTGATATATATTTATATCTTGCTCTTCCAATGAGGAGCTCAAGGTTGTGTATATAATCCTCCCTTCCATCTTTGTAATGGGCCTGTAAGATACAGGTTAAGGTAATATATGTACTTAAGCCTAAATTCTTCCAACAGACTGCTGGGGGGATTGCAGAGGACCCAATCTAAGTAAAGTGTAACAGGTCCAGGAAATCCTGTTGGCATCCCAGCACCAGAGACTGTTCCCCAGCCAGGCAGCAGAAGTAAACAGTTGACATTTGACGGGGGGGGGGGGGGAGACTAGACCTGCTGAGACACCATCTGCCTTTCACTATCACCACAGCCATGCTGTCAGGCTACAGACCAGAGGAGAGGAGAGAAGCAGGGCTATCTATTCTCATCAGGTTTATTGAGACTGGCTGGTTCTCTCTCTACAGCAGTCATTCCATGAAGCTGCCTGAATTTAGCTGCTTGCTATATGAACTGTAACTTTTGAGAAGAGTGCCCAGGTCTGCTTTTCCTGTCCTTTCCCATCTCCTTTTCCTTGTGTGTCCTATCTTTTAAATTGTAAGCTTGAGGGTGGAGACTAGTGTATGTATGGTTTATTGAGGTATAAACTGACTTTGGAACCTTTATACCTAATAGCAGGGTAGAAGTGTTTTAAATGCACAAAATCCCCTAAGTGCTTTTCTAGCCTTTTCTCCAAATCTACCTAGGAAAGAGATTTCACTATTTACCAGGGCAACTGTAGAACTTCTAAGGCTTCTAGATAATTTAAATCTGGCAATCTGCTATAGAAGGTGCTTTTACCCAAATTAATCCAAGATGATTAGGGCTCTAATTTAGTCTTCCAGCATAGAGATTTAAAAATGTCAACATTTTAAATAGAGAGCAAGAACAAAAGAAAAGCTCTTACCATAAAATCTCCATACTCAAACTGGTGCCTTAGATTTAAATGGCCAACAAAATCTCTAGTAACCCGGTTAGGATCTCCCCATGGAAAAGAGACACAAATAGGACAGATCTTTAAAAGAGAGAGAGAGAATCAAGAGGCAGACAATTGCTCACATAAATTGCATAACTAGATAGTAGATCAACATTAGTTTCTATGAAAATCATACTACGTAAAAATACTTTAAAGTGGACATATTCTTAAAACAAAAGGATACTCCTGGAAGGAATGTGAATAGAAGAGATTAAACTTAAAAAGTTAACTACACATACTTTAAACGCTTTAAAAGAAATGACACTGAACATTTATGATTCTAAAGAAGATACTACTTGTCTATTTCTGCCCTTAATCTTAAGCAATCTTTTTACAAAACGAATCTTGGAAAATGGGACTTAAGACGAAAAGTTTTTTAAAGAGTGTATGTCTGTAATATCTCTCATTTAAACAATACTGGGCACTACTTGTAAACAGGGCACCATCCTGCCAAACGTGGGCACTCCTTAACTGCTTAGCACTTCCACTGAACTCAAATGGACTTAAATGTGTTTAATAGCAATGTATTGCTTGAGAAAAAATAGAATGAAGGGCAGTCCTTTAAGAAAACATATTGAATACTAAATAAAACAATGAAAATGGAAAACATGTCTTGTAATTACAGATCAAAGTACTTCAAAAAAGAGATCAAAAAAGGGAAAATGTCATTCAGTATAAAACTGAGGAAACTGCTGTAACTGCTAGATCCATCGCTGAAGGAAGAAGAGGGTAGCTCATTCTTTCTGAAAATATTGCTATTGTCATGTAATTAAGATAATTTCAAAAAAAATATGAGCTCTTAATTCACACATACTAGGATAAAATCTTCACAAACTTTCTTTTTTATATACACATACTCACTACTGGAACTAGTTGATAAAGGTGCCTATCATTACAGTGATCCAATAAGTTCTGCCTTGTAAAGTTACTTTCTTGACACAGAGGGCATTTGAATGTAGGCTGTCCACTAAAAACAAATATGAGAAAGAGGCACACATGGATGTAAATCCCTGCAACAGCACGTTGAACAATCTCACCCACAATCATTTCACTGTTAATTTTATCAAAAGGAAGAAATGCATAAAATGAGACCAAAACACATATTGAGGAACAGTAGCCACATTTGGACATAACAGTAGACCATGGCTAAATACTATGTGTATGAGACACAATGAGTCTTGGGCATGAATGATTCCCCTCCTCCCCCTGGGCATTCAGGAGGGAGAAAGCACACAGGCTTGAGGCTTGCTGTAGTGGATTCATGTAGCACTAAGTCAAAATTTAACATACAGTGGTAACCCCGTGTTACGCATGCGATCCATTCCAGATCGCGCTACGTAACACGAGCGTGCTTAGCACGAACACCCCCCCCCAAAAAAAACGGAAGTTCATGTGTTTTTGCACTTCTGCGCATGTGTGAAGTGCGCAGAACTCTTCTGCGCACCTGTACACACACGCGCATCATGCGCGCTCCGGGGAGGACTTCCGGGTCGCGTAAGTCAAACGTACGCAACATGGAGTGTACGCAACTGAAGGTGTGACTGTATTTGAATGCAGCTGGTATGTTCTAAGCAAGTATACAGTAAAGAGTGTGTGGAAGGAACAGCTGGATTAGCCAGTGTACATTTTGAAAATTGTCTCATTCACATGTACACTGCACAGAAATAACACCCACTTTATAATGAGACTAAAATCACCTTTAAATCTGTTCATTTGAAGAAGTCTCAATCCTCCCTTTTCTGAGGATCTTGGAAGTTCTGATTTAAAACCACTGAAATACCTCCTAATCTATTACATGGTTCCTTCCAATATGAACACATGTGGTCCAATACTCTAAATGTCTACTTAGAAGCAAACATGACTGAAGCAAATTCTATCAGAATCAAAGTAAGTGTGACCATGGTTGAGGCATAAACGGCAGCCTAATCCCTGGCATCTCTTCCTTTCTGTTGCCCAAGAGCTAGCTGATTTATTTAAGGAATTTATATATAGTCTGCTCCTAATATCCCAGGGCAGTTTACAGTGTGATTAAAAAACAAAAGAATAACAGAATATCTACTAAGCCAGGCATGTCCAACAGGTAGATCATGATCTACCAGTAGATCACTGGACGTCTGCAGTAGATCACTGGTAGATCATTGGCTCCCCCCAAAGCAGCTGAACTGTGGCTCCCCTAAAAAAAGCTTAACATTTTACTTCCTCCCTGAAAAAAACTCAACAACTTTGACCCAAACCCCCAAATGACCTGAACCCAAAAAAGGGGGTAGATCACTGCCACTTTATTTTTAACTCTGAGTAAATCACAGTCTCTTGGGAGCTGGCCACCCCTGTACTAAGCCAATGGAAGAGTGGTCATGCTGTTTATTTTTCAGTTTAAGGGGTTTTTCCGGGGGAGGGGGTTAGATTACCTAGTCTTTCAGCAGGATCTCTTTCATCTATCACCAGCAGCTTTTGCAGTAAATCACAGGATTACTTTGCACTGCTTCAAATATAAAAAGTGGTTTTCTTTGGAATATCTTTTTCTAAGAAACAGATCAAATTCCATTTTCCTGATTTTACCTGACCTAAATATATTATAAGGTATCACATACCTATTTATACTTCACCTTGACACAAATCTGTTTTAATAATTTAAATCTCAAATTTGAATTTTGATAAAATCCAAGAGTGTTTTGAATTCTGCCTTGTTTTGGAGTATATCTGAGGAACATTAACTGTAGCGTGATGTGCTTTGTGCTATCTTCACATTAGGGGTTTCCAATGCTCAAAAAGGCTGAAAACCACTTTTATACAAAATATTCAGGTTACTGATACAGGAAACACATATGTGAAAAGACCTGTCTAATGAATCAGATCTAAGTTAGGGGATGTTCAGAAACCCACGGTGTTTTAGGAGTTAATGGGCACCCCAGTTTGAGTGGCAGATACCCCTTGGGAGGCGGGACATTCCGCTCTTTAAAAGGAGGGAGGAGCCCTTAGTGTGAAGGGAGAGTGGTGACTGGAAGGAGGGTGTGGGGCCAGGTTAGGTTTAGGTTAGATTAGGACCGTTGAAGAAGTGTATATGTTGCTGAAAGGAAGAGTTTACACTGTTATGAAACCAAGCTTATGAACCATCACTGAAACCGTTATGTTCTGTAAGAAATAAAGACCTCTTATTGTTGAGCTAAGAAAATATCGTCGTTCATTTGGTCCAGCGAGTTATATAGGCTCTTGAGGAGGTGAACTCAGGGAAAGGACAAAACTAAACTGAAGGGTGATAGTTTGTGTCTTGGAGTTCCCTCAGGAGGGGCTAGCGGGCGGAAACCCTGGTATTGCCACAGAGTTGCTAAGAGGGCTTAGCTAACTGGTATAGTGAAGGGATCTAATAAGGAGAGACCCTGAACTGTAGGCAAAGGAGAGGTTAACCCCTGAAGCCCTGAGCAGAGGATATAACCGGCCACGGCCGCTGGACAGGAAAACTCCCGTTACTAAGGGATCCCCAGATTATAGATAAAAGGGGATTGAAATAACAGATGGACCTCAGAGGGACAGGTGGGGTGCATTGTAATTTGACCCAGAACACCTGATTAAAAATATTCACTTAGTAACGAGGGGAGAGTCTGAAGTGGAGGTTCGTCGCAACCTGACGGTAGATAAAGCAAGCCAAATGAGCCCCAGTCCAAACCCCTGGGAGGCAGTCAATGCATGCATAAAGTTCTGATGAGAAATAGTTTTTTTATTTACTTTGTCACCTGGTAATCTAATACCTGACACTGAAATCAGTAAGGAAGCATCTCCTCATTCAAAGCTGGGGATGCACACATTAAAGTCCCTGAATGAGCATATATCAGAGCCATTGGACTATGATATTTGTTTTGAAATTTGTCTTTTACTGAAGATTCCCTTCAAATGTTGGCACTCCTTCCCACCAATACCTAAGACCACATAGTTATTGATTTCAAAGGTGGTCCTACCTTGTAGCTTCTTCAGGAACATGGAGATTAGAGTTTTCTCCAACTTCCGAAGTAGAAGAGTCACTTCTAAAACTTCATACAAAGCGTAAAAATTTATTTTCAAATTAAATACAGAAGAGGTTGCAATTCAAAGCAGTATGATGAATAAATTAATTCCATTGATACTAGTGGGACTTACTTTCAAAAAATAAATGTTTAGAATTGGACTATAGATGTTCTTATCTAAATAAACATTTTTTAATTAAAAAAAATACTTCAGAAATATTCCATAAGGTTTTGGGTGGCCACCATGGATGAAGCTGAGCTTAGCTCCCATTCAAAAGTGCTGCTGCATGTCCATGGAAGTGCATCTGAGTGGAGCACAGTAAGTGGCACTGGGACCACCAAAGCAGTAGCAGAGAAGGATGTAGCGGCCATCTAAAGCAGGGCTGAGCCCTGCCTTTGTTTGAGATGGAGCACTATCACCATTATGCCAAGGGCCACTGAAGCCTGGTGCCTATACTGCAAACAAAACAAATGTTTGCAATACACAAGGTAATTATTTGTTGATTTAAATTGTGATTTTTGGCATTTCATAATCAGAACTAAGTTCCAAAGCCTAAAAGATAATTATAACATTGTGTCAGAAGTTCTCATTTGGATATAACATAATGAAGTGTACTTTACTGTCACACTTCAACCACCCTGTGAATAAATTCTAAGCTACATTGTTTAACAACTTCCACCATGCCAAATCTAAAGCCGGCAATATACAATAGTTTGGGACATTTTTTTAAAAAGCAAGCATTAAAATGTATGAAGCTACTTGCAAATAGGTATTTTTACCTGTTTCCTGTTGAATCCTGAGATATGTCTAAGCTTGGAATTACAGAAGAAACGCCATACTCATCTTGATACTTTTTACACGATTTATAGTGCTGTCTCATACGAGAGAATCTTATCTGTAAATAAAGTTGTGTCTCATTTAGAGTTGAATCTCATTTATGGGCAATCCTATAGTTACCTAAAAAATTACTCCTGTGACTAGTTGAGGAAAATCATGTCAACTAGTTTATACAACTTTCTTCAAAATTCTCTTGATTTGCAATACTGAAAGCTCATTCAACTAAGCATTAACACATATTTTCTTATATGCCTTATAAATATTTTTGTTTTACTGAGCTCAACACAGGAGTTGAACAACCTGATCAGGTGACAGATCATAAAACTCTACAGTAGTCTATGGTTTGAGCTTCCTAAGACCTTAAGATAGATAAAAAGTTAATGCACATATGCTTAGCTTCTTCTTTGTATATTTGGGGATTGCTTTAGCTTCAATCAGGTAATTCAAAGTGTATACTGGTTAAGATAGTCTTACAGTCACTGCTCAAGCCATTCTTGTACTTCCATGTCTTCTTGAGTATTATTAACAGTTTTAATTTAATAGAGTGCTCCCAAATCACAACAAAAAAGTGAAGGAATACATTCTATCAGTACCTAGTCGCAACACTTGTTTGTTATTCAATGTCAGAGTCTGCTTTTTCTCAGAATCTTCATAATGTAAAATGTGCTAGCAGATGATGGTGCACTGCCCACCTGTCTGCAATAAATATTATTTCAATGTAATCCTATGCATGTTTTCAAAAGGGCTTACTTCTAGATAAGCATACAGTTTCAGCCTCTACCCACTTTTAACACTATTTTACATCTACTATACCTGTTTGTCGCAGCATCTACAGCTCCCCACCAACTTCTTCATGTTGTTTTCAACATCTAAGGCTCTGTTAGGACGTGCTTTTTCTTTTCGGGTGACAATGCCTCTGCATAGTGGGCAATGTGTTCCACCTTCTTTCATAGCCATTAAGAAACATTTCCTGCAAAACCTGAACCCAAATATAAAGTTGAGTACAAAAATAAAGTTCTGCTATACCAATTAATAGTTATTCTAATCCCATTTTTATTACAGCATGCCGCTTTCACCGGTCTGTCATAACTCATACTCATGATTTAAAGTTGGGGAGAGCAGTGAAGCAGTGAAATTTGCAGATTACGGTATATATTGAGGATGGGAAAAATCCAAGCAGACTTCACAAACATATCAAAACTGTGTGAATAGGAAGTGGGGGTGACAAAGGAGGTTCAAAGTGAGGCACACTGAGACCAAAAAAACCCCTAACTTCAGGGGATCAAAACTGCCAGTTACTCACCAAGAAAGATATTGAGGGGTTATGACGAAGTACAAAATGAAAAATGAACCCAATGCACACCAGCTGTGAAAAGGGCAAACTGTACATCAAGGGTAATTACAGAAGACCTTCAAAATTAAACTGCCTTTAAAAAAAACAAACCTTTATATAGATCTGCACTTGAGCCAGATCTGAAATAGTAAGATACAGATAACTACCAGAGTGATTAGAGCACTTTTCTGATGAGAAAAGCCATTTGGGGCTTTTAATAGTGCAGAAGAAAAAGGCAAACGAGGGAGGATGGGTAGGAATCATTGTGTAGTTTTACAAAATTATGCTTATGTTGAAAAAGTTTAAGGAAGTTTTCTCCATTGCTCATAATATTAATACTCAAGGTCATCCAATGAAACTGAATGACAGAAGATTCAATACCTTCTTTTAAAAAAACTTATCACACAGCATGTAATGAATTTATGGAATTTGCTTTTATGAGATATGGTGCAGTAAGGCTATTCTTATATACATCCAAAAACGGGAATTATTTCCATTCTAATTAGCTTTAAGATTATCTGGGTTACAACACTGATGATGCTTAGTAAAGCTTTACCAAATGTTCGAATTTGTGCTGTGCATGAGAACAAATGGAACTCAAAAGGACTCAGTAGATGTATTTTAACAAGCAAGCACAAACTTCACGGAAGGCTTCTGTGGTGATTATTCAAGAAAAAGTATCTTATGCAGCATATACAAGAGTAGAAGCACTTACAAAAATTTATGAATTGGCACTTGTTTAGCATACGTTAAAGTAGTTTCATCCTCCTCAAAAGTGGGGTTAACAAGAGAACATCCTCCTTAAAAATACAAATGTTTACTGAGATCAGTTAGATAGGAAGAATATGAGAGAAGGGAGAAAATACATAATTAACGAGGGGCAAATAAAAATGGGCCAGAGACAGATACCTACACATGCTGACAAGCAGAAATCCTCACAGGCGTTTTAAACACATCTTGGCAAACAGGACAGTAATAATCATCTTCATTGAAACAAATAGTGGCAGGTTCCTCATTCATGGCAGCAAACTGTTGTACTTCTGAAAGAGCAATGGAACAATATACAGGTATAGAAAACAATTATCACCCTAAGTACTAGGAACAAGAGCACAAGGCAGTTTATCCTGTCTTTTGTCTTCACTTAATTATTCACTTCCTTGAGTACAGTATTTGAGAAGGCCACGAAAGCTTGCCCCTTAAGAGTACAGAAGAATGACATATATGACTTTGCAAGTGTGACTAAAACTTTGGGAACACACACCTCTCAGCTTTGTTTCACTATGTGCGAAACTACAGCTGCCTCCACTATGGATGAGGATGATACAAAGGCCCGAAGAGAAGAATGATTGGCCTTCTGGTGGTGGCAAAGGTACATTTAATTTTTGCAGTACAGAATGGGAGCTACCTACCAGTAACCTAGTGTTGTTTTGCCCCTACTGCTATGGCACAATGGAAGATTATAACGCCCTAAAAATGGGATGGAGAACTTGTAGCCCTCCTGGTTTTGTTGGCCTCAAACTCCCACCAGTTCCAGCCATAATAGCAGATGGTCAAGGTTTGTCTGAGGTGGTCTGAGATTTGTTTATATGAGCGTTTCCTTCTGTATCCTCCATTCTGTTCAGGTTATTTTCCATCAAAGCCCTTTTTTCACATGGCCCCATAACTCTGCTACACCCTCCTGCAAGATGGCTCCCTCTTGCAATCAATAAGAATACATATCTATTGGCGGCCTAATTCACCCGCCCTTTGACATTTTAGGCTGCGACCCAACACAAGTCTTACTTGCCCCCATGTAACGCAGGAGGGCTTACTTTGGAGTAAAAGGGTATTTATTCACGGCGAGCCTCACGCAAAATATATTATAGGCCATTATTTTGTTGTTTTCTAAATGCACTGAAAGCAACGTACCGGTGCTGGTTTTTGTTACCACTTCGTTAACTTTAAAAACTGAACGAAGCCGGCATGCAAATAATATGTTTTCATATTTATATTACGTACAATTAAAGGAAATCCCACCGTCGCGATACTGGGGGCGCGAGAAGGAGGCGAGGCCTTAAGGGCCCCGAAGAGGAAGAGGAACAGAGCGAGGCGACTCTTGAAGCCTCAGCCCCGCGCCGGCTTCTCGGCGTTTACCTCTCCGACAATCCGAATCCCGGCCCCCACCTCGCAAAAAACAAAACCACGCCCGCCCTTCGCCTCGAGGCGCGGCCTAGAACCCCAGCCACTACCTTTCGGGAGAACGGGAAGGTCGGTCGCAAGCCTCGGGGCCGGACCGGGATCTTCAAGGCTCCCGGAGGCCAAGCCGGTCAAACCGCCGCCGCCCTCCATGTAGGTCTTAGGCCGCCGCCGCGGCGGCCTCTTCCCAACAGGCAGGCCGGAGTTGCCATGGCAATAGTCCCCCCCCCTCCCCTCCGGCGTGAATTGTTATTGAACAAGAGTCGCCACCGCCGCCGCCGCCTCCTCTTCTCTCCTCCGCCTGCCTGGAGGCGACGCGGAAGCCGCTTTTTCGACCGCCAGTTTCTTTTACGCGCTGGCGGGCCTCCTCGCGAAAGGCTTAAAGTGGCACGTTTGTGAGGGGCTGGCCAAGACCTAAAATTTCACCACTGCCTTCCTGTCGCTTGAAGGTGCAAGAACTGGGCTCTCAAAAGAGTTTTAAGACGGTTTGTGGGGAATGGATATACGCACAGCACAACCCCCTTCAGTTCCGAAGCTCCCTTATGGAATGGCATATATACACCCTGCTCGCTTAACTGACCATAATATAAACCCCACTGAACACAGATTTGCTGCCTAGTTTAAAACACACACGGAGAGAGAACTGCACTGTGAAGTCTCTAGTCCTCTCGGTTTGGGGAAGAGGAAAAATATCAGGGGAAAACAGGATTCCGGACTGTGTTGTGAACGCAGACGGAAACGTTTAATTCATTAAATGCCTGCACATATTTTACCTTCCTTTCTTCAACCACTTCTCTTAGGTGTGGCTTGCGGATAGCGATTGAATTGGCTTTCTGTGCAGGGAAGAAGGCAAGGAGCTGGGCCATTGTGTCTCAAGCATGATTGTGTGTGCATGCTGGGTTTTTTGTTTTTGTTTCGGTGTAAATCGCATTGAGCCGTTTTAACAGACACGTGGACAAAGGAGATATAGAGTTTCAAAGGACACCCGATATCGGGTTATTATCAGCCCTGAGACCACAGTAGGCCCGCCTTGTGACCTAGGTGCCATGATGAGGCCTTGTCCGGAAGGGCGAAAAGAAACCTTGGGAGGCCCCATTTAGGTGGACTATGCTCCTCCTCCTCCTTTTCTAACATGTTGCTTTCTCCCATTGTTACCTCAGAAATTTGTGCTTCGGCGGCCAGTCTCTGCATGGGTGTCAAAATAGGGTTCTTGCTTAGGAGAGCCGAAGAGACACGGTCTTCTGAAAAGTTAGCCGCACGGTTCCCCAGCAGCTGCAGCAGCTCTCGCCGCCCTTCTGCTTCCTGAATTGCGACTGCCCTCTAATGGCTGCTTGCATGATACATGTGAGCTTGCTAGCAGCGTTTGCCGGCATTGTGGGAGAGGTGGACTGATCAGGGAACGGATAGATTGCTGATCAAAGCATGTCAGCTGAAACAGGTTTTAGGATGTTATCCCGTCAGTGCACAGGAAAGAAAGGCATGCCCAAGACAATAAGTCCTGGGGCCAGGATTACACATTGCTCCCTTCACGCACGTACAGCCAGTCTTAGATCGGGTGTGAAAGGATCTTGAAGAGCCAGCCAGGAATAGAAGACTGTAAATAGGGCAAAGTGTGTGACAAAATGGAAGGATGTTAAAGAATGGTTAAATTCGAAAAAGGCAGGATTAAGGTTTCACTCATATAAAAAGTATGCCATGACTAGTTTAAGAGTACATGTCAGATTCTCAATAGTTGATTTTGATAATATGGTGCTACTGAATTTTTAAAAGTTTTTATCTTTTGCAATAAGTGCTGTGTTGAAACACAAGCAGGCAGCAAATTTTTATGAAGAAAAATTATTTGAAGTAAAACATTCTAAATCACTCATTTAGTGACAAAGGATCCAATTTATATATATTTTAATATGATTTTCATCAAAATCTTCACACATAATTTACACATACTGCTTATTCTGAAATGGCCCATTATAAATTTATTTGTATATCTCTGCCTTTCAAGTTACCTTCCCACTGCTGAAACTTATTTAATTCAATGCAGGAATATAAACACATTTTATACTCTAGAGCTGAACATACTTGTCCTGAACAAATTCCCACTGATTTCAATAGAATATGTTTCTATACTTCCATAGGTCCTCAGCTTAATGCCTTGATCTTGAGCTACAGAATTGCCAACTGACCCACATGATTGAGCAGTTGGGTTCTGCTTGCCCTGGACCCAATGTAATGGTCATTGGGGTTGTTAGGCTATATGCCAGAGTCCCTTTTAATTCCTAGATCCAGCAAGAATTCAATTGTTGGAATAGCCAGGCCAGCTTCTTGGTGAGTTAATGCCCCACTTAGGGTAACAAAGTTAAGTGGCTTTGTGCCAGAAGGCAAATGAATGGGCACATGAATGTTGGTGAGAAGGTCAGAGGCAGAGTTGTGAGAGAGCTAGAAGCTGGAGGCAGGTTTCTGGCAGGAACCTGAGAAGGAGAACCATGCTTGATTTCTGCTTGAGTTCAAGGCTGTGGCTATGGGAGAAGCAAGACCTTCTGGGGTGCTGTAGGCTCAGGGCTGTATATGGGTGTAAGCAATACATAATCATTCCAAGAAATCCAAACCCTGGGAAAACAACCTGCAACCTCTGGAATCTCGCAGCGCTTGGAGATTAGGGTGGTGTGCAACATTATATACCAAATGTCCATTCTGTGCAAGATCCTAACCATTTTGATGCCTTCATGAGTGAGTGAATCCGTCAGAGCATTTAATATATAAGAATAGATTTCTCATAAAGTATTGACACCATTTCAAGTATTTATGTACAAATGTGCACTTTAATTCTTACAAAATATATTTACAGTTAACTGCATCAATGAAAAACACTTAGGTATTACTTAACCAATATATATATATGTATGTCATATTAGTCTGCTACAACAATTGAATACAGCGTGGAACAAAATAGGAAGGCACAACCAATCTCTTGTTAGGAGCTGCTGGTTTTGGCTTTACTACTTTCCCTCACTGAAAATTGGTACCTTATCTCCAAGCTGCTCTATCAGTGTAAAATATGCTGTTATTAATAATTCTATTGAAGTGATATAGTACTATTTGTCAAACATTAACTGTAGCTTCTCTTTTTGAACTCTGATCTGTATTATGACACTTCAGAAAGTAAACAGTTGTTTGCTCTCCCTCATTGGCATTGCAACATCTAAATGATCATGAAAACTCTGGCCTGCCCTTTGAAAGCATAGTCACAAGATGCTCTGAGCTTTGGTCATATTTTTTTTAAAAAAAAAAACTTCAGACAAGAGGCTTCTTAGTAAGTTTCGCTGCAAAAGAAACAGGCAGTAAAATAATTTTTAATATTCAAAAGAGTGACAGTGTTATTTTTCTCAATGGAAAGTAGGCTCTTTAAACAATATAATTAGGCAAGGCAAAATCCATTTCTAATTTTGATGACAAATTTGAAGGTACATTGGAAATAAATCTTTCTGATGGCTAATTTGGAAGATAAATTTTCTCAGCCTTTAATGTTTTGAAAATTTGATAGTGGATTAGGTTATATAAATCAAGTGGAGGTTATCTGTAAAATGCTACTTTGTATCATAACTCGTTAATAGCAAAACAATTATGTTTGACTACTCAGAAACAAGTCCTGTTGAGTCCAATGGGACTTACTCCCAGGTAAGTATTGTTACATTGCAGCCTAAAACACCAGTGGATGTTGTAGAGACAGACCTTGAGGTGTGTTCTATGCTGCATTAATTATTCTGCTCATCTTTATATTGCATTGATACCACACCAAATTCATGTGTTAATTGATCCTCATTTAGGCCTTATTCTGTTTTCAGCCTTTATTAGATGCCACCTAAGACAAGTGTGGGGAACCATTGGCCCTCCAGATCAGTAACTACAACTCCTATCAGCCCCAGCAAACATGGCCAACGTCTAGGAATGATGGGAGTGTTCAGCAACATCTGGAGGGTCAATGGTTTCCTATCCCTGCTCAAGTTTTTAGCATAAATGTTTCCCACAAACTGAGTAAGTCAATGCAGGTAGAAATCAGGTGCAGCTCTCACATGGCTGTGCACACCTGAGAATCCTTGATGTAGTGACATCCTGGTAAGAGGAAAGATACTCAGAAGCAGTAGCAGCCCATCCAGAAAGATGGCCCTAACTGCTTCTAATCAGTGCTCATTGCAAGAAGAATCCTTGGGTGTGCTCAGCTCAGTAGGTCACAACTCAACAAGATTACCTTCTCAGAAGGTCATAACCATTCAAGATTGTCATGCCTATACAATATAACAAAATAATGAATTTTGACTGCTAAATATAATTTGTTATTAGGGAGGCTGAACTATAATCCTAAAGAAGTTGACAACAATACTTTACAAGCAACATTTCAGTTCACATTGTAACGAATCCATTTGGTATTTCTTCCAAACTTTGACAGGATTACGCCGTATTTGGATTAGGCACATGCATATACTCTATTAATGACCGATCTAGAACTCTTTCAACGAGAGCTTCTTCCACTATACTTATATCCTGAAATAAGAAGGGAAGATAGTGAGACATGCAAGTAAAGCAAAAACAAAACTAAATCCTGCTTAGCAATAAAAGTAGTCCTATTAGGCTGCAAACATAGTTGAACCATTATTTAGCAGTTATTTAGACCAACACTATAAGCACCAATCTTATCGATATTTAGCATCATCTCCTCTTGAGCCTTCCTTATCTACCACCCAAATTTAGATTTTCCTGCACTAACATTTCCAAGGAAGGGGAAACCATATTTGGATACAATTTCTGATTACCAATAAACATTTGCAAAGAGCTGCAGAATGTCAGTGAGATGTTTACTTCTACTGCCCTTAAGCGCTAGTTTTTCAAGCATCTAAGACAAGAAGTTCTCTACTGAATTACAAGAAAATCAGGGTTGGGCTAAGTGAATTATTATCCCATGCAATTATACTCTATGAATACAACTGTAATATTCTTATTACACAAAATGATTTCCTTTCTTGCAGATATAGGCAAACAAGAAAAAGAGGAGGATTTGCCTAAGTTAGCATGGTTACCTAATTTTTGTACTATGCTCCATTTTGTTTCATTGTATTTAATGCCATTTATTTATATATTGGATTCCTCCTATCATATACTACTTACTGGAGTTTATCTGGAAGTGAGAGACTATAGCTCTAGACCTCTGGCTCTAATGTTTGCCCTAAATTCTTGAGACCAATTCCTCTCACTTGCTTCCCCACACCCAAACTTTGTCCCCTAATTTTCTGGGAAACCTGTTGCAGTTATTTCAAAAGCATACTCAAACTGGGGTGGGTGGGGAAGGATTAGATCAGAAAGAGAGATTGGAACAACTCCTTCACTAATTCTTGGGCTGGTATTCAGGAAGTTAGGCTTCTCTGCATGAGTATAGTACCTTTGAGCTATTTGATTATTTCTCCACTGAAGTCTCTTAAGTCTTTGTAACCTTTCTAATTCCCCAACCATGACATTCTTGCAATCTACATATGTCCTCATATGACTTATCAAGGAGATATGGGGGAGGTGGAAGTTGTAAATAAATGACTCTTAGCAGGGGGTTAGGAAAAACAACCAGGCAAATTACTCACTATATAGTCTTCATAATAGAACGTATGTCTGAGCTGAAGGTGCCTTAAGAAATTCCTGCTGCAATAACTTGAACCACCACCAGGTGATAAGCGACAAATTGGACAGTACTGTAAATAGTTCAAGGGGGGGGGAATCAATGCACTAAAAAAGAAAGTGTTTTCACAGTAGCAAAAGAAATGATTATTGCTAAAGGAAGCAAAATCTCCATATCTGAGTGACTAAAAATATATTAACTGATGTTTGTTACAAGTAATTTCAGATAATTCCTTGTTTTGTTTTGTATACAACTAATAAAATGCCTTGTATACCAGTCTCATGCTTAGATGTTGTTGATTTGCTTTTGGTTTGTGTGTGTGTGTGTGTGTGTGTGTGTGTGTGTGTGTGTGTGTATAAATGAGGTACACATTCCTAGCTATGGAGTGCTTTTTTCTTGTATGCTCTTTTTATGCCATGGAGGAGATCATGGAACTAAGTGATGCTAAAAGGTTGAGTAACAGCAGCAGGGTCACACACTCTCTGTCCCTCTCCCAGTTAATCCATCAGGGCAACTAAGGCTGATTTATTCTTGAAACCAGTCCTGAGGCTGGACTGAAATGGGTCAAGAAAACTGATATCTTCCAATAATGCCTATAGTTGCACTGACACTACTCTCTTGATCACCTTACCCAAGAGAGTATTAGCAACTGGTCAATAATTATCCAAAGTTGTCTTCTTTAGGAGAGATTGTATCAGAGCTTCTTTTAAAGCCAGAGGCACCACTCCTCCTTGTAATGAGACATTCACTACTGTCTGAACCAACAGTCACGTAGTGTCAAACCTCTCTGGCTAGCTTTAATCAATGAAGATGGCGTCAACTGAAACTGATCCCATAAAACTTGGTGACATGGAATACTAGAAACATCATCTGGATGTAACAGCAAAGTCATATATTTTAATTTATCATCATATTTATTTGTCACTTACTACATAGAATGCATTGAAGCAACTATCTATCATCTATATCTATCATCTATCTATCTATCACCTATTAGTTGACCATAAATATGCATATTCTAGTTTATACCGCTACCTAATATTTCAAACAGTCAGTCTACTATTGATTTAAACAGCAATGTTGTTTGAACCTAAAAAAATAAGGTGCTTACCACTGCTCTCCTGTCAGATCTGTGGAAAGTGAGAAAATGGTCCAGAAAATCTTCTTCATCCAATGAATACTGGCAGAAAGGGCACGGATATCTGAAATCACATAAGGTAATATTTATATATTAGCTGCATTTTTACATTTTACAGATGGTATAGTAGTTACATATTAAAATCCAATATATTCTAGAGCTGGCAACTGAACTTGATGGTGAGCCACTTTGCTCCTGCTAAATAGGATTCTGCATCAAGTATCTCTCTACTGAGTTGGGATGGGGACATGATGCGAGTAAAGGATGTAGGCATAAAGATATGGTTAAATATTGTGAACAGAGAACACTATGCTTTGCACGGTGCCTTCCATGTCTAACACATACAACAGAAATGGTTTAATTTTTTCTCCAAAATTTACCCCCCCCCCACACACACACACAGCACAATCAAGGGTGCCAACAGTTTCTTCAAAGGTTGTTGAACATTGGAATTGGTCACCAGAATTACATTACAATAGTAGTCCTGCCCATGCACTGAATCACTTTAAGGATTCGAAGCAGAATTCAAGGTGCTAGTTTGACCTTAAAAGTGTGAATGCATGTATAGCATTACCTATTTTCTGCAGCTGCAGAATTCCCTTGCCTTTGGCTAGAGTTCAAAGTATGAGAATCTTACAGAAGTTCCACAAAGCCCTTTTGTTGACCTGGCATCAGTACAGTGGTACCTCGCTAGACGAATGCCTCGCTAGACGAAAAACTCGCTAGACGAAAGGCATTCGCTAGCGAAAGGCTGTCTCGCAAGACGAATTTTCCTATGGGCTTGCCTCACAAGACGAAAAATTTCTGCGATATTTTTTTCCCCGTCAAACCGCTCTTCCCCCGTTGGTGCTTCGCAAGACGAAATTTTCACTATACGACAGCACTCGCAGAACGAATTAATTTCGTCTTGTGAGGCACCACTGTAGTTAAGAGTTGGATTAGTATCTGCTAAATGATCTATGTTTGGTTTATTTTAAATGGTGAGTTATAATTTGATTTTAAACTGTATCATCATTCACCCTAAGGGAAGGCTAAGATTGTGAATGAATAAATATATAAACCAAGCTGAGAGTAGATTTCTCCCACCATTATTTTATTAAGATACACTTTACCTTGTGTCTGGGTATGCAACTTCCTGTAGGGGCCCATATTTCTCTATATATTGGTCACAAGTTCTCAGATGAGCTCGCATTTCACTGAGGAGAACCTAGATCAATTTTAAGAAACATTGTGTCAGTCTTTTGCTGTACAGAATGCTATTCACTAGCAGACTAGCCCTTAAGCTTATTTAGTATGCAGAAGTAGGTCACATTTAATTCCAACAAAGTATGCTTAGGATTGTAGTTGGGCTGCCCAACCTTTGGAAATGGCAGTGCCTTGTATTTCTTCATTCTAAACTATATGAAGTGATTCAATATGTTAAAATTCAACATTTGCAGGTTAAATTGTTAGAAGGGAAAGTGATGGGCACCATAGTTTCCCTAAAGGTAAAGGATGCAAATGTAAGATCAGGATTTGTTAAACTGGGGATAATGTACATTGAGAATTCTATAGGAGTTGCTCCCAAGTAAATGTGCTTAGGGTTGCTAACTTCAAATCCCCATGCATTTCAGAATGCCTAAATCCATGAAGCAGAAAATTATGGAATGCCAATACTTATTTACCTGTGCTCCACATTCTGTACAATTTTGGTGTCTATTTTTCATCATCTTGGTAATATCAGTTGCGGGAATCCCTTCAGAAGGAAGAAACGCCCGGCAGTAGGGACATGTCCATGTGTTATTCCTTATACTTGCTGCAATACAGGAGTGGCAAAATCTAACGGAAATATAAAAATAAATACTGTTTCCAAACAAAACACCACTTTAAAGAAAGCAATTTGAAAAGTCATACAGTTACGATCACTAGTGAACATGACCTTATAGGAAGATTGGTTTCTACCACAGTTCTTGTGCTAATCATTTTGTTTACTTGAGAATCCCAATCTAAAGGACCACTGATAAAGTGAGGCTACAGAAGATAGTGTGTTCTGTTATGGGGATATTTGTGCATTAGCTAAAGTTACTCATTAACACGCAAGCCCCTACTTACTAGTGCCTGCAAACACTACCAAGTATTAGTAAAGTTCTATGGGAGAGATCAAGCACTTCGAGCAAACAAAACAAAAAAAGAGAGGTATCATCCAGCCAAAGGTTAAGCACTTTCATGTCCTGCTGAATTTAATGGAGAAGAGTAAATAAAAGGCATTTTTACTCATTTACTGAAATCAATGGAACTCACAAGTGCTTAACATTGGCTGAGCTGTGCCTGTAGCTGTTTCACTAAAAATATTTGTGCAAGATTCTGTTGTGCTAACCTGATTCACATATATACAAATAAAAAAGACACAGGAATAAATTGAGCATGTGCAGAGTATCATTATCCTTGGTTTGAAAGATACAGCTTCAGTGATTACTCCCAGCTTCAGTCAGACATAAAGAGTACATGAAAATAAAAGCAGAGGACAGAAAGTTGAAGCCAATTACTTATTCATGAAATTATTGCACTAATGATGGGATGAAATCCAGTCTTGTGGATATAATCACATTGCGATGGCTATAACACCATGCACACAAGAGCTGACATGGATATGTTTGACCAGTGGCAGACTGCCAGAGGAGTGTCCACATGGCTTTGGAGATAATGCTGGGAAAATGACTAAAGCTTTTATTGATGTTGTGTCTAAGCCTACTGTATCAAACCTGAGCCCTTTAAAAAAAAACCCTTTGGGGCTTCCCCCACCCCCACAGCCTTTCCCACCTCTGCCCACGCTTAAAATGCAACAAAGTGTGTGAAAATAGCCTTGAATATTGAGCAGTATGTGACTAAAAAACTACACCAAATCTGTTAGGCTGATCTGGGAAGTGCTGACATCAATGAACTAAGGGGCTCTTATCAGTGCTCAATCAATACATGGTTCTGGGAAATTGTCTTTTTTAAAGAAGTTGGTTGTGTCAGTATCACATAAGCTTCCCTGAAATATACCTAATAAATAAAATCTGCGTGCATATTTAGCAGGTGGAGAGGATAAAAGGTGGGCTACCTGTGGGGCAGCATTAGTTCCCTTACTCCCAGAAGCAATAGCAGCAGATGCTAATTAAATAGGAGAGTGAACAGTGCCTGGTGTGCCTTTTTTTTTTTTTTACTGAAAACTAATCCAGGCTGGTAGCATTGACTATCAGCTTTGTCTTCTGCCTCAGTGCTGCTCTTGTACAATTCAGAAGGAGGATGGGGGCAAAACTAGAATTAGTTCTGGCTATTACAGTGGTACCCTGGGTTGCAAACACCTCGGGTTACAAACACTTCGGGTTACAGACTCTGCTAACCCAGAAGTAGTCCCTCGGGTTAAGAACTTTACCTCAGGATGAGAACAGAAACCGTGTGCCGACGGCGCGGGAAGCCCCATTAGCTAAAGTGGTACCTCAGGTTAAGAATGGTTTCAGGTTAAGAACGAAACCTCCGGAACAAATTAAGTTCATAACCAGAGGTACCACTGTATTGGCTCTGGCTCCACCTGCTGTTGGCCTTCTTTATCTTCCAGGCACATTGGGCACTAGGGCATCACTGCTCTGACCCATCCATCTATTTTTGCACACCACCTGTCCCTTTCTGTGCCCTATCTCTGTCTCTCTCCTGCCACTGTAGCTTTTGCTCCTCCATGACATATATGCCTTGCTTGTGGCAACCCGGTTTCATCAAAATGCAACACAATTATTGCTGCAGCCAGCAAAGCCAGTCTGTGCAAAACTGTTCTTTTGCATTTTCGCTAATATTGGCACCAATGAGACCTATTCTTAACCAGTTGCCTTGAGGGGAAAGGCTGTTCCTCCTAGGAGAGCACATGCTATGCATGCCAAAGACCCCAGGTTCAATCTCTGGTGTCTTCAGGCAAGGTTGGAAAAGATTTCTGCCAGAAACCGAGAGCTGCTGCCACTCTGTATCAGCAACACAGGGATGGAAGTCCTAATGGTCTGACACAGCATAAGGCCACTTTGCTGGTGGCCTCCCCCTTCCCCCCCCGACAGCTGGGGGGGCGCTGAGAGCGCCAGGCTGCTTGGGGGTGGGGAGCCGCACCACTTTGCCGGCAGCGTAAGGTCACAAATTTAAGCCGCACTTTAACTTTTTCGCTGTCAGGATTTTGGGGGGAAGTGTGGCTTATATTTGGGCCAATACTATTTATTTAGAAGAGGGTCCTACAGAGTTCCATGGGGCTAACTCCTTAACTACCAACCATACCGGTATTTGTGCATTTAAATACTAAGCTTTAGTATTCCACCATTCTTTTGCCTATAGGAAATGTTCTTCATTTCTACAAACATGGGATTAAAATTGTTCATGTGAGACTTTAGACAGATAACAGGTTCCTGCTAATGTTTTGTTTTTACCTGCAACATTTCTACATGTACTGTAAAGGAAATGCTGTCATGGGCTTTTTGTTGCACTAAGTAAGGATTACTGGAGCAAACTGAAATCCTTCTCCTCAGCCATAGCTGAAAAGAAGTTTTATCTTAGATTAATCCAAAAGGAAAGTTTCATTGTGGTTTCCAAACATGTGCAAGGTTTTAAACAATGAACCCTAGTTAATAAGTTAAGCAAAGTTAGAGAGAGTTATACAATTTTAAAAACCTACTTCTTGGGTTACATCCATCATTCTGAACTTGCAAATGGTATTTACAAATATCAAGTACAAGTGCCAGCTGTTGATATGTATCTGAATTTGCACGTAACACAGAAGCAACACAGAGGCAGACCATTCAACTGTAGCTGGTAGAGACTATCCACCTTCTTGGCTTAGGGCATCAGACCTTTCAACTTTTTTAGTATACAGCAGGGGTGGCCAACTCCCAAAAAACTGTGATCTACTCACAGAGTTAAAAACTGGCAGTGATCTACCCCCTTTTGGGGGGTTCAGGGAGGAGGTAAAATGTAGGGCTTTTTTTAAGGGAAGCCACAGTTGTTCAGCTTCTTTTGGGGGAGCCAGTGATCTACCGCAAACGTCCAGTGATCTACCAGTAGATGACGATCTACCTGTTGGACATGCCTGGTATACAGGACTAACTCAAGATTTTTGCTGGTTTTAGCAGCATGAAATGAAGTGTCCCTGTAGAAAGTAACAATGTACCACAGAATTCCTTGCAGCATTGCATTGTGAATTAGCATTGTTATTGTAAACTTTGCTGTCTGGTCTTTGACCTCAATAAAGATGGATTGATTGAATTAGCTGTTCCAGAAGAAACACAAAATCAACACATTTGTTCATTGTTTCTGGTATGGCAGCATGTCCCCTTGAATAAATCTGCTCCAAGCAGCTGCCTTGTTTTGCTATGTATTGGTGCCAGGCATGCTACCACATACATTGAAATATGCAGATTTATATATTTTAAACATGTATGTAGGTGAGTGCTACAAAAATGTGCAACAATACAGGTCTTAGTCAAGTTACAAGCTCACTTCTGTAAATGGCTTTGGAGTAAAACCTTTTTACTGGAGTCTGCCAGACACCAAATTCCATAGCCCCATGGGTTGTTCACACTGTCACTTCATGCATTACTCCACCAGGGAAAATAGGCTCCAGAAGGAGAAATGGTGGCATGCAAGAACAGTAAATAAATAAGTACAAGTGTGCCTAGTTTGTATGACTCATACCAGGCAGGTTGAGACAAGATGGCCTGAACAATTTGGCTGGCAAAGAATCTGTACTTGATTGAATCAATCTGTACTTGATTGAATCAATCTGTATTTGACTGAATCAGTGAGAGGGGGAGGAATTGTAGCTTGTGAGCATATAAGGCATTCACAACAGTCAAACCATGGGATGGCTGAACCAGGCCCCCAGGTGGAATGTAAAGAAGACACAAGCCAAGTGCTAGCTTTTCCTTACAAATTTGTTCTTTTCGATATCCAGTCTTCACTAGGGAGTAAAAATGGTGGTTTTGACATATAAAAAAGCTATTCTGAACATGTTTTGTTTCTTGCCTGAATATCTCCCACTGAATGCTTAACAGCATGTGCACAATTCAAACATTTTAGTAGTTAAAAAAGTTACAACAATGTAACTGTGGGTGCTAATTTATTCAATGGTTAGGCCTTTCCTTTAATATGGAAAGGGGCATCTATACATTAATAACTATGTCACCCTTGTATGTGCTTGACCTAAATTTGTTAAGGAAAATAAATCTTAGTCCATCAAACATACCCACATGCATATTAATTTATATTTAAGACATATCAGCACACTGAGGACAATGCAATTAAATGGATCCTTTGTTCCTTGATAAAATAGAATGCAAGCAATTCCATTTGGGGAAAGTTAAAACAGGCTCAGAAACTCAAAAGAAATCTCTAAAAAGTATGTGGCACTTTTATAGTGCTTTCAAGTGTCCAAGCAAACCACATCCATTCTCTTGTAATTTTTTTCAACAACTAAGGTATTCACATCTTGATAGCAGTGTAGTGTTGATCAATGTAGTGTAGATCTGAAATGTTTGTACTGGTTCAACCACTACACTACACCAACTCACAAATCTAAATAAATTCGGATCACACATCCCTTCTTCCCCGACCCAAATATCTTACTTAAAGCTTGTTTTAAGGGAATGCAGAGAAAAATCTTAACGAAGGTACATCTTTTAATGCAAATCGCCTAGATCTCGGATTCTGTTTCTGAACTGAATCGGCCGCATATAAATGTAAAGTTAAATTACTTGTTCTTGTGTGCTAACTTGGATCAAAGCGCACACACTCTTTCTGTACTTGCATATTTAGCATTACCACCAAAAAGGGTCGTTTTATTATCGCATCCCAAACGAAGGCCAAATACCCTTTCTTAAAAAAAGAAAGAAAAAGAATTAAACGGAAGTTGGTTAGTCCCAGCATAAGTATGGAAAGAACTGCAACTAACCAAGCCGCAGCATAATTTCAGACTTCTCGCATTGCAAAGAATGGGGATTCACTCCCCCACTCCGCCTGAGCCAATTCCGGGAGGGGAGTTTCACTTACACGTGGCCGCACTGCGTCCTTACGGGCTGGTGGAGCACCTCCAAACAGATGGAGCAGTCAAAAGATGGGACTTGCGGGTGCTTCTCCTCTTCTGCTACCTGGAGAGGGTTCGCCACCTCCCTAGTGTCGCTGCTTAACGCGGATCCCATCGCCTAAACTTTGGCACTCCTGGCAGATCAAGCCTCTTGGCGCCGGCTGCTCCTGCCGTGGCCGAGCGCGCAACGCGCTATGAAGCTTTGCAGCTGGAATTATTGTATTGTATTGTATTGCGACTGCAGGATTTCTCCTTGCAGCAAAAGGAAAGCCGCGCGAGCTGCAGATCTCCCGTTCCGTGCAACGAACTCTCCGAGACCACGTTGGGGGCCGTTTGTGGCGGTTACACTGGCGACACCCTGCAAAAGCATTATTGGCGGATGCAGGACCAGTCCAAGCCGGCGCAAGGAAACCTGACACCCTGAGCCGGACAAAGGGGGCCAGCTAGCCAATCGGTGGCCTCGATCGCTGGCTGGTGCGCTGTTTTCTTTCTTTGACCCTGATCCACAGGGCAAGTCCCATGCATGTTTACTCTGAAGTAATCCCCACGGTGGACGGCAGAACTTAACTCCTGCGTAGGATGCACTTTGCAAGAATACACATCTGTATCATTATTCTGTATTACTACTACTACGGTAAAATGAAAACACATTGCATCTGGATGCTTTCCATTGAAATCTTTTTTATAATTTTTAAAATTAATTTTCAATATAACAAATATCACATCAAATAAAGTAAACATTTAAAAAGAAATTAAAAACCTTACAATACTGTTTACACATTCAGCAAAACATTCAAATGTGGGATTTCTCAAATCCCTTTACTTCCCTCTGCCCCTTCTCGTTGTTTCATTGTTTCATCATTATTAATTCATGCATGTCTGTGTAATATTATTCATCTTATTGTATCCAATTCTATCTTTTATCATCATATTGCAAATGTTTCTTAAAATCCTGCCAGTGTGTTAACTTGCATACATTGCTTTGATATATATGCAATAAAAACTTACCATTCATTTTTAAATTTGTTGTCTTGATTTTGAAGTTTCTCCGTTAATTTAGCAATTTCTGCATACTGTATTCCATTAATTTGTTTTGCCAATCTTTGTTTTGCACATTTATTGAGATTTAGGGAGCAACCAAGGAGACTGCAACAAAATTTAGAGTACTCATGTCCAGGTTTTAGCTAGCCATGTCCTTTCCATAATACTCCATTCTATTTTCCTCCTCCCACACAGATGCTGGTCAGTCTGTGGCTTCTGAGCATCTGTTGCAGGGGTGCCCAAACTTTTTTTCAAAGAGGGCCAGATTTGATGAAGTGAACATGTGTGAGAGCCGACCAGAGTTGTTTAGCTTTTTGGGGAGATTTTCCACCAAGCTTTTTTTTTTTAGGATTGAAGTTGTTGAGTAGGATTTGACCCCAAGAAATTGACTGCTACAGGGGCCGGATTACACCAGCCAGGAGTCCAGATTAGGCCCCCAAAACGGACTTTGGACATGCCTGATCTGTTGCATCTTCATTGGATTGTTTCAGGGTACTTTGTCCATATACCCCCCCTCCAGTGGACACTGAGCATGCTCAGTTAACACTGGACTGTTATGGACTATATCCCCCCATACCTGCTTAATGATTGTTTCTACTTCTGCTAGCTTTGGGGTTCCCTCTAGCATGCTGATACTTCCCTCTTGTCTTATTGCCATCGTCTTACTGCCATCACAACCCACCATTTGAGTTCGTTATTAGTATATACCTGTGGGACCTACAACAAAATGTTGCAGTCAGGAGTACTTCTGTTCAGGATTTGTTACAACCAACCACGCCATTTCCAGGATATTCCATTCTATTTTACCTCTCCCTCTTCAATGGTCCATGACCACTGAACAGTACTCATTCAGCTGTTTTCAGAGTTCCTTCTCATTAATATTCTTTTTCTAAAGATTTTTTGTAGTTCTGGGAACCTTGGCTTTCCAAACCATACTACCATCTTGTGTGTGGATAAAGCTGTTTTGGCTTCTTCTTCTTATTATTAATGTATTAATCGCTGCCTAAACCACAGTCTCAAGGTAAATAAGAATAATTAGACTACTATATAGGATGATGACAGCACCACTTTCAGCAGTAATAACAGTGACCACCAGTAAAGTACTAATCAGAATACAGATTCTTACAGAGTATATATGATCACTTTGTGGATTAGTACATTCATTCTTCTAAAAACTGAGTAGGAAATCTTAGGAGGAATCTTGTGAGAGACGTGTGCATGCACACAAAAGCTCATACCAAGAACAAGCTTAGTTGGTCTGTAAGGTGCTACTGGAAGGGATTTTTTTTATTTTGTATTTTGTCTTGTGAGAGAGTAAGAGGGACTAATGGTTCTACTCAGCAGTATAAGGCAACTTCCTATGTGTGTATGTTCTCTGTTTCATTCATTAGCTAGTAATTCTGAGTATTTTAACATTTCCAAACTGTGTTCAGTATCGCTTGGAGCCTAACAAATATGGATACTGTTATAGGATTGGCAGGGGTTGTTTTGGTTGCCATCTTTCGACCCTCTACAAGCCTATGGTTTTATATCATGGGATTCTGTAATGGAAGGAACCACTGAACTGGACAAACCAGTCTCTTTGTTATGTTAATGGGCCTAGATAAGTCTTTTATATCTTTTTACATGACTAAAGAGTTGGCCCTCCCTGTGTGTGTTCATGTTTTGGGAAGGCCTTCCTTGCTTACCTAGCTGGAGGCTACATCATTGTAGCATTAGAAGAACAATAGGCCTGGGGCTAGTTTGGGCTAGTCTTGTCTGGAGCTGGGTAGACACAGAGGCTTGACTTGCTCTCTGTGCATAAGCCCAAGCTATGACATTAAGAAGCCCCCTGGAAGCCTAAGGGAACAGCAGCCTCTGTTGGGAGTGTTACTGCTTTAAGTCAGTGGTTCTCAAAGGTGCGCCACACTTGGTGTGGTAGGAGAGGGTGGCAAGTGTGGCGGGAAGATTCAAGGGCATTAAAATAAACATTTAAACATTTCAGCATGGTATAGTATAATATAGTATAGTATAGTATAGTTACAGGTAGGTAGCCGTGTTGGTCTGCCATAGTCAAATCAAAATAAAAAAATAAAAAAAATCCCTTCCAGTAGCACCTTAGAGACCAACTAAGTTTGTTCTTGGTATGAGCTTTCATGTGCCTGCACACTTCTTTAGATAGTATAGTATCACAAAATAAATAAATTGTAGAATATGGATATATTTTCAAAATGAGAACAAGAGCGTCAAGTGATCCTGAGAACATCCTAGTTGTGTTTTCTGCCGTATTTCTTATCAATAAAATTTTTGGTGTGGTGTGAGCAAATTTTTATTCTGAAAGTGTGGCCCAGAGAAAAAGAGTTTGAGAACCACTGCTTCAAGCCCTTCAACCTTATGCTCAGCCTGTATATTTGTGTAACTAAAACCATATTACAAAGACACCAGTGTCTCCAGTGACCTTCCTTCGAAGGAAACCAAACCCAATTTATGTGCTACCACTGCTGAAGTTTCTTACTACTTCAAGGTTGGCTTGCTCATAGCAATAGATTTCAAGATGTTCAATTAATATTTTGCAAATATAAATGTACTTTAGAAATAAAATATTTGTGTGGTTTTTTTTTTTTTTAATCACTCTTATAGTCCAAACTTACGCAGGTTTACTCAGAAGTCCTACTAGCCTACAGAGCAATCCTAAGCATATCTACTCAAAAGTAAGTCTTAATAAGTTCAGCTGGACTTAGTTCTGGGTGAGTCTGCATGGGACTGCAGCTTTGCCTTTGGTTGTTTGACATATTATGGCAGGGATGGGTAACCTGCAGCCTATCAGATGTTGCTTAACTACAACTCCCACCATCCCTAGCCATTGACCATGCTAGTTGGGGCTGCTGGGAGTTGTAGTCCAGCAAATATCTGGAGAGCCACAGGTTCCCTGCACCTAGATTATATGGGATGATCACACTGCAATCTATCAATTCTATATCTTTATATTGACCTCTGTAGCATATAAAAGAGTATTACAATATATTTCCCCCCTCCACACCCAACATTTATACACATAAATATGAAGACTATTAAAACCAATGTGAATTCTGAAATTGTATTTAAAAAGCGAAAGTCATAAATATCATTTGATTCTTGCTCCATGACTCAAACCTTTTCCTGTTGCCCCAAAGCATCCAACTGTGAGAACAAAGGCTTGCAAGGCCATCAGTTGTGCAAGTGCAGTTGAGCAAATGGCATCCAGGGCCTGCGTAAAGACTTCTGATGTCACAGGGATACACAGTTGACTCATTTACAAAGGCAGAATTCACTTAAAGTGTTTTAGAACCTCTCTCTCCTGCTGTTTATCATCTGATAGCCATGCAGAAATATGGGTCGCAACTGCATTTCAGCCATCCTGCTTTTGGTGTTGCAGCGAACAAATACTGTATGTCCCATCCGAAACGCATTTAGTCCTCCACCCACAATTCCTCCCCCTGACAGAGTTGTGCAAATTTGGAAATTACTCCTTCCGCCTAATTTTTCACCTTTCCTCCCTTTGCACATCATTATTTAGTGCCTAACATGTAGTAGTACCGGTAGATGCAGTGCAAAAATTGTGAGGAAAAAGTCAGAGCACCCAAGATGCTGGGCATGTAGATGGGAGTGCAGGAGTTTCTGAAGAGAGGTTTGGTAAATATTCATGGCCTGCCATACAGATTGGCTTTATATTGTGACTAATATGCAAATAAATAAAAAATAAAAAGATGACAGCAAAATGAACGACATAGCAGAATCTAAAGTCAGAATTTATTTTACTGAATCTTTTGTGGGATTTTATTGAAATCAAACAATGCAGTGCTGGTGAATCTGTGGACTCCAACTCTCAGCCTCAGACAAGGATTGTGGAAATTCTAAGCCAGTGGCACCTGGAAGCCCACAGGTTCCCACCCCTGAAATAATGAGTATGTGGAAATTCAGATCTATAAACCACTGTGATACAATGACTGGACCTTATAGAATGACTTTTTGAAGTGATCCTGTAAGTGGGTTGCTGTAAATAAACTACAAAAATAAATTGACTTATGGTGGCTTTTCCACACCATTATTCTTATTCCAAACAGAACTTCAAAAACTTCCCATTTCTTCTCCCATGTCTACTAAAACTTCCAACTAGCATTTTCAGTCAGATAATTTTTAGGAGTAACATGGTAATCTGTGTATCAACAAAGATTCAAATAACAATTGGTGACAAGACTGACACAGGACATTCTGAGGTGCCACTCTGTCTTGTTCCCAGCTCCCCATGACAACACAAAAGGCTAATAATACACCAGGGGATTTCCTAGGATCATTTTCTTGCAGTTGCAAAACAAACATGCAAATTCTCCCACCCTCAAATAAAAACAAGGTGCTGGTGTTTCCGCAATTAGTTTTGTTTTTAATTTGAAACTCAGTTTTAGTAAGTTTCCTTACCTGATTCTTTGCCTCCTTAAAAACAAATATATAATCCTGCAGAAAAATATAGGACAAGGTTCTACTCAGGAATTAAAGTGTACAAAGGATGTTGTAGCAATTTGCTTCTAAAAGCCTTTAGAACCTGAAATAAACATATGTTGCCACAGAGCAAGTTCCTGCCAAATTTCCTGGAATGCAGGTGTAATCTTTAACTTTTACCTTGTTGACTATAAAGAAACAGTGTCCTGTGACTTCAGTCCTTTTGGTATCTATTTCAATGGACAGGGTAGGTAGCTAAAGTAACATTACTTTGGGAAAACGTGTGACAAAAATACTATTTGCAAAGGAAGGAAACCCAGACCATACTAATCTTTATAAACCAGGATTATAAAATTGCATCCTAAGAGTCACATCTGATTGTTTAAAGCCCCAGTCACTAGGAATTTGCATTGCTTCAAGGCTTTGTCCCCATCCTTAATTCAATTCACTTTAAAAGAGAATATATTTGAAAAGTGTCAAATCTAAATGAACTAAGATATGCAAATAAACTGTGTGCATAGCTTCATCACATCCCATTTGCATTTCAGAATAACAGACCAAGATTACCTCTAGCATCTATTCTTTTAATGTTATGAACACTATGCATACAATATTTTGAAGCAAGAGCTTACATTTTTGTGGACTTGAAACACCCTTCCCTAGGCCCCAGCTAAAGAACTATGAGGTTTCACATGTGGAATATACATCAATATAACAGGTATCCTGGAGGAGCTATGGGGTGTGTCTTTTTATATTACCCCTTTCCTGATTCTACACCTGGGACGGATAATTCCTTTTCAGCATTAAAACTGCATTCCCTGCTGCAGGACCTGCATGCCAGTTGCGGGTGGGGCGGGAAGCAAAGGTAGATGGATTAATGGACATGATTGTACTTTTGTATAGTAGGCTACATTCCAGCCATGCAAAATTCAAGATCTGTTATCAGAATTCAATGATGCATTCCAGCCAGCCAAAAGTATTCAAGGGGTGTATGGAGCAGGCAGGTGAGCGGGGACGTTTGGGAGCTCCTGGTCCTCCACACTGGTCAGCAGGCCCTTTCAAGGTTGCACATGGGTTACCAATTACCATTGAGGAGCAGAACACACACATCCTTTCTGAAACTGTCCACCCCTCTGCTGAATGCGAGGAAACATTGGCAAGGGCAGGTTGGTCCTCCATTATTCTCTTCCTCCATTTCCCTGCTTCACAAAAAAAAAAAAAACAAACAGATTAACCGGTAGTTAGTAAATAAGGCAGACTCACATAGTGCACCAAGGTGCCTCTCCTGGTGTCCCCCCCCCCTCACACATAAGTACGTCAATCCAACAGTAGAGCAAAGGCTGCTCAGGACATGCTGGCCTGGCTGAGTTTCAGAACTTGCTGTTGATAAACTCAGAGAGAGGACAACACTGCACAGGCTCAGAACCGGAGCAGAACAGAACACGTGATTCTGACTTGCTGATAGGATGGCCATAAAAAGGTAAAGGTACCCCTGACCATTAGGTCCAGTCACGGACGACACGGGGGTTGCGGCGCTCATCTCACTCTATAGGCCGATGGAGCCGGTGTTTGTCCGCAGACAGCTTCCGGGTCATATGGCCAGCATGACTAAGCTGCTCCTGGTGAACCAGAGCAGCGCACAAAAACGCCGTTTACCTTCCCGCCAGAGCAGTACCTATTTATCTACTTGCACTTTGACGTGCTTTCAAACTGCCAGGTGGGCAGGACCTGGGACCGATCAACAGGAGATCACCCAGTTGTGGGGATTCGGACTGCCGACCTTCCAATCGGCAAGCCCTAGGCTCTGTGGTTTAGACCACAGCGCCACCTGCGTCCCTTTTAGGATGGCCATAGCTCAGCTCTATTACCTTTGTTCAGGGTGGATGATCTAATATGCTAATTCCCTTGTCCTGAATGGTGAGTACTACCAACCATAGGAGTCAACTCCTTGGGCCTGAGATCCCTCCCCCCCCAAAAAAAAATATTTGAGGGGGCTGGACACCCCCTCCCCCAGTTGATGGGCATTGCCACTCAAATGTTGTGCATGTACCAACTCTTGTGATTGATTATGCAGGGCAGGGCTTACCTGCCCCCCTCAATATTGTATTCAAGTTGGCATCCCTGCTGCCAATCAAGAGAGCTAGGTTAAGATCATAAGAGCCTGATGGACTTGGCGAGTGGCCCATCTAGTCCAGCATCCTGGCCAACCAGTTGCCTATGGGAAATCCAGAAGCAGGACCTGAACACAACAGTAGGCTACTCCCCCCCCCTTGTGATTCCCAATGACTGTCATTCAGGGAATTGCATGGGTCTGGTGCCAGGCAAAATGCAAGTTTTTAAAAACGGGCTCAGGTTCCCTTCCTGGAGACATGGCTGGGAGGGACCTGCTCAGAGTAATGTTTTATGATTTGTTACACTCGCTTCCTGGCAAATAGAAGGGGAAGAAATGGAGGCAGTGAGAGATTTTACTTTCTTGGGTTCCATGATCACTGCAGATGGTGACAGCAGTCACGAAATTAAAAGACGCCTGCTTCTTGGGAGAAAAGCAATGACAAACCTAGACAGCATCTTAAAAAGCAGAGACAGCACCTTGTCGACAAAGGTCCATATAGTTAAAGCCATGGTTTTCCCAGTAGTGATGTATGGAAGTGAGAGCTGGACCATAAAGAAGGCTGATCGCCGAAGAATTGATGCTTTTGAATTATGGTGCTGGAGGAGACTCTTGAGAGTCCCATGGACTGCAAGAAGATCAAACCTATCCATTCTGAAGGAAATCAGCTCTGAGTGCTCACTGGAAGGACAGATCCTGAAGCTGAGGCTCCAATACTTTGGCCACCTCATGAGAAGAGAAGACTCCCTGGAAAAGACCCTGCTGCTGGGAAAGATTGAGGGCACAAGGAGAAGGGGACGACAGAAGACGAGATGGTTGGACGATGTTCTCGAGGTTACTAACATGAGTCTGACCAAACTCTGGGAGGCAGTGGAAGACAGGAGTGCCTGGCGTGCTCTGGTCCATGGGGTCACGAAGAGTCGGACACGACTGAACAACAACAACACTCTGCAGAGAGCTAACTGGCCACAACGCAGAAACATATCCCGGCCGGAATCCCTGTAAATGGAAACTGAACTCATACAGACATGAGCATAAGCGGCAGGAAAGCGCCTGAGCTATGTCTTAATCCTTGCATGCGCAGCCCTGGTAGAAAAATCAGTCTGCATGCGCAGGTCTAAAGTAGCACCGGCAGACCCCGATTCTTCCCCCCCCCCCATTGTTTTTCCGCTCATTGATTCTGCACAACCCTCCTGCCTTTCCCAAAAGCACAGCGAAATACTCCCTGCGCATGCGTACTAGTCTCCCCGCCGCCTCCTTGATTCCGACTCCAGGAGCCTCGCCTCTTCCCTCTCCCTCCGCTGTCACGTGACTAGCCGCAAAGGCTGCCGGGAGCAGGCTTACCCGGTTGTCTGGGCTCTCCGGATTCAATATGGCGGGTCTGGGCGGTCACTGAGGGGCTTGGCGGGGCGGCGGGTGTCAGCGCGGGCAGCCCAACTCTGCGCTCGTCTGCGGCGGGGACTCGGCCTCAGCGCTCGAGGGGGGAAGCGTCTCCAGGAGGAAAGGAGCGGGCTAAGCCGGCCGGAGGGGGCCGGCCCTTCGCTTGCGCTCGGCGCGGTGGGCCGCCCTGTCAGTCGGCTGGAGCGATGGCCCAGCGAGTGCAGTCGGCGCAGGAGTTCCTCCAGGACTCGTTCGTGCCGTTGGTGGCCGCGCTGTGCAGCGAGGAGGCGGAGAAGGTCACCCGCAAGAACAACCTGGGCTTCTGCGAGCTCATAAAGCCTTTCTGTCGCCTCACTTCGGAAGGTCGGTGTCACCTGGCGGGAGCGGAACTGGGTTGTTTACATGGTGGGAGGGGAGGGGAGACCCGCGGCCGGAGCACCCTCGCCGCCGCCCCGTCCCTTCCGGGTGTGGGTGCTGAGAGGCAGCTGGGCGGCGGGAGGGGGGGCAGTATATACATCTCCAGAGCCCTCCGAGGCAGGAGCCCCTTTCACTGTGTTGACTTCCCCCTTTGCTGAAGTTCCGACTTCAGGCAGCTGCTTCCCATCCAGATCGCTTGCCAAATTCTCCCTTCTGGGAAAGCCAGGAGGGTACTTGTTCACGTGGGTGATAGAATCTTGTTTACTCTGAAGGGGGGAGCATAGGATCCGGCTTATGCTTTCACTTAAGAGTGACAGGGACACCAGCATTAAAGTCATTTGGACCCTCGTGGGCAGAATTATGCTCTGCTAATCGTCAATGTTTTGGTTGTATTTTGTGAAAGTGGTGTCCTTTACCGATTTTCCACACTTCAGAGGTAAAAGATGACACAGAATGCCCTGCAAGCGCTGGCTCAAATTAAAGCCTGTTGATGTGAGCCATGCGAGTGGTTATTAACAATGGATGGGTCAGTGGTAGCCTCAGTTTTATGTACTGGAGACCGCTCCCTATGAGATTTAGGGATGATTTGCCAAAATGATTATATAATTTTGTACCAATAGGAATATTTCATATGTTTTTCAAATAAACAAGGCAAATATGAAGTCTATTATACATAGATAATGTTTGAAAGAGGAATAAATTACTTTAACTTGGCTGTTACAACCTAGGAAAGCACATTTAACAAAATGCTCAACTTTGCTAAATGGAAATCAGTTAGAAACATCAAGTAATTATTAATGTGTTTTGGTTTGTTTTATACATTATTGCTTTGTATTTATTATGCTATCTGAACATTAAAAGCATTAAATGCATCTTTAGTTGGTCAAGCAGTGTTTTTATTAAATATGCACGTTTTCTGCTGCTATAAATGACTTCTTTAGATAGTAATGAAATGGATCTTGATGAAAAATAACAATTTTCAAAAGAACTGCTTTTGTATTGTTCTTCTTTTTTTGCTAATGTATTACTCCAAGTAAGCAGGACATTGCTTAAAGGCTCATGAAGCAGCAACCTTGTTGAAGTTAAGCAGGTTTGGATCTGGTTAGTGCTTTGAGCCCAGTGTATGCTGTTATCATGAAAGAAATATAGGATGTGAATGTAACAAATAAATGCCCATACATTTAGGATTAAGCTGTTGGAATTCTAATTGTGCACATGCTAGGCTCGTTTGAAATATACACATGTGTGGACAACTTTGCTGCCCCAAAGAGATCAAAAAAAATTCTTCAGCCACTCTGCTAGGAAAAGTGATGGCCACTTCCTGCCAGCATTTCTGAGTACCGTATTTTATGCCAGCTTTTTTGAATGAGTACAGTGGAGGTATCACAGCTTCCTCCGCAAACAGAAGGAACCCTTTAGTTGCAGGTGGGGATGATATTCACACTATTATATTTCTCATTTTATAATCGCTATATCGATGCAGTTTTTAATTACCGGTATGTTTCTTACCTGTGCTGAACCTTCATGGATGGAAACAATAAGTAATTACAATTGGTAGGTAAGGAGTAGGTTAAGCAGGGGTGTTGGCATACTGCCTACCAAACTGTATTTTAAGTTGCTCCTTTCATTGGCACCTTGTTTTAATGTGTCCAAAATTAGGAAAGGTGAATTAGTGGCAGGCAGTTTTTCAGCTGGAGATCTACCAAGAATTTATGCAATTCACAGATGTGCTTGTTTGGAAACATAATGAACAGGAAAAGTATACAAGGTTTAGGGCAATTTCTGTGAACTTGGAAACATGTCAGGAGACTAGAAATGGAAGGATGCTTTGGTCACAAAGTGACAAGATTAGTTACAAACTAAGAATGTGAATGCCAGTTTTTCTTACAATTTATAACTCATCCAAGGGTGTTCAGGACAGGTAAAAACTGCTTAGATATAGTGATTGTAAAATGAGAAATAGAATGGCGTGGATCTCACACACACACCAACCCGCAACCAAAAGGTTCCTTTTGCTTGTTGAGGGAGCTGGGTTACATCCACTGTTGGAGGCAGTATTTGCCTGCGTGCCTGTTGCTGGGAATCACAAGTGGGGAGAGTGCTGTTGTACTCAGGTCCTTGCTTTCAGGTTTCCCATAGACACCTGGTTGGCCACTGTGAGAACAGAGTAGATGGGCATTCACCTGATCCAGCTGGTTCTTGTGTTCTTATTCATTGGAGGCTTCCAGTGGAGTGCAGTGGTTAGTGGCATTTTTTGCGGAACCCCACTTCCCCTGCATTCCCTGTGTTACTTCTCTGAAGGCTCCTCCAACTCTTTGGAGAAGATTTTCAAGGGGATTCAGGTGGGAGTGAAGAACAGCAAGAATGATTTTCCTCTTCCACTGACAGAGCATCCTATTAGTGGAACTCTGATCATTAGATGTTGCCGCTATTGCAACCTTCATATGGATCCAAGCCATTATTATAACATATACAATACGTACTGCAAAAAAAATACTCATAATAGTTCCCTGCATTAAATTTATCAAAACAGAACGGCATGTTGTAGATATAGCTAGGGATATAGGATTTTTTAATAGGAGAAGAATGTTTATTACAGTACAGCTATTTGGCCGGTTAGGTTATCCCTATAAAGCATAGGTTTATTGTACAGTAATGGGAATGCCTAAAATAGTATTTGCATTTGGCATCAACTCATTGTTACTAATGAGCTTTTGAAACAGAAAATTTTCCAGTGCTTGACATCACTGACAGAAATTTCTACTATTGAAAACATAAATCACTTTTTAAAATGACTTGAACACTTCAGAGGGAATGCTGTGCTGACAGCAACAACTGAAATTATGCTTCTTTGTGAAGTTTTCCCCCACATCTGAATGCCCTGTCCTTGGTTCCATGTTGAATGCTTCTAACACTTTCAATAATGTAAAATAGTATAATCCTATGTATGTTTAATCAGAAGTGCACCCTACTAACTCCAGTGGGAGTTACTTCTTAGAGAGATTGCAGTCTAAAGGAATGTTCTCATTTTGAATATTTTGTGAGAGATCTTGCTTGCCTTTTCAAAAAAATTGTAGATACTATATGTTTTGATTTTTTTTTTACAGAAATGTTGTGTATTGAGCATTGCTTCAGAGCAGACTAGTCTAACACAGCTATTTTCTTACTTTAGTGCACATGAGAGATCCCAACAACCAACTTCACATAATCAAAAACTTGAAAATTGCTGTCAACAACATTATTACACAGCCACCTCAACAAGGAGCCATTCGGAAGCTTCTGAATGATGTTGTGACTGTTAGTCAGCCTGCTGAAGGATTAGTAGCTAATGTGATTACTGCTGGAGATTATGATCTCAACATTAGTGGTATGTAACAAGACATTGAAATGTGTTAAAGATTTTATATTTCATTTTGTTTTATATTTTCCCAGTGAGAGACGTGCAGCTTACAGCTTTGAAAACTTGATATTGCACAGTGATTAGTTACTACAGAAAAATACAATATAACAGATACAGTTCTGCACACATAGGGGGTTTGGGAATTGTTCAGGACAAAAAATACAATACAATACAGCATATGCAGGAAGTGTGGGAATTCTTCAGTTTTGTTGCCTATTGCCATGTTGATAAAATTCCATATACTGTATACTGTTGGAGTTTGGGGGGGGGGGGGTGTTAAACAGCAAATTGTCATAGAAATGCCTCTACTCTCCACTGCTGCTTATTCTCAATTTTGGAATTGTTTATCCCAGCCAAATTTCTTCGAAGGGCAGAGCTACATGTTGTAAGATACATTGTTGTTGCCCAAAATGTTGAGCCTTATCCTTCCCACCCTGTAACATTTAGCCATATACTTAGTGCTTTCATAAAAGTTAGCATTGTCCCACTATTGCTTCTCACCATTACTGCCCTCTCATCAATATTCATCTGGCTCGTAGAATGCAGATGGGCAAATAAGCAGCTGCAGAGCCCAATCCCCACCATTTCTCCAAGTGAAGTGGCTGTCACTAGTGAGGAAGTGTTCTGGTTCTGTGAGAGGCTTCCACCCCATAGATTAAAAAGGGGCAACTTGCCTGATTTCTGCCCCTCCCTCCAAAAGACAGCATAAGCTTTCTGCATACCTATGTGATATTATGTAATGAGATTCCTCAGTCCACATCACTGACAGCGTCCAGGAAGTGCAGAATGCATTTATGTCAAGCCACAAATTTTTACTGTATGTTAAGAAAGGGGTGAGAACTCTAGTATAACATACAGTTCTGCCCTTAGATATAATTACTTATGGGAAAAGTGTTAAAACCTGTACTACTCTTCTGTAGAAATGTTGAATGACATCAAGTTGTGCAATGGGAGTAAAAATTGTTTTCTAAAAAACATTATTATATAGTGTCTGGATTAAGGGAAGTGAGGTAAGTGAAGTTTTAAATAACTAAAATATAAACACATTTCTAGAAATGCAACCTCCCTATTCATACTATTTGTAACATGTAAGTGAAAGCAGATCATAGTTGTTCCTTTTTGTGGGGAGTGAAATCTGTACAAATTAAAATACATCCTATCATTTTTATTACACTTGTATTGTTGTACTGTAGCTGTCTGTCTGTGACTCTTCATGTACAACACAACCTTATTCTTACCGGTAATTTGTACTATGTTGAAATCCAGTTATTGTGTGTAAGTTGCTTTAGATGACTCAAGTTTAGTTCTGTGTATTCACTTGACTGCTGATTAAGTAAAATAACTGAGTTTTTGTTTTTTGCATGGTCAGTAGTTGAAGACAATTTTGGTAGTCGAAGACAAAAATCCTGCAAAGGCTGTCTTTAAGGTTGTAATTCTAGAAACACCTAGCTAGAAATTAAGCTCCATGGAAATAATTTTATTACCTAAACCTTTCTGCTTGAAAATCTCCTGTGTATGCATGACTTTTCTAGATTACCCTGTCTTTATGTAATCATACTGTATTTTATGTATAAGCAACAAATGAAACATAGAGAAAATTGTTGTTATTTCTTTGTCTATTTATATTGTGTAACCAGTGTGCATGACCTTTCACAGAGTATATGAGGACAAGTCTAACCAAGAAACTTTGAATGGAATTCAGTGCCACTGTAATACAATTGTTCTGTCAGCGCAAACATTTCTACTTGCATATGGAACTATATTTCCTTTCCTCTCTTCTGCTATTCTGGGGGTTTTCACGACCCTTCAGAGTAGGTTTTTTTGGGGGGTGGGAAACCCCATTGTGTTAGTGGAATTTCTTGCACTGGCTTGTGCTAGTGCATCAGGTTAGTTACAATCCAAAATGTGAAAGAGTAAGCAAGTATTTTATCACTTTATCTACCAACACTTTATGCCAAAGTCTTCATTGAAAAGGTGTAATTTGAAGGAAAGGAGTTGTAACATCATACAGATGTTCTTGGGGGCTGTTGAAGCACATGGAGCAGCATGAAAGAGAAAAGGCAACATGTTCTGAGGCAGCAGGAAACCTTCAGGTAGTAGAAAATGGTGGAGCTTTAGAAGGAAAGATCATGGGTAGGGCTGTTGGGATATAAAAGAGATGTAATGGGGTGTGAGGTTGGGCAAGGCCATGAAAAAAGGACAAGGAATTTGTACTGGATCTAGGAGCGGAGAGGGAGACAACATAGGATTTAAGAAGTGTTTTATCTATCTATTAAATTTATATACCATCTTTCGTCATGATCAGAGCAAATGATATAGGCAGCAGAGTACTAGATAGATGTGATGAGACTGAGGTGAGACAATTAAAGTCTAGAGAGGAGAAGATTGTAGCAGACTAGGTCAGGACTAGTCTACTCTGTTTTTGCAGAAGAAAAGGATCATAGTTTTTTTAGTGTTGCAAGGGGAAAAGCTATGGTTTGAATATGAGGAACAGAGATGATCTAGTCATCAAAATGTGACTGGATGGTAATGTCAGTGAGAAAGGAAAGGAAAGGCTAGAAGAAGTAGGGCTTTGGAGGAAATACGAGGTTTGGTCTTTGAACATAAAAAGCATTCAATGACAAATATCAAAGAGGCAAAACAAAATAAAATGAAAAATTCCTTCCAGTAGCACCTTAGAGACCAACTAAGTTAGTTCTTGGTATGAGCTTTCGTGTGCTAAGGTGCTACTGGAAGGAATTTTTTATTTTATTTTGTTTTGACTATGGCAGACCAACACGGCTACCTACCTTTATCAAAGAGGCAGTTGGAGATATGGGATTGGAGTGGGGTGGGATAGTTTACGGGTGGGAGAGAGAGTTGGGTGTTGTCTGCATATAAATAGGACTGATAGCCATAGAAATTGATGAGATTACCAAAAGACCGTTTAGAGCCAGCATTGGGAACCTTGGCCCAATGTATCTCTCCAGGCTCCTTTCTGGCCATCAGGACTTTGCCTATGCTGGATACCCTCACCCCAGCCCTGCTGCTCATTTTTTTTGAGTGTTTTTGTCCAGCTGGAATGTGTTCTACAACTGTGAACATGTCTCTTGCTTGCCAAATGGAGAGATGCATGTGTTTGTGTGTGTGTGTGTGTGTAATCTCTGGTTTTGTTTGGCTGGAATATAGCCTACTGTAACAGTTTGCTGTTCTTTGGCTTTGGACCCCCCACTGGCATGCAGCTTCTGGAAGACCTGTCATGATAGAATTTGGCCTTGAGCTTGGGAATGAATAGCAGGGGGCTAAGAACAGAGGGGTGGTGCTGTGGTCTAAACCACTGAGCCTAGGGCTTGCCAATCAGAAGGTTGGCCGTTCAAATCCCCGTGATGGGGTGAGCTCCCGTTGCTCGGTCCCAGCTCCTGCCCACCTAGCAGTTCGAAAGCATGTCAAAGTGCAAGTAGATAAATAGGTAGCGCTCCGGCAGGAAGGTAAATGGCATTTCTGTGTGCTGCTCTGTTTTGCCAGAAGTGGCTTAGTCATGCTGGCCACATGACCCAGAAGCTGTCTGCGGACAAACGCCAGCTCCCTCGGCCTGTAAAGCAAGATGAGTGCCGCAACTCCAGAATCGTTCGCGACTGGACTTAAATGTCAGGGGTACCTTTACCTTTAAGAACAGATCATGGAGAGACCCCAACAGAGGGAGAGAAAGGATCCTTTATTGAAAGTAGGATTCCAGTAAAACCCAGAACTGGAGCACTAGTATGTCACTCTCCACTTAGAGGATATCGTGTGAATTACAACTCCTGTTCCTGAGATATTTCTTGCGGGGGGGGGGTGGAAGCTGGTGCGAACAAACATTTTGAATAGTCTATTTTAAAATACACCCAGTATTTTAAACACTTTAAAAAACAACAACATTTTATATGCCCTTTGATAGGTCTGAAGTATCCTACTCTGAGTATTAAATATATTTAAAAATGCATGGCCAATGGAAATGTTTCGGACATGTCAAAAGGCATGACTGCTGACCATGTGAGAAGTTTCATTATTTGTTCCTAAAAAACTCTTGTCTCTTGTTATAGTTAGTTGGGTGATCAGTTGTCTGTCTTAGGTGTATGTCTCAGTTTTGCAAGTACATTATTTTCCGTATTGTAGTTAGTTTTTTTTAAAATTATTATTTCATTTTATAATGTATATAAAACAGAGAGAACAATTGTAGCAGCAGACAAAAATTAAAAGATGAAAAACAAAACTATAAAATCGCACATGAGTTAAAATAACAAAGTCCAAGGAAAGACTATCAACTTTATCATATCATTAAGTATAGTTTTAGAGTTGCCAGGCTTGTAATGAGTGTATGTGTGTGTTCCCATGAGTGATGATGCCTGTTGAAGGAGAAAAATATAGTTAATATAGTTAATATAGATTGTTAATATATTTTAGGTAGTTTTTGGTGATTGTGCTGAGATTGCCTTAAAAGTGTGTTTGAAGTGATGCTCTCTGTCTGGCTGATTTTCCCAGCTCCCCACACCCCCATTAAATGCCATTGCCTCTTTCGAACAATATCTGTATTTAAAGAAGAAGATGAAGACTTAGGGGTGTGTGAATATTTCAGTGAGCATACATCTTTTTTGTAATAAGCTCCAAAATAAAAATGCTACTTTGGTATTTTTTCAGTAAGCAACTGTTGTAGATTGATACTGTAAACATCCCATATGTTTAAACCTGCTTATGTTCTTAGTAAGGCACATTGACCCTATAACAAATGTTTAAATATTCAGTGTTACTGAATAAATTCTGTCAAATACACTTGCTTTCTCAGGAGCTTTAAAATATTCAAATTATAATTCTGAAGAGAATTAGCATGATGCAGTATGCTCAAGACAAAATGCTCTTGGTTTTATATTTTTCATGTTTGGTTCTGAAAGTGCCCTATGTCCAGAGACGTCAGTGGAAGCTTAAGGGTTTACATGTATCCAGTAGATTTTCACATGCATATGAAGGAGGCTTCCTAAACCTGAACAAAGATGAAATGTGTACAGACTACCTGCTTAGTTTAATACTTCCATGTTTTCTCTGTCAGATCGCTCAGTTAAAGCTAGTGTTCCTTGGTACAGTAGTTGGAAAGACACACTGATGGGACTGAACACATCCACGTTTTATTCAGGTATTTTGTGTGGCTGGTGTGGGTTTCCTAAATAGTCCTGTTTCTATTCCTTTGTTATGCAACCCATCCATCTTTTCTTACCACCCTACTACACTTTTCTTAGAATAGATTTCATTCCTAGAAATAAATATTGGTGATGGTTGCTGAGATCTTATCTTTTCTTTTAAATCCAGTTGTGATTATTCCATAGATCAAAATGCAGAGAAAATCATTCTCTATCGACTTGATTGAGCATGCTGAATTTTATATTACTTGACTTTCTAGAAATGCTTGCCTCCTTTCCCTTTTTTAAATAATAACTTTTTGTGATCGTTGGAAATAATAGTAGTGTTCAGATGAGTTGTAAGCTGCTGTTCACTACCCACCATATTTTTCTTACCTGGGTTGTTGTTAATCATACTTTGTTTTGTTTTTAGGGTCTTGTAGTTTATAGCTTAACAAATGTATATTTGCTCATTTGTTGCATGGAATTTGGATGTCATTCACTAAGACAGCATTTCTGTTTGTGATATATTGTATTTGCCCAGCACATTATTCCTAGGAAAAGTTAGTTCTTTTCATTGCTAACAAGGCCATTATGATTAATCTTGAATGTGATTGTGTGATAAACAGAAACTTAATTGACAGTGCTTGAGACATCAGTGGTTACTATTCTTGTCAAACCCTTGTCAAACCACTCAGGCTGCAAAAAGGGACTTGCATGGAAGGAAGCATTGGTACTGAAACTAAGGGAGAAGTCTGCTGGTTTCCTCTTCCCTAAATTGATTATGTGTTTGGCAATTACACTCTTTTCTAAGTATGTCTCAGATGGAGGAAGCAGGCACTAAGAATTTGAGTTCATTTTAGACTTTGGTTAGATCTAGAATGTGCAGAGGATTTTTCTCTTTTTAATATTTCTTGCTATTAGGTTTCAGTTCTCTCTCTTCCCTTCGTTGAAATCTCTTTGGGAGACATATCATGGAAATGTATTGGATAATGCACAGTGGGGAAACTATAGCTTACTCTCCCTTTAGCAGAGGTCGTAATTTGGTCTATGAAGTATTTTTCTCTATGCTGGGCCAGGTAAAGATGCAACTGCAAAGGAACATTTGAGAGCTTTAAACTATGCTTCCAATTGTTCTTTGACAAGTGGGGCTTGTATTTAGGTAAAGGTAAAGGACCCCTGACAGTTAAGTCCAGTCATGAACTACTCTGGGGTTGCGGCGCTCATCTCGCTTTACAGGCCGAGGGAGCCGATGTTTGTCTGCAGACAGTTTTTCCGGGTCATGTGGCCAATATGACTAAGCCGTATCTGGCGAAACCAGAGCAGCGCATGGAAACACTGTTTACCTTCCCGCTGGAGCGGTACCTATTAATCTACTTGCACTTTTTGGCTTGCTTTCAAACTGCTAGGTTGGCAGGAGCAGGGACTGAACAACAGGAGCTCACCCCACCACGGGGATTTGAACCACCGGCCTTCCAATCGGCAAGCCCTAGACCACAGCGCCACCCGCATCCCTTGGGCTTGTATTTAGCACCTTTTAAATTTGGCACCAAATGCATGTCCACTGGAATTGGTTCCACTTGGACACTCCCAATCAGAGCTCCCAATTAGAACCAGTAGCTACCAAATATGAGACTTGAAGGTTAACTTGCTTTTAACTTACTTTTTACTTAGAGGTGTATAATGAAAAACAGGCCACTCTGATCTTCCTTGATGTAGAAAAAGCGTTGGATAGTATCTCCTGGGAATTTATGAAATAAGTACTAAAGAAAATGGAACCAGGTATCCTTTCTTAAGGGATATCAGTGCTTTATATAATGAACAAAGGGCAAATATTATAGTAAATAATATTATCTCAGAAAAATGTAATATCATGAAAGGAACAAGACTGGGATGTCTGCTCTCCCCGTTATTATTTATTCTTACCCTAGAAATTTTATTGCAAAATATAAGAAACAATGATAAAATTAGTGGAATAAGAGTGGGCAGACAAAACTATAAAACAAAACTTTCGCAGACAGTATAGTCTTAACATTGGAACAACCCTTAGGAAGTGTAGTAGAGTTAGTAAAAGAGATAAATGAATTTGGAAAATTGGCGGGCTTTAAAATAAACAAAGGTAAAACCAAAATGTTAGTTAAGAACATGGATGATCACCTTAAAAGGAAATTAGAGAAATTAGAGGAAAAAGTGAAGTATTTAGGAGTATGGTTAATGGCAAATAATCATAATATTTACAAGGCCAATTATATGAAGACATGGAAAGAAATGAAAAAAGGCCTAGATATATGGGGCAGAATGCATTTATCTTTAATGGGGAGAATCTCAGTGATAAAAATGAATATCCTCTCAAAAAAGTTATTTCTGTTCCAAATGATCTCAATACTTAATGATGTACGCTGTCTAAAAGAATGGCAAAAATACCCGTCTAAATTTATATGGAGGAGGAAGAAACCCAGGATAAAATATAATATTCTTATTGATATAAATGATAGAGGGGGTTTTGCACTCTCAGACTTAGAAATTGTATTGTGAAGCGGCATGCCTAAGTTGGATAAAAGATTGGGTTTTGCTGGAAAACACACAGTTGTTAGATTTAGAGGGACCTGATGTCAAACATTGTTAGCCATGCATGTATTTGGTATGGCAAAGCTGGAATACACAACAGTTTATCTAACCATGTTATTAGGAAAAAATTAACTAGAGTATGGGAAAAAATATAAAACCTTATTGGAAAACAAAACTCCAAGGTGATTATCCCCGATAGAAGCAGAGAAAAGAAAAAAAATTAACATGGGGGTTAAGTGGGGTACCTACAATGAGTTGTTAGATTTTTCAGGAGAGCCAAAAATGAAAAAAAAAATAGAAGAGAATTTATGTGTTGAATTGGCTAAATTATTATCAAATTAACTCCAAATTTAAGGCAGACAAAAAGTGGGATTCACAACCATCACAATTTGAAAAAGAAAGGTTAGATCTTAGATTTTAATATATCTAAAATGTATAAAATATTACTTGAGTGAGAAAAGAAAGAAAAATTAGTTAAATCATCCATGATCAGTTGGGCACAAGATGTGGATCACAATATTAATTTAAATCTATGGGAACAATTGTGGAAAATCAATTTAAAATTTACTGCATGTTATGTGTTAAAAGAGATCTATTTAAAAATGATCCACAGGTCAGACTAGCCAAAATATTTAGATCTAAAAGTGACAAATGTTGGAAATGCAAAGAAACAGTTGGTACATTCTATCATTTATGGTTGGTGTAGAGGAGAACAAAATAATTTTGGGACATAGTGTATAATGAACTTAAGAAAATGTTTAAAAGAACGTTTTCCAAAAATCCAGAAGCTTTTCTTCTAAGGAATAGTAACAACAGAAATCCCCCCAAAAATTACCCTATGGATGTGTGTGACTACAGCTGCTTGAATTCTATTTGCACAAAAATGGAAAACAGGCACACTACCATCAAGAGAAGAGTGACATCTCAAAATGTTGGAATACTTAGAAATAGCCAGTATGACAGATAGATTAAGAAATAAAGATGCTAAGAGACTGAAGGAAGATTGGATATTATATAGGGATTATATGGAAAAATATTATAGCAAGAAAATAATCATAACGGGTTGAAAAAAATATTCAGCAGTAGATGTTATAATGTGAGATTATGTAAGGTAATGAAGATAATTTAGTAGAGTAAGAAAACACAGTTAAAAGGATAGTAGATAGGAAACCATGGAAAGAGTGGAAGGGAAGTTTAACTCAAGATATATATGATTTAAAGAATCTTGGAAAAATATAGCTATGTTATTATTACTATCATATGTTTATGACTTATATCCATGCTATTTACTTGTTTTTATGTATGACTGTAACATAGTATGTGTTGACAAGCTATAACAGAAAAGCAAATAAAAAAAACGCAAAAACTTGCTTTTAACTTACTTTTATCAATATTTTAATGGGCATTCTTTATTCTACATAAACTGCTTATAAGTTATGGATGATTAAGTGGTACAGTGGTCCCCCGCTAGACGAAAAGAATTCGTTCTGCGAGTCTCTTCGGCTAGCGATTTTTTCATCTAGCGAAGCACCAATACAAAGTAGCAGTTTTTGCGACGGAAAATTTTTTTTCCCCGTCTTGCGAGGCAGCCCCATAGACTTTTTCGTCTTGCGGGGCAGCCTTCTGCTAGCGAATGCCTTTCGTCTAATGGGGCACCACTGTATATAAATACATAAGTAAAATATACTGTATTCAAATTTCGAGATTAGAAACCGCTACAATACCCTTTCTTGAATGAGGAGCAGTATGATGCTTTAGTGATTGATAATATTACTTCTGTCATAGAAGTCATACGAGGACTTCTTTTTCTGATATTTTGTGTCTTGGATATAAAAAGTGATAATGGTTATGCTGAATGGTACGTAAGTGGTGTTTATGTTCCAGAATTAAAATACTGGATTATGCTTTAACAAATGAATTGGGCTTTTACTTGAATGTTAGGTGCCTGTGAGCTTCTAATGGTATTTGTAAGAAAGCAATGCATTTACAGTCTAAAGAAAAAAGAAAAAAAGATGAAATCTACCGGTATACAGTGGATTAAGGGAATAGTAGTCTTGGTTACTATCTTTGTGGTGGTAACAAAGCCTGAAATGTGCTCATCTAACCATAACTATGACAACAAAACAAATTCCTGTTCTATGTTTTTGAAATTTAGAATTATGCTATACCTATAACCAGTTTCATTATGATGAATGTGTGATTTTAATAACGTTCAATGTACATGACCAGTTGTGACCCTGCCAGACCCATACCTAGCATCTGGGAAAAACAGCCTTGTGGGCCTAATGAGTTCTGCAGCCTGGAGGTTCCCTTTGCCAGTGTTAGATCAATGTATGCTAGCTATATTGCTTCTTGTTTAATATATTTTGATTGTTCTCTGAATAACCTCAGCATTAGATCATGTTTTTAAAGTGCTTACTTGTAATTTTGAATTGCAAAAAATGATATGACTGATTTTAGAATATTAACAAAATGTAGGCTGCAATCCTATATCCACTTGCATTGTAATGCAATTCACCAATCCATTTTACATTTTATTATTCTGTACTTTAAAAAAAATCAGTGAATCTTGTATTGGGGCCCTGCTGTCACCTCTCCTCCCTAATTCTTTCCTCCCCTTTTTTCTCCCCAGCCATTCCCTCAACAACTTTGTATGTTGCAATGTCTTGCTTAGTCTTAGTTGTTTCTGTTTATTTGAAAACTGAATAAAAATTATGTATACATACTTAAGACTACAGACTTCAGACTATATCTCATTGAACTCAATGGAGCTGACTTCTGAGTAACTTACAGATAGGGTTGCCATATTTCAGAAAGTAAAAACCAGAACATTAAAAAAAAAAAATTTTTTAGCGTAAATTCTGTTTTCGTTCAAATAAATGAAAAATTCCCAAAACTTTATCACTGATAAGCTGTAGTTGTACAGCCATGGCAGTATGAATCAAAATGTATGGGAGTAGCAGAGGGGCGAAAGCTTTCTGATGTTGCAGTACAGCTATGGGATATGTTGAGAACCATATGAATGAAATTTTCATTAGCTTCCCTTTCTTTATGAATTGCAATCTTGAAAATAGTTTCTTCTAACCTTTGTCAAAATCATACTGCAGAAGTTATCAATAACTAATTAGTACTACTTTTAAGCTTGATGCCTTTTTCCAAAACCTCTCCTGCTGGCAGTTAAGTTGCCTACATTTTTTTACAGCAAAGTAGCTTGTTTCTTCATTTTAAATGTTTCTGTGATATCTTTTTAATTTATTTCAGCTACCACTCCATGGTTTGAGGCTTATCGAGAGAGTTTTCTTCAGTCTATGCCATCATCAGACCATGAATTCCTAAACCACTATGTAGCCTGTATCCTTTGGAACAGAAAGATAAATGTGTGTTGTATATAAGATGCAAGATGATATTGCAGCCCTTTCTGTCCTACATCTGCTAGTAAAGAAGCTTGTTAAAAAAGCAGGAAACTGCAACAAAACAATTCTGTTTTCCAAAATCTTTTATCGGAATTAATTGGGAGTATGTGGTGCTCAAGGTCATTTTGTTTGTGTTTGAATGTTTGCAAAATTAGTTGGGCATTGATATTGAGTTGCTAATAATTGCAGCAAAAGCTTGCATTATTCAGAACCTTAAATTACTCAATTTTTATGTATTCTTGCTTGTACACCTCCCTTTGAACGAGCCACAATTACAACAGGAAGCCCTTAATTAACTATAGTTTCACATTTCATCTGAACTGGTAAACTGTGGTTTCCAGATTTGGAACAAGCCAGGATATTAATTCTTGGTTTGAACATTGTGTAATATCCTGGCTTGTTCTGATGCTGGTAAACATAATTTTCCTGTTCTGATATGGTAAATTGGAGGCTTCCTGGTTTAATCACAACTTGCAATATGAGGATTGTGGCTGGGTAAGGATTCTTGGGTACATACCAGCTTTTAGTACTTTATCAAAGAATAATCTTGCAGTCATTTAGCTAATGGCAGCATAGCAAACAGACTGCAATGAGCCCATCGTTTATACAACATTATATTTAGACATTATTTTATCTTCAGTTAGCTGCCACATGTCTTGCTAAAGATGGATTATTATTATTATTATTATTTATCACAAGTGAATTGTAGTTTTTCTTTAGAGGTAAATTAGGCACAGGTTTAAAAGAAGTGCTGAAGTTGTTACTGGAACAACACTCAAGCATTAACTAGTTCTTGGTTAACTTGTGAACTTGTGATTCATCCTTAATGTCAACTAAGGTATGCTCGTGGTGTCATCTAGTGAACCTGAACCTGTGGAACAGTTTCTAAAGCTTTCACAAGAGCAGCATCAGATTCAACATAGTAATGAATACTCTTATCCAAAATGGTTCATTCCAAACACCCTCAAATACTATGTGTTGTTGCATGATGTGAGTTTAGGAGAGGAACAAAGGTAAGTAGGGTTGTCTAAGTGGCTTCTCTGACACTTTATAACATTTCTGAAATGCTGATTTTAAACTTGCTAATGTCTTTGTAATGTCTATGTAGTTTAAGATAATTCCATGATCCTCAATTCTTGGACATACAGGTGTAATTCCTTCTTGTGTGCAAAAACTGTGTGTCTAATATAACTTGCTGTAACAAGCATAAATCATGTAGGACTATGCCGCTATAAATAACCCAAAAGAGAGAGCTGTATTCTTTTAAAGTAAGTAGGTTGAATCAGATACTTTGGGCATGGACGATTCCTAGATAAAGTGTGATTCCTCTGGCTCATGTTAAGGAAATTCTTTTAGGGCTTTGTGTTCTAAGTCATTCATGTTTTTTTCCTTTAGAATAAAGAATGGTGCTTTTTCAGATTAATTCATGAGCTCTTCCATGAAGCCATCAGGAAGTACAAGTGCTTGATATTGCAAAACACTGTAAAAGTTTGCTATTGAATACCTTCTGCTACCATTGTGTACAACTGGGGTGTGTGCATTTTTAAAATAGGAAATTGGACTTTTCAAATGGTTGCAGTTAATCACTAGGACCTGAAATAGCCCGTAACAATATAAAACCTAAACTGGTGAATTTTTTTTGGCAAATGTGTTGCTATTCTTAACCTGACTTTACAATAGCAACCTTAGGAAAGAACTCTGTTCTGTCTTTTTTTTTAAAAAAAAAAGTGCTCAGGGTGGGGCGATTTACAAAATGGCATGTGCCAATACACTTTTATGACGTTTATTGCTGTCCTGGCACTGCAGGCATATTGCATGGATGCTGCAGGGAAGCTGACTCCTGCAGATATTTCACATTAGAGTTGGCTTGAACATAATGGGTTAGATCTAAGTTAAACATGCACAGTGGAGCTGGTAGAAACAACCCCTTGTTTTTTATGCACTAAATTTCCAAAATCTTCCATCACTACCATGTTTGCCTCTTCCTAAATGTTCATCTGTCCTCTTCTTTTGATTTTTCAAAATCTATCCTCTTCTTTTGATGTTTTTATATATGCTGGAAGCTGCCCAGATGGACAGGGTAATAATGATGATTATAATAATTAATAATTTTATTTATTTATACATACATATATCCATCCATCCATGCTGAATACTCTTCTGCTTGTCCAGGTTTCTCCTGATGGACTTTATTATAGTTCTGTTTGCCATTGTTTTCAGCCCTTGCCTGTGTTAAATTGAAATTAATATGGCTGCATTGACTTGTGAAGAATCTTCCTTGTCAGCAGTTGATTATTTCTGTATCCTCAACTCTTTAAATCTCTGGTCACTTCAACAGTGTTTCTGTATTTTCATTTTTTTTCTCATTCAATCCTTAATCTTTATTCATATAGTCTTTGAAGTTGGGGTGGACATTTCCTGATGGATCACTAGTTTTTCCTGACTGCTGGGATTCTTGTCAAGAATGCTTCATATAAATTGTTCTGTGCAACACTGTTTGCTGCTCTTTTCAATTTCTGTAGTTCTGAAGAGAAATGTTTCCTTCCTGAAACTTTGCACATTGAGCTGAAGCAAAGTTGTTTATTCAGTATACACTAGTTTGCATTCACATGCCACAGTAAGCCATAAACCATGCACTTACCGTGCATGGATGCTGTGAGGAAAGAAACCATAACCCCGGGCTTAGTCTTACAACTTGATTGTTTTACTCCAAACTACAGTTGAACAAACTGGCCAAGTGTAATGCTGAGCCAGGAATTGTAGTTTGTTTCTTCCCAGTACAAGTGAGGAGGAGTGGGTGCAGTTTGCTTGTGCATGGTAAACTATGGTCTGTGGCTTTTGGCTACGTGAACATGCCAGGATTAAGCTCTTGTAGGTATAAAGGTGAAGTTGGATTACCCATCAAGAAGGATGATGTTTGAAAATATTCTGCAATACTTTACTATTTTTAGGGCTGATTCAATTTATGAAGAAATGAAACAGAGATATGGGACTCAGGGGTGCTATTTACTTAAGATAAATTCTCGTGGGTCTAATCGAGGAACAGACGAACAGATTCCTGATCCCTGGAGCCAATATCTTCAGAAAAACACTATCCAAACCCAGGTATATTTTTCTACTTAAAACTTTTTATGTACTATACTGAAGGGTGTCTTCACTCCTTTTGCTGTATGTGAGTCTGTTTATTTCCTTTAATAAATTATTTTGTCACAGTTTTTAAATGTCTGATTGAGAAAGCAGATCCACATACAGTGGTGCCTCGCAAGACGAAATTAATTCGTTCCGCAAGACTCTTCGTCTTGCGGAAATTTCGTCTTGCGAGGCACCTTTTCCCATAGGAACGCATTAAAATTTAATTAATGCGTTCCAATGGGGGAAAAGTCCTGGGGCCCCTCCCGACCGGCACCGGAGCCACGCCGCACCGCGTTTTAAGACTGCAGTGAGCGAACAGCTGCGCTGCTGTTCGCTCGCTGCAGTCTTAAAACGCGGCGCCGCGGCTCCGGGAGGGAGGGAGGGGGCCGTGGGATCATGCCCGACATCGGGCACGATCCCATGGCCCCCTCCCGACCGGCAACGGAGCTCCGCGGTGCTGCGTTTTAAGACTGCAGCGATCGTTGCAGTCTTAAAATGCAGCGCCGCGGCTCCGGGAGGGAGGGAGGGGGCCGTGGGATCATGCCCGACATCGGGCACGATCCCATGGCCCCCTCCCGACCGGCAACGGAGCTCCGCGGTGCTGCGTTTTAAGACTGCAGCGATCATTGCAGTCTTAAAACGCAGCGCCGCGGAGCTCCAGGAGGGCTTACCTTTTCGCTCCGGTTGGGAGGGATGTTGTCCGCGTCCGCCATTTTGGATCGACTGCGCATGTCTGGACATGCGCAGACATGCACAGTCGATCCAAAATGGCGGACGCGGACAACAACCCTCCCGACCGGAGCGAAAAGGTAAGCCGGCTTACAGTGGTACCTCGCCAGACGAATTCGTCTTGCGAAAAACAGGCATAGACGAATTCGTCTCGCGAGTCAACTAAAAACTCGCAAAACCCTTTCGTTTTGCGAGTTTTTCGTTGTGCGAGGCATTCGTCTTGCGGGGTACCACTGTACCAGTTAAAGTCTAAAGTTTCACCTTCTTTTGGTTCTTTCTTTGGCATTATTTTATAATATGATTGATTGGTAGCTGGTACCTTCTAACACAGCTAGCCCAGGACACATTGCTGCCTGAGGTGAGTGGAAAAGTGACAGGCACTTCCCCTTTCAACATACATAAGCTGACTAAACTAGCAGTTTGCCCCATCACTAGTGATGAAGATTCAATGTCCCTTTCTGCCTCTGAAGACTGCAGCTTAACTTAGAGAGTGCAGAGCAGACTCTGCAGTAGTATCCAAGCAACATTCTGTTGGAAATAAATTAGTGATTTCTAGAAGTTTAAAATATGTTACATTTTCAGAAAGTTGAAACTGTTTATGTATGTTTTATCCTGACAGGAACCTTATGAAGATGGCCCATATACAGTAATTTCAAATAAGAATTCTGATCACTTTATACCACTGGATGGGTTAGGTAATGATTCCAAAGGTATATTTCTTTTTATAACAACTTAGTTTAAAAAATAAGAATAAACAAGTTGTTTATCAGAATACTGCAGGTCCCATTTTAATCATGCCTGAACGTGCCCTTATTTCATCATGGCATAATAAGGTAACTGCCATCAAAATTATGTAATATGAATAGTGCTTTTCTCTGGGGGTACACATACCCCTAAACATTTTTTGAATCTAAGTTTGGCCTCATTGAGGGGTAGTATTTCAATTTGAGTAGGAAAATGAGAATACCCCTAAACATTTTTTTTTTAGAAAAAAGCACTGGATGTGAGCTGCAGATCCCCACCTCAAATCTCATTTCTCCTATGAGCTCTTTTTATTGCCTTCTACAAACTACTAACTCGGTGTCTCGCCCCCCTTTTGAAATAATACTAGCAAACTTTGCATAATTATTCTAAGACTTAGTAAGAATATATATTTAGTGGTTTTGAGTTTTCATAAAAAGTATCAAGTGCTTATGTAGGGATGCTTGTCTCTCCAGGATTAGCTGAAAAGTGTTCGCTGCAGTATCAATGATCATTCAAGTAGTATCTTGCTCTTTCTACAAACTTCACTACAGTGAAGTTGATTGGTGACTTCCCCCACCCCCTGAAATTGATCAGATCATATCACCTAGTATGACCCTGGCCTTCCGCCAAGAGTTTCCCCCTTACAAGTCAGGTGCCATTAAAAAATAAAATAAAAGTTTATTGGAGTTGTTAAGCAAACAGTAAAAGACTACAATCATTGGCAAAAGTCTAGCTCCTTTTGAAGTGTTTCTGAAGCTCACTGTATCTGTAGAGATAAGCCTCTGTCTTTCTATCTTTCTAAGCAGTGTTCACTAGGCTAAAATACATGGGAAGTTTATTTGTAGACCTCTCCTAGTTGAAACATAGCCAGCTCATAAGAATGTACTGCAGAGGTGGAGCAAACAAGCAAATATTGTTGTGTTGCATTACAAAATTCAAAGGAACTTCAGAAATGCATGCATTTTAAAATTAAGCTAAATAAAATTAGCGAATGTCCTGAGATTTTACAGTTACCTCAGGTACTGTAGATATCACAATTTACCACACCCCCTTAAATGTACTCTTTTGCTAAATGTGTTTCATTAACACATTATAAATACTAAATACCAAATACATGACACTTGTTTGCTTCAGTTATTTTGTGGGGCAAACCATGCTTTCATGCTGTTATGGGACGCAGGTGGTGCTGTGGTGTAAACCACTGAGCCTCTTGGGCTTGCCAATCAGAAGGCAGTTCAAATCTGCGTGACGGGTTGAGCTCCCTTTGCTTGCTCAAGCTCCTGCCAACCCAGCAGTTCAAAAGCACGCCAAAAAGTGTGAGTAGATAAATAGGTACTGCTGTGGTGGGAAGGTAAACAGTGTTTCCATGAGCCCTGGCACTCGTCACGGTGCTCTGTGCACCAGTAGTCATTTAGTCTTGCTGGCCAAATGACCCAGAAAGCTGTCTACTGTATGGACAAACGCTGGCTCCCTCAGCCTGAAAAGTGAGATGAGGGCCACACCCCATAGTCACCTTTGACTGGACTTAACTGTCCAGGGATCCTTTATCTTTACCTACCTTTTACCTTTAATACTGTTATACAGTTCCTAGATTAGATATCTTTGGTATCACCATAGGGTTCTTTGCAGATGGTGCCATTTCAGATTTCTGGTTTTTTTTGGAGAAGAGGGGAACTTAAGAACATGTGAATAGGAATGTGGGAAAGTGAGTAGGAATGTGACTGCCCTACCTAAGTGGTCATAGCTGTCAACTTTCTCTTTTTTGTGGGAAATTCCCTTATTCCAGAGCCGTTTCCCATTGCAAAAAAAGGAAAGTTGACAGCTATGGCCGTTTCCCAATGCAAAAAAAAAGTAATGTTGACAGCTCTGCTAAATGGTGGTGGTACTTCTGGAGCAGGCACAGGCAAACTCAGCTCTCCAAATGTTTTGGGACTACAACTCCCATCATCCCTAGCTAACAGGACCAGTGGTCAGGGATGATGGGAATTGTAGTCTCAAAACATCTGGAGGGCCGAGTTTGCCTATGCCTGTTCTAGAGACTATAATAATGTTGGCAATTGTTGGCTGAGTTTGGTCTTGGGTCTCTAGTTGTTTGATAATGCATATATATGGGTTTAAAAACCACATTTGTTTATTAATATTTGATTTGATGCTTCCCTCAGAGACATTTCATTGGCTCCCAGCTGAGAGCTGGCTTTAGTCTCTTTCCAGTTGTAATTCCAAGTTGTCAGAATTCTAACTTTATACTTTATCCCTTACTTGGAATCTCCATGTTACCTTCAGATGCCATGAATAGAATTTGCGTGTTTCCTTCAATATGTTGAAGTCATGACAACTCTGACTTCATGTGAATCATAAGAGGTTGGCCAATGGCTAGGGAGGCTAGTGAAATGAGAGGTAGTGGCCAGCAAGATATACCTTTTCATTTTCTGTTGTTTTCTTCTTGTAAGTAGGTACTTTATTTGTTTGCAAACTTTCATATTATGCAGTATAATTTGGCATAACCATTGCAAGATGCCATTAAATAGTATCCATGTAGACTGGGGAAATCTAACATACACTTATATTTTATTTTGCAAATTGGTAAAATTATTTGACTAAAATGCTATTAATGTAATTTGGAACGGAGTAATAGTAGCTGTAAAATATGTTGTATACAGAGGATTGACCACTCTGAATTATAGTGACTTTCAGTACCTTTTAGAAAGCTGGGATATCAATTAACTCATAATCACTTGGTAAAATCTTGCTAAAATTCCAATCCATAGTATCAGAGCTTATTTAAACTGGTAATTGTTTACATATTTTGTTTTTCAGTAGATGGTTTATCAAATAATTTTAAGAGTCATCCACTTCAATTGGATCACACTAGTGACAGTAGTTGTTTTGATGGCACTGATTATGTGAAACCAAATTCATCCATGCATGAATCGAAGAAGTTAAATACATGGACACCTCATGGCACCTGTTTGACACTCACAGATCATGATCGAATTCGACAGTTCATACAGGAATTTACCTTTAGAGGGCTTTTGCCACATATAGAGAAAACGATCAGGCAGCTTAATGACCAGGTAAGTCATTTACCCTCTAAGCCTTTTTGCCTAGTTGATAAATAAACTCAGCAAGATTTGCACTTTAATCTGTTTTATCTAAAGTAGATGTAACAGGCATATAGTCAATGTCTATGCTTGCTTACAACAAAGTGGTCTGCCTGTTTTCTGGAGTAAATGCCCTCCTGATCCTCCCTTCCTCCTTGCTTCAGTTCCAGTCAGGATGTCTGGAAAAAAGACTGAGCGTCCTATGGGTCTGGTGGGTGGCGCTTCTGACCATCATTTGTCATTTTTGCTTCTGGCCTCCAGATGGGATCATCTGTCACCCTGAGTTATTTTTTGTAGGAACCCAAACCCATTTGACAGAATGTGAGTCATTTGCTTTCCCTTCTCCTGTCTCAGGGGACCTGTGTCAGGCTTAGAACTACTTTTGGATAAAAATTTTTCACATGCATCAAGGAATCAGGAAGACTGAGGTTGTCAGATACTCTAAAATCACCCATCTTGAGACTCAGAGGTTGAGCCTTGAAGCTAAATACTTCAGGGACCACCTCTCTCCATATGAACTGACCCAGACCCTGCAATAATAATATTGACACCCTTCTTGGTGTGCCCCCTCCACAAGAGGTCGGGTGTGTGTGTGACAACATGAGAAACAGAATTTTCTGCAGTGGCTTGCCGTTTGTGGAATGCTTTCTCCATGGTACCATTTGGGGTTAGTTAAAAAAAAAAAAAGGAATTGGCGCTGCTACTACTGCTGAAATCTGTCCTGTTTAGACAGATCCCAGATCTTTATTGCTAAATTATGAATGAGGGTTGGGGTTTACAAATGACACTGCTCCTTGGGACACGCCTGCTTCAGCCTGTTTCGTAATTTGGTTGCTGCTAGTTTCTTCCATTAAGACTGTTTGAGGTAGTTGGTAGTGATCCTGCTGGTAGGTTTTTAAATTTATGAATTTGTCTTAATTTTTTTCTGTAGTAATAGGGATTTTTGTAGCATTACTGCACAGTACTCCTTGTCTGATGAAAAATTCCTGTGTTTTGCTACAGCATAGGTGGGGAACCTTTTTTGTCCAGACAGGCTGGATCTTTATCTTCCTGTAACCCAGGATCCAACTTTGACAGATGGGTGATCTCACCCACTTGTAATCATCTGATTTCGTAATGATGCCATGTGATTGATGGGTGCGTGGTCGGTCCTGCTTACCTGTCAAGGTTGGCCTGTCTGGGTGTGGTTAGCTAGAGTCTAAGTATTGGTTGATGAGTGGGAAGTTCAGGCCTGCTTTCTGCAAGGTTTGAGTGTGTCCATCTGAACCATACACAGTTGTACCTTAGTTCTCAAATGCCTTGGTACTCATATGTTTTGGCTCCCAAATGCCAAAACAAGTAAGTGTTCTGGTTTTCGAACGTTCTCTGGAAACTGAACATCCGACGTGGCTTCTGTGGCTTCCAATTGAGTGCAGGAAGCTCCTGCAGCCAATCGGAGGCCGCACCTTGGTTTTTGAATGGTTCCGGGAGTCAACCGGAGTCCCAGAATGGATTAAGTAGGACAACCAAGGTACCACTGTAATACTTTTCTGTGTCTTTACCTTGCACATGGCATCACATATTATATGAGTTGTGAGGCGGTAGGCATTGTTTTTGGAAACTAACAGGGCAAATAGAAAAGCTTGGCAGGCCAAATTTTGCCAGTGGGCTGGAGGTTTTCCATCAGTGTGCTACAGCCATTGATGACTTCTGATCATCTTAGCTTGTCTCTAGGAATAAAGCTATATTTAGATGAAGGCCTGGTGATATATACAGCTCTGAGAATACCTTGAAGCTTTTCATAAAATTTAAAAACTTCATAATATAGGGTCTAACTGTACAAAACCTGCTTTCTCTATACAATTGCCCATTAATGGCTTCTAGCACTAGGACCATGAAACAGTCGCAGTGCATAGTGCCTTAAAATGGCAAACACAGCCTTATTAGACCTATCCTTTTCAACATTTTATATTCAAAGGAAATTTTTCATAAATTTTACCACATTCAAAGGAAAAATCACCATCTTGTTCCTTTGGAGGACAGGTAAGACCCACATAGATAAAAAATGTTTGTGTGCTTATTTCCTACTAGGGAAAATGTGTGTTGACTTCTAAAAAACAACAACCTTTGATTCAGCTCAGATCTCTGTTTCAAAAATAACACTTGGTTGTGTCACTAAAGCTTTATTGCAGTGCATGTGCAAAATGGGTTCAGAGTTGTGTTCACATTTGCAGACTTACCCTTAACCACAAAGTAGAGCATGACATTCAAATCTTATTCTAAAGAGCTTCATTTTCTTAGCAGTAGCTATGAGATATAACATTTCCTGGTCTCTTGACCTTGATTAAGAGATCAGAAGAGCCTCATGTAGATTTACGGCTCCCTTCACCCAGTCCCTCCCATTTCTAGTGCCAGTTCTCTCCACCATTCCCCTGAATGACTGAAGCATGTTGAAGGGTTACATCAGCACTAGCTTCAAGCATGGTGAGTGCTAATCCAGCCCCTCACTCCATAATTTCTGGTCCTGCTTACATTGGTAAACCTGATTCTATTATTTAGTCATCACTTTTATACCCCACCTTTCCTCCAAGGAGCTCAATGTGGCCTATATGGTTCTCTTTCTCTCCATTTTATCCTCACAACAACCCACTGAGGTAGGTTAGGCTAAGAGACTAACTTACCCAAAGTCATCCAGTGAACTTCATTGCTGCGATCTAACCGCTACACCACACTGGCTTTGTTAGCCATGGTGAAGGGTGGTGCAGATGTAATATTTAAGGCTGTCTGAGGAATAGTGGGATGAATTTGCATGTGAGAGGGAAAGGACTGTGTGATAGTTACCATTCTCCTGGTCTTTTAATTGTACTTGGAGATTGCGCCCATACCGACACACAAACATTAAAAGCTGTGTTCTGAAGACTACATCAGAAGTACACTTGAACATTTCAATTCTTGATTTTGTAAGGGAAGCTTGGTTTAAAAATCTTTGTAACATTTGCTCATAAAATAATAAACTATGTTGCAATTCAATGATACTATGAGATTTTCATTTTATTTTTCAGTTGATATCCAGGAAAGGCCTGAGTCGCTCACTATTTTCTGCAACCAAAAAATGGTTTAGTGGCAGTAAAGTTCCAGAGAAAAGTGTAAATGAGCTAAAAAGCACTTCTGGCTTGTTGTGAGTAGATCTACTTGCCATAAAAATGCCAAGTACTTGATTTCTATTAGCTTTTGCCTTGCTGATTTCTATATGTTCCTTGTGATTTCTCTTGTCATTGACTCACACATTGGCTGTATTCAGACAATAATATCTCTTCTTAGTAAGCTCAAATGTGTACAGACCTCCTGTTAGCACACAGAGCCACGTCCCTCTGAGATTAAACCAGAGAATAAACCTTACACTGAGATTAAACTAGGAAGTCTTCAGTTAACCATAAAGATAAAAGTAAAGGGACCCCTGACCATTAGGTCCAGTCGCGGACGACTCTGAGGTTGCGGCACTCATCTCTCTCTATAGGCCAAGGGAGCCGGCATACAGCTTCTGGTTCATGTGGCCAGCATGACTAAGCCGCTTCTGGCGAACCAGAGCAGCTCACGGAAACACCGTTTAGCTTCCCGCCGGAGCTGTACCTATTTATATACTTGCACTTTGACGTGCTTTCAAACTGCTAGGTTGGCAGGAGCAGGGACCGAGCAATGGGAGCTCACCCCGTCGTGTGGATTCAAACCGCCAACCTTCTGATCGGCAAGCCCTAGGCTCTGTGGTTTAACCCAACCAACAAACTATGATTACTGGCTTGGAATAAGTCAGGGTATTAGACTTGCTTCAAACTGTAGTTGAAGATCCTGGCTTCTTTAGAAGCTGGTGGCAACAATTTCCAAGTTTGGATGTAACTATGGTTAATCGAAAATTCCATATTTAGGTGCAGCACATCAAAAAAGGAAGAAGAAAGCGGCTATATGCATTGACAGAAGGCCTGTGCACATCTTGGCTTATCAAACAGAGATTTTATCCTTCGCACCAGTCAATTAAGTTTCTATCCTAATTTGTTCAAAGATTAAAAACTTGCATCCACCTTAGGCTTGTTATTGTTGTTTTCAGTGGTGATGTTTGTGTGAAGATTGTCTTAAAAGGTATTGATTAACACTAGTAACACCAGTTAGATATGTGTTCTTAACTACCTCCATTGCATGCCTTCTAGATATATAGCATAACACTTCTGCATTTTAATAAGTAGGTGTGGTTCATCTATATGCCCTGGGACTGCTAATTTAACAACTATTCCTTTTTTAACTTGTACACCTATTGCAACTTTTAAAAAAAGTTGACAAGAATCCTGCTATTTTAATCCACATTGGAAATCTGTATTGTATTTTTGAGCATTTTGTAAAAACAAAAGCAAAACTCCGTCATTCAGATTACCGTTGAAATTAGAGGTGTTGTGTAACACTTTACAAAAATTATGCTATTTGCCTTTGGTCACTGTGTTGGGTTCAAAGTTTTTGCTCTGATTGGAAGGAGCTTCCTGTCACTGGAGGGCTTCGTCTCTCATTTTGTTCATGAGATAAATCCATCCGCATCCATGGAATCCATCCATTCCATGTGTTTGGAAACAGCTGCTAGATACTAACCAGGGAGGGTGGTCACTTTAGTTCCCTTCTTTTGAGCATTCAGAGGTTGATAATTCGGGGAAGCACAATGTTGGAGTATCTGTACCTTGGTTTAAGTCTTGTGTTATTAAGAATGCGGTATGTTCTGTTTCCCTCAAATTTTGTTTTTCATAATGTCTTACATTTTTAGGTATCCCCCAGAAGCGCCAGAGCTTCAAATCAGGAAAATGGCAGATCTGTGTTTCTTGGTGCAACATTATGAACTGGCATACAATTGCTACCATACAGCAAAGAAAGACTTTTTAAATGATCAAGCAATGCTTTATGCAGCAGGAGCACTGGTTAGTTCATTAATATTGATTGTTTGGGAACTGTATACAATTCCTGTTATCTACATGATAACTTTCCAATAACCTCTTTTTAGCTAAAACTAAGTTTAATGGGCCTCCTAGTAAAATGAAATTGTTGTTTTTCTCATGTAACACACATCTGTATATGTTGAGGTTTTAGAATTAAGCTAAATATTATCCAGAAACTTTGAAAGTTGTTGTCACAAGCATAAAGGGATTAGGCAGATTCCCTGAAGGGAGGTCTATCAGTCATTAATAGCCATGAGTGATATAGTGAACCTAGTAGGTAGAGCAGGAGGCTCTTAATCTCAGGGTTGTGGGTTCAGATTCCTGCATTGCAGGGGGGGCGGATTAGATGACATTCATGGCCCCTTCCAACTCTACAATTTAATGATTCAAGCAGTATGCCTTTGAACTCCAATTGTTACAGGCAAATGGTGGCGGGAGAATGTTTTCGCCTTCCATGTCATGTTTCTGGGTGGGGAATCTTTTTGGCCACTGGTATAACTAAATGGACCTATTCAGTCTTATCTAGCAGGGATTCTCTACATTTGTAAGACATGAATGCTCATATTTGCAGAAAGTCAAACATTTCAAAACTATTGTTAGCCAATTATAAGACCTAAATTTAATAGATCCATGACTTTTAATTTGTTAGTAATAGCTGATGTCAAGGTCAGGTAGTGCCTTGATTCAGTTATCTTGAAGACCAGAGACAGGTAGTGATTGATTCAATCCCAAGCCATTTTGTAAAATCTGATGTGAACATTGTTTATCACTTTTTTCAGGGGTGGGGAAAAGGGGAGTGAGGTTTGGAAAGAACTAGCAAATTAGAATTGGAGAGAATAGGGAGTTTTATCTAACATACTGCCTTCCTACAAGATGATACTTCATATCCTATGTTTCTAATTCAAACAGGTTGGGTGGGTAGGTGGGTGATTTGTAGGGTTGGCATTTACCCACCTTTGGTCATGTTGCATATCATCTATAGTCATAGAATCATAGAACTATAGAGTTGGAAGGCACCACAAGGGTCATATAGTCCAAACCCCTGCACATGAAGTAATCTTTTGCCCAATGTGGGGCCTCGAACCCATGACCCTGAGATTAAGAGTCTCATGTTCTACTAACTGAGCTGTCTAGTCTTTCTACGGTTTTAGAGTATTTGATCTACTATTGTGAAAGAGAAGCATATAACTGTAGCATGTGACCAGAGTTGGAGGAGGGGGTTGTTGAAATTTTAGATGGTGCAATTAAAATGAAGAATCAGAGAAGGGAATCAGAATTTAGGAAGCAGGATGCAGATTTCACATGGCCCCTTCCAAATTCCCCATGTTCCCTTCTATCTTGGTTTGATCTTACATGTGACTGTTCCTAGCCCAGGTTAAGTAAATCAAAACAAAACTGACTCAATTTTAATCAGGTTTTTCAAAGTGACTTTAAAGGTAACCTGAGCATTCTTGCTGAATATCCATCATTATTTCCTTGTAGAATCATCTTCCTGTAAGTTCTGAGAGTTTGAAGTTTTGTGGGTTTTTTGTATGTGAACCATTTAAACTTTATACAAGCATATGTGAAAACACAAATCACCAGTGCTGCAAAATGCAGTTGAATCATAATAGAGTGTGTATGTGAAATTTACTTGAATGCAGTTTGTTTGTAATAAAAGCTTTGTAGCAAAAATAGTAGATAATGACCAATTGTTTTATAGGAAATGGCAGCAGTATCTGCTTTTCTGCAGCCAGGAGCACCTAGACCATATCCTGCCCATTACATGGATACTGCAATTCAAACATATAGGGATATTTGCAAGTAAGTGTGGCTATTTATTTTCAGTTCTTCCCAGTAGACGATATTGTTTTCATTCCTCAATGGGTAATTCATGATTACTCTGGGTCAGGGGTCAGCAAACTTTTTCAGCAGGGGGCCGGTCCACTGTCCCTCAGACCTTGTGGGGGCCGGACTATATTTTGAAAAAAAATATATGAATGAATTCTTATGCCCCACAAATAACCCAGAGATGCATTTTAAATAAAAGGACACATTCTACTCATGTAAAAATACGCTGATTCCCGGACTGCCCGCGGGCCGGATTTAGAAGGCGGTTGGACTGCATCCGGCCCCCGGGCCTTAGTTTGGGGACCCCTGCTCTGGGTAATACCAGCAATATAGGGTGCTGGCAGTAGTGGTGTTGTAGTTCAACTTTTGAATAAAATTACTCTGGTTGACTAGGCAGAGTCCAGCTGCAACAAAGTTACTTTTGGTCTACCAGAGGGAAAATCCAAATACTCTAAAATTAATCATGTATTTAGTTATACAAGGACTCGCAAGAACCTGGTTAAATCCTGTGCAGATGCTCCATATAACTCATATATTGCTGTGTTACATTAGTCCTTCTAGCCCTAAACACAAACAATGAGACCACCTTTGGTAAAGGAAGGGCCATGGTAATTCTGTTTAATTAAAATGTGCCATTCATATATTAATCTGACATTCATATACTAATCTGTCAAGCGCCACTGATGAAACATGCATTATAAGATATATGTAACTGGGCTTAAATTTTATGTCCTTTAGGAACATGATGCTGGCAGAGAGATGTGTGCTACTTAGTGCTGAAGTATTAAAAAGCCAAAGCAAATATTCAGAGGCAGCTGCTCTCCTGATACGTTTAACCAGTGAGGTAAAGAATATTTCTATTAGCTGGTCTTGTGCTTCGAAATGAGACAGGCTTTCTTTGAACTTTTTCTAATAAATAAATAAATTATAAAAGAGAGCTTTCTAGATAGAAAGTTGTAATCTTCTTTGGGGAAAAAAGATTATCATGTCAGATGTTGATTCTAACTATTTGCGTTCCATTGCATAAAACTATTCTGCTGCTGCTTCTCTGCATCTGTTAATTTATGGGAAACCCACAGAACTCTTGTTATGACCACAAAATAAGGAAGCCTTTGCCAGTCTGGTGCCTTCAATATGTTTGGACTTCCACTTTGAAACATCTGGGCAGCACCAGGTTGATGAAGGCTGGAAAAACTCTCATCTTGAACATTCTGCTAGCCTTCCTTGAAGGAAAGTTGACAGGAGGTTAAAGGTAGAGTTTGCAGTATGCTACAATCTGTGGTTTTGAAGCACACATGCATTCAAGTAGGATAGTATAACTATTGAAGAAACTTTAAGCTACAGTTTTGCTCTTCACATAATCTTGATGCTCTTAGAATCACACTTTTAGATAGCAGCAGAGTAGTCTTAAAATGAAGTATAAAACTCCCAAGATGCAATATAAAGATTTTTTTCCCTGTCTAGTAGACATGAAATTAGAAAGACCAATAGTGAATACAATTATTTTGTGTTGGGGATCTGTTAAGATTGTGTGAGGCTACTTTGCATAGGTAACTGAATAAGGAATTATTCCTGTGTCATTTTAGGATTGCCCAGAAATTATTTTGAAACGATTTTGAAGTTATGTGAGATGTTTCAGTTATAAATTAAAAAGGTAACATAGCTCCTGTTTAGTCTTTCAGATTTACAACTCAGAGTTAGCTTGTACTATTCCATACTTGTTCCATGTCTTTTTTGCTTTTTGTTTAATTGAAATATGTTAAAGCTTATATTCTTATTCTTTAATTTTTCTGTTGAAAAATGGCAGCAGAGCGCTTGGATGGGAATGGTGAGTGTTAGAAATGTTAGCCTGAGTAGCTGGAGGTTTAGGTAGTGCATTAAATTTGCTTTTACTTGTCTGTATGCCACTGTGTTTTGATATCTGGATATTGATTAAAATACCAGTGTAAGAGATTTTCTTCATGTTGATGATTGTGCGTGGTTCTGGATACTAACATGAACATCAAAGCACTGTTGTGCTCATTGGAGAACAGTCTTCATTTGCTGAACTATTGGTAAATGAGACTCAGAAGGAACACTACATTTTTGCAACAAGCTCTGTGGAAGGCAGCTTCTTAAAATGTTTAAGCTTTGAATCATTTTTATATTGTTTCTACAAGCATTTTCCATAGGATTTATTCAGCTCCTTTGTTTGAGGCGTCAGAAGTACTGAACCAAGGACAAAGGCCATAAAACCTCCTCTTTATACCAGCTCACTTTGATCTTTAAAAAGTCAAGCAGAACCAGTGAAATAGAAAAGAGTTCACTTTTTGACATACAGTACAGAAAACATGGTTTGCGATCACTTGAGAAATAAATCATCAAGAGTGTTGTACTGTTGTAGCTCTTTGTAGTGAAATTGGGATGCAACGTATTCAGTGTTGGCTAGTGAAGATTTGTAGAATTGGCTTACATTCACTGCATCAGTAATACTATAGAGCCTTGCATTGTTTCAGACTTCAGAGCCTTCTCTGGTAATAGGGAATTTATATTTAAGAATATGGACATCACTGTGCTTTCTGGGTAATTGTAACTTGTCTCTTATCACTCACTGTTTTTTAATAGGATTCAGATCTGCGGAGTGCCCTGTTGCTCGAGCAAGCTGCACATTGTTTTATAAATATGAAAAGTCCTATGGTTAGAAAATTTGCCTTTCATATGATACTGGCTGGCCATAGGTATAGTAAAGCAGGGCAGGTAAGTTTTCTGTGTTAGGAAATAAGTACATATTCTGTAATTTTCCAATTCTCTTGATAGTGTTTTAGCACCTTTAAAATACTTGATCAGTGTTAAATACTGCTCGAGTTGAGTGGAAAGTTTTATTCTACATCTTGGGAAGGGAAACTCAGAAATGAAATGTTTCCCATTCCATCTACTGAAGAGAACATAGGTAGTTGTATCTCAAATGCTGGCTACCTGGACGCAGGTGGGATTAGCACTCTGTATTGAATTATTGAAGGGGGACCCTTCAGTGCAGATTAGGAGGGGTACAGGGGAAAGTTAAATTATCAGAAATTACTTTCCTAGCCATTCTGCTGATGCAACCCTTACTATCAGTTTAGGGACACAGTTGGCTTGTGTTGTTGGCTTCTGTTGATCTGCCCTTATTTCCCCAGTATTCAGTAATCTCAGAAAGCTGTTTAAGGTAATGGCTTCTTATATTGACATAAAATATCCTTTAGAACTTTTTGGGTTTTTACTCTTTAGCTCTAAATACATTGGCAGGTGGACTTGTATTTACCGTACCTCACTTTTTATCTTTCAGAAGAAGCATGCTTTACGATGTTACTGTCAAGCCATGCAAGTTTATAAAGGGAAAGGATGGTCACTTGCAGAAGATCATATAAACTTCACTATTGGTCGGCAGTCTTTTACACTTCGGCAGCTTGACAATGCCGTATCTGCCTTCAGGCATATTTTGATCAATGACAGCAAGCAAAGTGCTGCTCAGCAAGGGGCGTTCCTCCGAGAATATCTTTATGTTTATAGGGTAAGATGTCAGTTTTTATCCTTAGTGTTATGCAATTGTCTTTTAACTTTTCCCTGCTTGATACTAAAATGTAAGTTAACCTTACCTGATGACGTACACAGAAATGCTATATTGAATGCTTGCAGCTCATGTTACTTTATGTAGGACCACGTCTGGCTGGCATCTCACTGATGCCTATCAGCTGGCTTCTGTATCAAGCAGTTTGTTCCAAAAAAGATGGTCATTTAGTATGGACACAATATGATGTTCTAAATTCCATCCCACTACTCAAAACTTGTATATTGTAACAAGTATTTGTAAATTGCTATAAACTCTAGTCCTGGTTCAAAGCACTGCATGACTAATTTCATGTATTGAATGGGACTTTGGTGTGTCAAAGAGTTTCTTTTTCCATTTAGTAAACCTTTTCTTGAAACAGTGGAAATTTAAAATATTGTATGGGGAATAGCGTTACATGTGTCTGTTGGGATCTGCATGTGTGTGCACCTTATTTGCATTCCCTATAACATGTTTCTGTGAGAGGCAGACCTTTTGCAGGTATCAGTCATATGCTGCCCTGAAAATCTTTGTAAGCAGTTGAACCTCAGAAATAAACACCAACATATAAGCTTCCTTTGATTCCCCAAGTAAAATATTTTTTACAAAGAGATAATAAAGAGATTTTTAATTTGCATTAATTGAGGTGGTATACAATCGTGGGTACATTTAACCCAGTTTCCTAACACATTCAAAATCCTAATCTAAAGATATAAGAGTACATATCCTATAAGATGAAATAAAAGTGGTGAAGAAGAACAATTTACTAAGTGACTCACAAGAAAATGGAGATTATGAGCGTTCCTGCAACTTGATAAATATAAGTACATGATGAAGCCAAGGCACAAAGTCAGGGTCAGGAATGGCTAATACTAAACTAATTCAAAGTACATTAGTACTTATGTAACCCATAATGTTGACTTCTTGTATATTTATGTTAAATGAAATATTAGCTGAAAATATGATAAAAGCATGCTGCTTTTAGCAGTTTTCTTTAAAATTATATTTTAAAAATTCCACAGCAAAAGAAAGTAAATAGACAGTAAAAGGAATACATTGAAAGCCGTTGTTTGGATGGTACCATTACAATTATAAAATGACACACAGGTTCATAAATTATTGTTTAATTATTTATACGTTTTATACTAGAGGAGTTTCAAGATATTATTTTTTGCACTCCCCTAAATGCTTCTTGCTTTCTTTAGTTTTGTATATTCCAATTCTCAATATCTAGTTTTACTTGCCAAAAGTTGACCAAGCTCTGCTTTTCTTTCTTGCAGAATGTAAGTCAGCTATCACCTGATGGGCCGTTACCACAACTTCCTTTACCTTATATTAATAGTTCTGCAACGCGAGTGTTTTTTGGACATGACAGGCGGCCATCAGAAGGTTAGCACAAAAAAGGGGATTTGTTCTTAAGCCATTTGAGTTCATAAGGATAGCATACCTTAACATAAGGTTGGATTTGTACATGCTACAGAATGAGATGGTAGACTAGACTGTAGCACTTCATACTACAGGTGGATATTATATTGCTTTTTTTTTTTTTTTATAAGAATTTATTGACATTTTTACTTATAACAACATACAACCTTAACCACACCTACATTTATACACATACAAAACAAATACAATTACACATCTAATACAAAAATTGCCATGATTTTTCTTCTTAATTAGTCATCTCAAAAAAAAAAAAAAAAAATTCTTTTTCCAATCTTGACAGTTGACTTCCCCTGCCTTTTCACCTTCGAGTTTATATCCATAATCTACTTTTTAACCTCTTCATTTAAAAAAATTAAACTTAATTATATATATAAAGTAAAACATTCATCTTAATCTTCATCTTAATCTTAATCATCTTAATCTATAAACTTAAACCACTTGAAATGACTTCATTTATACTACATCCTCATAAATCCTCACAAATCATCCTCATCAAATCTATCTCTTCTATCCTTTGAACTGCTGCTAATAACATAGAAACTTGAAATATCTCTTTTCATGTTCGAACAAATAATAAAACAAACTATTGTTGACAGTGTTCACCCTCCAATTTCAAAATGCCATAACAGATTGCTTTAGATTTTACTTAATACTTCACCCCACACCCCCTCTGTCCATTCTTCTTCTCCTGATGGCATCAGCCCTGAACTTCCATGCAACTTCCCTCTCCCAACGTCCACAGATCCAGGCACAGTCCAAAGCTCTCCTTGCCACGAGCTCCGAGGTATCCAACTCTCCCTCTCTCAGCTTCTCCGGTTCTTTGTAGCATTCCTTTTCTTCTTGTAAATACCTTAATTCTCTGTCCCTGGCCCCCGAGCTCACACCTCGGGGACTGGATATAGCAAATCTTGACATCGCCTTGGGGCTGCCACCCCCAGCAAGCGAATTTCTTCTCCGAAGTAGCTCATTCATTTCTTCCCATCTTTCCATCCATCCTCTCAGCTCTTTGACAAGATTTTCTTCCAAAGTGTCAAAAGTTTTGTTAGCCTCCTCTGTGGGCAGTTGGTTCCATTTCAGACCCCCACACAAGACTTTGACTTTTCTGTAAATTAGTTCCACCTTCAAGGCAGTGAGCCTTTGTTCATCTGTTAGTCCAGAGTTCAATACCAGTTCAAGGACGAAACCCAGCATACTGGCAGAGGAGGAGGAAGTGGGTATCATATTTCTTCTCCTGTCTCTTTGTTCGTCGCCATTTTCCTAAGCTGGAGCGCAAACACCGCAACTTTAAATAGAGATATTTTCCGCTAGTTAGCTTCCCAAGAAAAAAGTTTGCCAGTCTCATGTATCGATTTTAGATACTATATAACCAGTTCTGTGGCAGCAATCCCTCAAATTGGTTAGTTTCTTAGGCTCGAAGGGAGGGAGGCAGGCTGCCTTTCTCCTTCCCCCCGGATCGTTCCAAAAACACGATTTCTGCCAAGATTATTTACTCACGACCACCGGGTTCCTTTAGCTCCATTCTTCACAGGTAGAACTTGGACGCTCACCGCGGGCTTTGCCGCCGCATTTGCATCCCGGTTGGGGCATGTCCCCGTAAGCCCGGCTCCGTTGTCCCTTCACCCCCACTCCCCCTTTACAGGGGGGCATGGGAAGGGTTCGGAGCCTCCGCGGGCGCAGCCGGGGAGCCCAGGGTGCGGGACGCTCTTCCCGCACCCCAACCGGAGCCGCGCGCTGCGGTAGCGCGGCTCCTAACCCCCGGGATGGACAAGGCGCTTCAGACCCGAAGCAGCCTTCGACCACCCGGCGATGGCGTCGCCGCCGGAAGTCGGATATTATATTGCTTTTATATATACCTCTGCATCAGAAACTTCCTGCAAACAGTAAACTAGCACATCAGGGAGCAAAGTTGAAGCCCAGCCCTTTGCCTGTTGTGCTGGGTTTTTTTTTCTGTTTTCAGGAATTTTTATTTTTAACTGCAACCTACTCTACCAAACCAGCATCCTTCTTCCTCATTTTGTAAACTGCTTTGAGTTTTTTCCTACAATCAGGTGGTATATAAGTTTTATGAAGTAAATAAATAATTTCTGTTGCATTTTAAGGCCTAATTATGTGCTATTCAAATATATATATAATGAATTATTTCAGCATTTTCCTTCCTCACCTAAATGCACTTTAATAGATTTAAGATTAATGGGAGTTCTTGCTAATGGACAGATTCAGAAAAACCGAGCCGCCTTTGGTTGCTGTGGTTGGGATGCTTTCACATTTAAGCTGCTTTAACAGTGGTAGCACCAGACAATAAATAGTACCTGGCCATTTTTTCCTCTTGCTGCTAGTTTTTCAGCCACAGTTCCTATGCTAACCATGCTCATTCTCTTATGTGTGTGAACTATAAACAGTCAGCCCATGAGTTAGAACAGTTCTTCCACTAAACACTACAGTCAGGATTTGCAGTTGTCTTGCAGCTTGGCTCCATCTGTGTGTCCACCCCAACCCCATCCTGGTAAGCTTTAGCAGTGATGATGTTGGGAGAGCACTTTCCATCTCTGCTGCATCACACCGGCCTCTACTGGATTTTAAACCTATTGTGAACCTTCTATGTATGACTGTAGTTTAGAATTAGTTTATAAGTTAGAAAAAAATATTAGCGATTCTGCAGTCAAAGGTTTGGGCTGGCTAGTTCAATATGTGAACCTTGGTCCCCTCCCACTGTCTTGTTGATGTCCCTACCCACTTATTGTTCTGGATTTCAATCTCACTGTCTCCCCCAGTCCTTTGGAGTTCTGCTCCCAGCAACACATACTATCTCTTGAAAATGCATGTATGAGATGGGTGTTTTAAGAAAATTGTATGATCTTCCAATTGAATGTTGATTTACCATTTATAATAAAAACATAAAAAGTTATTTGTTTGGTACTCTGTGGTGTACTGAAGTGATTGTGATTTTTTTTATTTTTATTCACAACTAGGTGAAAAACAGGCAGCAACACACATAAGCCTTGATCAAGAATATGAGTCTGAATTCTCCTACCAATGGAAGGAACTTGAAGAGCAAGCTGTGGCTGCAGCTAACAAAGGCACAGCACTTTCTAATTTCCAGCCAACACAGTATTGTCTGAATAAGTATTCAGATAACTCTAGGTTTCCACTTGGTGTAGTAGAAGGTAAAAAAATTGTACACATTTTAAAAAATGGCACATAAAATTAATATTTCAGCAAAGTTGCTTATGGAATAGAATTGCAGTGATAAACTTTTAAATTATGAATGCCTTGGTTTATTCTCGCATCTTATAAGAATAACCTCCCTAAATACATACATTGACTTTTCTTTTTAATAGAGCCAATAACTGTGGAAGTAGCTTTTAGAAATCCATTGAAAGTTCCACTTCTGTTAACCGACTTATCACTGCTTTGGAAATTCCAACCAAAGGATTACAATTCAAAGAATAATGGAGAAACAAAGGAAGTAGTAAGTGATTTTGTCAAGTCCTCTAAGAAGACTTCATGCACTACTAGTAATATTTGTATCTTTCAAAATGTTTTTCTTGAAAAGTAAATCAGTGCACGCTTTCCTATGTTGATTTTCATTCTACTTAGCTTTTAATTGCCTAGAGATTATTCACAGCCTCCTCTTAGAGGACAAGGTTTAGAATCATGTGTGGCCTCATCAAAGGGAAATTTACCTTCTCATTATTAGAGAGACAATGACTATAGTTGAAATTACTGAGACTGAGACTCCCCACCATCACCTTGCAGTAGAGAATGGAGGCTTCTGCTTTATATTAGCTGTAGTTTATTGGGTCATCCAAATCCTATACCTTAGTGAAAACAAGCTAACATTATAAATTATGTTTTGAAGTTGGCTTGTTTCCACTAACCCAGGGGTCAGCAAACTTTTTCAGCAGGGGGCCGGTACACTGTCCCTCAGACCTTGTGGGGGGCCAGACTATATTTTGGGGAGAAAGAAATGAATGAATTCCTATGCCCCACAAATAACCCAGAGATGCATTTTAAATAAAAGCACACATTCTACTCATGTAAAAACTCCAGGCAGGCCCCACAAAAAACCCAGAGATGCATTTAAAATAAAAGGACACATTCTACTCATGTAAAAACACGCTGATTCCTGGACCGCCCGCGGGCCGGATTTAGAAGGCGATTGGGCCGCATCCGGCCCCCGGGCCTTAGTTTGGGGACCCCTGCACTAACCATACTTAATATTAGTTGTATGTTTGGCAGCACAGGAAGCTGTAGTTCATCTAAAAAGAAAGCAAAAGTTTTCAAACATACAGCTACACCAGAGGAGGAAGCAGGGAGCACATAAGTACCCCAGGGAGCACTAGGCTCTTTCTCATAATGCAGAATTTGGTTTAACATTGCGGCCAAAGAAATTCGTTAGGTAGGATACCTGCCCCCCCCCAGCTATACCTAGGTTTTTGTTTTCGTAAACTATCAAGCATGAAATACATTAAAATATAATGTTCTTAGAACCACTCTTGGGAACAGTTTGCTACTGAGAAATAATTGTGTGCTTAACTGAACATTTTTTTCATAATTTATTTTAGGAAACATCTGGCAAAGATATGATTGGAGCTGAAGTAATATCAGAGTTTTTGATGAACAGTGAAGAAACTAAAATGGTGGGTACTTAATTTTTTCCCCTTTAAAAGCAAAAACATTTCCAGGTCCTCACAAAGGGAGTTAGACATAAAATGCTTTTAAACATTCCTTTTGTGCGGCACTTTGGGGGGTTATTTTTCAGTTTTAAATAACTCTCTAGAATTTAATACCTACTTTAATAGTGCTTACATTATTTAAGATGGTACTTGGCAGTAGAGAAGCATTGCAGTTGGGACGTACTTTTCCATGTAAGATGCATCTGGGCAGCCCTTTAACAATATCTGAACAATATCTGAACAATCCTGTAGAATTGTAAAGACACAAGAAAAGCAACGGCAAATAGTTTGCCTATGCTACAACGTTGCATTTATTTTCTGAAACACTCCTGTATAAATATGTAAATTTTATTAATCTTGCAGATAGCTTCTTAGAATGGTAAATGTAGATGCTTGCTTTTGTTTAACTAAAATGGCGTTTAAATGTAAAATAACTACACTAGCAACAACAAAAATTTAACATATCTCCACAGGCAAGACTAAAGCTCTTTCCCCATCAAACAGGGGAGCTACACATTCTGGGAGTCGTTTACAATCTTGGCACCATTCAGAGTACTTCAGTGCTAGATGGAGTAGACCCTTCTGTTGTACTGCAAACAGGTATGCCTGTTGTATTTTTATGTCTAACACAGGGTCTAGTAACATATGGAATGTGGTCCATAGGGGTGGTTCCTTCAGTTTTGCCCACTACTAATGGGATATAGGTATTTCAGTTCATGATTTGTTATCATGATTAGACCATAATCTTAACACCAAATTTGATACTTCCCTATGTCATATGAGGGTGATAAGTTAGAGTTCTAGTTCCCTTATAATATCTAGACCGTAGTTTGGGTTCATGCACTCCTGTGCACAAGACATAGTTGAGAAGCATCCACTTCCATTTTCAACAAACTGTGCTTTGTGGCCCATCCTGGAACTGGTTTTAGGATTAACGATGGTTTATTGAAACAAGTAGAATTATTTATTACAGTTTCAAATTCACTTGTTTTCAGTCTAGGTTTAGAAATAACAAATCACATTTATTTGGAAACTCAGCAAGTGCTTCTGATCTCTTTTTCACTGATGAAACCGGTGCAGGAAAGGGGATGGTGGAATATACAATCTCAAGGATTGTGTGCATAGTGCTAAAATGGGATTTATGTGTGGGTAGCCAACATGGAAATAAAATACTACCTGTAAATTATATGTGTCGACATCATGAGATGGCTACATCACATGAAAGAGATTTTCTTGCTGCTGCAGTGTTGCCTGTTGAACTCCCATATTACTTAGTGAAAGAAAGGGTTTTCCAAATTCCAACTTCACCTTTACCAAAAGTAACATGAAAAGGATGCCACCAAGAAAATCACCAGAAAACAATGGCTCCATTGGATCTGGACTTGTACAAGCAGCAGGGTGCTGTGCAGTGAGGTTTTCCTGCCCCCTCCTCCAGCTCCCATAAAAAGCTGCTTCTGAGGACTGGCACAGGATGGTGTGTGGAGGTCTGTAATAAGGGGGAGGAGGTGTAAAAGCCTTGTTGTGGGAGCCACCTTCTGCTTATACAAGGTAGGATCCAAGCCAATATGTTGATCATGTTATAAAGTTAAGTTTAACATTAAAACCTCATCATTTTAACAGCCAGACACACATACCTTTTATGGCAACAAAATAATTTCATTATCTATATTTAGTTGCATCATTAAACAAACCTGTTTGGGGAGGGATGATGATCAAGATGGTTTCTTTCAGTGTCAAATTCACTTTCAACAATTGTAAGCTCAACTCAATGTGATCTTAAAAACCAGCTCAGGTTTTTATTATCTGCTTACTTGTTCCTCAATATCCTGTTGGTTTTCTTTTCAGGAAAATTTATCTCTAATGGAATGTCAGTACGGGGGCGACAAGACTTAGAAATCCAGGGCCCTCGTTTGAATAGCACAAAAGAAGAGAAAACATCTATTAAATATGGACCTGATCGACGTTTAGATCCTATCATTACAGAGGAAATGCCTTTGCTAGAGGTACAGCTAATCATTGACAAGATTGTCAAATATGTAACAGCTGCTTTTGAAATACATAGATGTTTCTTCCAGTTTTTTCTTTATTACTCTGTATCAGATTAAACTTGTTAAGTTATAGTGCATAGAGTTGAAATTTGAAGCCTTGTTAAATTTAATTCAAGTGTAAAAGAGTATAAAAGGGTGTTAAAGTGTAAAAGAGTGTAAACTGTAAAAGAGCACCATGCATCTTCTTCCCCAGGCTTATTGAACTGAAATGTGTATTTTTTCTAAGGCTGGCAGATAACAGCTTTCTGAGAAAAAAAAATAAATATATATTTATTTCTTGTCACTTTCTAGGTGGTACTCTTTTCATGTTAATTTTAGTAAAGGTGAAAATGGAATTTGGAAAACCACCTTTACGTGGAGTTGATTCTGCAAAATTTATTTATATTGATAAATATGGACAAATAAGATAGTCCTGCCTTAATGAACTTTGTCAGTTTGTCAAAATGTGTTCCTATGTTTCTCTTCCAATGCAGGTCTTCTTTATAAATTTTCCTACAGGGCTGCTTTGTGGAGAAATCCGAAAGACATATGTAGAGTTTATGAATGTAGGCAAGTGTCCTCTGACTGGAGTGAAAGTTGTCTCTAAACGGCCAGAATTCTTTACCTTTGGTGGCAGTAGCGCTATTTTAACACCACTAAGCCCTTCAGCATCTGAACACTGTAGCGCTTACAAGACTGTTGTTAAGCATTCTACCTCCCTATATTCGCTGACGTCCTCGGCTGATTCTTCAGACTTTGGGGTTGGAACAGGATGTCAGCCAGAAGTAATAGATGTCCCCCTTCCTGATTCTGTACTGCTCCCTGGAGCTTCCGTACAGCTTCCCATGTGGTTACGTGGTCCAGATGAAGAAGGTGTCCATGAAATAAACTTCTTGTTTTACTATGAAAGTATTAGAAAACACTCAAAAATGTGGTAAGCTTAACTATCTTCCTTAAACTTCTGAGTTGAGTGAAGTTTTGTCGGGGTGGATCCAGAAATGCCCCTCCACAAACAGCAGGATGTCAGCCTGGAAGATCTTTCTGCAGAGTGTCCTATTAGCTTATAACAACAGTTTTATTATTGGCTGTAATGTTGAATCCAATTCAGTTGGTTATATGCAAACATTTTTGCATGGGCAGAAACCTATATCCTTTTCATTTATTTAAAGTGTAAAGCCAGTACTTCCTTTAAAATACATGTCTGGGTAGGTTACAAAATTTTGGGGTAGAACAGATGCAATACTTAATTAAATTTGTACCATTTTTCATCAAATGACTATGCTTATAGTCTTCAGATTCTGGATGAACCTGAGTATTATCATTTGGGTATAATTCTACGTACGCAGATGGATGTGTGGTGCTGTGGGTAACTAAAATGCTGTGTACTTCTCTTAAATGAATGTACTACTGTACATGGAAAACTGGATTTATTTATTATTTAAATTTTAATGCTGCTTTTCCATATACATATGCTTAAAGTGGCTCACAACAGAACAAAAATGAAAATCAATACAATGTTACAGTAACAAATGACAAATCATTTCAAAACATAACATGGCAATCCAACAAATAACTGTTTGATTATATTAAGTTAGCATTTTAAAGTTGCCATAAAGCAAACTCATAATGAAAACATAAAAATCTATATATTTTGAAATAAAAGAATTCCATGCACTTATACATTTGGACACCTCTTAAAACACCTCAGCTACATTTGGCATGAGGCTATGGAGTAGGTTTTTTTTTCTATTTTTGGATACAAGTGTATAACATTTTGTAACAAAATGGCAGACTACACAACAGTGTACCACATAAAAATACAATATACCATAAAATAATATAAAATTCAGAATAAGCGTAGATCCCAATGATCAACAGCACAGACCACTGGGATCACAGTTCAGGGAACGCCTCTGTGATTAAAAAAAAAAAAAAGTATTAAGCAAGCACCTGAAGCTAAACGGTTATTGCTTGCCTGCTATTAGTAGGGAGGGAGTCCAGTAAGGCAGACTGGATCAGATATGTGGAATATGTGGCATCAGATATGTGGAACTTTTTAGAGTGAAATGAAACTTGATGCAAAGCTCCTTTGAGTAGGCATGTAGATGCAACAGAGCGAATTTCCCCTCATTTTTAATGCAAGCCATCTTAATTGTAAGTGAACAACTTCCTGGTGCTGAAGTGCAGGTGAGGGAAATACAAAGGTGGTGAAATGTTACATATTTTATCTTTCCAGTCACAGAGTATTGAGACATACTGCCGTTATTTGTACCAGTCGATCACTGACTGTACGAGCTACCGTATATCGAAGCAATGCTCTTGAGGATGAAAAAGGTGATGGTGACAATATGCTAGTGTTTGTGGATGTGGAAAATATCAATACCGTAAGTCTGCTCAGAACTCGGTCCAACAGTGATTGTATTTTTAAATTGAAGCTTGCTGTCCTCAAAGAAAATGTCAGGAGTGTGTAAGATATCCTTAGGTGGGATAAGAATGCACACACCCCTGCTTGAAGGCAGGATCGTAGAACCTTTAAAGGAAGTTGTTATCCCTTCCCCTGGAGCTTCAGTTTGCTCAGAGCGCATTGCTTATCTTTGTCTTCTCTAACTTTGACTTTTTAATATATATTTATAGATCTGTGCATAGAGTTAGTCTCTTAAAACTAAGTTTCAAAAACTAATTTTACTGGATTGAAAGTTCAGCACAGGCACAGGCAAACTCCGGCCCTCCAGATGTTTGGGACTACAATTGCCATCATCCCTGACCACTGGTCCTGTTAGCTAGGGATGATGGGAATTGTAGTCCCAAACATCTGGTGGGCCGGAATTTGCCTATGTCTGGTTCAGAATAAAGTAATTTTAGTATCATTCCCTGTTCTATTGAACCTTTGGTGATGCAGATGTTTAACTTCTAACTGTATCTAGGGTAGGGTAAATTTAGAAATGTCACTTTGTAGTATTCAGCTTCATTATGCATAATTAAAATAATAGGCCTGTTCTGAACCTCTTCAGACACCATTTTCTCTCTAGAGGTCTCACTTGGGAGAGAGATTGGAGTGTGCTTCTGGCAAATGGGCCTCCACATCTGTACCTCACTTGGTTTGCTATGGAGGGAAGTGAATAACCAGATTTAAAAGATTCTATGCCTTTGTTCCTCTGAGATTAAAAACTCTATACAGAGGGTTTAAACTTGCAGTGTTAGGAGAGATCTCCACATTCAAATGAATGCAGGATCTTCTGATTCAGTTGCTTTCTTTATTCCACAACGAAGGGAGTAGAGGAACAAGCTGACAACCTTAAGGCCCACTTCTAGACTCTCTCCAGGCATGAACCTGGGAAGGTGGAGATAATGTGCTTAATCAGGGCTTCGTTCGTTTCGTTTTTTCAGTGGACAGATTAAAATAGGTGTGGGAAATGTGAATAATGAAATCTGGAAGATCTTCAGGTGCCACGACTCTCACACTCTCTTTTTTATATGTAAACTTTACTTGAGTTACTAAGTCTTGCAATGTATTAACTGCTATCAAGCAAATGTAGCCAGAGTTGAATTAGGGATAATTAGGTATCCTTAAAGTATACACCAGCTTAAAGTGCTTCCTGACAGTGCCTTTTATCTCAAGCAGGTCATTGACATTTGATTTTTCTATGTGCATGTTTGGCATGTTAGATTGTGTACATACATGTTCCTCACCCCACAATCATGGATGCAGGTGGCACTGTGGTCTAAACCACTGAGCCTAGGGCTTGCTGATCAGAAGGTTGGCGGTTCGAATCCCCGCGACGGGTTGAGCTACCATTGCTCGGTCCCTGATCCTGCCAACCTAGCAGTTCGAACACACGTCACAGTGCAAGTAGATAAATAGGCACTGCTCTGGCAGGAAGGTAAATGGTGTTTACGTGCGCTGCTCTGGTTTGCCAGAAGCGGCTTAGTCATGCTGGCCACATGACCTGGAAGCTGTACACCAGCTCCCTTAGCCAGTAAAGCGAGCTGAGTGCCGCAACCCCAGAGCTGTCCGCGACTGGACCTAATGGTCAGGGATCCCTTTACCTTTACCTTTTACCAGTGGGTAAAATTTGATTGAATGGTTCTGGAGGGTTTTTTTGTCCCTCCAGTGTCCTTTTTTTGTTCTGGAAGCACCATTTTGTGAATTGTCCTGATCTACCGTAACATTTTCAGAAAGATTCATGAATAAAAATACTAAATATTTTGAGTGATATCAAGCCATTGAACATTTTCTATTATATGACTTAAATAAACTTTCATCTCTTATCTCTCTTTTTGGTGCTTGCTTATTAGAGTGAAGCTGGTGTAAAAGAATTTCACATAGTACAAGTATCTAGTAACAGCAAGAACTGGAAATTACAGGAATCCATAAATCTGTCTGAAGACAAAGGTTTGTGAATTGTAGAAGTAGATATGATAGTTCAAATTCTGTTTTGTATAAATGTTTAGGCTTGGATCCTAAGAACTGCAAGTTCAGCTCGTCAAATGGAACTTTCCTGCTTCCTTTTGACTGCAGCTTCCTGCACCCCAAAAAACTGTTCCTGAGGGTCTGTAGAACATTATTTAACATAGGGGTGGGGGGAGGGAACAGTAGTTGTGCTTGGGAAGTGGTGGAAAAGTTCTGGGCCCAAAAAGTTCTGGGCCAGAAATTGTAACATATCTAAAGTAAAAGATTTAGAAGCACAAGAAGAATTTTATGTAAGTACTTGAATAATAATATGTAATAGTATTACCCTATTACACACACACACACACACACACACACACACAAGTTTGTGATTATGCTGCTGTGTGTAAAATATGTGAGCTTAGCAGTTATGATGTTAAAGTGTAAACTCATATGACATGAGAAGCAATCCATAGTTGGTCATTCTTTCTATCAGATATTAAGCTGGCTAACAGAGAGAAAGGAAAACTGTGCTTGAAAGCAGTAAGATGCAAGCATTCAGTAGGTAAGTATTCAGTTTTTGGAGTATAATATTTCTATAATTAAATTTTCATTCATTTTTATGGGCTAACATTTTTCTCCCTTTTCATTTGTAGAAAATTATACATTTGCAGATATCGTTTTTGGAAGTGAACAGGTATACATGTCATATTTTTTAAATGCATTTATACAGTGGTGTAATATAACCACATGAGCAAAGCATTTATTCCAATATATGATCTTGGGTGATGGAAAAAAAAACCTTGCTAAATCTAAAACACAGAAAAGTCAATGGTCCAAGTATCCATGTACTGAATAATAATAATAATAATAATAATAATAATAATAATAATAATAAATGAAGTATTGATATATTTTATGTAGTTATTCACAAAGCTCAGGAACCCTAATGCGCCAAAAGGCATTTTAAAAACGTGATAATTACTCAAGTACAGTCACATTCTCTCTTCCACATTGTATATACAGTTTTAGACATAAGCAGAATATGACCACAATCGATGTGCATGTCTGAATATTTCTTGGCCCTTGTTCAGAACAACTCTGCTGAACTGAACTGCTTTTTAAAAGTGCAGTGTGCGAGTGCACAGTGACAAGCATACAGTGGTACCATTTCTCTTTTTAAATGAAATTCTTGCAGTAAATCCCCAGACTGTTTGGAACTGGAGGAACATGATGAACAGTTTGGGGTTTCTGTGGAATTATAATTTGAGAGGCAACCTTTGAATGCACATCACTCTTGGATTACAGTTTATAGTCTATATTTTTTAAACAAATATGTTACTGGCTATTTCTGAAGAACAACACCTCTGTTCCTTTTTTCATAGATAATCAGTTCAACCAGTCCATGTGCAGATTTCTTTTTCCGAAGCTTATATTCTGATTTAAAAAGAACTCGATCACAGCAAAGTGTGCACACATCACAAGGAGCTGCAAAACCATCTCCTGACAATGCTGTCAGACTAATACAGAAATGCAGTGAGGTGGACTTGAACATCATTGTACTTTGGAAAGTATGTATAAAATATAAAATATTTCCACAGAGAAGCAAAACAGTACAACCTAAGCATACAAAACAGTAGAGAAAAGCTGCTTAATGTTATTTACTGACACAAACCTAGGAGACTGGGGCTGTTTTAAAACATTTCCTAAAGGATAGCATTGTCAGCCTCTGGTGAATGTATCTGGAGATGAAGTTCCACAATTGGACTGCATCAGAGAACACCCTGTTTCCAGTAACCGCCCACTTAACTACATGTTTTTAAATATGTCGTTTTAAGGGTTCTTTATAAATGTGTTTAATAACCAAATAAAAGTTTTGGGATGGCTATACTTTATTAACACTACTCAACAATATATTCTATAATAGATACATAAACAGGTTATTATTTTAACCATATTTGTGTCCATTCTTAGCTGTCAGTATTTGGAAAATTCCTGTTACAACTTACACCTTACAAATTAGTTTATGTTGTGATCTTTTTCAACCTTTTCCTCAAACAGGCATATGTGGTGGAGGATAACAAGCAACTCATTTTGGAAGGACAGCATCATGTTGTACTTCATACAGTAGGGAAGGAGGCATTTTCTTTCCCTCAAAAACAGGTATCATGGAAGAATTACTCTTTTTTTGTTTTTAAGAAAAGCAAGGGTATTTTTTTTACACACAAGCTTTATTGCAGTCCACAGACCCAGAATGCACAGTATAACAATAGTATATATCAACAGTTATTAAGGTGTAAAAATCGGCCTTGCTAGCATTTTAATAGATGAACTTTGAGAAATATTTGGGGGGAGGAAATCTTGATTAGATGGATTTCAGGCAGAATGCTATAACATAGTATATATTAGAAATTCCATTATTAAGAACACAATGAATGTAGGAGTACTGAGATACTGCCAAATGCTTGGAATGAAGGTTGAACTAGGGTGTTGCATGGGGATGTGAAGATGGACTATTGTATAAATCTGTTTTCTTGAAACATGTCTAAATAAAAGTTATTTTAAGTCAAGTGCAAACAAAATGATGACTTCCTTCCACCTATAGATAATGACTCAACCTCGGAAAACGTTTCCTCCCTGGTGCACATATTAACCACGATTAAGGCCAGCCAGGATTTCCCGTAGCAAAGGATCTTTAACTAACTTTAATTAGCATATTTGTGGATGGTGGAATATATTATCTTGCTCTTATATCTTTGTTTTTTAGGGTTTCAAAAAAATACTCGGGAATTCTGACTGGGAAGACTTGGAACAGGTATGGGAATCCAGGGGAAAGATACATTTCTATAGTGCTGTATGGTCACCATTTCTGTTATCTGTTTTAATAACCTGCTGTTATCTCATCTTCCCTCCTCACCAAACAAGCTGGGTGTCACCACAAATAGCTTGATCCTTGCTTTTGACTTCCTTGCCTTTGAATAAATTCTTGGGAGGCTTGACACTCACGCTGCTCTTATCATTCTATTCTCCATGTAGGAAATTTATATATGCTCTTTTCCCACCCCCTCCCCAATTTGTGCATAAAGTGATGTTGAGAATGACCCTACACCAGATTAATAAGAACTGAGTTTTTTTCATGAGTAAAAGTATTTGGGGTTAGGTTGTTCTTATGCTTAACTATAGTGTCATTTCCCCCCACAAGGCTTATTTATCGGTAGCCTGTGTAATTCTTTCAGAGGCAGTATAACAAAATGGCGATATTCTGTCTCAGTGAGCAGTAGAGATGCCATATTCTCCACTATCTGCAACTTCCAGGTTAACCTCAAAGGCACATAAAGTGCCTTTCAGTAATTTTCTCTGGAGGTTACTAGCACATGAACAACAGTAGTCAAGCTTTCCCAGTCCAAAAATGGGTCATAGATGTCTTACCATCCCAAGCTGGTAAAAAGCACTTGTAACCACTGAAACCACCTGGGCCTTCAATCACAAGGTGACGCTGAATAGACAGAGTTATTAGGCGTTTTGAGTCCAGGAAGTATGAAGAGAGCCCATACTGGACACAGTTGCAGTCCTCTGGAAGAAACAAGTTTGTAGCTTGTGGGGTAGTTCTGGATCCAGTGTCATCACTTGAGGCCCAGGTGGTCTCAGTGGTGAGGAATGCCCATTTCCAGCCCTGCCTGGTTTGCCTGCTGTGGCCCATTTTGGACAGAGATGGTTTGGCCATGGTACTCTATGCTTTGGTAACTTCCAGATTGGATGATTATTGCAATGTATCCTATGCACTGGGCAGCCCTTGAAGATAACTTGGAAACTTCAACTGGTCCAAAATACAGTGGTTAGGGTTGCCTTTAGAACTCATCTAACCACTTTTCTTAAGCATTCACATCGCCACTTTGTTTCTGGGTCCAATTCAAGTTGCTCATGCTCGTGTTTAAAGCCCTAAATGACTTAGGCTTCAAATAACTGAAAGATTGCCTCCTTCCCTACAGTTCCTCCTGGGTGTTAAGATCAGCAGAGGGTGTCCTCTTGGTTGTTCCATCTCCTGCAGAAATTTGATCATATTGGACATTTCTTCTGCATTTGTTGTTAAGAAGGAATCAATGAACAGTGTTTTCCTCTTACATGATTGAATAAAATCTCTTATGTATTTCTCACATGCGGGATTGAGTTCTTGATTTTATACGACTTTGCTTATTTAACACTTGTATTCCAGGAGTCATCGGAGATAGGACTCTTCAATTTTTTTCGGCCAGAAAACACATCGGCACCTGCTAGGCCATCTCTGGAACAGTTTTCCAACCTTATTAAAACTAGTCTTCATTATCCAGAAACCTATAACCACCCATTTCATCAAAAAAGGTTTGAATGCTTCTTGGTTCTAATTTAAGGAATTTAGAAATTGTTGAATGTGATGCAACTAGTCTTCAGTAGAAGAACTATGCCATGCAACACTGAACTACAAAGAATGAAAAGAAATGACCATTGTAATAGTTAGCCTTTAAATTTTAATAGTTATTTAAAATTTAAAGGCTATCTTTCATCTCTGTTAAATAATATCACAAAGGCCTCTTTTGAAGCGGGGTATTTGGGAGGGCTCTTGAGTATGGGAAGCTGGTGTAACTCTTTTTTGCTGATATAAATTCTGCTGGGTTGCTAGGTCACATGATCAAGCTGAATGGTATAAGGATCCACAATAAGTCGACCCTGCCTGGTCCTGTCCCCACCACTCCCCTAGGATGCCCATTTTCAGGACTTATGCTGGTGTAAATTCTGTTGATCCTGCTGGCTGAGCTGAAGATCCACCACATCCTAACTAACTCATTGAAATGGATCTGGGGTTAGGCTTCCATCCTTTGCATTCTCAAATGTTGAGTAAATTCAAGAGCTGAAAGAACCATGGGGAGTTTCTCATGCTGAAAATCATTTTTTTTTAATCAAAACTTCAGTCAACATAAACTGAGAACAATCTCATTCAAAATGTTGCCTTCTCTATTGTGTTTCAACACCCCATGTACCCTCTTTGCTGAACTAGACATATGACCATATTTCCACGCCTAGCTTACAGGTGAAACTCGAAAAATTAGAATATCGTGGAAAGGTTCATTTCTTTCAGTAATTCAACTTAAAAGGTGAAACTAATATATGAGATAGACTCATGACATGCAAAGCGAGATATGTCAAGCCTTTATTTGTTATAATTGTGATGATTATGGTGTACAGCTGATGAGAACCCCAAATTAACAATTTAAACTTTGGGGTTTTCATCAGCTGTGCACCATAATCATCACAATTATAACAAGCAAAGGCTTGACATATCTCACTTTGCATGTCATGAGTCTATCTCATATATTAAACTCCAGTAGCTAATGAAAACAATTGATTGCATAAATGGACTTTTCCATGATACTCTAATTTTTCGAGTTTCACCTGTAAGCTAGGGGTGGAAATATGGTCATATGTCTAGTTCAGCAAAGAGGGTACAGCAGCTTCTGCTTCAGAGTGCTGCATTCTCTTTGGTTAAACACTTGTTTCTAGCCTCATGTTGTCACTGCATTTGAATCCAGAAAGGAGAACGGAGGCTGTTGTAGAGGAGCTTCATTATAATTTCCCATCTAGCTGAAGAATAATGATTCCTTTCTTTATTAAGAATTATGGATGAGACATAAGTAGCCCCACATGTTGATAGGTTGCCTGAGCATTTTGGCACAAGAGCATAATGTGCTATAGATAATGCTGCCATCAGTGGACAGTCCCTTCTCCAGAAACCTTGTAAACGAAATATGTTTGTGAACAAACACAGGTAATTTAGCTAAGATGGTGATTTATTTTGGAATTATAACTGAAGGGTTTGGCCTCTGGCTGATTTTAAGTGGACAGAAGTCTTTTTCATTCTTGTTAATAATGTGAATATTGTGTTGTGAAGTTGTGTTTTCCAAAGTCAGAAGTATCAGGACAAAGCTTCTAATGAGACTTTTCTTTTGTAGCCTTTGTATAGTACCAGTCACTCTTCTACTTTCAAATTGCTCTCAGGCTGATGTTGATGTGATCATTGACTTGCGACATAAAACAACAAGGTAATATTCTAAAGCTAAATTTTATATTAATGAAGCAAATTAAATTTAGATATTCACCTGTAGACAATATCTTAATTAAAATGGATGCTTGGGTTGCGTACCTTTTGGGGTGCGAACGGCACCCCGGAACGGATCAGGTACGTAACCCGAGGTACCACTGTAACTAAGTACTTCACATGTTTTTTCCAATTTATAATTTTGTGTTATGTAGGAGTGATTCAGAGGATTCCTTGTTAGATCCTACTCTGAAATATTATTGTGAGGAAAGTCAATCCAGTTTGTTGAATCTAACATTCATAATCTGTTGGGGGAGATGTGTCTGGATTTATTCCTCATATTATTTCCTTTGGTTCTCTAACATGCACACACACAGTGACACCAGTACAGTTCCAGAATGTGTTTCCACATATTGGACACCGTTGATGTTTCAGGACTTAGCAGTTATAAATGTGTACTGTTGCAAAATTCAACCACAAAACTGGGGAAGCAACACTGGCAGGGAAAGGGGATGAGGGAACTCCCAAGTGCTTAAAATGAGATTTATTCCAAGCCCAACACATATTGGAATAAATCTTTCCTTGGAGGGTCTCTTGCATTTAAGAATTGCTGCTAAAACATGTCTCTGAGTAAGAATTTGTTCTGAAACATGTTGGGCATAAATATTATTTCATGCACCTAAACTTCCCTCCCTACTTTTTTCCCCTTACCAAATTCATAACATAAAAGAAAAAAACCTTGTGCATTGTTTGTAGTATAGATGACAACCAATTACGCAATTGTGCATGTGTGCACAGCACTGAACCTGGAAGTGGCAGAAAACGTCGCTAAAAAGGGGGGCGGGGCACACTTATATGTGCTCTGCTGATGCTCTTAGGGGCCAGGAACGGAAACCCCACATTAAATGATTGTCAACTGTAATGTTCCTTGAATTGAGTAAGGAAATACATGTTCTCCTTGAGTTCTTGGTGGCCTTAGATACCACTGACCACAGTATCCTTTTGGGAAGGTGGGGTTTGGGGCAGTGTACTTCAGTGCTTCTGCTCCTACCTCCCAGGCCATTTCCAGAAAGTAGTTGGAGTGGGGGGCACAGCTCAACACTATTGGAGTTTTCCTGTGGTGTCCTGCAGGGTTCAGCCTTGCCCCTCATCATATTTCACAACTCTTTGTAGCCGCTGGGGACTGTCATAAGGAGATATGAAGTGAAGTTTCACCAATATGCAGATGATACCCAACTCTCTATTTCTGTTCCACCTGATTTGGGAGAGGGGGCTGAAGTCCAAGACCGGTGCTTGGAGGCAGTGATGGGCTGGATGTTGGCCAACAAATTGAAACTACTGATGTGTTCAAGTTCTCAAGTTTAGGAGGTGGAACTAGATGGGGCTGTATTTCCCTTGAAATAGCAGGTTTGTAAGTTGGGGGTACTTCTGGATCCATCATCATCACTGGAAACTTAGGTAGCTAGGAGTGTCTATTTCCATCTCCAGAGGGTTCACCAAATATAACACCTTTTTAACAGAAATGACTTGGCCATGCTACTCCATGCTCTGGTAACTTCCAGACTAGATTATTGCAATTCGCTCTATGTGGGACTACTCTTGAAAACTACTCAGAAATTTCAATATTGGTTTTTTAACTGCTATAAACTGCCCTGGAACCTTGTGGTGAAAGGTGGGTAAGAATTGAAATAGTAATAATAGGCTGCAAACTTTGGAATGCATTAAACTGAAATCCCTTGTAGTGTGAATAAATAAGCAAAAAGCTAGTATAAATATAATTGGTTTTATTATATCCCAGTATGCTTTGATTAAATTACTGGATCACTGTCACTTTGGCTAAGTTACTCATAAGTTTATACTAACACTTTGGGGCATAAGCCGAAGAATATGACATGTTTTCTCTTTTCCAGTCCAGAAACACTTGAAATCCATGGGTCATTTACTTGGCTTGGGCAAACACAATACAAGCTTCAGCTGAAAAGCCAGGAAGTATCCAGCTTGCAGTTAAAGGCCTGTTTCGTTCACACAGGAGTTTATAATCTTGGAACCCCACGAGTTTTTGCCAAGCTTTCGGACCAGGTTACTTTGTTTGAAACAAGTCAGCAGAACTCGATGCCAGCACTGATCATCATTGGCAATGTTTGACTTGCTGCAGGTTTATTTAAAACCAAAAAGAAAAGAAGTGTTTGAGTACTGTTACTTACTTCATTACTTTTAACCTGCAACCTTGGCATATGAACTGTTAAAATAGTGTAGATAAAATTCCAAACTATTACAACTACTTGTCTCCTTCTGTTTCATAATGCCTGGTACATTAGACTGGACAGAACATTTATTTTTTAAAAAGTATTCCATAAATTAAGTGGAAATACACAACATTACTGGTGATATCCAATGTTAGTCATGATCAGAACAAACCCAATGAAATCAATAGACTTAATTTCTGTTGGTCTACTCCATGTAACTTAATTGGGTATCATCCTCCTCATAACAGAATTGGAAACTACTATATACCTTAGACCCTGTCAAATGCAGCCATACTGCTGTTAAAACCTGTGTTAATATTTGTGGCTGCATTAGGAAGCAATTTAGGACACTGATCCCTGCTGGCATTTTTATTTGTTTGTTCATGAACCATCTTTTCATAACATCATTTCTGTGAAGTTCAGTAAGATACAAAAATAAATCCTACCCAGTTTTTCATTTTCCACTTTAAAAAAGTGAAATTGGGACTTCTTTCATATTCTGATAGCCAGTCCTCTTTGCAAACTGCATATAACTCCACTTAATATCCTTTAAAAACAGAAAACCCCAGTTTAGATATGTTCTCATTCATCTCAGTACAAAATGCACTATTTCACAACCATTAAAGTTTGTCATGTAAACACATCCACTTTATTATGTAACTATAATAATTCAGGTGATCTGTTTAAATTACCAGTTAATTAAGCTTTTCGAGAAATGTATTATATTTATAACAAATGTGCTGTAAATAGAATAAAATGTGCACCATATTCACTGTATTGATTTATTTCATAATGTTTCTGAAATGATGACAGAAATTAAGTAGATGCCTGTTAATGATTTGTTCTGGACCGTTGTCTTGCCTCAGTAATGAACCAGATGAGAGCCAAGAAATTGAAGCTCAATCCAGATTAAGATTGAGACACGAGACACTGTTAGTAGGCGGTACCCTAGACCAGATGAATGGTAGGTGGCTTGCTCTTGATGGGGTTACACTCTCTCTGGAGGAACGGGTATGTAGTTTGGGGATCCTTCTGGATCCACTGCTGTCACTTGCGGTGCCAGTAGCCTCGGTGGTGCGGAGTGCCTTCCACCAGCTTTGTCTGGTGGCCCAGGTGCACCAGTATCAGGACAGGGATAGCCTAACCAGGACAAGATGGTTTGAGCATATAACACTGATCCTAGTCCAACTGCATTGACTGCAAGTTTCTGGGCGCAATTAAAAATGCTGGCTTTTGACCTATAAAGCCTTAAATGGCTCAGGACTGCAATACCTCAAGCACCACCTCTCCCCATATGAACTGGCCTGGACCCTGTGATCATCATAGAGGCCCTCCACAAGAGTTCTAGAGGGTAGCGACATGAGAACATCCCTTTTCTGTGGTGGCTGCCTGATCTCCCCAGGGAGGCTTGCCTTGCGCCTTCACAGCATATCTTTAAGTGCCAGGTGAAAATGTTTCTCTGTAACCAGGCCTTTGGCTGATTACACATTATATAGCCTTTTAAATGTGTTTGTGGGATGGGGTGTTACTGGTTTCTTTGGGTCTTTTTATGTATTTTGTGTTTTCATTTTGTATATGTTGTGAATCACCCTGTGATCTTTGGATGAAGGGCAGCATACAAGTTTAATAAATAATAATAGTGGCTTGATTGTGAGCTACCAGGCCCCCACCCAGATCTTGTTCTGACCATTTATAAGGTCACCTTTGACTGACACTTGCCTTTCATGATGGTGATAAGAATTTCTGCAATAACACTTTAGGACATGAGTGGGGAACCTTCAGATGTTGCTGGACCACCACTCTCATTATCCCTCACCATTTCCTATAGTGGCTGAGCTGTTGGAAGTTGAATGCCAAAAAACAGGTGGAGGCCAGAGGTTCCCCACTCTTGCTTTAGAATTTTCAAAGGTCTTTACATAACTACTCATAATTATGTATAATGGGCAAGAGACTAATGGGAGGGGGAATTCCTGAGGATCCCAAAGTAGAATCTCAAGGTAGGGACAGTTCTGTAGGTATCGACCATGTCTACTTCTCCTTCAGCTTCTACAGACCACAATGAGTGCCCAGCACTTTTCCAGTAAGGAAGCTAACCCACCTTGTAGTTTCCATGAATTGTCTGTTGAGTTGACTTATACAATCTGTTCAGAGACATTGTGAGTTGGAGAGAGATGTGCAAAACAATTACTTGATTTGATCTTAATGCTCCATACAGTGTTAGATAAGTAGCAAAGTTCTCCAACAGAACAGCAAGATAGCCACTGTGAATTAATTTCCACTACTACTTGCCCTGGCAGGAAACTTGCGATTTAATTTGCACATCCTTCATCCTCCGCTTACTTTCAGTTTTGTTCCTACGATCACCCAGAGCAGTTTTTACTTCCTTCACTCTCTACTTGCACTTGAGTATAGTAGACCTGCAACTTGTGCACTTTAACTTGTGGGATCATAGCTTTATGCACTTGGTAGCCAACCAACTGAAAGAGAACACATTAATCGTGTGCAAGGCAGAAAGCTTTTGTATGTTTTAAAGTAGGGTTGTAATTTTTTCTTGATTTTATTGTTTTATCTTTTTGTAAACCGCTTTGAAGGGTTTTTTTTGCAATCAAGCAATGTATAAATTTTATGAATTAATTAAAAAATGGGAGAGATGGAAGTGAGAAGAGGTGGAAGTTAAGTGAAACAGAGTTGTAGGTTTGGGATTTGAAGTGGGGAGCCCTAGTTCTGTGTATCCTCAGATTGATAGTTTACCCATGTAGGACCACCCCCAGCCAAAAAGTAGGGTTCTGCAAAGGGGTTCGCAAGTTGGCTGGAGACAAATTAGGAGCAGCTAAAGCACTCCAATGTAAAACTGGTTTGACAAACAACACATCAAACATGAACAGGATGCATATGCATTTTGGTTAATGTGTGATCATGGATTAAAATCTCAGCACAGGAAATGCAGCAGGTGCACAATAAACGGGAATGTGAACACCTCCTGGGCAACAATTCCTTCACCAGGGAAACAAAACAAAACACCCCTTTCAAAATGAGCCAGAAGTACTGTCAAACAAATCAGGCATTCCCTTCTCTATTTGAGTCTAGAGGAAAATAGAGTGACACACACACCAAAACACTGCTTCAAAGTGAACCAGAAACTACCAGTACCTTCGACATTGTCTCAAGAAGGGACTTTCAGGATAAATTTGAAGCCAGTTCTGAGTCTTCAGCCATGCAGGTGTAACTATGTTTCTGTAAGGCACTTGAGAATCAGAGTTTTGACTTTGTGAGCTGCAGTGCACTTCTGATCCAGGATGTCATGAACACATCTGCCCCGTTGAATGTCGGAGGCTAATTGTATTGCAATACTGTAAATCTTCAATCTAATTACAACTTGTGTGCTGTGTTATCAAGAGGCAGCCGGGCCTGGGCTCCTGACACAGGATACCCAACCCCTACACACACATACACACAGAGAGAGCACTCTCTTATCTCCCTACAAATCATTTCCAATATAAATATTCTATCTCTAAATGTAATCCAATATTTTTCTCCCCAAATTTTCAAATTACTGAGAAGTTTGCACTTTTTATAAATAGTGGGGCAAGAAGAGAGTAACATGGGCTGCTTGCTTAGTATTTCAGCCTTCGAGGCAGCATACCTTGTAGCATCAGAGTGCATTAGAGAGCTCCCCCCCCCCAATCCAAAGCCCATGTGACAACTGTTTCCACCCATACTGAAAAACAACCAAAACCACCACACACACATACACACAAACCTAACACAGATTACTGTGCAGTAAGAGTATTGCCTATGAAGCACTATTCTGCAAATATTTGGATAGTGCAGAAAGAAAGAAAGAAAAAGGAAATGTGAAAAACAATTTTCCTGAGTCTGTGCCCTCCCCCCGCCCCGTTCTGCCTCCTTCCATGGATGCTTAAGACACTGTGGAAACAACAGTGCATTATTCTCTCCCACTGTGGATTTGGAGCTGTGAGTTTGCTCAGTGCATGTACTCATACTGCTAAAGTCAGAGAACCATCCACAAAGCACTTTGACAACTTGGATTTATTAAACTCATACATTTTTAAAGCATCCCTTATCCATAAATACTGGTTTGCAAACCAAATGGTATTTCCTTTCAGTGCTGTTGAGAATTCACTGACCCCTCCTTAGAGCATGACATTACAGGACTAAAATATTATGCCCAAACTGTTTTCATTCTTGCATTTTCCTTCATTAATTTAGGAAAGTAGTATACCATCAAAATGGAGCCAAATATGAGAACCAGAAAACTAATAAGTGTTTTACCAACATTGATCTGAGACTTTGGGAGGGCACCATGTACATACACACTGAAAACCGTTGTTAGGTCACAGTAGCTATATTGTGTATCTACAACAATGGCTTTGAAGACATATATGCCATTGTACTGTGGAAATAATATTCTGTTCTTCTCATTCATGTTTAGAACATGATATGGCCTGGAAGCTGATGGCAAAGGCCCATTTTCTTTGGCAATCTTACAATTTTCATAAAGCAATCTGTTCCACATATCACTTGGCTCTCTTCCAGGATCCTCTGTCATTATACTGATCCAGTTCTGCGCTGCTGTCCTACACTCAGCTTCTACTTCATTCAGGAGATAATCATAATTATGCATTCCATGTATTTCATACAGTACAAAATCAGCAGAAACATATTCTATGAATTCATCATTGTCCCACAGTTCAAGAATGGGAAGCCATGGGCTATCATAGTACAACAGAATAGGACATCTCCAAAGGTCATAACGATAGGTAATGTTAAGGTTTGGCTGTGCCAATTTTTTTCTGCCAAGGAACTGTGGGTCATATACCGCTCGATTAATTGAATAAACAAAACTATTCTGCAGCACGATATCTTGAAAGAGACCTCTGTTGCATGCTGTTGTACTCTCAGAAATTTTGATATGTTTCTTAGGTGAACAGCCCACTACAATAAGGGCTGTCAATGGATGCATGTCAATACAGAATATGGCTTTGTTGTAGATATCCACAGTGACGGTGGATATCCTGCTTGAGTAAAGAGTATCCTGAAACTCGCTTTGAGACATGCCCGCGAAAGCCTGTTGAAGCAGCCTAATATGAAGCCTGTATTTAGTGTTTCCGTCAAAGGTAAAGCCATCCTGATCAATATCTGCTTGAAATGCCAGCGCATGGGGATTGCTCACAGTTACATACGGATAGGTCCCAGTGCCCGGCTTGGGCACGAATGTGACATTAAAATGAAGTTCCTGCTTCATATCAATATAATATATTTTGTTATGGAAATCACCACTGAGGATCTCTACAGGACAGGGCTGCAGCGGTGGCCGTAAAGTCATGAGTGTGTCCTGTATGTTAATAATGCATTTCTGAAAATGATACAATGCAGAATCCGTGCTTGGAACAAGACTGACAAAAAAAAGCACCCCAATATTCTCAAACATCATCGCCTCACAAGGGTCAGTGGGGTTTCCCTTGGTTTTATCACCAATGTGTACCATCTGTGTTGATTCCATGTCCAGCGTTCCATAGAAAAGTTTATGGCTCTTGGTGAGGGCTGCAATCTCATTTCTGTTGGCGGCTACATTACAAAGGCCTTTGTCGTGCAAAGGTAAAGTCACATTAACATATTTATCAGTAGGATGCACTGTTATCAGATTTACATTCAGGCCATGGTTGAAAGAGAACACGAAACAGTCTTTTGTCCAAAGGAGAATAAAACCTCTGAGGCCAGGGGGAATTATGCCAATAACAGATTCATCTGCATAGAATTTCAGCTCAAATTTTGCACCTTGGTCTAGATGAACTAAGTTTAGATTTGTATATGTGAAATAAGCTTCCCCATCACCATCTGTTTTATTGAGGATAACTCCAAGTTGTGCCAAGGAAATAAAGTTGTAGATACCAATCAGTGCACTTTCGTGATTGGCAGGGCTTGTTTTTACAAATCTGTATCCTCCATCATTGGAGGTGAAGACATCAGTGATTTGAGCAGGCTTTCCAGTTGTATAAGCCACAATGAAATTGCTGGTATCGTAACAATTGATGTCTTTCAAAGAATAACAGCAGTCCATGTTTGTGATATCTGTAACGGGGTTATCGATTCCAGTTGAGATTTTCCAGGTTTTCCATGTGCTATAGAAATACAAATAGACCTTTTCATTTACTACGAAAAGCGCTCGATTGTTTTGCACAAAAAGAGCACTAGTGACTTCAGCTGGTGAGCTTTCCATTATATCTGGAATGGTCAATGGCAAAAGACTGCTCTGAAAATTATCATGGCTGAGGAAAACCTTTTCCCCAAGGTATATGGCTGGAGGAGTCTGTCCTCCAAAGTAGAATGCCTCACATGGGTGTGGTATTAGACGAGGGTCCTTATATTTGTATGAGAGAATAGTGCCATGTGATACCATACTTGCATTGAAGGAGGCGCTTGATACAATCAGTAGCTGATGAGTGCATGGCCAAGAATCACCCCTATCCAGACACAACAAAAAAAAACCTAATATGATTACAGAACTACTTGGCTTCCGCAGTGCTGATTTCTGAATCATTTTCTTAAGCCAACCACACAATGCATGAACGGATGTGTTCAGTGTGAATGCTGTTAGCTGTAGTGTTTTTAAATGTCCATTTTGTTCCAGATTCTAATTCAGTTATTCTGAATTCCAAGAGGCAGTTGGCTGTTAGATGGGGGAGGGGTACCTGAGGAGATTTCACATGATGCTCAGTATAGCTTCTGTGCTGTCCTGTTCCTGAATAAAAGATGATAAAATGGATTCTTTTAACCAGGAAACAGTGGAACCCCACTATCTTTCTCTACACCCACAAGCATGTGCATGCAAAAAGATCACACCCACTCCCTCTATTGTTTGTTTTTGTACCTGGCTGAATCAGAGGGATGGGCAGGGTTGCAGGGTCCACTCCATAGGATTGGCTGAGAGACCAGCTCCATCTGTCTCCCTCTCTTCCTGAGTTCTTATTCAGGTAGCCATTCCACAGTGGGAACGTAGGTTTCGGGGTGGGTTGATCATGGTGAGGGTTTGCCAAACGTGCCTTCCTCTTAGCTCGTTTCTCCACTTCATCCTGAGCTCGAGTGTCTTCAAAGTCCATGACACCTTTGGTAAAAGCTGTTCACCAATTGGAGTGCTCCTAGGCCAGTATTTCTTTTGTTGACCACCAGCATTACACTTTCCATGTTTAAGTTCAGAATAGAGTAGTTGCTTTGGAAGATGATAATCAGGCACCCACACAACATGACTAGTCAAACGAAGTTGATGTTGAAGAATCATAGCTTCAAAAATGGTGATCTTTGCTTCTTCCAGTACACTGGCATTGGTTTGCCTGTCTTCTCAAGGGATGTGTAAAAATTTTCGGGGAGACCGTTGATGGAATCTCCCGAGGAGCTGGAGATCGCATTTATAAGTGGTCCATGTTTCACAAGCATACAGTAAGGTTGGTAGTACAACAGCTTTGTAAACAAGCATTTTGGTTTCCCTGTGAATGTCCCAGTCCTCAAACACTCTGCACTTAAATCAGGAGAAAACTGCACTCGCAGAGCTCAGGAGATGCTGGATTTCGGCATCAATGTCAGCCCTTGTGGAAAGATAATTGCCCAGGTAGGATAAGTGGTTGACACTTTCCAATGTTACATCGAGTTGGATTTGTGTTGCTGCAGAGGGTTTATTTGTGCTTGTTGGTGCAGCACTTTGGTTTTTTGGATGTTGAGCGATAGGCCAAGCTTTCCACAAGCTTCTGTTAAGCTATTTAGGATGGTTTGATACTAGGACTATGTGTACTTTAGCCAGTGGTAGGTTAGAGACATTAACCTTTATCTGACTCCATTATTGGGCTCCAGCCTTTCCTATTCCAATTAGATTGTTACTTTAAAAGACAACCGTTCTATTAAGTTGCTCAGTGGTTGCTTCTCCTATCTCCTTTCAGGTGGTCCTTAAGAGTTGTTTGGAAGCAATCCCACTTAATAGGATTTTTAAGGGCTTGAGTGTTCATTTTGCGCCTTGGTTTCCTTCCTTGAAACCTGCAGGCATTGAGGTATAATCTTGATAGCCATCATGGAACGTATTAATGATCTGTCCAGCAGTCGTTGGTCATAGACATAGCTCTGGTAAGGAAACATCGCGGCAATCTTCAGCTCAGACAGCTTAGACGTACAGTGGTACCTTGGTTTACAACCCTAATCCATTCTGGAGGTCTGGTTGTAAACCAAAACAGGTTGTAACCCAAGGTGTGCTTTCGCCAATGGGGCCTCCCCCCCAAAATTGGTTGTAATCCAAAAAAAAAAATATTAAAAATGAGTTGTAATAAAAAAGGGGGACACGCACTTCTGGGTTTGACGTGGTTGTAATCCAAATTGGTTGTAATCCAAAGCGGTTGCAAACCAAGGTACCATTGTAGTCTAAGAGGTGCTAGTAGTTCAACCGAGGGTGCCTCCATGATACTTTAAATTAATTTTTTTGTTGAAAGAGTGTTTTGGTAATAACAAGGTTGTGTACTGCACATATAGTCAAAAATAAGATTCTGTTCTGGTTGCTGTTGCCAATTCCTTATTTCCCAATAGATCAAAATCTCACCCAACTCTTGCATTAAATTCACCCAGGGCTTATCTGATAGGATGGCATTCAGCTGAGAATATTTTTTTCTTTAATGTTTTCATTGGCATCCAGTGTTGGTGCATAAGCGCTTAAAATAGTAGCCTGTTGGTTTTGGGTGAGTTTTATTTGAAGGGTTGAAAGTTGCTCATTAATGCCGGTAGCGACTTCTGACAAGAGCTTTACAAGATTGTTTTTGATAGCAAAGCCTACCCCATGTATTTGACGTTCTTGTTCAGGTAGACAGAAGAATGTGTAGACTCTTTTTTCTTCTTTCAGTTGTCCCTCTCCTGTTCTCCGGGCTTCCTGAAGTGCTGCAATATCAGTGTTAAAACATCGCAACTCTCTTGCAATGATGGCAGTCCTGCATTTGGGACGCTCATTATCTGTGTTATCCAGCAAAGTCCATATATTCCATGTTCCAAAGTTCAATCGTCTTTTACAACCACTAGGTGGTGACCCGACTGGGTGCGAGTCAGGGGGGAAAGTGAGGCAGACAATGTTTAAGGCACCTTTTCTAGCCCCCCCTTTTGGTGTGAGTAGAGTGGATCCTAAATAGGACTGCTCAGTTGTGGATACAGCTGCTGAGCTACTCAACTGCCTCATTGAGTCAGAATGACTGAATCTGTATCCACCGCCCATGAGCCGGTTCATGATTAGGGGCTTCCAGATTTCACAGTCCTGCCTCTGTTTCCATTTGCTGATCATCATGGGACGTTTTGGGGTTTTTGGAAGACGCCTGTGCGTGAGTTTGTTTTACGTGTGTAGATCAGTGCACGCTGACCAATCTTTGCAGTAAGGCTCTGTTCCGATGGCATGAGTATCATGACGGCCGGTAGATTCTTATCTGCTGCAGCCTTCATCCACCTTCACAGCTGTTGTAACATACCATTTGTTATCTTCTGCCTGTTCTGCCATTGAGAACTTATTGGATCATTCTTTGTCTAGCTCCTCCCCTTTGACCTTACCACCTTAGGTGAGCCTGCTGGGAGTACGAGACTCACGATGGCTTCGCTCACAAGTGTCATGGTCCAGCGAGTGAGTGATGATCCTGCCCCAGCCTTATTCTACTCAGCTCGGGTGCTTTGAACTCCCATCTTCTCTTTGGTTAAAGCATATAATTTTGTAAACAAACAAAAATAAAGATTATTGTAAACTGACACCTGCTTTGTAGTAAGCATGACAGGAGGGGGCTGCAGAGATGCATAATCAAAGATGAAGAGGAGGAACAGGCTAAAGGAAGACATGTGGAGGAGGCTCAGCATACACAATCTGCCTAAGAACAAGTTGCAGCCATTCTCATGCTGGGCACGTTGGCTGGCTTCAGAATTGGGAGAAAGCACTGATCAGTCCCTGTGACCTTGCAGGTGAAGGGCGGGCAGTCACACATATTCAGTACTTTCAAATTGTGGAAACAGCTGTACACCACAGTACAAAACAAAACAAAACAAAAAATTCTTTCCAGTAGCACCTTAGAGACCAACTAAGTTTGTTATTGGAATGAGCTTTCGTGTGCATGCACACAGGGCCGTCTTAGAGGGATCGGCCGCCGTGGCGCAGCGATCTCTCGGCGCCCCCAGCCTGCCGCCTCTCCGCCCGCCTCCCTCCTGCGCTGGCCGGGAATCAGCATGTTTTTACATGAGGAGAATGTGTCCTTTTATTTAAAATGCATCTCTGAGTTATTTGTGGGGCCTGCCTGGTGTTTTTACGAGTAGAATGTGTGCCTTTATTTAAAATGCATCTCTGTGTTATTTGTGGGGCATAGGAATTAGTTCTTTTTTTTCTTCTTCTTCTCCAAAATACCTGTATATTCTGGCCCCCCACAAGGTCTGAGGGACAGTGGACCGGCCCCCTGCTGAAAAAGTTTGCTGATCCCTGGTGTAGAGGAATCAACAGAAGGTAGGGCACAAGAGTGGAGTAGGAGGATGGCTTTCAGCTTTAACCCTGGCTAATTGCCAGCAAGATGCAGCTACATCTAAAACACAAATACTGCCTCCATTCAGTAAAAGAAAAGAGAAGCTTGCACTGAGTTTGTTGGATGGAGAGAAAAACAGAGAGAGAAGGAACAGGGGAGGGAGTGAACTTCTCTTCCCCTCCCATATAGGCATTTCCTTCCCTGCAGATCTATATGACAACTCAGTTGTCCTCAAATAAGCCCCACAGAAGTTTCAGACTCTGTTAATTGTAATTAATGTGAGCATGGTGAAGGATTTTTTTTAAGCAAGCAGAGGCTAAAAAGCTATTTAGAAAGTGACAAGTGGATTGGTGTGGGTGTGGGTGTCTAATTGCACATGTCTGCTAGGAAATGGTAAGGATGCTTCCTTAGGCAAAGCTTCTGAAAGTCAACACTTAACTGTGATTTTATGGAGATAGTACTTCACAGCCATTTTGGTTCCTTTGCATAGTATCCTTTATGAAATATGAACCGCAGAGTTTCTCAAAGCCATCCAATTCACTCTTTCCAACGATTCAGTGACGCAGCTAGTGGGGGAGCAGGAAGCCCTAGGAACCTGCACTCTCACCTGGTCCACGCAAAATCGAAAATTCTTTCTAGTAGCACCTTAGAGACCAACTGAGTTTGTTCCTGGTATGAGCTTTCGTGTGCATGCACACTTCTTCAGATACCAAGAGGTTAGCGCCCTGCTCCTTAGTGCCATATAACAGCCCCTAGAGGGCGACGGTGTCATAGGAAGTCTGCAATTACCACCGATGTTTTATTGTTGCATTAGCACACTACAAGTACCGGTATGTGCGTGTCAGAAAACCAGGCACTTGCGAGTCGATGACCCGCCACCCGCGTGAAGTAAATAAAACACAAGGACACATGATTTTAGGTTAATGGGCAAAATAAGGCCACAACTTTATAGGTTATAGCATGTGAGAGGTACTGGCTTTAGGCATTGGAGAAGAACACAACACTTGACTCCACCACACTTGGTGGGGAGTCACCTTAGGGTTAACGACTAGTGGGAGGAGCTTGTTGATGCAAATACAACTGGAACCACCTTCTCTCCCCCCTCTCTGCTCGGTTTGCTGCGCCGGGTACTAAATCTTGCGGTGGTGAGCGGCTTGCCCGGGCTGCATCGGAGAGAGGTGGCGAATCCCAGAAGCCACGCTTCAGCTGTCAGCGTCGATGTGAAGAAGGGGAAAACCGAGCATTTGCAGAGCACCTTTAGCGCACCCATCTTGCCCATGCAGAACAGCCATTCTCTGCATGCAACTGCTGTTTCCCTCTAGGACACAGCTGATCCTATCATAGGCTCTCACCATGAGCAGACGAATATCCACAAGATCAGTGCTGAGTGGATGCAGGGGTGTGGCTATTCTGCCGTGTTACAATGTCTAGCATACCCATCCTGAGGGCCGTGAACTGCAAAATAGTGAGGAGGCCTGGATCCCAGATCTGTCTCGGCCAGCGAGCTCACTGGGTTGCCTTGGGCAAATCAGATCTCCACCGCACAGTCCCAATCAGGATTGTTATGAGAACAAAGTAGGATCCATTCCTTGGGGACGAAAATAAAATTAAAATAAATGTATCTACTTGAAGCAATGGTAAAGCATGGAATGGCGCTCTGTGTGTTTATGAGAGAGACGTTAATTATGTGTTTCACAACTGAAGTAACAGACGCAGCGGTCTAAAGGGGGCGGCTGTCCCTAAATCCAAATCAACCCAGAATTTAAATTCGCCCCGCAGCCCCACCGCAAGATTCCAACGAAGTAAGAACAATTCTACTTGGTTTCAGTTTAGATCGTGGGGTCCGGGTTTTATACCCTACTTAGTGCCAGCGCTTCGCCCTGGCGCAATCGTGGGCCCGCAAGGCGCGCTCCAGGATCTTGAGAGCCCTCGTGCCGTCGGAGAGACGCCGCCGAGACTTCTTTGGCCAATGGGACGATGCGGAGCAGACATGCTTTCTTCTCACTGGAAGCCGCTTCACGGTCTTTTCCTGCCGCATCCAATCCAGTTTCTCAAAAGGCGGGAAGGCTGCTGGGAAGGGCTGGGAAGTCGCCTCCTGCTGGAGGGCCAGTCGCTATCAGTGGGTGGAGGAAAGGGAAACTCCCTCGAGTTACCCGCCCGTGGCTATAAGATGAGGGAGCCCCCGAGAGAGCGGCTCTCTTTAGCCGTTGCCATGGCCCTTCCTCCGGCCTCTCAGCAAGTGGGAGAAGCGGGCGGAGGTGAGAAAGAAGCGGGAAGTTCTGCTCCCTGAGCTCACCAACTTGGCGCCGTCGCCTCAGTGCAAGCGGGTCCTTGTGCTTCGCGCCCGCGGGAGTTGTGGAGAGGGGCTAGTAGTAGTAGTAGTAGCGTCATGCTGGAGCAACGAGTGGCGTCGGCGGCAGAGGGGCTTCCCTCGCCTCAGCCCCGGCTCAAGCCTGCCGCAGTCCGCGCCTTCGCCTTCTAGACCCGCGGGCATTGCCTCTGCCGCCTCGTGAGTCACTGGAGGTTCCTTGGCGAAAGCGCTTCGTTTCTTTCTGGGGCTTCGCACAGCAGCAGCGTCGGCGGCGGAGAATGCGAGCGAGCGCCGCTGCGCCGACTTCCCCGCGCGCCTGCCCGGAGCCAAGGTAAATGTGCGCGCCCGCTCACCTGGCCCACCTGGCAGCTTCTAGCGAGCGCCTTGTGGTGAGGGAAACTGGCAGCACCTAAACGTTGGGCTGTTTGTTGCCTACCCGACTCTAAAGTTCCTGATGGCTTGATTTGTTATTTATTTATTTCCAGCCCCCCCCCCCCCCGCCCTTTAAACAGTCTCCAATTTTCTGCCAGGATGCCCCTGTTTTTAGCCGCTGCGTGCCCGACTGAAATCTAATAGCTTCATGCCATGCTGGATTTTGAGCAGGTGGGCTGGTGCCAAAATGAAGATGTTCTGATGGGGAGAGCAACACCTGTTAAATCTCTGCCAGGCATCCAGTTATAATTGGACAGAAATGTTCTGCCAGTAAAAACAATGAAATACAGATGACAACCCTGTTGGGTTTTCAGGTTCAGTACTGTACTAAAGTAGTGGGTTCAGAGAGGTGAGGTCACTTACTGGTGGAAAATGAAAGTTTAGCTATGCTGTGCCTAATGAGAAGTACCGGTAAGTGCAAATATCAGTGGTCCAAGAATGTGGTGTCATACAACACTGTCTAAGAAAGTTGTGGCCAATAACTATATGTTGTTATCAGTTTACTCTGTGCTGTTACTTCTTTTGTTGGCTGTGAAGGTGTCCAGCTTCTGAGAGGGTCAAGTAGCAATCCAAATGGGCAGGGTGCCTGCAACCTCCTTTTATGATCCCTGTGAGGTAGATCTTACTATATAGATTGTGTCATGCAAGACTGCAGAAGGTGGTTGGTTACATTGCCTTAAATTCCACAAGCTACGTTATCCAGCATCTGCTGTGACAAAGAACTGCCAACAGCAGTTGCTGATTCTGAACATCTTTGACACTACAGCTGTTGTGGATTCATCTGTCCTCTTAAGAATGCAAAAGAAGATTAAAAGAATGTACATGGTAGGACATCTTGAAGGGGCAATGCCTGCTCTGTTAATTTCCGAGGGAGTTGGTGTTACTTTTAGGCTGCTGGCAACTTGGAACTGTTGAGTTGTGTGATAAGGGGCAACTCTGCAACAAAGAGCACCTGAGGTAATGCCATAGCAGAGGTGCTCAACACAGCTCAGACTTTCTGTGAGTATCCAGACAGGCAACACGACTGTGGTCTTTTTTTAAAAAAATATTCATTCATTAGCATCTGTCAAGCTGTGAAGCTATGGTTCTTTGGCCCCTCTGTTGCAAGTACTCATGTAGTGTAAAAGGGAGCCGATTGCTCTCTGTAGTGTAGCTCTTTCATTTTAAGTGCATCTCTCACCAAATTAGCTAGCAGCTCCCCCCCCCCCCCCTGCTTCTGCTCTAGAAGAAGGCAGTGCTACGTGCTCCTGCTAAATCCAGAGTACACAGAATATGGGCAAGGTGCTGTGGAGGATCCTTTCCTTTCCATAGATCTTAACTATTTGAACTTTCATTTACTGTGAGCAAGAAATGGATGTTCCTCAATCACATCACCCTTGTCTATTTCTTTAAACTGCTATTGGTGAACTTTAATTTCAAAGTTAAGTTCAGGGAGTTGTCTTTAAAAATCTTTGTACAACAGTTAGTAATTGTAGATGCTTTATTTAAAAACGATGATGGAGTGGATAGTAGCTACCATATTTTCTGCTCCATAGGGCGCACCAAATCATAGGGTGCACCTTGCTTTTAGAGGAGGAAACAAGAATTTTTTTCTGGTTTTTCTCCTCTAAAAGTCCTGTTTTTTTGAGGATCAGCTCAAATTTGTGCAGCTTTTTTTGCAAAGGGAAAAGCCCTGTTTTTTTGAGGATTGGCTCATAAAAGTTTTGCAGCTTTTTTTACAAAGGGAAAAGCCCTGTTGTTGTTTTTTTAGGGTAAGCTCAGATTTGCATAGCTGTCAACTTTCCTCCTTTTTTAAGGGAAATTCCCTTATTCCGAATAGGATTCCTTGCAAGAAAAGGGAAAAGTTGACAGCTATGGAGCTTTTTTGCAAAGGGGGAAAGCAAAGCTTCTTTTGCAAAGGGGGAAAAGCAAAGAGGAAAACTCCCTTTTTATGGGGTTCAACTCACATTTCTGCAGCTTCTAAAGGAAAGGGAGCCCTTTCTACAGTTTCCAGACAGATAATCTAATCAGCCAGTCACATATCGCTGGGGAAACAAACAACCTCCCTCTGCAGCACATTCAACAATGGAGGCCTGGGCAAGGGGGCGGAGCTGAAAGGGAGCCGGGACTCTTATCTCTCTCCTGATCTCCTGCCGATCAGCTGCTTTCAACACCCCCTTTTCTCTTTGTAAAATAAAAAGCATGATCCTTTTTTGGCCCCTGGGCAATTCGGCTCCAGGGACCACAATTCGCTCCATAAGACGCACATATATTTCCCCTTACATTTTAAGAGGAAAAGAGTGCGTCTTATGGAGCGAAAAATATGGTAGTTGTCTGTTTCCAACCATGTGTTTGGAATGTGATAAAATCTTTGTGTCTGTTCTAGAATCCAATGTACTTGTCCTTCTCTGTAGACATAACAAGTCAAAGACACTTAGGCATGATTAAACACCAAGGTGGTTGTTTTCCCAATGATGTGTTCTGCATAATTTTTTCCAGCTTCCCAGGTGTCCATCACCAGGGCTGGCGCGTCCATTTAGGCAAACTAGGCAATTGCCTAGGGCGCCAAAATGGAGGGGGCACTGGCCAGGCTTGGGCGGGACGGGCTAGCCAGCCCCGTCTCGTCCATTGGGGCTGGTGGCGCAGCGCGCCAGGGCACCCCCCCCAGGGGCGCCCCTGTGAACCCGCCGGCATACTGGGCGCCCCCTCCCCAACCCGCTGCCGCCCATGCTGCTCCCGGGTGGGCTGTGAGCCGGCCACCCAGCCCCGTCTTTGAGCGCAGCGAGCGGGGGGAGCCGCGCGGCCCTGCTGGTGGCCGCCCCCACGGGCGACCGGGTGCTTGTGCCGCCCGCGCTCCCCCCGGATGCCCCGGACACATGGGGGTGCCGGTAGGATCGCCGCGCCGTGGCAGCAGATGTGCCTGAGACGGCAGATGTGCTGTAGCGGAGAGGTGCTGCTTGCCCCCTACATCACCGCCCCGGCTCCCACTAAAGCAGGCGGTGGGGGGACGGGCTACAGTGGAGAAACTGCTGCTTGCCTCTCCACCACCCCCCACATCCCACTAAAGCAGGCTTTAGTGGGGGGGGCGCCAGAAGGTGGTTCGCCTAGGGCGCAAGAAGCCCTAGCGCCGGTCCTGTCCATCATATACTGTTTTTTTGACAGATGGTACAATCGAAACATATTTTCCACCTTCAATGAGGTCTCTAAAGCTCAATAACTCTATAACATCTAGAGCTGGAATGGCAAATGTGCAGCCCTTTTGTGTTGGACTCCCATCAGCTCAAGCCAGCATGACCAGTAGTCTAGGATGATGGGCGTTTATTTCATTTATTTATTCATTTATACATATTTATACTTGTTTGCTTATTTATACTTTGCCAGGTGGCTGGGTATGTCCCTTATCAGTCACCTGATGTCAGATGAATTTTAACAGGGAGAAATGTAAAGTACTACACTTGGGCAAAAAAAAATTAAAAAAAATTGAAAGCCACAAATACAGGATGGGTGACACCTGGCTTGAGAGCAGTACATGTGAAAAGGATCTAGGAGTCTTGGTAGACCATAAACTTGACATGAGTCAAGAGTGTGATGCAGCAGCTAAAAAAGCCAATGCAATTCTGGGATGCATCAATGTGAGTATAGCATCTAGATCAAGGGAAGTAATAGTACCACTGTATTCCGCTCTGGTCAGACCTCACCTGGAATACTGTGTCCAGTTCTGGGCACCACAGTTCAAGAAGGATACTGACAAGCTGGAACGTGTCCAGAGGAGGGCAACCAAAATGGTCAAAGGCCTGGAAACGATGCCTTATGAGGAACGGCTTAGGGAGCTGGGTATGTTTAGCTTGGAGAAGAGAAGGTTAAGGGGTGATATGATAGCTATGCTCAAATATATAAAAGGATGTCATATAGAAGAGGGAGAAAGGTTGTTTTCTGCTGCTTCGGAGAAGCGGACACGGAGCAATGGATTCAAACTACAAGAAAGAAGATTCCACCTTAACATTAGGAAGAACTTCCTGACAGTAAGAGCTGTTCGACAGTGGAATTTGCTGCCAAGGAGTGTGGTGGAGTCTCCTTCTTTGGAGGTCTTTAAGCAGAGGCTTGACAGCCACCTGTCAGGAATGCTTTGATGGTGTTTCCTGCTTGGCAGGGAGTTGGACTGGATGGCCCTTGTGGTCTCTTCCAACTCTATGATTCTATGAACATGGCATCACATGACTGACAGGTCAGCGGCCCCACCCCCATGTCAAAAGTTGGCCCTTAAAGTGGGGATAGGGGATAGGGAAATAAAGATCTGACTCATTGGGTCAAAAATAAATACCGGTAATTAGAATGAATTCTAATAAATACCGTATTTTCTGGCGTATAAGACGACTGGGCGTATAAGACGACCCCTGATTTTTGAGAAGATTTTCCTGGATTAAAAAGTAGTCTTATATGCCAGAATATACAGTATTCTTATGTGTGACAGGAATCCATATGGACAGTCTGGGTGTGCAGGTAGCAGTGTCACAATGTGTGAGCACATTTAGGTTTCATTACTGGTCATTCAAATGTAACTCTTTACATATGTGAGAATTGCAGTCAGATTGTGGGCAGATGGTGCATTTGATATTGTAGTCCATCACTTGCAGCCTTTACATCAACAGAATTCCTATTATGAAGATATGAAAGTGGGGGAGTGGGGAGGGGTATAACTCAGAAGGGTGGTGGTTATCAGCCTATCACCCATTCCCACCACCCTTCTGAGTTATACCCCTCCCCACTCCCCCACTATATTTAAGGATCTGGTGACTTCTGTTTCAGTGTATCTGAAGAAGTGTGCATGCACACGAAAGCTCATACCAGGAACAAACTCAGTTGGTCTCTAAGGTGCTATTAGAAAGAATTTTCGATTTTGTTTTCTCTTTCTCAAGCCAAAACTGACTGAGGTTCTTCTATTAAATTCCAATGATGAGAAATATTTGCCACCACCACTCTTAGATTTTTTTTTTTGGTAAATTGTATTACATAATAAGATTTGGGAAAATATTTTTTGTTCCACACAAACTTTCATTAAAAACTTATGCTTTAGGGCATGTTCTCTGATTTCTCATGTTGCTAATTGCTCTGAAAGCTTTTTGATGTCCTGTTTCCCAGCAGAGGAAAAAGGAAATTAGAAGCAACCTGCATTGCAGAAAGAAAAATAAGAATCTCTGGCGTCATCTTCTGCATGCACGCTGTCACATACTTCCAAGTACCTTGTGCTTGCAAATCAGGATCTTTTATCGGATGAAGTGATTCATTTGAGTACCTTGTAAGTGACTGTGAAGCGTGTGGCCTGAGAAGGATTGAACATTAAATATAAACATTTGCCAGGCATAACAGTAATGCTGGAAGGATTTTGATACTCTGAAATGTGGGTGGCAATTTTTTTTTTTTGCTTGGGGCCAGATTGAGGGTTCATTACCCCTCTGAGGCCCATGTGCATGCACGTGTACATGTGCAGACTTGCACACTCAAAAAGCACACACACACAGCTTATACATACATGTGTGTGTGGTGGTGGGAGACAAGCAGTGCACATATACATATACTTCGGCAGAATGGGGGAACAAGCATCCTGCACACATCTACACCTGGAGGAGAAAAGGGGGACAGACTCAAACACACACACACACACACACACACACACACACAGTCATACTCACTTCTTCCCCAATGCTTTCCTGGGATCAGAAGGTCTGAGAGCAATCCTAGTACTGTAATGTTTATTCAGCAGTTACCTCGAATACCATTCTATTCTTTCAAGTGGACCTGAGTGTTGCCGCTGCATTGTACCATTTTAGTTGCACAAAAGCCAGCCAGCTAGCAGCTGTTCCCTGCATGCACAATGCATAGGCACATGTTTGAACAGGAGCTGGTTATGAAACAGTGACTGCCAACCTTTTTTAGATCAGCGGCACATTTCAAATTTTGAGAGAGTGTTGTGGGCGCCAGTCACAAAATGGCTGCTGTGTGGGGCATAGCATAACACAAGTACAGACATTACATCTTCTCTCCTTCCTGACACCCTTGGTTAGTGAAGGCATTTGTGGGTGCCATGGCACCCATGGCCACCAAGTTGGTTACCCCTGGGTTAGAGAGTAAGGTGAGAGCAATTAGCTCTAGCTCAGAATGTTAGAAGGGAGGAAAGGAAGGAAAGAAAGAGAGGAAATTGAAGATGGATGAAGTGGCCAGCCAAGTGTGACGGATGGAAGGAAGAGAGAGAACAGGAAGGATGGCGATGAGATCTGAGTAGGGTAACCAGTTATTTTCTTCACTGGGGTTGTTCCATGACAGATCAACACAATAAGGAAGGTTAAAAAAAAAAAAGAGTAGCAGCAGGTATGATGCAGTCTAGCAAAGCTATGAACATAAAGTTACAGAGAGAAGTAGAGGGGATATCTTATGAATACTTTGGCTGGCACCCATTGTCCTAATCAATTGAAGACATCAACTTTTGGCATATGCTTGTTGGGTCTTGCTATAAATAACTCTTGATTGCAAGCCAAAAATGATGTAGCTAGTGCAAGCCAGATATAAAACAATAAGGGATTAATAAAACTGTTCAGTGTCGTGTCATATGAGGTGTCTCCAATAAAAACAAAACAGTGTTCCAATTCTTTTGGCTCAGTTTGACCTGTTTCCATTAAAATAATTGAGAACTGATTGTCCAGTCTCCCCAGGTCCTAGGCCAACATTTTTTTAAGTTCAACTAAGTTCATATATCTATATACCGGTATTTAACTTATGTATATATCTGTCAATTAAAAAAACTTTCATTCAATATTATATAAATTTAATATAATAATAATTCATTCCCACTAGGGGAAAAGGCAGGGAATGAATGAATGAATGAATGAATAAATAAATAAATAAATAATGACCTAGTAAACACTAACAATAGCTAGTGACTTGCAGCATGTGTTCTAGGAAAAGAAAAATTTAAATTTACCTATTAAATTAGTAAAAGTCTGTCATCATGGCAGGTGATGTGTGTGTGTGTTTGTGTGTCTGTCTGTATGCAAAAATAAGAATACAGTACAAGCTCTGTTTTCACATGCAGACACATACAGAGCCTTCATCAAGGGATCCTTTTTTGTAGAGGGAGGGTCAGTGAATATAGTGACGGATCCGCACACGTCTCTGAAAGCCACCCTCTGAAGGATCCCTTGCTGAAGGCTGCTCACCCACACAGTGGTCTGGTCCACACATAATTTAAAACCATAGTTAAACTAAAACTTAAATGTGAATGTACGGCTTTGTCATGCTGGCCACATGACCTGGAAGCTGTACGCCGGCTCCCTCGGCCATTAATGCAAGATGAGCACCGCAACCCCAGAGTCGGACACGACTGGACCTAATGGTCAGGGGTCCCTTTACCTTTACCTTTATGTCTGAACCTGGGTGCATAGTCCACCCCCCATCACCCCATGAACAAACTGCAGGTGTAAGCCAATCATGAATGTTTTGAATTTTTTATATTTTTTCTGGACTTTTGGGGGGTGGGGGAACGGCATCTGATTTTTTGCCCTAGTCAAAAGTACTTTAACTAAATATTTGAATAGGTTGGGTCACGTAAATAAAGCACCGTTAAGTGTTGTTGGCATCCATCTGTCTTGAGAGACAATGGAGTGCGCCTCCAGGGGTGAAGTCAAACAGCTGGAGATTCACAGTGCTTGCTGGGGCTGCAGAAATTGGTGACTCATAACTTCTGCCTCCTGCATTGTTTTTACTACGTTACCAGCATCAATGTGACCTCTTTGACGTGCAATCCCGGACCGTGTATATGGAGGTCCTGGGCTGCCAAGACAACAAGACCACCTTGTTTTGAGTAGCTTGGTGACACATGTTTAAAGTCTGTGTGTCCCTGTGAAGGCTTTCAATCCGTTATTCACAATCACTGATGTAAAATTTGTGATGGAGATTTCTGTTTTTTGCTAATCTTTCCTTGGTAGTGCAAGGTTGCGTACTCGTGTTATAAATACCTTGTTAAAGTATCCTTTGGATAACTTAGTGATTGTTTTATTTGGGCAATTTTTCCATAGTGACTTCATACCGAAGTTGCATTGAGCCCTGTGAAATTTGAATTATGAACATCATAAAAGGTTGTTGATAAGGACTGTGTTTTGAAGAATATATTCTGTGCTATTTATACTTTTACTGTGACCTGAAAAATATTTTATTCAGCACGTAGTATGTGGTATTAAAGTGATGATTTGTGAGAAGGGCATTCTTAATAAAGTTTGAATGAAGAATGTCAACACTTGTGATTTTTATAGTTTATTTTTAAACATTTACCGTTATGTTTGGGATGCCACGAAGTAACACATAAATCCAGTGTCATTCTATGGCATCTTTTAGATTGGTGTGGACAAGGCTTTGGCACATTTGCAAATTGGAAAAACTATTGTAGGCATCACACATATGCTGTAGCCACATCTTATTCTATTTCCTATTGACTGCAATAAAATGGCTCCTTCAAGCCTAATTTCAGTGCATGAGGGGAGGCTGTGGTTACAAGGGGAAGCCCCTGTTGTTGTATGTGCACCTATGAGTGACATGTTTGTGACCCCTGCTCCAAGTAGCCTGTGCATAGTGGGCAAGTAGACTTGTGCTTGCCCAATCAGGTTGTGAGGGAGATCCCACATTCTCAGAGGGTTTGAATCTGGTCATGTTTCCTCAAAAGTCTCAAAACGTCAGTTTTTTAAATTACCATGAGGCTTAAGAAACTGCCTTCACATTTATGTATCAATGCTTAAAAACACTGTGCTTGAAAACTGAGGGTCCTGAGATGCACTTAACCTTGAATTCTCTCTTTTTCCATCCTATTTCCCCCCAGATGGGTTCTTACTTTGTGAACGCAACATTTCATTCCAAAATAACTGAAGCCGCTGATATTATTGTTGGAATCTTCTATATTATATTTGGTAAGAGTGATTGTTTGATATTCTCTACATATGATTGTGATATTCTCTACATATGACGATTGTATTTCACATTCTAGAAGATTTCATAACTACAGTATGTCACTGGCATGTGGGTGATACTGTTTAACTGCTTGGTCCTGATTACCCACATGACCCAGGAAACTGTTTCTAGACAAATGCCGGCTCCCTCGTCCTGAAGCGAGATGAGCACCGCACCCCATAGTCGCCATAGATTGGACTTAGGGGTCCTTTACCTTACCTTTTACCCACGTATCTGTTTTCTCATTCCCGGCCCAGTCTGAGCTTTGTATTGCTTATGTGTGCTTTGGTAGTAGATGCAAAGGCTGCAGGTGACAGAATCTGAAATGTGACTCATCGAGAAGGTGGCCACATTTTCCTGTGTGAAGTACATGTGGAACTGGATGGACCAGCTGCTAGAGAGTAGAATCCAACTGTAGTATGTATAGACTGGAGGCCTCTGCTGGACTTGGACCCCAGCAAACCTGGACTCAGATTTCTGTTCAGCTGTGAATTCCTGGGACAGCAATGGGCAAATTACAGTCTGAGTTTCTCCCATCAATACAATGGGAATTGTAGTGACTTGCTTCACAGTATTGTAGTCAGGATACATAAAGTATCATAAAGCAGTATGCAAATTTTCATTTTTTAAAAAATAAGTGTAATAAAATAATTACATTTGCATTGGTTTACCGGTGAATTAGTTTAATGTATGGAAACCAATTGAGTTTTTATTATTGTATTTTCTTATATTTTACACTCCATTTTTGCACAGAAGCGTCATGGAACCCAAGGTGAAATACATGTGGTTTCCAGGAGGTCTCCTATCATCTGACCAAACTTTCTTAGATTCAATAAGGTGGTGCCGTCATGTGCCATCAGACCTTTAGAGACTGAAGTCTTTTCTAGTGAAGGAAATTATCTTTAAGTAATGACAACATAGGGTCTTCTGCATCTTTAAAGACTAACAAATGTATTATAGCACAAGTGTTCATGGACTAGCACCCATTCCCTCAGATGCATGACAGGTAATCCTCAGTTGGTAGGCATAGATACACATGGGTGTTAAGGGGGGGGATGTAGAAGTTGGAGTTAAATGATGATAAAATGCACAAAGTACACATTGGGGTTTTCACAGGAAGCAGTGTTTTAGCTGAACTTTCACATATAAAGAACACAGATTACAATTACCGTGGGAATAATGTTTATTGTTTCCTGGCAAGCTAGCAGAAATTTATATTGGTCTTACTGAATCTGAATCTGGTGAGTTTCCTAGTAAATCAACTAACTCAAGTACTTGATGAACTAAACATTAAGACTAAACATCTCTGAGACAGTCCAGGACAGGGACAGCCAATGTGGCGCCTTCCAAATGTTGCTGAATTGCATTTTGTATCATTCAACAGCATCTGGAGAGTACCGCATTGGTCACCCGTGGCCTAGGTTCATAGTGTTTTAGGGCCAAATCACATGTGACTTGGGATCTTTTGGCGTGTGTTCTTTAAAACAGGAACAGGGAGTTTCAAATTTAATTGGAGGAGAGGTGCTGAGATATAAACTGCTTTGCTTTTTCCTCTATTTGGTTTCTCCAGTGTTGTGCCTAAAAAGCTGTTCTTACCCTATTTTACAGAAACAAAGAGATAGCACAAGGCCTTTCCATATGGTGCATCTGTGCACAAAAGAAGATGGTAGCCATTACGGTTCAGAGGACAGATCTGGATGTGGTATATTTGCCTTTAGCTTTGAGCTCAGTTAGTGCCTTGAATAAATTCGCTACTGCTCATTTTAACAGTGCAGTCAGCTAGGTTAGCTGCTGTCGTCATGAAAACCTGATTGACATAGTATAAAAAGCTTGAGTGGCTTTTTAGCATTTTGTGGAGTGGGCTGCAGTCTGGGTCAGCTTAACTTGAACTAAATTTGGTTCATGGTAAGGTGCCATTAGTTCCCTGCTGCCTTGTTTTATGTCTAAATTTTTCTATACAGATAGTATACTTTTTATTATATGGTTCATATTCATTAATTTTTACAAAGTGCTCAACCACTTTGGAGGCAATAGTGATAAGAATAAACTGGCACTGAAGGAAAGAGAACAATTTGGAAATCATGCTGCAAAATTATTATTTTTTGTATAAAACACCTATATAAAAATCCCTTTGCCCTATACAGTATATTTTTCCCTTTAAAGCCACTGGAAAAAGGGACAACATGCTAAAGGTAAAGGGTAAAGGGACCCCTGGGTGTTGTTAGGATTTTGTGTAGCCTCTGCTGCGTCAGCTTGGCTAGTGTGATTAGTTTAAATCACACAAGTTGTCTGAGACAGTGTGGGAACGGAAGACTGTCTTATCTCTTCCGCCTGAGAGTGTTATTGTAAGTTACATTCACTTCTGCTGTGTGCATTGTTTGTTCTGCCAGAGTTTAGAGAACACAGACATGGATTATGGATTTTTTGTATAGACTGTAAATAAAACGTAGTTTAGATCTATGGATGTGTCTCTCTTCTTGCTGCAAGATGCTAGAAGACTTGTGTGCACTTTTCATAAGAGAAGTGTTGCAGTTGGGCACTCTGGAGTGAGGGGACATGCAATTCCAGAGGGGGCATCCTGGGAGATGCTCAGAGGTCTTGGAGTTCGCCGTCTCCGAGAGAGCCTCATTCCAACAACTGTTAGGTCCAGTTGCGGACGACTCTGGGGTTGCAGTGCTCATCTTGCTTTATAGGCCGAGGGAGCCGGCGTACAGCTTCTGGGTCATTTGGCCAGCATGACTAAGCCGCTTCTGGCGAACCAGAGCAGCACGCGGAAACGCCGTTTACCTTCCCGCTGGAGTGGTACCTATTTATCTACTTGCACTTTGATGTGCTTTCGAACTGCTAGGTTGGCAGGAGCAGGGACCGAGCAACAAGAGCTCACCCCATCGCGGGGATTCGAACCGCCGACCTTCTGATCAACAAGCCCTAGGCTCTGTGGTTTAGACCAGAGCATGCAAAGTCAAAATGCTAATAAGAGTGAAAACAGTTAACCCTTTTTTTGTTTTGTCCTACAGGCATATGCTCCTTTTGTGGGAACAGTATCCTCCTCTATGTTTCCTACAAGAAAAAGAACATATTGAAACCAGCAGAGTACTTCATGATCAATTTGGCCATCAGTGACCTTGGTATGACTCTGACCTTGTACCCTCTAGCTGTTACATCCAGCCTTTCACACAGGTGTGTTCAATGTGCATCTGCTGCATCCACTGGAGTTCTCTGTTAGTAGGAAACAGTAACTAAACTTTTCTTCTTCCACATTATTTTATTACTATAGGGATGAATAATTCCAAGGGCTGAGAAAAGCATGTAAAGCAGTCTTTCAAGCTGCTGGCAGTAATTAGTATTCTGAGCTGCACAACACTGTTGTCATTTGGATATCTTTTGGGGGAAAGTTGCATTCATTCAGTACAATTACTCTACCTGGTTTCCTAATTTTCAGTGGAAGGAATAACAAAAGATCCAGCTTCCCTTTCTATAAGTTATAAATGTCATTGTTACTTAGTTACAAATGATTTTTTTTTAAACAGTGAAATTCAGTTACAGTAGAAATGAAAGGAATACATTAGTGGAATTGCTTATGTGTCTTTTTTCAAGGTTATGCATTCTGACGCTCATGACCTCATCATGAAAACTGCTGTAGCCACTCCCCAGGGAGAATCCCCAGCCATGTCTCCAAGAAGAACCCAAAATTATAGGCACTTGTGTGGATCCATTACACACACACACACACACACACACACACACGTGCAATTATACATTGTTACCTGGGAGTAAGCTCCAATGACTGCATACATTTAACTTGTAAAACACATTGAGCTTTAGCTAAAGAATATTTATCCAGCAGAAATAAAACTTTTAGCTCTTAATTTGAAAGGCATACAATTGTGCAGATAAGTGTTACTGTTTAAACTACTGGTAGGAAAGTAGGAATTCCATCAAAGAAAAAGAAAGAAGGATCCACATCTGCTCTGTTATTTTCCTCGTTTTCTGGCTTCCTCTATGCTATGCTTGTCACAAAGAAATGTAAAAGCCTCATTACTGTCTCATTCACTTGCCAGAGCAAGGCTTCTCTTAATTACCTGGCACTCTTGCAGATGGTGACATCAGTCCTGCTTTGAAAAAAGTAAGAGTTGTGGTCCCCAGTATTCCTTGCCATTAGTTGTAATTATAAATCTTTTGCACAGCCTATGAGTGGTTGAAAAATTCCACCCTGTACTCAGAAGATTTGAACAGTTGCTCATGCCACTTTTGACCAGCTCTAGGTACTCTTGGGCGAGATGAATTTCAGTCAGGCTTTTTGCAGTGAGACTTGTTTGGATGGTCTATGTCAGGAGATAGACACAGTTAAGAATTCATCTTTGGGACTCAAGTTGATGGGGGGCAGTTAATACAAGGTAGATATTATATTAATATGGCTTATTATAAAAGTAATTTTCTTTAATTTAAAGATCACGTTCTTCTACACACTGCTGTCAAAATGGGAAGGCCCCCAGTAAATTATCTGATGACAGGGTGTCAGGAAGCCATGTGGATCTTCAGCACTAAAGTCTTACAATGTCATTGAGCTGGAATCAAAACATAATGGCACTCCTATCCCAATTCAGTTTTTGAGGTTATCACTTGTCGTCTAGGGCACAGTAATACATGCCCTACATGGTAAGTGATTTGGGAAAATACTTCCCATCTCAGTGTGTCATGCAATCCAAAACTATTCTAGATTGATAAGCAAAGACCAGTGTTCTTACTAGCTAATGCCGATAAGAATGGTTAAATGTTACAAGCTAGAAAAAACCTGGTCTGAACAAAGACATTGGATTCTTATCTCATAATACATGACAAAGCTATCTTTAGCCATCTCACCCCTTGCTTTTCCCTTAAGACTAATTGCAGTCGTTAACAGTCGTCAACAGGTTTTCCACACCCAGCTAATCACCCATTCCCACCACCCTTCTGAGTAATACCCCTCCCCACTCTCTCACTATATATAAGGGTCTGGTGACTTCTGTTTCAGTGTATCTGAAGCATGCACATGAAAGCTCATACCAAGAACAAACTTAGTTGGTCTCTAAGGTGCTACTGGAAGGAATTTTTGATTTTATATTTTGTTTTGACTATGGCAGACCAACACGGCTACCTACCTGTAACTAGAAAAAACTAGTTGAACCTATTGGGTTCAACTTATTGGGTTGAACCTTATTGGGCTCATTAAGTCCGTCATAGCTATCTATTGAATCTTATTCATTCAAACCTTTCTAAGGAAAGTGTTTAGATACTAAGTGGTGCTGGTAAGTATGTTGCATTATTCTTTTTTTAAAAAAAATTCAATCTTTATTGGTTTATAAACAATACATACAGAAAACATAACTCATAAATGAGAATAAAATACTATATTGCATTATTCTAGAATTGTTTATCCTTGGAACAAATGTGTCAAATTTAGTATATGTATGAGATATATAAAATGAATATACAAATAAGCAAACAATTGCAGTACTTCCGTAACTGGTGTGAGAGAGTATCACACTGGAGTTTCCTTTTCTTTAGACTTCAGTTCTATCTCAATATGTAAGAATATTAAATCTGCACATCCACAATTTTCAAACGTGTCTTTTCTCCACCCAACTTCAAGTAGCCATTTTTCAAGTTGAGTGGTATCAAGCAGACACTACTTGCCAGAGATACAGGAAAGATACTGAACACTTTTATAGAATGAAGTGTCATTTCTTTAATGAGTTTATATATTGGTCAGAATCCTTCCAGATGCATGCTGTGTTTTCAGTTATGTTATTTACATTTGAAGCAGCATAATTTCTTTCATGGGATGATTACAAACATTTACGCGCATTATTTTTTTATAGGCAAAGATACATTAAGGTCCCTCTTGGCTCAGAATGAGCATGGACTGTAATCAGTATTGCTATCTCAGTAGTGACCCTTGAAAGTTACTTTTGAAGATATGACTGAACAGTAGAGAAAAAAGTATTTTTTGATATTAATAACTTTCATTTTTCTTCCTAGGTGGTTATTTGGCCAACAGGTTTGCTTGTTCTATGCATTTTGCGGAGTATTTTTTGGAATCTGCAGTCTGTCTACACTAACATTACTGAGTACTGTGTGCTGCCTAAAAATTTGTTTCCCAACTTATGGTAAATATTTTTTTTCTTTCCTTCTGCACAAATTTAGAAGAACTAAGAGTTACACAACACTAATTTTGGTACTAAATGCTTTAGCGAGGTTATCGTGGCAGTTCTAGTATGGCCATTGAGTGTCAGAAAATGGAGTGTTAGGGAGCATGATCTCTCTCTGTAGAAGGGTTCCCCCCCTTTTGTGACTAATACTGTTATAACTTGCATTAGAGGGCTGTTGAATAGCAACACAATGTACATGTCATGACAGAGCCCAATTACCTGCTTACTATGTATAGGCTGGGGATGCGGGTGGCGCTGTGGGTTAAACCACAGAGTCTAGGGCTTGCTGATCAGAAGGTTGGTGGTTTGAATCCCCGCGATGGGGTGAGCTCCCGTTGCTCAGTCCTTGCTCCTGCCAACCTAGCAGTTTGAAAGCACGTCAAAGTGCAAGTAGAAAAATAGGAACTGCTGCGGCGGGAAGGTAAACGGTGTCTCTGTGCGCTGCTCTGGTTCACCAGAAGCGGCTTAGTCATGCTGGCCACATGACGCGGAAGCTGTACACCGGCTCCCTCGGCTAGTAAAGCGAGATGAGCGCTGCAGCCCCACAGTCGTCCGTGACTGGACCTAATGGCCAGGGGTCCCTTTACCTTTATGTATAGGCCAGGGATGTCCAACAGGTTATTTATTAGACCTAAGCCCCAAAAGGGGTAGATCACTGCCAGATTTTAATCATGTGAGTAGATTGCAGTCTCTAGGAAGTTGGACATCCCTGGTATAGGCCAACCTGGGTTGCTTTGCTCCTTTGGTTTGGACATAACACTGCTTCACTCCCCACACTGGTCATGGTTGGTTCAAGTAACTATTGGATTGGGCATACTAGTTGTAGCTAATGAGCATTAGAATCCAATAAATTACAGAAGGCCATAAGCTAGTCACGACTTCTCTATACACAATAAACAGAGAGACCTGTATTTTGATTTGTAGACTTAAAACCAGCTGCAGTATTATTACAAGCAACATCTCACCCATGTATCTTAAATGTGAATATTTTGCATTTCAGGGAATAGATTTAGGAGAGAACACGGTTGGATCTTGATAGGATGCAGTTGGGTCTATGCAGCCATTTTTGCCCTTTCCCCACTGGCTCACTGGGGAGAATATGGAGCCGAACCTTATGGTACAGCATGTTGCATTGACTGGTATTCATCAAATATAAACACAACAGCAATGTCTTACACGATTGTCCTTTTTGTCTTCTGTTTCATTATCCCCTGTGGAGTAATTGTTGCCTCCTATACTCTTATTCTGATTACGGTGAAAGACTCCAGAAAAGCAGTGGAGCAACACGTCCTGGGACCCACCAGGATGAGCAACGTGCAGACTGTTACAGCCAAGGTATTTAAAAAGCCATGTTCTTTTTTCTTCACCTATTGATTTGCACTCTGGTTTTTTTTAAAGTATTTTATTGCTTTTTCACATGTAATAAACATAATTCAAAACCCCATAAACAACAACAATAGCAACAAAGTAATTCTTAGTACTCACCAACAGAGGTAAAGAACAAGAGACTTAACAAATGGCTAAAAAACTCCAACATTACATTCATCCTTCGGCAAAAGCTGATACAAACTCTTGATTTCTCAGGGTTAAATACATGAAGGCTAAGCATCATTTAAAGGGGCAGAACAATATACAGTAACATGACCACAATACAAGGGATTAAAGGTACAAAATCTAAATACATATATAAAGCTAGGTTACAAAAAGGAACTATAATCGATATAGAGATTAAGGCCTGAAGGAGCTAGATAACCAAACCTATAAATCCAATAAGACTCTTTTTTAACTTCTTTTTTAAAACGTCTCCATTTATCTCAGGAATATTATGCTTGTAAATGACAAACCATTAAAAATCAAGTGTCTTGGTGGTTCACTTCAACAAAATGAGAGGTAAGGGGTGCCTCCATGACATTATTTAAAATACGATTTTTATGTTCTGATATTCTTGTTTTAACCGGTTGTACAGTGCTACCAACATACCATAAGCCACAGCTGCATTGAATTACATATACGACCCCTCGGGAATCACAGGTGGTAAATGATTCTAATTGGATGGTCTTATTGGTCCCTGGTACAGTGAATGCCTTAACCTCTTTAGTTAAGTTACATGCTGCACATTTACCACATTTAAAGTGGCCTTGTGTGCCATATTTATAATGACGGTTATTGTCGGTTACATCTGCATGTACAAGCATATCTTTAAATTTCTTAGTTCTACGAAAACCTATCCGTAGGGAACAACTTGGTATCTCTTGTATTAAATGCTAGTGTTTCTTAATTACTTTTCCAATGGAGAGTGAGAGGGGAGTGTAGTCAAGGGCACAGGTTATAAAATTGTCTTCTTTTCTAAAATGTTTTTCAAAAAGACTATGTCTGCACCTGTTGAATGCTCTGACGTACGTGGTTTGTTGACTCTAAATCTGATTCAAATATATAAATTTACATGACAGTGTTTTGGAAAATTAGATTAGGGAAATAATCCTTCAGATATCTTTCTGTCTACCTCTTTACTGAGGTGGTACTAAAATGTAAAATAGCTAAGTTAGAAAATGTGTATCTTTTGGAGACAAATGGACAGAGATTGCCCTGATGGGACAAAGCTGACGTTTTTGCAAGGATATTCTAGGGAGGAAGTTGTTTAGCTTTTGGGCTGCTGGCTCAGTTAACCTTTCAGGAAGGCTGAGCTTATGTAAAACATAAATTCAGGAGCAGGCCAATGGTAGCTAGACTCTTAAGAGTTGCTTATGGGTAATTTACAAACCATTTGCTCAACTGTAGTTCCACTGAGATCAATGAAGCCACACCATTCTGTATAGCCTGTAAATTATGGTGTGTTTTAGGCAATGAAGCTCTTTGCAGTGTATCACAGCACCATAACTTGTTTGCCAGAAGTGTTAAGTGCAATATATCATCAAAGTACATTTTAGATGCAAGGTTCATTGTACTGTTGATTAATGCCTGCAGAGTTTGTTTAATGATTGAACAATCAGAGACTACATTAATTCTGGCCTGCAATCTGTCAATGTGTTCACTGTAATTCACGCAGTCTATGGAAGTTCTATCTTTCTATTATTATGCTGCTAGCATAGTACTATTGTACTATCTAATGTCATGGAGGAGGCGAGCCTTGCTGCAAGGGGAATAAACTTAATTCACTTTGTATTCTTCTGAATCTAGTCCAACATATATCAAGTTTATCAGCTGAGTGGTAAAACTGATGACCAGATTGCTAAACAGCTTTTGATTTAAATTCAGTCCTAAAGCAATCTTTAGCATTTAGTCTCTCCCATTTTTAAGCCTACATGAGTATACTTTAGAATACAAATATAAAAATAGATGCAATTTGTGTAAACTCTTGCAAGGGTGGAGGCAGGAGGAGAGTGTTTGTCTTGCTGTAGGCCCTGTCAAGTAGGAGCCCATGATAACCTCACCAAATACACATCTGTTGCCGCAATACTAGTTTAACTTAGGGAAATGTCCTATCATTAACTGTCTCCTGGACTCAGCAAGTCACTTCCCCTTAGAAGTGATAGGTTGTTCTGGAATATAGATGGCAGGGTGCCCACTCACTCCAAGCACCCTGTCGCTATCCCCAGGCTGCATAAGCAAAGCATCATAATTGCCATCTAGTCTTCCTGATGTGGTCACGTTTCATTAAGGTTTATAGGGAAGGGAATTAGTGCTCACACCTGGATCTCCAAGCTGAAGTTTGCCTTGTGCCACCCACTAGGATGGAGGGAGCCGCCTTGTTTCTATGGCCAGTGTAGTAGCATACAGTTCACTCTAATTCATAATGTGGCCTCCATGCTCCAGTAGTTTTGGCCCAACTGGAAGTAAGCATGGGAAGGCCAGAAGTGATGTTTATGGCCTGCTCACTCATGTCTCTCATGCAAGGCCATAAAGAGCAAGAGTGACAACAGAGTGACGGAGACATACTAGGGGTGTGGGGTTCATTGTGCCTTTTCCCCAGTGCATTCTTCAATGGAGGAGTGACTGGAGTCAGGTGTGCATCATGCTTTTTAAAAAGTGAATGTAGGCAGATGAAATGTGCCCTGTACAGGGTGGGGAGTGGGGGGTGGAGGATGACTTGCCAAGCCTCCTTTGAAGAAAGATTGGGGCTTGCTGAGTGCATTCTTCGGACCTCCCCTTCACCCCTAGGAGGATTGTGACAGCAGATAATGGTGGGGAGGTAGCCTGTGATTAACTGCAGCTGATCAATCTTTTAATCTGTGAGAGCTTGTAGCTCCACTAAAAAGAACAGATGCTGGCACTATGAAATATGTATAGGCAATTAGTTGTCAAATCAAATGATTATATATCCTCACTTTATTTATAGTTACAACCAATATTCTTAAGTGCCAATATAAAAAAGAACCTTCCTATTTCAGAACTATTATATACTCCATTTGAAAAATGCTTCCAAAAATGTAGGAGATCAGCAGGAGATAAACAGAGCGGATATGCTGGCTTTGATATTGACATTCTCTTGATATTTTAAAGCACATTTATAGTGGAGGTGAAATTGTCTTTATTGGCTTTTATCTTTATTGAGCCTCACAAAGTTGTTTGAAGCTTTGCATATGCATCCAGAAGTGGAAGCAAGTATGGTAAAAGTGGACCTAGCTTGTATGGCCAATGTTTAGGAATGATGGGAGTTGGCGTCTACAGCATCTGGAGGATACAACATGGGCTACCCCTGCCATAAAGACTAAAATATGAAGCACCTTTTAAGGATCTCCTCACTTTTTGAGGCTTTGTGCCTGGTGCTTCTTTCCTCTTCCATTTTTAGGACTGAATGTAAGATTGCATGAAATGGCATAATTCTTGAGTGCTTTGTAACGGTCAAAGTGTTGGGCAGAATGCAGCAACAAGGCAATTTAAGTAAAGACTTAAGCTGCCTCAAATAAAGAGTTTGCATACTCTCTGAACTCTGTGTGGGTATGTGAATGTATGATCAAGTATGAAGGAAGAACACCACTTTTGTGAGCATGGAAATGCTGATGGCAGGCTGATTGCTCATGGGCTCTCCCGGGTTTTAACCTTGGAGAATGGAAAAACCATTGCTATGCTTTGGTAGCAAAGCCATAGTGTTTGTTTTGTATGATTGGAGTCCTATTGCACTAGCAGAGGGGAAGATATGGGACCTGAGCTATGCAGCCGACTGCAGAGACTATCTCAGTTCTCCTGCTGCGGATCCATCATTGAAGTGTGAAATAATTTTTAAGCATTTTTTTTATTGTCAGTGCTTTTATTGTTAAATCACTTCAGGGATCAGGGTATAGGAAGCAACCAATAAACTCACAAATTAAATAAATAAGAATAGAAATAATCTCTAATTTGTCTGCCATTTAGCTTGCAAGATGCACCTGGATCTCCTTGTCTGTGATTTGATGCTATGCTCTCTGAATATATTCATAGCCATTTGTAGCCTATTTGCAATCTTGGCTGCCCAGTGTAGGTTATAAACTCTTTCGAGGGACCATATTGCAATATCTAGGGGACTGAAGGAGCTAAATGCATGTTTAGTAGCTATTGCCACTTGGTTATTGTGGTGGCAAGTATGCATGTGGAAAAGGGCCCAAGTATTAGACAAATCTCCACCAAATGAATTCATCTGGTTCACATTATTAAAAACAAAGCACATCTTATTTAAAACAATTAAGACAATGAGATTATAATACCAGTAATGACACCGTAATTGTTAAGAGCTGCAAACTGTAATTAAATAGACTAAAAGCCAAACAAAATCTGTTAATGGCCCTGAAATTGACTGACAGTCATGACATCACTCTTAGGCAGCTGTTGCTTGGAGGTAGCTCAGTGAATTAGGCAATCTATTGATCTAACCCACCTACTGTTCTGTTGTTGTTTTGAATAGCACAAACTTTCTTTTCTTCTTTTAACTTTGCAGCTGAGCATTGCTGTATGCATTGGATTTTTTGCTGCCTGGAGCCCATATGCCATCATTGCCATGTGGGCAGCCTTTGGGTCAATAGAGAGGATTCCTCCACTAGCCTTTGCAGTACCTGCTGTTTTTGCTAAGTCTTCAACACTCTATAATCCAGTTATGTATCTTATGCTAAAGCCTAATTTCCGAAGCACTATTGCCAAAGATTTTGCTGTTCTCCAACAATTATGCATCAAAACTTGTTTTTGTCTCAAGCATGTACAGAGCTGCTCTTATAGATCAGTTATGGAAGTCCACTCGAAATCATTTAAGGGAAGACATGAATCCAGCAGTAACTCCATGCAGATAGTAGAAGGATGTTCTTATTTTCCCTGTGAAAAGTGCAATGATACCTTTGAATGCTTCAAGAACTACCCAAAGTGCTGCCACAACAGGCTAAGCACCATGGAACACTCTCTTCAAGAAAACATACCCTTGGAAAATAAAATTGAATCGAATGCAAAGCATGCTTCTGAAAAATATGTAAAGGTTGTTGTCCGAGGAGAAAAAAGCGGTGAGATTGATAGTTTAGAAGTAACATTAGAAAACATACCTATGGATACTAGGTTTGTCAACCTCTAGAGTATGTTTAATCAAATGCTCCAGGTAATAATTTAATTGCACCAGACTTAATGAATGTAAAACTTTTCTAAGCACTACCCTATTTTTATACAGTTATTTTTATTTCCTTTTTACCCATGGGAGAACGAAGTAATGCAGCATAAATATGTTTAAAAGCGTATTTGACTTTCATCATGTCCACAACCATACCTATGTGCATTCAGAACAAATTGTGTACTACTGCATTTCATTCGCTTCTGATTTTTTTGAGTTTCAGAACTTATGTCCTTTGCTTCACAGAAGCAAACCACTTCATACTTGTGAGGCTTTTCTGCAAAGCATTAATCCTTCAGATGCTTGGTAAATATATTTTATATGCTGCATATTCAGCAAAAAGTTTGGTCTAGGTTGGATTTTCTGAGTGCTCTTTCAGAGAAGGTAATGTCCATTGAACTGTTAATAGTTCCACAAGGTTTATGGTACCCCCCACTCCCCCCCCCCCGAGGCTATGAGCAGCTTTTCCCATCTTCAGCTTAGGCTACTGTCCACATCTCATTTCTCATGCAGTTTTCTTTCTAGGAGAGGGAGTGGGAAATTTTCCTTTCTCTGGTACATTCCTGTGTTGCTCTTGGAGCACTTACAGTCAGTTCCACTCATGCTTAAGTGCCTGGCCTTTCAAGAACAAACTTGTGAGGGGCTGGATGTTTCCTGTATTTCTGAACTTACAGCATGAGAAGCATTATAAGGCTATCATTTCTTCTTTCAACAAGGCGCCTACTTCTCCCACAACAAAACTCAGAAGCTGAGCCACTTGGGACAAGGTGCGGAAGATATTAGCTGCCCCTGAGCTGTAGCCAGGGAAGGAGCTTATCCACACACAAGAGGATCACTTTATACTCTGCCCACCCTGGAACTGGCACCCTGCTCTTAAAAACATTTTCTGCTACCATACTTACCTGAAGCAAGTAATTAGTGTCACTGAGTTGTCAGTGCCTGACCTGAAGACAGATAGTGCCTGCCCCTCTAATAGCAAGACATTATTTGGGAAAGGTGGCTCTTGCCACAGGCCTGTTAACTCTTTTAACCTTCTGTCCCTCTCCCCCATGGCCATTTTGCTTTGCAAAAGCTAGAGAAGGGGGGTGGGATGAGAGATTTAAATACAATAGTGACACATTCAGACACTTCATCTAGGCAAAAAGCAATATAATCAAATGTAGATGTATAGGTTGGGGGATACCTGACTTGGCATGTGAAAAGGACCCCAGGATTGGATCTCAGGATTATAAACTGTTAGCTGCTGAACATGAGTTGATAAGGTGATGCAGCTTCAAACAAGGCTATTCTGCATTAATCATACATCATCTGGAGTACTTTATTCAGTTTTGAGTGCTGTGACTCAAGAAAGTTGTGGATGAATCAGAAACGGTTCAGAGAAGAAGAATGGGTGGTTAGAGACGTAGAAAACAAGTTCTCTCAGAAAAGGTTGAAGAAACTGGGTATTTTTAGCAGGAACAAGAGAAGACTGCGGGGAACATCAAAGACTCAAAGGACTGATACATAATACTTGTTCTCTGGTGCCCTGGAGGACAGGACCTAAGGACAGTTTTCAGCTGAACATTAAAATAAACTTAACAGTTGGAGCAGTTTGACCGTGGAATCAGTTACTTGCAGGGGTGATGGGTTCTTCCTTGTCAGAAGCCTTGAAGGAAAAGCTGAAGGTGCTATAGGTTTGGATTTTCTCCATCAAGCAGGGGTTGGTTAGATGTCTCACAAGACCTCTTGGGTTCTAAGATTGTATTTGGTAGCCATTCAGAATCACCCAAGCAAGTAGATAATAAAAATTCATTTAATATCCTTTGTTAAAGAAGTGAATTTGATTTATGGTAATTTTTGCTCTGGGAGGTAATGGGACATCTCCCAACAACTCTCAGCACCTTTAACAAACTACAACTCCCATAATTCTTTGGGGGAAAGCCGTGGCAGTTGAAGTTGGCATCACAGTGCTTCAAATGCATAGTGTGAATGTGGCCTAGAACTGTGCTGCACCAGATGAATATGGAGAAATAATATAAATAAATCCCTATACATTGATTCATATAGTAATATTACTATATGCTTTGAGGCTCCTCTCTCCAGTACTGCACTAAAATGAAGACTATGGCTTGGATCCCAATTTTTGTTCCCATGAACAGAACAGAATTATTAATGGGGTGGGGTGGCTTCCCTGCCTGAAGACCCCTGTGTGCCCTCCCCAAATCTCCTAAGAGTTGAAGGGCTCTGCAATAGATAAAAACCAGATACGGATAAGACTCTAATGAAAAATTATCGTCCAATATCCCTTTTGAATGTGGATTATAAAATTTTTGCAAATGTTTTGGCTACAAGGCTGAAAAGAGTGTTGAAAGACTATATACATAGAGACCAAGCAGGTTTCTTGCCAGGAAGACAAATAAGTAATAACACGAGAATTATTGTGGACATTTTAGAAAAACTGGAGAGAGACATAAATACAGATGCAGCACTATTGTTTGTTGATGCAGAGAAAGCTTTTGATAAAGTATCCTGGATATTTATGAAAAAGAATTTGGAAAAGATGGGAGTTGGAGAAAAATTCTTAAATGGCATTAAGGCCATTTACACAGAACAAAGAGCAAAAGTCATTGTAAACAGTGTGATATCGGAGGAGATCGAAGTAGAGAAAGGAACAAGACAAGGGTGCCCTATCTCCCCTTTACTTTTTATTACGGTCCTGGAAGTCCTTCTAAATATGATTCGGAAAGATAAACAGACAAAAGGAATTAAAGTGGGAGAGAAGGAATACAAATTACGTGCCTTCGCGGACGATTTGATGCTATCCCTGCAAGAACCAGAAGGCAGTGTCCCCAGAGCCTTGGAATTAATTGAACAATTTGGACTTGTAGCTGGCTTCAAATTAAATAAGCAGAAAACCAGAGTTTTAGGTAAAAATTTGAGTGCAGAACAGATCCAAAGAATTCAAGAAGCCACAGGCCTCAATTTTGTTAAATCTGTAAAATATCTAGGTATCAATCTCACAAATAAGAACTTGAACCTGTATAAGGATAACTATGAAAAATTGTGGATGGAGATAAAAAAAGATATGGAGATCTGGACAAGACTTAAACTGTCGTTAATGGGAAGAATAGCAGTGGTTAAAATGAATGTCCTACCAAGGATGCTGTTTCTATTCCAAGCCATACCAATTTTGGACAAACTAGACTGTTTTAAGAAATGGCAAAAGGACCTATCGAAATTTATATGGCAGGGCAAAAAGCCAAGAATAAAATTCAAGATTTTAACAGACTCTAAAGACAGAGGAGGCTTTGCCCTGCCGGACTTAAGGCTTTATTTTGAAGCTGCGGCCTTTTGCTGGTTAAAGGATTGGTTTAAATTAGAGAACGTTGATGTGTTGGACTTGGAGGGACATGATAATATGTTTGGTTGGCATGCATACCTTTGGTATGACAAGGTTAAAATCCACAGAACTTTTAAGTCTCATATTGTTAGAAAATCCCTATATCAGGTTTGGACTAGATACAAAGACTTGTTTGAGAGAAAGACTCCTAGATGGATCTCTCCAGTGGAGGCCAAGGCATATAAGAGACCGAATATGTCTGCAAACTGGTTAAGATATATGGACATATTGCAGCAGGAAGGGGACTCCTTTAAGCTAAAAAGTTATGATCAAGTAAAAAGTCAGGTCCCCGACTGGCTGCACTATTATCAGGTTTATGAAATATTTAAAATGGACAAAAAAGTTGGTTTTCAAGTAGAAAAATCAAAACTGGAAACAGAACTGATAGAATCGAACTTCAAAAACCTTTCCAAAATGTATAATCTTTTGCTAGAGTGGCATACAAAAGATGAACTGGTTAAATCCTCAATGATAGATTGGGCAAAAGATGTAGGACATAATATTATGATGGATGACTGGGAGAGATTGTGGCAAAAAGGTATCAAATTTACCGCTTGTCATGGTTTAAGAGAAAACATAATGAAAATGGTTTATAGATGGTATTTGACACCAGTTAAGATTGCTAAGATGAATACCAAAATGTCAGATGTATGTTGGAAATGCAAACATGCGAAAGGTACCTTTTTTCATATGTGGTGGTTGTGCCCAGCGGTAAGTGCTTTCTGGGATAAGATCTATAATGAGCTTAAGAAGGTAATGAAAGTTACCTTTTGTAAGAAACCAGAGGCATTTCTTCTGAGCATAACCAATGAAGAGATACCCAGTCAGGATAGAGTGTTTTTTATGTATGCCACAACAGCAGCTAGAATTCTATTGGCAAGAACATGGAAAGGTGAAGAGATACCAACGGTGGAGGAATGGCAGATGAAGATGATGGAATACATGGAACTCGCAGAACTGACCGTCAGAGTCCGGGACCAGAGGGAGGGGAAGGCGTCGCAGGAGTGGAAAAAATTTAAAGACTATTTAGTTAAATCAGTTAAATTGAATATTTGAGCAGAATTAGACAGAACATCGGCTTTGGTAGATATGTGTCAGATATAAATGGTAAGAGGAATTGTTGTTATGTGAAAGATGTATGTGTCAAAATATGTTAAGATGGGTTGTCAAGATAAGATACATAGTTATTGAGATATTTGACTAAGTAAAAGCTAAGTATATTAAAATTTGGGTAAATGTGAATCGAACAAGATATAAAGCTACCTTGAAGAAGTATCTGTTTTTTTGAAGACAGTGGAGGGAACGGGGGAAGTCCCCAAACAGAGAAGTTAGAAACAAGAAATATATAAAGATAGACATTGGTTAAGGTTTGTATATGTTATCTTTATGTTTTTATTGCTGTTATTGTTTTGAATGTTGATTATGTTTATTGTTGATTATGTTCAATGTTGATTTTGTTTTTTTTATTGTTGCTTATGTTTTGTGTTGATGTTGTACTTTGTTTTCTCTTTGTTTTATTGGAAAATAATAAAATCTTATAAAAAAAAAAAAAAAAGAAGGGCTCTGCAATAGAATGACACGGGGCATGATTGGAAGAGGCATGGAAAATCAGCAACCTCCATGCATTAGCAAAAGTGTTTTCCATTTGGGCACCACTACCCAGTGGTGTTAAACCACAGAGCCTAGGACTTGCTGATCAGAAGGTCGGTGGTTCGAATCCCTGCGACGGGGTGAGCTCCCGTTGCTCGGTCCCAGCTCCTGCAGTTCAAAAGCACGTCAAAGTGCAAGTAGATAAATAGGTACTGCTCCGGCGGGAAGGTAAATGGCGTTTGTGCGCTGCTCTGGTTTGCCAGAAGTGGCTTTGTCATGCTGGCCACATGACCCGGAAGCTGTATGTCGGCTCCCTCGGCCAGTAACTCGAGATGAGCGCCGCAACCCCAGAGTTGGACACGACTGGACCTAATGGTCAGGGGTCCCTTTACCCTCTTTACCCAGTGATGCCAACTTTAATAAAATATTGGGGGTGATGGACAGGTAAGCCCTGCCCCACATAATCAGTCACATGACACAGCACCCACCCACCATTTGAATGGCAGTGCCCATTAACTTTGGGAGGGCCTGGCTCCCTCAAATATTTTATGGGGATGCCCGAAGGGAACTTAGACCCTAGGAGCTGGCTCCTGTGGCACCACCTTTTGGATCTTGAGCACCCATAGATTTTACAATATCACACACCAAAGCACTGGTCAAAAAGAAAATGTACTCTAACTAAAGGGGTCACAAGTATGTCTTGCAGCCAGTGCTGATCAAGCAGCCAGTGTTCTGTTGTTTTTCCATGTTTATAATCTAATAGAAAAACTATGGGCCAATATTTTCTTTGTCCATTTAAGCAGCCACAGGACAGCAACTCAGTTGTGTAGCTGAGTGGAAGGAACTTTATTATTAGCCATGTGCCACAACACTTGCTGTGGAGCTAACAGAACCAGAGAGAGCACTTTAGATGGGAAAAATCTCTTGTGAGGAGAAGGGTTAAGCCTTCCTTGGGTATTACTGCTCTAATGATATTTGGGAAAGATGAAAACATCAGGAGACCCACTCATGGATCTCCTGCATTTTGTGTAATTTAACCTTAATACTGTTAGGTATTCCCATGGGCTTTAACATTCCTGACATAACGTGTATATACAGCCAATTGTGGTATTATGCTTTACTTCAGACGGAAGGATAAGAGGAATTTTAAAACAGGAAGATATTTCAGCCCTCAGAAATGTGATATTAGGAAGGCAGGGAGCTTTTAACCAAAGTGTTTAAATTAATTTGCAGATCAAATGGGATTTGAGCAGAAGACTTCCAAGTCACAACCATGAAAATGATTTTTTGGACTGAGCTCTGTGACTTAATTATGTGTCTTTGTTCTTAAAACAATCACTACCATATATGCAGTGGCCACTGCAAAACTCTGGAACAAGTTATTCACTAATCTGCTTGCATTTGCATACTAGATGGTTTTTAAGGGACACGGGTGGTGCTGTGGTCTAAACCACTGAGCCTCTTGGGCTTGCTGATCGGAAGGTTGGCAGTTCAAATCCATGAGACGGAGTGAGCTCCCGTTGCTCTGTCCCAGCTTCTGCCAACCTAGCAGTTTGAAAGCACACTAGTGCAAGTAGATAAATAGGTACTGCTGCAGCAGGAAGGTAAACAGCATTTCCTTGCACTCTGGCACTCGTCACGGTGTCCCATTGTGCCAGAAATGGTTTAGTCTTGGCCTGAAGTGAGATGAGCGCAGCACCCCCATAGTCACCTTTGACTGGACTTAAGCATCCAGGGGTCATTTACCTTACGAGATGGTTTGTTACATTATAAAATTAAACTCTTGTTTTCTAATCATTGGTAAATCAGCTTGATTTAATACAAAAGTCTTTTTGTAATGTTGCAGATTTCTCCCTGTTTTCAAATTACTCTGCAGATTCCATCTGCTTGTGTTTTTTAATTAGCTGCTGCAATTGCCTGTTTTGTCAAGGTTGATATAAATTTTATATTATAAAGCAAAAAATAAAAGAAAAATAAAACCAGGTTTATCAAGCAGACTCTGGAAATGTGTTGTTACTGGCCACCTCAATCTCTGCTGAGCAGTAGTGAGATTGTAGGGGTCTTGGCAGTGCACCAAGGTTTGTGTTTCTTTGGAATGAGGCACAGTGGAAGCTGGTGTCTTTATGAAATATGGTTTATTTTACACATATTTGCAGCTTGATAGAGAGAGTGAAGAACATTATACCCCAAGAGTGTCTCTCATTGCTTCTCTCGGCACCATCAAGCTTGGGTTCAAAACAACAGCCAGCCCTGCTCCCAGGTCTCTGTGTGTAGCCTCACCCAGCCAGTGCATGGAGTTCAGGCCCCTCTTTTCTCCTTCCTGAAAACCGTTGTTCAGAAACCTCAGTTTCAAAGGACACCTTTTTTCCTGTGGTGACATAACGCCCCTTGTTAACCTCCAGGGTAGAAATTGGGGTGGCCAGTGTAGCACTATCTTTACAAAAATAGTGAGGAGTACCACTATATCCAACATTGTTGCTAAGAGAACATTAGAATTTCTTTTTTAGCATTCAGTTAATGCATGGCAACTATTCCGTGGCTGTTGTATTTTGCAATACTTACTCTGAAGGAGATTTAACATATTATGAAGTTAGTTCAGCCATAGTTACACGAGCAATTCTATGCTCACAGGAAGTCCAGAGATATGCCACAGCTGACCAGGTAGGACAACCACCATATCCGATAGACTTTCAACCTAGAAAAGTGGGAGAGAAAACCCACAACTCAGAGAATACAAAATACAGCGGGAATATGGGAAAATGACAAAATGAAAACGCCAGTGCCCACCACCATGTACCATGCCAGTGATGGTGTCCAAACACCACGTGGATATGTAATGAGCTAGCACACACAATATGAACTGGAAACATGTATGTTGTGTTTCCACCAATGGTGCCCTATGGTACTGTGATTAAACAGAAACACTCAGGAGATCACGCATTCAAATCTCTTAATGGGTAAAACATCCCCACATCCCACAACTGAAGAAAGACATAAAATCAGGTGGCAGCAACAAGCAAGGCTATGCAGCACAGTCTGCAAAGTGGGCACAGCCATGGTTAGGAAGTTGTTGGTTTAAGATGTCCATGTGGGGACTTTCCCCCCTTTAATGGTATCCATCTTTTATTGAAAAGGGGATAGTCCATTGTGGGGGCACATGAGCATAAAAGCATTTGTTCCAATATTCCCACTGAAAATGTATCTCACCTCTTGCAATATTGGCTGGGAGATCCTGCATATGGGATTGCACCATATATCTGAAGTCCTATGTACACTTTCCTGGGAGTAACTGCCTTGAACACAGTGGGGTTTACTTCTTAGTAAATATGCACAGGACTGAGCTACAAGTCCCACTGATTTCAATAGAAGATTTAAGCTTTGGCTTAAGTGGCATCAATTATGGGATGCAACCCCGTAAGCAGCCAATTTTACATGAACTAGTTACACAGAAATCTGATTCTGAACAAAATTGACTTCTAAAACAACAGCTTTCCCTTTTTGCAGGTTACATTTTTCTAAGCACACAACTCTGCAGGAGACTTGCACATCTGAATGCAGTAGAGAGGCTGATGTGTGAATCTGCCTTCTCACTTTCACGAATTCAGATGAGAAGTACTGGCTAAAACTTCCCGAAACATTGTTTGATGTGAAAATAGCACTCATTCCATGCTGTCCCGTCACACACAGTTCAAATAATGAACTCCAGATGACATATAATTGTTTCTTCAGTCCTGAGAGAGAACAGAACTTTGATTCTCACACAATATCAGGCAGCAAAATTACAGTTGTGAAGCCCGGCATCCGATGGATTCTCAGACATTTCTGGTGCAGCCCAGCAACATTTGAAAAACAGTTTAATCAGGGACACTGCATTAACGGCTGCTGTGTACCACAATGGTTGTATGCCATTGACAGAGATCTGAACAGCTGCTGGACAGGCACAAATATGTTGAAATTATGTATTTTAAAGTTCTGTTCTTCCTTATAGGTGTAACATAAAACCATTAGAAAACCATCAGGCTAGAACTTTGGAGCAGAAGTCTACGGCCCCACTCAGCAGAATGACCAAGAGATTGCCCAAATGCAAGCAATACACATAACAATATAAGGAGAATCCCTGCCCCATTGTAATACCAATTCAGTCTAGAGTCTGAAGTTACTTAACTGTACCACTGGTCATGGCTTAAGGATGACTAGCTTTCCTTTGGATTGCAGCTCTAGGTAGCTGGTTACCTACAACAGGTCCTGTCCTTATTTACCCAGAAGTAATCCTGCTTGTTCAGTGGGGCTTATTACTAAGCAAGTGTGTGTACAGGATTGCATTTCTAGTACAGGACAGAAGTAGGGCTTCCCCATTGCTGAGTATGGAAAAGGATGTAACTTTACATTTGTAGATTTCCCATCATCCTCTTTTGTACACACAGCTTTTTTTAAAAAAGACTCATACAAATATATTTAGTGTTCATTTTTACTTTTACTTTATTTTATTGGCTCTTGTGGCAGCTTATAACAATAAAAAGTTAAAGAGGGGAATACAAAAACCAATGTAAAAACAAAATAGTGGAAAATAAAATAAGCCAAACAGTCCTCAACAATCAGAAGCAATTTTTAGCCTGCAGCCAGCAGAGCACAAAAATTCTCATCAAACAGAATAACCTCTGGAGGAGGGCTGGGGGAGTAGCTGCTACTTGACCTGTTTTTTTAAAATACTTTCACTTATTTCACTTGAGAACTCTGCATGCTTGTAGCATTAGCCTTTAAGCTAGTATTACTGTGTGGGTAAGTTTGGCTTGGGAGAGAGACAAATGGATGAACTGGATGTTCCACCCCTGGAGAAACTTGGAACCAGTGATCAACTCCATACTACAAACAGTATGAATCTAGGAGTCCAAATGCAGAAGTGACGTGAGACTGGCAGGAAAAGCAATGCAATTACAAATCATTACAATTGTGCACAATGTATCGACATTATCAACAAAACTATTTTGTGAACCTATGGAACGTATCAGCCTTGTGCATTCAGGCTTTCAGCCTCATGTACTATATATTTTGGAAATTTATTTGTCTTCTTGTCTGTCCTATATATACTTAAGGCACCATGAGCGAAGTGTGCATTATGGTTCCTGATATCAAGGAGCATGTTTTTCGCCTGTGTTTGGTTACAATTGGACACAATTTTGAATCAAGATGGCAGACTGAACATTTCAAAATTACATTGAAATGTTACACTGATTTCAAAATAGCACTGATTTTCTCCCCTTTTCTTATAGTTTAGTTTACAGGTAGTTTTAGCTAGTAAAACCATACATGATCTGTGTATGTCATCACTACATTGATAAATTGTTGTTATGCCAACATTTCCTTTAAGCAACAGACAAGAGGACCTTCCATGAAAACATGAATTTAGAGAAAAGTATCACTTTGCCTAATGTTAACAGATTTTACAAACTTTAAAAAAAAATCAGAATCTGTGTTGTTCAGAATTGTCTTGTTTGCTTTGTAACATCATGAATACTTGGAGCATGAGAAATAAGTCTTTTCTTGTCTGAGCCATTTGGACTCCAGTTTGGTAAAGGCTGTGTCAATGCCATGCCAATGTGTCTTAATAACCATAGCAGCAGATTTATAGTTGTCCTTATTAAATTACACAGGCCCATAGGAGCCTCGCAGTACACTCCTATATATGTCTACTCAGAAGTAGTAATTCTACATATAACTCAATTTCAAGGGGGCTTATTCTCTACTAAGTGGGTCTAGGATTGCAGCCTTAGGCATTTTGGCAAAGTGAAATAAAATTTCTCCTTGCATCAGATCCTGGAGCTCTTTTGCTGGGCTACCCTTCCCAATCCATTGCTATCTGTCAAAAGCTTGTCAAGACCCTTCACTATCTTTATTCTCAGAGTCTTGCAGAAAGGTTACCCTGATGAAGTTCCAGCTGGCCCTCAACTGCAGCCCTGCAACATAATGAATGTAAGTTTATTTATTTTTTAATGAAGGCTGGGATTCTCTGGATTCTAACAAGAGCCTATGGGATATACAGGAGGGATTCAAATGCTGCAAGCTGCTTTCCCTAATTAATGCAATTTGGAATGTGGAACAATGCAGTTTGGAGAGTGGTGCATGACTATGTAGTCACAGATGCTTTCTTAATAATTGCATTTATCTATTGCATTTGAAGGAACAGCACAGCAGGTATATTATTATTATTATTATTATTATTATGTTCTCCTGATTTTAAAACTGAGGCTAAGAGAGATCAATGCAATCCTATGCATGGTTTCAGAAGTACTCCCCATTTAGGATATGAGCCTAAGACTACTTACTGGTAGTTCATGGATGAGGGAAGGTTTGAAGTGGAGACTTTTGGACTTACAGCTCACACTCTGACCCAGATCTAGACCTTTGACCAAGATCTAGAACTGACTTCTGTATTTATTTTGGGAAGGAGTGGGGGTGGATTTCAAAATAGCGATGGATGGCACTGGGAGCTCTAATTCTGAAGGGCAACATGGCACACAGCACCACCAGCTTGCATGTGCCAATATTAGAAACTCAGACAGAGACAGCTCTCTGAAACAGATGGACTTCTTAAATGGATGTCTGCATGCTGAGATAAGGTCAGAAATAATGAGCTGGTTCTGAACGGAGGCTATGTATTAGCAGCTTAAAATGCAGCAAGGCCATTCCCCCCCCCCTATTGCACCTCAGGTTTGCACACTGTTGCACACACCAGAGAGAGGGCAGGGGTGTCTCCACCCAATGCACGTTACCTGTGTGGTTTCCCCACCTTTGCAACCCTCTAATTCCTTTTCACTTCTATTTCAGTGGTTCCCAAACTCCCACTCCCCCACAGATAACTTGAAAACTGCTGAGGGTCTTGATGAACCATGGAAATGATTCCCCCCTGACTGTTACAGCAGTTGTAATTCCATTGAATTCAAATTGTAATACAATAAAATATAAGATATAAACAATACAAATACAATTAGACATAATGCATATTTGCTGTGATGGATTTTCCAGCTTTAATTTTCAATCACAAATCCACAGACATGTCAAGAACCACCCAAATAAAGCTCACAAACTAACATACATAGTTATGGACCCCTGACCTATTCCATTTCAGCAGGCCAATAATATATGGGATATTATTTATTTATTTGTGATCACATCATTCTCCCTTTAAATCTATGTTTGGCAGAACAACTGGGAAAAGTGTGCCAATTTTTGTTCTTGTTGTTAAAGCGGAGTATTATGAGACAATTGGAACCCTGTATAATAACGACATATATTATTAGTCATGCCTAATAAAATGTAGCTTGGGTTGCAAAATGGAATATCTTTCCTTTTTTAGGAAATTGTAGGAACAATATGGTTTCAATTATCTTCGTAAAGGACTTGAACAAAAATACAGAATACTTGTAATTAGGAGATGCACAGAACAATTATTATTTTTTAAATGATTAAATATCCCGCACTCATAGCAATATTTAATAAGATTTCTGTTGGTCTGAGATGAGAGGGCAGAATCATGGATAATACAAATATCCTTAGCATAACAATGGAGCCAGTCACAAAGCATTGAGCCCCCCAAGCAATTTTGGATATACAGCATTGCATTAACCAGCAGGAGATTGCAAACTGTTGTGATGTGAGCAGCACATGTAATGTTAATAGCATGCACTATAAGATGCACCACAGGGTGGTCCAAAGGGGCACATGTGGCCCTTGGTGCCTTTTTTGGTGCCCCTCAGCAAAATTTGGTGACCCTCAGCCCTTGTACTGCCTTCCCAAAGCTGGGAAAGCGCTAAGTAGGCTTTTAGATGGAGGCAAGAGGACTAGGAGCCTGTCAGAGCCCTCAAGCCTGCTTCCCAAAGCCCAGAGCCTCACTTACACAGCTTTGGGAAGGCAGCACGAGGGCAGGGGAAACATCAAATGTTGTCAAGGGCCATAAAAAAGGTATCAAGGGTTGCATATGCACTGGACTGCACTAGTCTAGGCAATGGCTCTTGGCCTAAGCACCATGCTCAGCATCCAAAAAGAATGGGTTGGGATTCAAGAGACACAACTAAGTGAAGGTACTCTATTTGCAAACAAGTGGGCCTTACACCCCTCCTCACCTAGCTGGTAGATAAAGAGCAATAGCTGGTGTTGTGGGTGAGCTGAGCAGGCAGAAGCTAGAGAGACAGAACCATGCTCGATTTATGCTGGAATCCAAAGCTGTGACTAATGGAGAAGCAATACTATTTGGGGTGTTAATGCTGTGAGCCCTTTCACCTTAGGTTTAGGTTGTTTAATAAACCATATATTTTAAAGACACCACAGTCTCCACTTTCCCTCATTCCAAGGAAACCAAACCCTGGTTAAGCACTTAAAACCTCTGGAATCTCTCACCACTTGGAGGCTGGGGCAGCATGTAACATTAACAATATAAAGCTTACCAGAAATAACTCTTCTCCAACTTCTAGCTGTGCTGTAACTTCGGAAGTCAGGGGAAGGACACTCTGGCTTGTTTGTTCTTTGCAAATGACATGTGGAAACAGCTGTGGATGAAAAAGTCTGGCTAATTAAAAAAATAGTATTATAGCTATAGGGGTTGGGGGATCCACATGTTGTTTGACTCCAACTACCTTCAGCCCCAGTCAGCATGGCCAATGGCCGGGGTGATGAGAGGACCCACAATACATGGAGGGCCACAGGATCCCCAGTCTATGTAGTGCACTTCTGAGAAATAGATTCTGGAACAAGTTCTTAATAGTAATTATTCTCAAAAAAAAAAAAAAATCCCTACTCTGTTATATTTTCCCCAGCTCACTTGAAGATCACTAATTTTTCACTAAGTTTCTCCAAAACTGATAAATGGCAATGAGAAATGCCCCATTTATTTTTGTACACTTTTGATCAGGTCCCAACAAGTACTCCTGAAAGCCTTTCAGATAAGAGAAGTCCGATAGATCATCATGCTTAAAACTGCCTTGTGTTCTCAAGGCTGCTTGACTTCTTGTTTATCTTTGGCAATGAACAGGGGAGATCACACAAAATGAATTCAGTTGGAGCATGACTGTACTCATTTCCAACAAGAATATGTTTATTATGCTTGTCTTCCTTTTTCTGGAGAGATGCACTGTGTGTGAAAGTGAGGCCTCATGTGACTTGATTTTGAACTTGTTACTAATCTTAGCCAGATGGTCAACTGAGAGAGGTTTGCAAAAAGGTTGATATATATCATTTTTTTATTTATTTAAGAAGCAGGAGATGCCGACCATGAAAGCCAGAAAAAATATGGCATGAATGTTTAGTTGTTCAAAACTTGGGAATTAACTGTGACAGTTAGAGGCTATAAGTGCTAGAAATTGTGCTAAGGGCATGGAAACTAGCCCTTTCCTAAATCCCAGTAGTCATGATCCTTGTGATTGATCTAATTTGATCTGCCATGTACTGATTTTGCAGTCTTGCTAAATTAAAGAGAGGTTCTTCAGTGGAGTTGTGTTGATTTATATCACAATTGTACCTTATGTTGTATTTTCCACATTTTTTTGGCCAAACAAAAGGGAAACACTCAAAAGGAATGTTGCAAAGAGACACATCCCGGTACAAATGTATGCATCTACTGAAAAGGGATACATACACACATAGCCCTGTTTGGTATTCATACCAATAAACAATCTGGTGTGAAGTAGGGGAGACTAAATCCAGCTCTTCCACCTGAATTAGCTCAGTGATACCACATATTCTCTAACAGAGCTACATGTGGAAAACCGTAACAACAGGATAAGGGGAAGAACTATAAACACAGCACCTATCTCCATTGGCCAGTTATTCATCCACCTAGGAATATGCCCACAGAAGTGTCCTTTGTTAGCATATACCTCCTAACTTGATCAGGCACCAGTGTCCAGAAGGGCAAAGAGAAAACTTTATGCAGAAATAAGCAAAATAAACAAAAAACAAAACCCCAAACCCAATGCTTTCTGATCCACAGGTGGCCCTTGAGCAGGTATTTGGTGTGTATCTTGAATTAAGTTCTGGGATCCTCATAGGCTATGTACACACTATACCTTTTAAGTACATTCAAGACACTTCCCCACCCACTTTAAGAATTCTAGGCACTCTAGTTCACCTGTCACATAGTTACAATTCCCAGTCACAAACTACATTGCCCAAAATTCTTTGAGGCATAGGAGCCAACTCCCAGGAGCCAAGGGAGCTCCGCTCTCCCAATAAAACATTTGTGGGGGTTGGGCCCCCCAAAGTTGATGGACATTGCCATTGAAATGGTGTGCATGCACTGCATCATGTGATTCATTATGCATAGTGAGGCTTACCTGCCCCTCCCCCCCAATGTTTTGTTCTAGTTGGCACCCCTGCTTTGAGGTAAAGAATGTTCTTCAAATGTGCTTTGTGTTCTGTACACAGCCATAAACAGCAGATCAGGCGGCAATGCTGTTTTTCGTGGGGGAACATGTGAGCCTTCACAGTCTGAAGGGGCATTGCTGAGGCACGGTTACCAGCTCAATAGCTGGATCCGATCTGTATTTATCTATATATTATTTATTTATTTAGGGCAGCTCATGGTTATACACAGATTCCTAATGTATAATACTTACAAGCAACAACCACTCAGTCACACAGCAGACTCACAAATGCAGCGACTAAACCTAGCAACAAGCCTACATGCTAAGTCTGTCCTCATATGTACCCAGACAACTCTGCTACAGGATCTAGTAATATCTGCTACAATACTGATTATTCACTTTCAGATGGAAAGTGCAGAATAAAAAGATACAAGTCAAAAGAGTAAGACACAAATCTGACAATGTAAATGGTAATAACAAGAAAGCATGGTGAGACGATTTCAGCATCCCAGTACACACCAAAACTGACCTGAAAGCTGCCATTTGTTTTACAAAGGATTTTCAGAGGGAGATTCTGGCATGGAATAGCTGAATTTAAAAGTATTAAGTACGTTGGCAAAATATTAACAATATTTATTTAAGGTTATTGTTATTACATATATATCCAACCTTCCCTCCAAGGAGCTCAAATTGGTGTACATGCTTCTCCCCATTTTCTCCTCACAACAGCCCTGTGAAATAGGTTATTCTTGCTTAATGCCATCGTGTGGTGGTAGTGGGATTTACTTAGGACACAATGGATCCTGTGCTGGCTCAGCCCCAGGGGCGTAGCAAGGGGGCGGGGGGGGGGCCGGGCAGTGCCCTGCTAGGGGTGACACTTTGGGCGGTGGCCCCGCCCCCTGGGCTTTAAATTTTTTTAAAAAATTTAAGGCTATTTTCGGCACTCACTGCCGGGGTGGAGCCACCTGGGTGGCCAGCAAGGAGGGGTGTCACCCCTTCCTCGCTGGCCCGCCCCTTGCCTCTATGCTGAGCTCCGCCTCTGGCTGGCTTGCAGAGCCGGGGCATGGAGAGGGGCGGGCCAGCGAGGAGGGGTGACACCCCTCCTCGCTGGCCCATCCCTCTCACTGCCCTGACGTGCGCTCCGCCAAGGGAGCCCGGGCGGCGGCTTAGGGTGTCTCTGCGGGCTGCAGAGACTCCTGAATCCGCCGCCCGGCATCCCTTCGTGCCGCGGCTGCTCGCGCAGGCATGAGCAGCCTTGGCACGAACGGAACAATGCCCCGCCTCCAGGGGTGCCTCTTGGCTTCCTGCCCCAGGCAGCCAAGGGGCTAGAAACGCCCCTGCTCAGCCCCACCCACTCCCTAACTCCAGAAACCCCCTGACTTCATATTAACTTAGCTTTGTAGTTCTTTCCAAGACAATAATGCCCATTTACACCACAAAGAACTCTTTACCCGCCTACTTTCAGCAACCAGAAACATCATAACCAGACACTGGAGAGACCTGTCAGGAGTAAGCATGGACCAATGGTACCAAATAGTATGGGAAACAGCCCTACTAGAAAAAATTAACCAATAAGCTGAAAATGACACGGGGACAAATAGAAGAAGACGCCTTCACCCTGGTATGGCTCCCGTTTATCACATACACAGCCCAACAAGACAATGACAAAAATCTACCAACAGCATACAAATCAATACGGCTAACCTGATCCAAAACACCTACCCACCCCACTCACACATGAAAACAAAGATCACCACAGCCAATTACAAATGAACAACCACACTCTAGGCCAACCCCAACCTCTCCCACCACCAAAGGAATACAAGCGAGCAATAAAGAACCTGCACAAGCAACGCTGACATCAAACCCTACATATATTAAGTAAAATAGAAACATTGTCATTCGACCCCCCCATCTCCCCCCCGTCCACCTCTTTCCCCCTCTTCTTCCCAATGTCTCAACAAATGAAACTGATTTGTAAAAATGATACATGGAAAAAATATGAGACATTGCACATACTTTTGTAAATCAAGAAATCTTTAATAAAAAACAACTTATGGTAGCTTTGTAGCCAATTGAAACAAACAAACAGTCCATAATTTATATAAATTCCACTATTCATGCAACAAGGAAGGCTGAGAAATCACGGTGAAAGTGTCATAATTCAGCACCACATAGAGATGGAAAGAGTGATCCTTAAATTTGACAAGATTTATCTTAGTTTCTTCAGTGTTCTACTGTGCTACTTCACATAAGATTAATTTCCTGCAGTGAAGACACTTCTATGTAGGAAACAGCAGGAATCATAGGTGAAGACTGATCACAGGTGACAAATCCATGTGCATCTATTTCATTATGCACGCTGTGCTATGTGTGTGGTAAAATATGTCAGATATTTATTGCAGGGTGAAGCAGACCCCAGCCTTCTAGTGCTCCGAAGAGCACAAAATGCTATTAATAGAAACTCTGCTTCTGAATAGATGTGGATAAAAGCTGAATGAATTTGCTACCAGGAAAGGCCTTGCCTCTTTTGTGTTAAGGTTGTATTTTCTCTCCTCCCACTCCTGAATTTAAAGGTTGCCTTCCGGTTCTTGCATTACTTTTATCCACAACGTGTACTCTGCTGGCAGGCACGTTGAGCCACTTGTCACTTGTGTCGGACTGTGGCTGCTGAATGAACGTCACAGCCTATGAAGTCAAGGCACATGCTCACCTCAACCTACATTTCTCCTCATGGATAATTAATAAGTGTTCTTGGTAGAGAAAAAAAAGTTATTTATACCCTGCCTCTCACTTGCATGCCAGTGAAATCTCACGTGTAGGCAATTATGGGATACTGTCATGAGCACCCAGAGATGTCTGCTCTCGGTGGAAAATAAAAGCCTTCAGGAATTTGCTTTCTTTTTTTAGCACTCCACTAGGGACTGGCTGGTGATGATATCCAATTGCAGAACTCAAACTCACGTGGAGTTGGGAAGTACGAAGGATATTGCAGATGAGAAACTTTAGAGCCGTGCTTAGAATAAATGAGTGCATCTTGTCTGACGGTTCTCTTTCCAGGTTTTCAAGGAATAGGTTGTGTACAGGGCTGATGTGGCCTCAGTGGCTAGAAGTGCCCTTTACCAGCTGTGCCTGGTATGACAGCTGCAACTGTTCCTGGACTGAGAGAGCTTGATCACAATAGTTCAGGTACTGCCATTGCCATTATCAGAGAACAAGGGAGGTGTTCATGGTGAGTCCTGGCACCACTTGAAAAGGAAAAGGGGGGGGGAATGGCACTGCCCATTGCAATCCCTTTTGAATGAACTTACAGGGCCTTACAAAAAGTGAGTGCTGCCATACTCACATCCCAATAGATAAAATAAAACCTCTGTTTTCTTCAATGAAAAACACAGATTCCCCCTGCTCAAAATTCCAGAATATCTATTATCTCCTCTTAGTGCAGAGCAACCAGAGGACTTTGGGTTGCAGAACTGTCTGTGTCAGTCTCCATTTCCCTCCTGTCCTGTCACATCATTTCTTATAGTTGCATTTCTTATTAGCAGCACAAGATTAAGGAGGGATGCATATTTCGAAAATGATCATCAAACTATATAGATCTTATCTTCATTTGTATGTGCTGACAATAGTACTGCTTTGATAACTACAGAAAAGATTGCTGCAAGTTTTCAAAGGCAAAACAAAATATATTGTTATTTATAAAACACTGGAGTATGTTAAAATGGTGACATCTAGTGGTAGTATCAAATATTAGCAATGCTTCCAATCCTAGCTGCTCAGTTTCTGTGATGTTTCATTTTGTTCGTCCCTCTCCTTCTAATTAGAAAAGGTAGGTCGATCAGATTGACATCTTAAGCACTGCTTACCCCTCTTCAAGTGTTCCAAATGGGGTTAATTAAACACATGACAGGCAGGCAGTGGGAGTGAGCGAGTTAATTCTTGTCTAGGGTTAGGAGCCTATCTTCAGTGGGGAAACTTTTCTATGGGGGGGGGGCTCCACGCACATTTTTTGTTGTTGATTATAGTCATGCTTAGGCATTCACCTGCACACATATAGTGTTAAAATAGAAACGAGAGCAAAGGCACTCATGCAAGTCCTACCCCCAACACCCTTGTTGGGCACACAAAGTGCTTGTCAGACCTTTGTGTATTTACCACTAAGATCTGAAAAGGGGCTTAAAGTGTGTTCTGTTGAATGTCCCTGAAAATCGAAACCCTGATAGCCCAGGGTTACTGCTCTTGGGAAGAGAAAGGGGGAAAAAAGTAGGACAAGTGGGATGTGCAGGGTTCTGTCCTGCACCCATTGTTGTTCAGCTTCTTTATAAATGAAATACCGGTAATTGAAAGGATGTTCATCAAATTTCCAGATGACAGCAAACTGGAAGGGGTAGCTAATGCCTCACAAGACAGAAATAGGATTCAAGGTGACATTAACAGACTGGAGAACTGAGTCAAAAGTAACCAAATGAATTTCAATATGGACAAATACAAGGTTCTGCACTTAGGCTGGAAGAACTAGCAGCAAAAATATAAGATGGGGGGGGGGACATCTGGCTTGCCAGTAGTATATGTGAAAAGCTGGTTTTCCATTGCATCCTCCCCAGTCAGTGAGCTTTGCATACTTATGCATACTGAGTATGCTTAGTCCTCACTGTGACGTTTGGGTTCCCACCCCTTCTAAGGTTTTCTTTTCCCTATTCTTTTTTTTTTTTTAGTTGTTTTAGTGCCTCTGCAAAATTTTGTGCCGGGTCCTGCTTCCAGGCTCCCCACCAGATATCTGGTTCGCCAATGTGAGAACGGGATGCTGGACTAAGAAGGGCTGAATCCAAGCAGAGCTCTCCCTTCGTCCCCGGTTCCGCATTGGCCCGGGGAGCGGGCCGGCGCGCGCTTCCTTCCTCGCGCCCGCCCGCCTTTCCAACCCACGCTAGCGTGAGCGGGGCGCGCTCCCCCCCCATCACCCCCCGCCGCCACCTGCGCAACACGGAGTTCTGCAGTTCCCCTTCGTCACGCCGTGGAGCCCCCCCCCCCGCGCGCTCTCCCGCCCCGCACTTTCCCTCCACCGCCGCAGTCCGAGAGAGACCTGTTCGCGGGAGGAGGCGGTCCTCGGGAAAAGGGAAAGAGCAGCAAGCCGAGCGGAGAGAAAGCGGCTAGGGATGCCCGTACGGCAACCTCTCCCAGCCTGCGGCAGGATGGCGAGGCGGGCAGCGTCGGCCAAGAAACCGGCAGCGGGGGCTTCCGGTGGGCTGAGAGGACCCGGAGCCAAACAGCAGCAGCTTCCCCTCAGGAGGCGTTACTGAAACACCTCTCCTTCCCGCCTCACAGGGGGAGCGCCAAGTTCGGACTTCAGGGAGGTGGGGGAGCCCCCCCCACTTTCCTCAGCGTCTTTCACCTGCGTCACGAAGCATCGCCCTCCTCCCTTCACGACTGTGGGCGCTCGCCCTTTTCCTTGACGCCTCCCCTTGGGGTGCCGCGCGCTGCCCCCCTTCCCGCCTTCCGCTCCGTTCTATGCGCTCCCCCGCCGCGCCGGACCTTCTCTCCGTCCCCAGGTTGGCCCATCCTGTGTGGCATAACCTCGCCCCGCTGACCATGCCTGGGAGTCCGTCCCCGCTGGTGGGGCTTCCTGCTCTCCTGAGGCCTCGCACTTGGCTTCGTGGTCTGTCTTAGCAGCTGGTTTGGCGGCTTGGCATCCAGTCCGTGGGCAGCCTGCTTTTTATTTGTTTTTTTTATTTTTGTGGGGGTGGGGGTGGGGTTTGCACCTTCAAGCCTGGGAAGCGCAGCCGCCACTTGCAGCTGGGGGGAGGGAGGGGGGTGGCCTGCCTCTCTGCCCCGGAATAAGGAGGATGTCTCTCTTCACGAAGGCGCTGAGAGTCTCCAACCGCTCGATTTTCGTCTTCCTCTTCTTCTTTTCCTTCTCCTCCTCTTGCCTGTATTTCATTTATGTGGCTCCCGGAATAGGTAAGAAGGGATTCCCGGCTTGCGGTTCTTCAAGGTCGGTGGGTGGGATTAAAGGGCATGTCGTTCCAAAACGACTCCAAGGATTCACCAGGGACTTGGTTCATTCATACATGTGCACATGCGTTTTGTTGTTGTCTTTTTTCCTCACATGCGATGATTTGGAGCTGAACTGGATTTCTCCATTGAAAAACATTGTGTTTGAGATTGGACTAGGAGCCGATGATCAAAAAGTGTATGTTGTTTGATCTTGTGGTGGCTGATCTCACACTTGCAAGTCATTATTACCTGATGCTGCAGGAATTGAGTGAGAAATGCACAGGTGTGAACTCATAAATTGACATGTTACACTGATGCAGTTTCATTGTGTTGAATGAATGGCAAAGCATACAGTGGTCAAACATTCCTGTGTGTACATAGTCAATAAATGCATTTTGGACGTACATATATTTTCAAAGGGATGGATTGTTCTTGTCCTTGTGTTGTGAGAGATGCACACTTGTCTGTAATGATAACATGCTATTACAGGAGTTGGGCTTCTAACAAAAGTAAGCACCAGTTTTACCTGCATTCCATTTGGTAATTCTTGTTGGTGATGAAATCAGATCCACTCTTCTGCTCATTGTGACACTTGAATATGTAAGACTTGTGAGTTATGGGAGTGTGTTGGACGGTGCTTGTGACATAGTTTCTAATGAGAACAGCCCATGCAAATATGCGGAGAGAGCTTTGAATAATTTTACATTTTCTATAAAGCCTGAATGCTTCTCAGTCTTTCCACACAAATACTCTATAGCAGTCATTTAAAAACAATTCCTCCTGCCAAAAATATTGTGGCCACACCTACTACATTAATCCACTTGTAGATTTCAAAACTTCACTTGGTCCAAATTGCAACAGCAAGATTACTGGGTGGGGTTCCATTTAGATCTCGCATAACTCCTGTTTTAAAACAGCTGCACTGGTTGCCATTTCACTTCTGGGCTCAATTCAAGGTACAGTTGTACCTTGGTTCCCGAATGCCTTGGAACTCGTACGTTTTGGCTCCTGAACGATTGAAAACCGGAAATGAGTGTTCTGGTTTTGGGAAGCTGAACGTTTGGCATGGCTTCCACGGCTTCCAATCGGCTGCAGGACGCTCCTGCAGCCAATCGGAAGCCACGCCTTAGTTTTCAAATGGTTCTGGGAGTCAAAGGGACTCCTGGAACGCATTCTGTTCAAGAACCAAGGTACAACTGTACTCTCATTAGTTCCTAAATCAGGGACAGCACATCCCGTTTCACTACTTGAGGTGAAATGGGAAGTGCCGCTTTGCCTTGCTGCTGCTCCTTGCACCACCTACCTGGCCCCTGCTGCTGCCCTGTCTGCTCTGCTGCCACCATGCTCCCTGCCTCATCTGCCATGAGCGTAGAAATGGCACTGCCATTAGTGCTGATTTGGGACAAGATCACAACAATTTTGGGAAAGATCTTGCCCAAAATGGCTTCAATTTTGCCCCTATTCAGCACCAATGGTAGAAGTGGCAGGGCAGGGAGCGCTGCCTGGGAGGCTTCACCTGCCTCGTCTGGGCCAGCTCTGCCCTAAAAGACTTGGGCACCAAATGCCTGAAAGATCACCCCCTTCAGGTGTTAAGATCAGCAGAGGGGCCATATTGGTTCTGGGTTTAGTATCCCAAGAGAGGACATTCTCTGTAGCAGTGCCTAAGTTGTGGAACTGTCCACAGAGGTGCATCCAGCATCTTCATTGTATAGCTTTTGGTGAGTGCTGAAGGCATACCTGTTTAACCTGGCTTTTGACATAGTAGATGAGGGTCTTTTTAAAGAGGGGGTGCACCACTCTCTCCTTAAAGGCAATTGCTTTCTCTCCCTTCTCCAGTGAATTATTTGTCACTCCCTGGATCCACCCTGTCAATCCCCTAAGGCAGTGTTGGCCAAACTTGGGTCTCCAGCTGTTTTGGGACTACAATTCCCATCATACCTGACCACTGGTCCTGTTAGCTAGGGATGATGGGAGTTGTATGGTAGTTCAAAAACAGCTGGAGACCCAAGTTTGGCCAACACTGCCCTAACGCTATCTCTAAGAAGCTAAGATGGGCCACCTTCTCACAGTACAGTAATCTAAACTGATCCAGTACAGATGGAACTGACAGTGTTCTAGATGCCTCCATTGGACTGGCTCCAACTCTGACATTCAGGTTTTAACTCTAGTCATCAATCCTCCTGTGTCATCACACATAGGTACCTGAAATACCAAGGTGATCTACATGCCCCACAGTAATGGCAAGGGCATTCAGGAGTGATTGTTTTGGTGGTTCTACTTCTCATCATTCTACAGTGAGACAAGAGCCTTGAAAGGGGCACCAGCCATGCCAGCCAGAAAATCCCCCAAGGCACTCAGGAATCCATCTGGTTCCATTGGTCTCTGAGGGTGAACTAACCCTTGCGGAGTGGAGTTACTACATTTAGCCCAACCAGAGACAACAGACTTGCAGCAAGTCCCCAACCTGCTCTGTGGCAAGACTAGGTTGAGAGTATGCCCATCCACATTTGTTGGACCATTGATGCAGTGAGACAGCCCCATGGTTGTCACAGAGGCTATGTGGGCCTTAGCAGGCCCATTTGAGGTAGCCTTAGCCTGCATATTAAGTTTCCCAACACCACCATAAAAGGGTTCTCCAGCACCACATGTCAGACAAGCTCTGCCAGTTCAGTTAGGAAGGTTGAAGAGCAGTGGGGTGGATGGCACACACAAAAATATCCCCTCTCTCTGTCCCAACACTACAAATTAGACTACTGTATAGACCTGCAATAGAGGATAACAAACATCAGCAGAACACCCACTAGTTCACACACACACACACACACACACACACACACACAAAGAAACTACCTTCGAACAGAAGTGATTACTTCATATGCTTCTTGGTACAATTAAATAGGAATCTGGAAATATATTTGGATATGAACATGTCTCAAAAAGGGAGAATATAAAATTGAGAAGATCCTATATGATTTAGGATGTATCAGTATTCATGATAGTGCATAGTGTTCAGTAGGAAAATGAATCTTTCTTTTCTGGCGTAAGAATCCTAATGTTTACTTGTACTGAACTTCCATATTGTGGAATGGCTACCTATTTTTAAAATCAAGTTCACATTTCTTTATACAGCACCCTTTAATTACTAATTGAACAAAATTGATTTCACGTTGGTTTCAAAGGGAATATGTTTCCTTAGAGGATGTCTGCCTGTGGATTAAGCTACAGTGCAGTGGTGCAATATCAAGTTTAATCGATTTAAGTAAAAATAATCTAGTTGTGAAAGCCTCATGACTTTATGATACCTCCTTACCTTTTCTTTGGTTGTGATGTGTGATTTTGGTAACTAAGGAAGAAATTCATTGGAGTGCTGTGGCAAAAGTTTTTATCAGCACAAGCATTTGAGTTTGCCAGATGGAATGATCCTCTGTCTCCTCCCACTATGTGCTGTTCTGGGGGCTCTCCTGACCCCCCCCCAAACTAATTTGAGGTATGTGTGCAGGGGGCTCACAGGGGAAGGGGCAGAAGCCCTGTCACGCTAATGGAAGTCCTTGTGCAGGCTTCCATTCATGTGACTCGTGAGTTGAATCCAGACCTAAATTTGTTTCCATGTTTCCATTTGGAGTAATAATTCTGGATTACAGGATATCTAAAATGAAATGGACCAAATTTACATATGTCCATCTAGTTTATGTGATATTTTGTATTCTTGATACTAGCATTGACATTTCAGCTAGCTAAAAACACAGTCCGAGTTCTTCTTACAATTCATGTTACAACAAAGGCTGCTTTGGGTAAATAATATTTTTATGTACAGTCGGGCCTGATTCATATCCAGCTTTTGCATGGTTGTCCTGTGGCATGCCAGTAGCCACATAAACCAAGCAACAATGTTTCCCCCCCCTCTTGGTAAGAGATAATGGCATAAGAAGAAATCATGACAGTGGGTTGCAAACTTATTATGCAGGTTTCCTATAAGCATCTGGGTTGACCACTGTGAGAGCAGGATGCCAGACTAGATGGACCCATTGGCCTGATCCAGCAGGCTCTTTTCATATTCTCATGCTTCCTCATTATAATGTCATTGTTGTATCATGTTACAGGGGCATGCAGAAGCACATGTGATGGTATGACTCTCTTCTCTGCTTGCATACACAGTGGTACCTCGGGTTACAGATGCTTCAGGTTACAGACTCCGCTAACCCAGAAATAGTACCTCGGGTTAAGAACTTTGCTTCAGGATGAGAACAGAAATTGCGCTGCGGCAGCAGCAGGAGGCCCCATTAGCTAAAGTGGTACCTCAGGTTAAGAACAGTTTCAGGTTAAGAACAGACCTCCGGAATGAATTAAGTTCTTAACCCGAGGTACCACTGTATATTATTTGACAGAACTTGTTAAAACAGAGAGATCCATCACTTGTTAAAACACAGAGATGCCAGATGTCAGGTTTATAAGTAATTCCTCCTTCTTCCTTCTTTCCTTTGCATAAAGTAAGTTCAAAAAATATATTACCATGTTCTCATATTTAATTGATTTTTTTCATAGTTAGTGAAGAAAAAGATAGGCACTCTACACTGAATATTGAACTTTGTACATTTCACTTCCAACTGTTATCAAGGTCCCACAGCTTTTTCTTATTCTTTTGTCAGTGTCTTAATTTATATTTGGCAATGACTATATATATTATTATATTATATTATTATATTTGTCAATCATATAATTGTGCAATAATGAGTAACATTTATTGTTTCAGTTTTAAATTGAAGCCATTTTGAATGATTTTTCATCTCTCAACAGCAAATACGTATCTATTTATGGTTCAAGCACGAGGTATAATGCTGAAAGAAAATGTGAAAACAATAGGGCATATGATCAGGCTGTACACTAATAAAAATGCTACTTTAAATGGCACAGGTAGGAACGTTATGCTTTTCATTTTTTATCTTATAACATTTTCATAACCATCTGTTGATTGAACCGTAGATTACAATGCATTTGTTTATTGTAAAAATTTCTAAAATGCCCTTGAGATGGATCCTAGGATAGCGTATAATAAGATTGGAATAAGAATAGAATAAGAGCAACAAGAATAAAACCCAATAAATGCAAAACATAAAAGAATACAAACCAAACAACAGCAGCTGAAAACAAATAAAGACAAACTAAAGACAAATGTAACCCTTTTAAAATGTCCAGACAATCAGAAAAACCTTAATCTGGCAACAAAAACATTGTAATGTCAGAAACAGATGATTAATAGAAAGGAAACTGTTGATGGGAGCTAGACATTTTTATTCCAGCACACTAATTTGACTGCATGTTTGTTTCTGGGCTGAATTCAGGGAACTGGTGTTAACCTTAAAGTAGTTTGGGGTCTGGGAAATCTAAGTTCTGTATGTTTCTCCCAGCATTCACCAATCATCATCTGAGGCTCTGCTCTAGATCTCCTGAAGTTGTGAAGCACAGCTGATGGCAAACTGGGCTAGGGTATTCCACTTTGTGCATCAGGCAATGTTAGCCACCACTCCCAGTTTGGTGTCATCGGTGTCAAAATTCCTTCATCCAAGTCATTTATAAAGATGTTGAGCAACATCGGGCTCAGGACATAACCTTTTATCACTCCACTGGTGTTCTTGAAATACTGTTTTTCTATTGTGTCTTTCTGAGTTCCTCAGAAAGTATGTGAGAGAGATGTTTTAAAATTACATAATATGCAGATGGCACTGATACCTTATAAACATAGAAACAATTGTTTTTTTCTTTGTATTTTGAATTGAAATTGTATTTCTTTCTATGAAGATTACCCTGAAGGCAACAATTCAAGTGATAACCTTGCACAAACTGTGATGTACCTTCCAGAAAATTTCACTTATTCTCCTAGCCAACCTTGTCCAGAAAAGTTGCCCTACATGAGTAAGTTCACCTTGACATATGATCTGTTTTACTACAAATTGATTTGAAATACAGTGGTACCTTGTGTTGCGTAACCTCCAGGTTACAGAATCTCCGGGTTACGGCTGTGGCAAACCCGGAAGTGGGTTTGCCACTCGTGTGTGTGCAGAAGCGCTCTGCTTGCTTCACGCATGCGCAGAAACACTGTGGTGCCATGCGCGTGAGCAGAAGTGGTCCTCTGGATACGAAATTTTCGGGATACAGCCGGGCCTCTGGAACAGATCTCGTTCGTAACTGGAGGTACCACTGTAGTCTCTTTCAATAAAGCGTATTAAAATTATTTCCTAGATGAGTATGGATATAATTTGTATAACTAGAAGAATAACAGGTTGGATTTACCGTGTATAAGATGCCCCCATGCATAAAATGCCCCCTACTTTTGGGGACCCCAAATTTAGAAAATGGGCATATGCACTATCTGTGTATAATACGCCCCCAGATTTTAAACCTTATTTTAAAGTAAAAAAAAAACCTAGTCTTATACACAGAAAAGTATTCATTTTTAATAATGAAAACTGTTTAGTAGAAAAATAAGTTTTGGAAGTTCATACCACAGTTCAGAGCTGGCTATGAGAATGCATTTTTTGAAAGCAGTGCTTTCAGGTGCACTGTTCTTTTCAGTTAGAGGATTCTGTCATCTTGCAGGACAGAACTTTTACCCATTGCTGCAATTAACCACAATTTATCTTATTTATTAATAAAAATATTTACAAACCATTATTCATGAAAAATATCAGAGTGGTATACAACAGTTATACGTACAGAAGGCCCTACAATGAAATCCATATGGTTTTTTTTAAAATAAAATCAGAAATCAGATAATTATTATGGAAATTGCCTGATGGAATAGAAAAGGTTTCAGCCCACCTTTCAAAATGGAAACCTTCTGAAACAGAATGATCTTGTTGCATCACTATTGGAAGAGTGTTCCACAAGACTGGGCCAATGACACTAATAGCTTGAACCCAAATGGGGACTGCAAAGGAAGATCCCTGCTGTAAGGGGATTGCAGTTGGTGGCAATAAGCTTTTGGGAGTTCTGGGGTGGGTCCAGTTCTAGCAGGGCTTGCATTTGGTGCCAAACATTACAAATGGCAAAGAAAAATAAGAAGTGCTCTTAAAGGCCCCCACTTGTTCCTTTTTTAGCTGCATTTTTCCTTTTGTCTTTTTACCTGCCCCACACTTAATTTGACCCATATTTCAGAGGTTCCCCATGCCTGACCTATGGAGTTTACATATTTTAGTTTTATCACAGTAGTGTTCTATTTTAAGTGATAATTACGAATAACTTCAGGTTGGTTTTAAAATTCACATTAATACTTCATTCTTTTCACAACCTAGGAGGCTTTATTGATGTCAATATGAGTGAAATTGGTTTGGATGAAATTCAGAAGATATTTTCAAAAGATTTAGACATTGAACCAGGTGGTCATTGGAGGCCCAAGGACTGTAAACCACGGTGGAAGGTGAGGTGAAGGTGAAGATGATATTTTCTTAACACCTAAAAATACTTATTAAATGTTTCATTCTATGTGCAGCATGATCTTATAAAGCTAGGTGATTTCTTCATGGCATGGTTTTTCTATGCAATACTGGAACACATCTTCAGAATGATATAGAACATAGATGTTATGTATATGTATAATGTATGTTTTTCAGACCAGAAGCTGACATTGAACTGTAGTTTAAAAGTAATACTGTATGTATGAAAGATGCATTGTAACAAATACACACATACTCATACACACATACTCATTGTATTTGAAGGTTGCAATACTCATTCCTTTTCGGAATCGCCATGAACATCTTCCAATATTTTTCCGACACCTGATACCAGTGTTACAAAACCAAAGGCTGGAATTTGCTTTTTATGTTGTTGAACAGGTGAGCTGCTTTATATTTGTTTTAGAATGAATTCAAATATATTATTGTAAATAATGCAGTGTATCTATGTCGATCATGGTTTCCAAGGTGGAATCTACACACATATAAAAAACACTATGAAAATGCTTTTTTTTAATAAACGTTTTGAAAAATACATTGAATTTTGCATAGCTCACTGTCACCATCTAGTGCCAGATTTTTATATTGTACTTTACAACACATTAAAAATGGTTATTTGCAGCTGTGTAGCTGCGTCCCAAGAAATATTGCTCTTGCAAGGTTTGGGCAAAATTCCTTAAAATGTTTCCTTTAATCAGGTGAATTAAAAACTTAATTATTTTGCTTCAAAAGATTGTATCTTAGTTTATATAATTTTAACTGTGGCATTGCATATCTGGTTTTGTGGGTTGTTCCAAATCAGCTGTGATCACTCAGTCAGTAGAGCATGAGGCTCCCTCAGGGTCATGGGTTCGAGATCCGCATTGGGCAAAAGATTCCTGCATTGCAGTGGGGTTGGACTAGATGACCCTTGCGGTCCCTTTCAACTCTACAATTTTATGATTATATCATACTATGACTTTAACAACGTTTCTGCTGCTATGCTGTTAGAAGGAATGTAGCCAGGGGTGCCAACTTGATTAAAATATTGGGGTAGGGGCCCCAGGTAAGCCCCGCCCTGCAAATCAATCACATGACATGTCACACACACACCATTCAAATGACAATACCCATCAACTTTGGGTTGGGCCTGGCCTTCTCAAATATTTTATGGGAGGGGGATGTTTGCTATGAAGTAGCAAACATTATATATTAAGAAAACTTTTTATGCTAAAGTTTTGTATATAGCTAGCTTATGTCAATAGTCAATCCTTTTATGTCAGTTATTATTTAACACATTTATAGCACTATCCTAACCATATTGCCTAGAAGTGCCATATAATTCAAAAGGGCTTACTCCTGGGTAAGGATTACAGCCTTAACCTCTTGTTTTTTCCTCTTATTAAGACTGGAACACAGCCATTTAACCGAGCAATGCTCTTCAACATTGGTTTTAAAGAAGCCATGAAGGATGGTGACTGGGACTGTGTAATTTTTCATGATGTGGATCACTTACCTGAAAACGATCGAAATTATTATGGATGTGGTGAGATGCCACGACATTTTGCCGCAAAGCTGGACAAATATATGTACATGTAAGTAATGAATTCAGTTAATTTGTGATTGCAGAAAATTCATTCTGAATCTCTATAGTTATAACCAATGTTTACAATTAGACAAAGCTTTGCCATTAGGAAATGGCACAACACTGGAAAATAAATATTTAAGTCAGTCATTCCTCCTGTCCCACGAGTACGGGTTAAATTTAGTACTACTAGACATTCCTTGAAACAGTATAAAACAGAAAAGTTAGTATTTGTGTATAACAAAAGTTAAGCAGTTCATGCAGATGATGTATGGATTAAAAGGCACGTGCATTCCATATAACTTCCATATATGGCTATGGGTTTTTAAGCTTTGGCATAGAATTTAGTAATTATAAATATAGATATAGCAGTGAAAAAAGTTTTGGACTGTAACTACTTTGAGGTACATCTCATATCTCAAAAGTTCAGCATTAACTTGCAAATGTGAAGGTTTTGAAACACTTTTAATTGACAAAATATGTACAGTTTTATTACCTAGCCCTTCTACTGAGGCAGTTTCCTTTACCTAAAAACCTGTTCCCATGGCTTAATCTTGCACTGGTCATGGCAGATTTAGTTTCTAGCTTCTAAAGCTCCTGGTCTTTGTGATTCAGCTCTATGGCTGTCTTTTATTCCTATGGCTCTCAGTCTACATTTCCGCTCACACCTTGCATATGTTTATTGCTCAGCTGCTTTATATCATACTTCCTGCTTTATATCATACCTCCTTGCTCTTCTTTTCTTGCATTTGCAGATAGTCACTGCTTTTATCTAGAAAAAAATACAGCATCAAAAGATTATGGTTGGGGTCTATAGGTGCACACCCAATATGATTTTTGCCCCCTCCCCCATGCTTTGTAAAGTAGATTCTCATGCCATATCACAACCTGCTTTTGAAAGTCTCTTTATTTTTGTTATAAATACATTATTATGTGAATGGAGGCTGCTCCTAAAAGATTGTTTGGTTTCATGGAGCTAGTTGTACCATCCTATGAATCTCAGCCCATATTTCCAAAGCTTTATTTTACACTTGTATGCCTAAATCTAACCTCCCGACTATGTGGTTAGTGCTTTCCTTGTGTGATTTCTATGAGATGGTGTGTTTGTAGGAACACCTGTAAGATGACCTTATAGAAATACACTTGGCTTCTGCGTTTATTGAATTGATTTAACAAAATTGTGAAGGCTTTGATTTTAAAAGGTGTGTTCATTTCTTCAAAAAGGTTAATTGTTTGTCAAATGTGGAAAGTTGTAGCAAGAAATAATTATTTTTACCTAAATGCACTAAAGAAAATGAAATTTGCCTGCTGTCATTTTCAGTCTTCCGTACAATGAGTTCTTTGGTGGTGTAAGTGGACTAACAATAGAACAATTCAAAAAAATCAATGGATTTCCAAATGCTTTCTGGGGATGGGGTGGAGAAGATGATGATCTCTGGAATAGGTGAGTGTTTATAGAATGTATAGGTTGATTGCCTAAATGGAAGTGACATTCAAGTTATCTTCCGGCATTGAGATAGAAGATTTATTCAGATGTGCAGGTGCCTATTAGGCACTTATAAATTAGTATCTAGCAGTCATTTAACATCATGCTAATTCCTACCACTTTAACGGCATTTGCACATCAAAGCATTTTCTATTAAGTTATTTGTTATTAAAATTTATATGCTGCCCTTCATATAAAGCAATCTGAGGATGGGTCACAACACACAACATTCTACATACAAGGCATCCTATTAGGTAGTCCAGATGGTAGCCTCTTTTATAGAACTTCAAAGAAACATAACTAGGATAAGGATTAGTTTTAAAAGTGAAATAAACTCAGAATATGTTTGGGAGAATTTTCTTTAGCTAATCAGTAGGCTATAAACAAAATAAATCACTCCCTTGCTTGTGTTTTGAAAAGTGTGACTGCATCTGCCTGATGGAACTGTTGCGTGGCAATGTCCCTCCCTCCCCGAAGGAAATAATGAAATAATGACACTTGAGACGTGATATAGGATTAATGGGCGTAAAGGCCACAACTTTATTGGTTACGGATGTTGAGCGGTATTGGCTTAGGCATTGGACCCTAACCACTATATCCGACCCCAACCCGTGGGTTGGAAGTCTGGGAAGGGTTAACCACCAGGGGGAGCCCCAGTGATGCGTATCCAGTGGAACTCCCCCTGTGATCACTGTTAGGGGCGTGCCTTAGGCCCTAACCTCCCTAGGCTTCGGACAGGGCCACGCCCCCGGAAACCTTTAACGGAATACCCTTCAAATGAGGGGCAGATGATGGCGCTACCTCCCCTTCTCACCTCTATTGATGTTTTCCAATGCCTAATCGCCAATCGAGCCACCAAATTGCCACCATGTTGGAAAACTCTTCCATTCTTCTGAGTGTTCATGCTATCTCACTATTGTTTTTCCAGTTTGCAGTTGCAGTCAATTGGAAGATGTGTGTTTTTAAAGACTCTTGCCTATGTTTCTCTCATAACATTTCCTCTTTAGTAGGTTGTCTAAAAACATTTATGTGAATTTCAGTATAATCTGAGGGTGTACAAGTAAATCAAAGTTTATTACCCTTCCCTAACAGCTTAAAAATAAATAAAAAATAAAGACATATATGTTCTGTATAGGTCAAAGGCAAACAGACATGTTGCAGGATGAATCTTGCACATTCAGATGTTTTGCATAGCTGACCAGATAAGCTATGTTCAGTTTAAAAATGTCTGACTGTGAATATCTCAAAGGTACCTTGCACCCACAAGATTTACCCCTATTTGTGCAAATTGTTCGTAGGATTGCAACCACAGTCAAAATGGCTTCACAAATCTTAAGCTTTTCTTATACGTGTTAACTATTTCAATTGTAGAGTTCACTATGTAGGATACAACGTATCAAGACCAGAAGGAGAGCTAGGGAAGTACAAGTCTATTCCTCATCATCACCGAGGAGAAGTTCAATTCTTAGGACGGTAAGAAAAATGGCTTAGTATCAAAACACTCACAGGAGATTTTGTTTACAGCATATTATTGCTGTTAGCTGCAAAACATAACAGTTGTAAGTATTCATGTATATAGTTTCTTCACATGCAAAACATGTCTCAAGTTTATCATTGTGGAATATGTACCATTGTTATTCCCAATGTGATGAACATATGATTTAGAACCATGGATGATCACAGTTCTAATTCCTGTGGTGATCTTTCATGAAAAGAAGAGGACCTCCTCTTCACATGAGTGGAACTCGAAACTCATGGAGGGCTGTCCAGCACAATAAAGATGGCATGACAGGACCTCCCCTGCTCTTGGGTGTGTGGACAAATATCCAAGTGGGGTTTACGTCTTGAGTAACACCATGGTTGGTCTAGGATTTGAATTGGTTGGTTCTGATGTCATAATAAGCACTAAATAGCATTAGCTTATTTTGTGTTTGCATATTCCCAGCCATAGGCCATTAGCCCATATCTGGAAGTAAGACCCATTGAATTCAAGAGGACTTACTTCCTAATAGAGATGTATAGGGTTGCACTTTTGAAGTTGTTGCGCTGGGTAAGTAAGAGCATGCCACATAACCTGTAAGGTACTGTTCATATAACATAAAAGTTTTTATTTTATTTTGAATATGTTTGCATTTGATAAACAATTATCTGCTTGTTTAAAGGCTGAAAATCACTTTCAGATTGTAGCCAATTAAACATGACTTTCCATAGCTTTTAGCAATGCTCCTTACTTTTGCTCTCCACAGGTATAAACTATTAAGATATTCCCGAGAGCGTCAGTACATTGATGGGTTGAATAATCTGCTATATACACCGACTGTTTTAGTCAGCAAATTGTATACAAATGTAACAGTAAACCTTATGCCAGAACTAGCTCCTGTCCAAGATTATTAATGGAACAGCAGAATTAATGGATCAAACATTTGAAAATATTGATTTGAAACCGCAAGTTAAAGACATCAAATCAGATATTTCTGAAGACTTAACAAAAGAAGTCAAATGATTGTATGTGTGCCAGTTTGTGAAAAGAAACCCTAGTGGCTGCTACTTAAAATGTTTACGTCATGAAACCAACACCATTCAAGCCTTGTTTGGGCACGTTTTTCACAACAGAAACCACTCGTCTCTACTGTAATTGACAGTCGTGTTGCTTGTTTAGACACCATGAAAAATCATTTTCACCCAGGAAATATGCTTTCAAGAAATCACAGTTTTCATATTTTTCATGTTATGTAAATATCTTTTAAATTAACATGCTTTTGAACATGGCGGCATTCAAGAGTTCTTTATGTGCTTGAGAATACTTGTGTTCAGTCTCTTGGATTTTGTTTATCGGCATGAGATAACATGTAAGCAGTTAATTCTAGACAGAGACTTTGATTGGTTTACAATGAAGGACCAATTTGCTACTTATGGTTGTAAACTATTTTGAGCTCCTATATACCTGCATACGTGATTTTACCACTAATTTTTCTGTGAATAATCTTTAATTTTTTTTATTCTATTTATTACTTAGGCAATGCCATGATTCCCTGATTATGCTTGAAATAATATTGTTTATACATATTGCATGTACATTATGGGAATCCATCAAGGATGTTAATTGTGTGCCAATAGTGTTGGTATCAGATTTATGCCTAGTCAGTCTATTTATTAAGATATTGCTGCTTGTAGATTTCTTTTTAAAACAACTCCTTCCCTCCTAAATGGAAAGTGCAGATATATGTGCTCATTAGAAGACTAATGAGTGATAATAGGAGGGGAATGATGACAGAAAAACTTAATATGAACGGAATGAAATTTTCAGAACATTCGCCATTGGTTCAAATTTATTTACATTAAAGTCGCTGGAGTCACCCCAAGGGGCGAATGTTTTGAAGATTTCTCACCTAATAATTGGCATTAGTGTCAAAAGTTTCTCTCTTTAAAGTTCTGTGCATTTTCTGCAACAACCTAAGACTCTTTCCTTCATGACCTCTAGAAAGAATGAGCATTCTCTATCTTCTCTAATTTCACCAGTTTTTGTGGAGTGGGTGAAGATCACCATATTATAAGTGCTATTATTTAGTATATTTTTATATTAGTGCAGTTAATACAACATGAAAATGCTTCTTCAGAACCTCAGCATAATTTTTTAAAAATTATATGCTGTGCATAGTTAAACTGTGGCACTTGCTCTCACAGCAGGTGATGATGTCCACCAACTTAGATGGCGGTAAAAGAGGGTTAAACAAATGTATTGAGGAGAGGGCTGTCAATGGCTACTAGTCATGAAGGCTATGGTCAGCATCCGCAGTTGGTGGCAGCAGTGCTTCTGATTGCCAGCTGCTGGAAACTACAGGGAGGGGGAAGAGTGCTTTTAGTGCTTGAATCCCACTTGCCGGTTTCTGAAAAACATCTGGTTGGCCTCTCTGAGAGCAGGAAACTGAACTAGATGGGCCATTGGCCTGATCCAGCAGGCTTTTCTTACGTTATGTCCTTATGTTATGTTATGTAGACGTTGCAAGAGACACCTATCATTCTAAATAGTATGCAAAATTCAACTAGGCATTTTACACAGTTAAATATGAAAAGTTCTTGCTGAAAAAGCAACGGTGTCAGGAAGACATGATGCAAATCGGGCATTTTTTAAAAGAATATTTAAATTTTATCTAGATCTCTACATTGGGTGTTCTTCTTCCCCCTGCCCCCAATTCATTAGTGGACTTTTATGAAGTTAAACATGCCACATGTTTGCCAGATTTAATATGGCCACATTATTGGAATGCAAATGCTTCACTTTAAAATGTTGTCAGCTTGCTGCATAACTTTTATATAGGTGTGTGTGTGTGTGTGTGTGTGTGTATAATCTTATGCCTTCATTATAATCTATTTAAAAAATCCAAGATACATTGTACATTATTTCCTGCTTGAACACACCATTCTAGAGCAGATCTTAATATGCCATGTGCCTTTAAAGTAGCGTAAGGCTGGAGCTGGGAGCCATTCATATTCTTTATCCATGGCCTATTGTAAAACCCCTAAAAAGTTGAATTTGGTCTCTGGTTTCCAGTAGTTGACAATTAAGAATTCCCAATAGCTGACAATTAAAAATGCCTATAATTGGAAATATGATTTTTAAGATTAAAAAGAGAAATTATAATTAAACAAAGTAATGATAATCATGCCACTTTGAAGTCTGCTGAGAATACTAACTTTGCCCCACCCCACTTGGTCCTTTAATATTTGGGGCTTAAATTAGAGGTAATTGATATATGGATAATAAAACATACTTTTCCCCTTGGATCTCTGGGCCTATTTTGGAATCTTGTTAAAGAGTTGAGCTTGTATTTTTTCATGTAAACTATGTGAATTGTTAAAAAAAAATATACTTGCAGCATATCAGAGGGAAGTGTACTTAACATTATTTTATTGTTCCAGCTGTGAGATGCTCATTTAATGCACTGAAAACTAATGTTGGAAATTGTAAAGAATCATGCTATGACATTTTATTTTGCACATTAAAATGTTTGTACTTTTAAAATACATTGTCTCTTGAAATGTAGTGTGCTAAAAACTGATGTACTGTTACTTTTAGTAGTATAGCTTTTATTTTATTTGAAATACCGGGTAGTTTTGATATAGCTTACACAGTGTATTCCTTCAATTTCTTTTTCTTTTAAAGCACAGGTTTTAGGAGAGCTCTGCATCATTATAATCTACAAAGTTTAAATGAAAAGAGGTTTTAATCTTTTGTTATTATTTTCCCTTAGAGTGGAATCCGACTAAGTCATATTCAGAGTAGATCCAATGAAACGTGTTCTTATGTGAGTCATTTTTACCTTAAGTCTCTTGATTTCTAACTTAGTCAGTGCAAGCAACAACACTTAGCGCCTGGTTTTAGAAACATTCCCTTAATTACCCAATATACAATTCAGCTCATTGCTCATGCAATTCCTCTATGCATGCATGCCTAGCTTTCTTCAAGTTCCCGAAGGTGCTTTTCAGGTTAGCTTTTCCTAAACTACTGGTAGTTTGATCATTGATTTTACATAGGAATACAGTGGCACCTTGGTTTTAGAACAGCTTAGTTTATGAACAGCTTGGAAATAGAATGCTGCAAACTCGGAAGTAGGTGTTTTGGTTTGTGAACTTTGCCTTGGAAGCTGAACATGTTCCGCTTCCTGTTGAGTGTGTTCCATTTGTAAATTGAGTCCCCTGCTGCTAATCAGAGGCTTCCTGTTGAGTCTGTCAGCTGTTGAGTCCCAAGCACCCAGGCAACACAGAGGTGATAGCTGGAGCTTTTGTTTTTGCTTTTGCGCGGTTTTGTTTGTGTGGCTTTTTTGTTTTTTACTATGACTTGTTCTTCGTGCACATCGGGAAAAATAATAATTTTAATTTTTATCATCTACAATACTGTCTTATTTATTTTTATAGTACAGTACATTGATTATTGCTTTCATTTTATGGATCAATGGTCTCGTTAGATAGTAAAATTCATGTTAAATTGCTGTTATAGGGGTTGTTTTTAAAAGTCTGGAACAGAGTAATCCATTTTGCATTCCTTTCCATGGGAAAGCGTGCCTTGGTTTTGGAACAGACTTCTGGAACGGATTAAATTTGGGAACCAATGGTCCCTACATTTGGGAACCAATGGGAATTTGGGAACCAATGGTCCCTACATTTTTGCGCCTTTCACAGAAGGTGAGTTGCACTCATAGTGGAAACCATTTTAAGAACACATTCCATTCTCATGCGTGTGTGTGCATGTGCACACGCGCATCACTAAGAGCACCGAGTGAGACCTTCAGTACGATGTCTCCTTCCCTGCCACTTCCCTCTGCCTTAAGTGTGACCTATGTGCCAATGGCACTGCATTTCTCCAGGCTTCCTGGAGACTTGCAACATGTGAGTGAGCATAGGTGTGCCAGCAGCTTGATGTGCAATGGGTATAGACCCTATAAAAATTGAGAAAGGACCGTGGGTGCCCCATTAGCTTTTTAAAAACAAAACCGGATCTTGTTTTGTAACACAGAAAATGACACTGAATCTATTTAGAGAAGAAATATTTATTGATGCATTTCAAAAACAAACAATTTTTTTTATTATAGCCAAGATGTTAATGCTAGATGCTACTTTAGCAAACAAGCCATGGGTTATACAAATTAACTGCTGCCTCTAATATAATCCTACAAAAGTGGAATAGTAGAGAGAATGTTGTGAGAATAAAGTATGATTTCATTCCTTTGGGTCGCTGACAACAGCTGTGGTTGAATAAGAATAGGGACTAAGAAGAGCAGCAATGGTGTAATGACGATGACCAGAATCGTTAGCAGTAAAAACCACCTGCAAGAGGAAAATACTTAAGTTGGTCATACAATGTTTTTTACTGTAAAAACCTGTATTAAAAATAACAATTCATCATAAGTTGCCTACAAACTGTCCAAGTGCTCTGATTTGTCTGGTATCCTTGGACAGGCCAATTCATTTCAATAGAAGGAATATATCTGTATACAAAAAAAAGAATATAAAGATTGACTTCATCTGTTAAAATGAATGGCAATGACTTTGCAATTTGGAAATCATTATGTGCACATACTTGTGAAATAATCGTTGGGTAGGGACAACTTTGTTTTGATTTCAGTTAAGAAGTTAATGAAAATGCTGGAAGACATTCAGTGTGATATGGTGACTCCATAAGCACACTAAATTTGGTTGCAAAATTTACAGTGACTTTTTAGTGCTGTGAATCATTTTGTAGTTTCTCTTGTCATTGATCGGTGGAGATACGCTTTTTATGTGGTTAGTTAATTAAAAGCCATGGAATGCATTGCACAAAAAACAAGTTGTTTTTATAGAAGTTTTAAGGAGTGCCCAGCTTTAACCAATATACATATAGTTTCTTTCTAAAGATGCATGTGAAATTAGAGAGGCACTAAAATCTTAGAGCTGGAAGGGACCCAAGGGTCATCTAGTCCAACCCCCGGCAATGCAGGAATATTATGCAATTCAAGAATATTATGACTTGGGGCCTTTCCTAATGTTTTGCACTTTGAGAACTAGCAGAAAAATTGATTTGGCAGAATCCAAATGATGGCCTATTTTGTCTACATTTTTCAGGCATTGAGCCCTTCCTTATGCATGTGTGAGAAAGTTAAGGTAAGCCTGTAAGCTTAGAATGTTTAACCTACAGAAGTTGGATTGTATCATTGTTCTAATTTTTTAAAAAAAGGTTTGTTCACTTTTTAAAGAAAGTATACTTGTAGTTCAGCTGGAGGTTCATGTATACAAATGCAAGATTTATTGGTTTTGTACAGGGTGAAGTTTTGATAGATTTAAGGGCAGATTTGGATGTGGCTTTTTTAGGGGATCGGACACTTAAAATGCAGCCACTCCTGTAGTCTACACATATGTAGTCTACACATATTGAAACCTTCAGCTTGCATCCTCCTCTCTTCCCACTCCTGCTGCATAGTTGATAGCAGTAATTACCCAGTCAATTGGTCCCATGATAATATTTGACTCTGAAAACTTATTATATTGTGGGATTAAAAAAACTCTGCCAGTGGTTTGCATTATTTATGGGGGATGATGACGACCCAAATACTCACATCAGCATATTCATGAAATGGAGTAACGCCAGCTGCCTTCCAGTATGTATTGGTGTCAAACTGGACCTTGTACAAGCCTTCTGTAAATTGTTCATCTGTTGTAAGCTCATGGATTTCCCCAAATTCATTTGTTTCCCTGTAATACAGGTGCGTAAAAGTAGTAAGGATGTTATCTTTTTATATACATTTTTTTTCCCGATACAAGAAGTGGGTTGGGGCAGTTATGGAGCACCAAATTTTCTCAACAACACTTCTGTGTAGTCATGTATAAGACCGCTTTAAGTTACAGTTCAAAGTTCACTTGGAAATTCATTCAGTTTCATTTCAGAACTAGCCAGATGTCAGAGTTATGTGCAGTACTGGCACCTTTTTTTACTAGAAGAAAAGCACTGCATCTCCCTCTTATCAGCTGACAAGGCTCTAGGTGTTTTAGAGTGGGTGAGCAGTTTGCACCTCTGTCTCCATACGTAGCTTCCTGTGAGGATATTGAAAACGTTAGTTTTGATTCTTTTTAAGAGAGCAAATATCTAGTCTCCATAGCTGCAGAGACATACGGCTTTCAAATGCAGACTACAGTACTAGTCATGTTCCTAGGAAGGTATTCTGTGATCGGTCATTAACAAATAATCCCTCCTATCACTTTACAAATACAGGATGGGTGTGATGGTGCTCCCACAGTGATAAGGCAGAAAGTTGTTCCTGTTGCTGTGAGTAAACATATTTTATCTGTATAAACCCTCGGAAATAACAGTGAGGCTTGGAAGAGAAACTTGGTTGGTGGTAGTGTTGTGGATTCACACAATTTGGAGGTGCCATCTCAGCAAGGCTGACTTGCTCCTTAAGGCACTTTGCATGCAGGGCAACTTACCCAGTAGCAAACTCCTTCCAGGTGCCATCTTCAGCTTTTTTGGACACTTTTACCAGTAGGCTGGTAGCTGGTCTTCCTTTAACTGCATCCAGGACTTTCACCATAAGAGGACACTTTGAGTCAATGGAGCCATGGGAAACCTTGACCTGGCAGAAGAAAATATATTATCAGAGTGTCTGTGGTCCATAGCCTATTTCATGGGCATAAGAAACACATTATAAATTATTCAGCAGCCTGTACACATCCAAGAGCTGTCAAACAAACAAACAAACAAATTAACTTGGGCTAGGAGTTACTGCAAACATCATTTATATACACATAGACATGGGATGCAGCTTTGAGAAATGGTCTGTTAAGAGTATTTAAAAAGCACAAAAAATGCCAGTTCAAGATTTGCTTTTAACAAATTATTCCTCTTATTCCTCCCTCCACACTTTACTCTGATTTAAAGGTTCAGTGGGTCTATCATTATTAATGAATATTCAGCTAGCACAACAATATCTTTAAGTTGACATACATTTGAGCATTGCACTATTAATGTTTAATTATTAGCTGTAGTCAATTGAGAATTAAACTTTACAACTCACTGTAAATAAAAGTAAAAATGATTTTAATTTCACAGAGTAAGAAGATGAGCTGCAAATAATTAGCAGATTTGCCACTGTCACAAACTGCCTTGAGGCATTTGCTGTATATGGAAGGCAGCTATGCTCACCACTATACCACCAATGCACATTTGCTGTATGTTGCATGTTACATGTTTTTAAATAATGACAAAAAATAATGAATAGTGTAGTAAAATAGAACAGATCTCTTACACACTTACCTATGAGTAAATCTCCTTGAACTCAATGGGACTTACTTCTGAGTAGACATGTATGAACAGAATTGCACTAACAGTTCCTTAAAAGGCAGTAGCCTTGTAAGATTTTATGGTAACATAATTTAGAATATGCATATATGAGGAACAAATAGAGAGCTATTATTATTATTATTTTAATGACAAACTTAACCAACAGATCTAGTTTTCTAACTATAAATGGCAGGTGCTAAAATTTTCTGCACTGTATCGTAAGAAACCTTGGGATTTATGGGTACCTTTCCTCCGAACAACTGATATCTTGAAAGGTGAAATGGTCTTCAATTCCTAAAAGACAGCCATGTATCACACTGTGGCAGGCATATCACAATATCTTGGACTACTATTTTAATTTATTCAGCATGATTAAATTACCGGTTGTCAGCAGTTTGGTACATATTATTTCACAAATAGAATGTGTCTCCAGCAACCTGAAAGCCATTCTAAAGTACCTTGGTAAACGATGCAGCCATCAAAAGATATGGACTATGGATTTGCATATGTGGTACAAATTTGGTAATGAGCTTGCAAGAAAATTGTACTTCCCCCCCCCCCGAGAAACTGCTGTACCACTAATGCAATACTTACCAGTGGTGTAGCTTCAGTGATGTACACCATAGCAGCCAAGCAAACGAGAAGCAGAGAGGAGGAGGCCATGGTGTTATGTGTGTGTGTGCAATCAGCCAAACTCTGCCAACAGCTATAGGCCAGTGAGGTTTTGAGTTTTTATACTCCATCCTACTACAAAACAGCCTACTTATCAAGTGCCCGTATGACTTTAAACCTGCTGATTCTGATTATTTACTTAGTAAGCAGTCCAGCTGGGCAGTACTTCCATCCATTGGCCTTTTGCAGAAATCCATGGGATTATAGTATATGGAAGGAAAGACTCCACAGGCACTGTGAGTAAGCCAATGAGTAACCCACACAAACATGAACCTTGCCTATTGGGATTAGGATGTTTGGACATCAGTGTGTGTGTGTGTGTGTGTGTGTGTGTTGTGGGGGGTAGGGAACTGTTAAGCAACTGTTGTTTGCTTACATTTTACGTGCCACAGAATGCCCATTGCTTGTGGCAATTTCCAACTTGGGAGTCAGTTTTCCTTGCATTCTTACCTGTAATGGGCCATTTGGGCACCGATAGATCTTGCTTTTCTGCAGCGCGCCAAGTACTGTCATGATTCCTACCTGCCATTCTACAAAATTCTGGGCTTGTCACTGCAAGATGTTTAACTGTTTTAGTACCTGATCATTCACATTAGGAAGCAGTCTGCATTGCAGAAGCTGACAGTTACCCCCACCAAAGCAATGATGAACTCATTGTGGCCATGTGTCTCCATTAGTGCCAATCTGTAGCACATATGGGGATGAAGTCTAATATGTAGAAGATATGTGTTGCCTGCGATGCAAAATGCTGCTGAGACTTACTCAGAGAGATTCTCCTGCCATGGACAATGGAACTCTTTCTCCATGTCCTATAATTACTACTCCTCCCTTACTCTCTTGATCCACTGCAGTTTAACAGCATCTTGAGCTGCTGCTGCTGCTGCTGCTAGCAGGTGATAATGGTTATTTACATGCTGTGACAAGCTCCAGCTGATGATTTTGTAGATCAAGTTGTTATTAAATGCTCAACATCAAGCTAAGCCTTTATCATATTTTGGAATTTTTTTAAAAGTTGTTATTGTACAATACAGAAATAATTTCTAAAAGGTTGTAGTAAATAAATTCCATCATACTGTTGTACATAGCCATGGTGTTTATCATTCTCAAACATAGAGAACACAGCCCATTTCTCAAATTGCTTAGGTCCTGACAGAAGAAGCATAGTTATGTCACAGTCCTTCCTTCTATAATCACCCATGTAGAGACAGATGGTTCAGTGATAATTATTTGTGATTATTTATTTGAAGTATTTTAACTCCAATCTTTAACCAAAAAGGGCTCCTAAAGCAGCTTCTGAGCTTCAATAATAAGACAATCCTTACTCTCTAAAAGACATGGCACAAAAAGAAAACAGATTTGGAGGAATGAGAAAGAAAGCAAACTTGAGTACTAGATCTTAGTTACAAAGTGCTTATAATGGCCAGCTGGAACTGAAAAGGTTTAAGTAAAGGTGGAGCTAACAGGTGTTGATCTTTCAGCAGAGCAATTGATAGAGCAATGTTGCTTCTCTCCCTCCCTCCCTCCCTCCCTGCTGTAGCTTGGTGGCTGCCTGCTGGCAGGTGACATTGATGAAAGGAGGACCCTGATGGAGCTGGCTTACCAGCTGATGGTGGCCCTGCTTCCCTTACCCCTCTCTCCCCCTGTAGTCTGATGCAATGGCTGCTCTCCATATGATAGTTGAGGGATGGGAGGCCCAACAGAGCTGAACTTTCAGCACAGCTGCTTGTGGCCCAGCTTCTCTTTGTCTGCTGTAGATCAGTTGCAGCTAACAAACAGCAACCCTTCTCTTGCAGAAATCCTGCAGGATTCTACACAACGCCCCTGTTTTCATTGGAGAAATGTTGAAGCCCATGGAGTTATGTGACCCCCGAGCCAAGGAGATAAGTAACTCTATAACCTTTAGAAGATATCTGAAGGCAGCCCTGTATAGGGAAGGTTCTTTTTTAATGTTTAATATTTTACTATGTTTTTATATATGTTGGAAGCTGCCCAGAGTGGCTGGGGCTACCTTGTCAGATGTGTGGGGTATAAACAAAAATATTATTATTGTTGCTAAAGAATAGGACGTCCCTATTTTCATCAGAGAAACGTTGGAGGGAATGGAAGACTCTCTCTTTTCTACCTTCCGCCCCTTTTCTTTTCCCCCTTCCAAATGTCGCTTAGCACATCGTGTAATGCAGGAGTGGAGGACCTTTAGCTTCCACCAAGGGGTCACATTTGTCTCACAAGGCCTTTTTAAGGAAATGGTGGCCACCTGCGACATCACTCCAATGGAGGGTGACGGGGGCAGATTAGCATGGATTTAGTGCCTGCTCAGTTTGGCTGTGCATGCCTGTTCCCCTGCTTGAAGCAGGCGTGCACAGTCAAAACTCAGTGCAGGGTTGTTTGAAAGCCCCTTTGCTGCTCTTCGAACCTCTGAAAACCAGAGCACTGGACAACACTTGCATGCTTGTGTACATATATTGCTGGACTTGGTGGGCCTTTGAGCTGACTCAGCAGGGCTCTTAAATTTTATGATATGCTATCACTGAGTATTTGCCGCCGGGTTTAATGTCTGTATATGTACCGGTAAGTCTTCAGTCTGACACTTTAGTCCTTTCCACTTAAAATATTCCCTTAAAAAAATCAGACCCATTTTTGTTTCCTAACACTGAGTCAGTTATAAATACACCTCTGGTTGGATTATATATGGACCAGATAGAGAGCAAGCTGGCTGAGCTTACATCCTGTTGAAACCTGTGGAGTAAGTTTTGTTTATGGCTAACATGAACTCCATTGATTTAATGTGGGTGAGCATATTCTGAACTGGGGCTTTTACTGGGGCTTGGTTTGGGTGTGCTGATGCAAGCAGAACCAGAAACAGGATCCAAGATGGTGTTGACAGGCTGGAGAACTGGACAAAACTAGCTAAATTTTGGAATCGACAAAATTAGGATAAGAGACATTCAAGGAGTGAAGGCTGTAAATAGCTCGTAGCCGTGATGGCTCTGCTCTGCCTCCACAGATGGAGGGAGTATGTTTCTGAACACCAGTTGTTAGGAACCACAGGAGGGGAGAGTGTTCTTGTGCTCAGGTGGGCTTTGCATAGGCATCTGGTTGGCCACTGTGAGTACAGAATGCTGGACTAGATGGGTCATTGGCCTGATCCAGCAGGATATTCTTAAGTTCTTAAACAGGGATACATGTAAATGTCCACACTTTTGTCAGATCAGATGCACAAATATAGGATGGGTGGTACATGTAAAAGGTCTTGGAGGGTTTAGCAGAGCTTAATCTAAACATGTGTCAACAGTGTGATGTGGCAGCAAAAAATGACAATGTAATTCTAGGTTACATCAATAGGTGTATAGTTCCTGTATCATGAGAAGCAATGGTGCTGCTCTATACTGCTTTGGTCAGACCTCGTCCAGAATCTTGTATCCAGTTCTGGGCACCACAGTTTAATAAAGCTATTGCCAAAGCAGAATGTGTACAGGGTGACAAAGGAGTTCAGCAAAGGCTGAACAAGTTGAGTGTGTGGTTCACATGCAGAAGGGGTAATGGGAGTTGTCATTCAGCAGCCAAAGGTTCCCCGCACCTGCTGTAAGTAGTGGATTTCCAGCATCATCAGCAGATTGGATTAGGTGACCTCTGAGGATTCTTTTCAAATATATCAGTCTGTAACCCAGGTTGTACATGTGATTACAAATCTAGAAGAGGCCAGTTGTGTTTAAGTCTCATGGAACATAGTGGGGCAATTTAGCAAATTGTGTGGGGCAAATCACATTTTCAAAGCAAACCTCCCTTTGGGCTCCAATACACATATGAAGCTTCCATTTGTGTTGGCTTGGTGCATGCAGAGGAGAGCATGCATGGAGTTAGTTACTTTTGCTGCTGAAGTCAACAGGGAAACCTTTGTGGTTCAAGTGTAGAGCTTCCATGCACATAAAAGGAACCCTAACATTATGAGGTGCTAACTTTGATTCCAGTACTCATAAGAGTTACGTAGGTTATCAAAGGAAGTGTCAGTTCATAGTCCACTTGTTTCAAAAGGTGGCTTGAATCAGTGCACCTGGGAATGTGACGAAAACAGTGGTCTGTTGGGAATTGGATGAAAGCAAAGGATTAGTTTGTATGTTGGGGGGTCAAGCTTACTCATCGGGGGAAGGAGGGAGTATTTATGGAAATATTCATTATGGAAATAATCCACAAATATTCAAACATGTAGTGGATTATCTAGATTCCAAAGCATTTGAAGTCCACCCGCTGCTAGTTAAAGTAAAAAATTCTAATAACAGGACCTCCCTAGAAGTAAGTTTTGTTCTTGAAATTAATTATTTTCCTCTTCTTTTGGTTAATTCTCTTGTTTGCATCAAAGCTGTTTTGCTGTTGCTATGTACTTAAATCTCATATCTCTCCCCCTCCCCACAAGTAAGCCTGTTGGCCATTTTCTCATTGCAGTTGATTTCCAAAGGTATTATTTTGTATGAATAGTTTGTAAGATGACGATAGTAAGACTCCTGCAGCAGAGTGGAGAAATAGCATAAGCTACACCTGCTAAAATCCCCTCTTCTACACATCTATGAAAGGTCTTGGAGTCAGGTCCTTTTTTGCACCTGACATCCCCTAAAGTAAGGTTTTCATCATGTTTTGTTGCAACATAGTTATGTTTCTTATATAAACTTTATTTTTATTTTGAGGATTTAAGTTGCTCACAAAGTAAATAAGGTATCAGTCCCTCGAAGGCTGTAGTACTGTACCCACTTAGCCAAGTATGGTAGGATTGTGCTGTCAATCAACTTCAGGATGTATCAGCTTCAAAGAGATTCTGGGCTTACCCACTCTTTCCAGGCATGGCTCTTTGGAACATGGGATAAAAGTGACTGTGGCACAAGTCACATGTATAGGTTTATTTTGGATTTTCCGACCTGAGATTCAAATGTCAAATTTAGATTATGATGAAAAAAGTGAACAGGGTTTCTGCCCCATTGTTAGTTGTGTACAAGAGGGAATTTCAGCTGGTGTGTGACAAGCTATAAGAAAGGCAGTGGAAAAATGAAATGAAATGAATGAACAATTAACGGTGCTGCAGCTCTGTTCTCCCTTTCACCTGGTCCCCCTGTGTGCAGCCTCATCTTATGCATATTTGCTTATGTGTACACCTAAGTTAGGAGTAAGTCCTTAATTCAAAGGGGTCTACTCACAAGGAAGCATGCACAGGATTGTAGCACCTTAGTACTACTTACTGATTGTATCCTTAACAGCTGGTGCTGGTTCTTTAACAGAAGTATGCTGTGCTGGACTGCAGTCATCTTAATGCACTGCTTAAATGAATAGTGAATTTGGGCTTTGGTGTGTTGAGACTTGTACTTTGCTTGTTTGTGCTTCTTGCTAAGATCTTAAACTGCTTAGTCAATGGATCTGTCTCAGACCCTGTTCTGGTGCTTAAAACCACTACAAATAGCAACGTGGAAATGGCTGTCTTATTTGCTAGCACTTGAGAATTCTGCAGTTTATCTTGATGCGTCTTTGGACCTTGTGCAAATAGTGCTGTTAGGCTGACAAATACTGAGCCACATTAAAAGCCATCGACACAATTTGCTGTGTCTGTGCAGGAGAATGTTCTGATAGATTGCACTCGGCTGCATGATGATGTTTTGGTCTCAGTGTTCATTCTCATAAAGCATAGCCGAGAACAAGCTACATCATGTTGTATGCATAACCTGTACAAGTGGTCAAAATAATGTGTACGTGTGTGTACTCATACCCAAACTGTAAGCATTTAGGTGAACCCACATACTGTACACACATACTGTACACACATCTGTCTGGTGAATGGTTGAACTCATCATAACTGCCCATCCATAGCCCAAATTGTCCTTCATACTATAAAGATAGTAGCAATTTGTTCAACCTTTATTATGGAATATGCATGCCTTTTTGCTGCCCTCTGTCACTTGTTAGCGGCTGGGATATTTGCAACAGCATGCAGAAATGAAGTGGCTTGGATGTACAAACAAATAAAGCGAATGCATGCACATTTAACCAGTGAGAATGTGTATACAAGCAAACAGACGTGTATACAGAAGGATTATTCACATGCTGTGTTCACATATTATACAGGGGGTGCGGCAGGACAGAGTGAAATCATAGCAGGAAGCCCCACTCCTGCCCCTACTTGCAGAGGTGTAGGAAGCCGCTCGGGCACCCGGAACAGCAAACATGATGTGCACCCGGGGGTGGGACATCGCTATGTAGCACGCATGCACAGCGTTGCTATTTATTGATGCTGCACATGCGCGCTATGAAGCAGGTTGCTGGCGGTGCTGCTCCAGCGCCGTATGGACAGCGCCGGGATCCTCTGCTTGTGGCTGAAGCTGCGAATGGAGGATCCTCTATATGTGGCTGCAGCTGTGAGCAGGGGATCCCGGCACCGCCCGTACGGCACTGGAATGGCGCCGCCGGCAAACCGCATGCCTTGTCATCCCCGGACATGTGGTGCTGGGAGCGCCCCCACCCGCACCGCTCCCCCCTTGGTACACCCCTGCCTACTTGCATTCACATAATGTAAAAGAGGCAAGATGCATATAAACTGTAGGCATGTAGGCTTTTGCATGTGCAAAAGGGGATTCTACCTATTCAAGGCTCGCTGATCCCTTGTGTACATTGCCTACTCGCATATACTTTTATTGTACGTATGCTGTTTCACAGGATATGCCACACATGTGCAGGGGCAGGAACAACAGGAAGGACCCTGCTCCCCATTTATTATGTAATATGTGAAAAAGTCTGAAGAGTACACATGTTCCGTGTAATGTCTAAACAATGTACCTTCAGTAGTTACATTCATGATAGCTATTTGGATTCATTTTAATGTGGTCTTCTGGTAAGACAGAATTCTTTTTCTAAAATTAATTTAAGAATGCCAGTCACTGACTAATCACCCTGTTGATCTCCTTAAACCCTTCTCTCAAATATTTCTCTGCCCTACATTACTCTAAAGCTATTGGTCTTTATTACCGTACATACCACTGGCAATTTGAGCACCATGATCCTAGAAGTAAGATATAGTGGCAGTTTCTGGACTCAATGGCTCAAAATGAGGATAGAATTCCTGGGGAGGGGGGACTTCACCTGCTCAATTTCTGCATGTCATGGTGTTGAAGTCTCATGAGCTCTGTCCCAAAAGTTTTTCCAGGGAGAGTGGCAGGGCAAACAGAAAAACACTCAGACCTGTGCTTTTTGTAGTCATGGGACAAGCAAAGTGTGGCTGGGCCCTGAGAGAGTGGCTAGGGAGAGAGACAGACAGATACTAACTTTTCTGAGGTATGACACTTAAGTCCCTTAACTGAAGGACTGTCACTCATTAAGACAGATGTGTACATTTGGCAACATGTATGTTGCTGTTGTGGAGCTGAGATTTACGAGTAGTAAAGCTAATGAGGAAAAGTATTCACAAACGTGAATATAGAGGCAGGAAACATCTGAGAAATGTGTTTTCCCTCAAAATTAAAGATTTTGACTTTTCACAAGCTGTTCTAAAAAGCTTGGTCATAGCTTTTGGAATTGGTCCTAAACCTCATAAAGCCTTTTCCCTTTACCCAAAAGTAAACTTCCAAACTGATCTAGAAAGCTAAGAAATGATCAAATCCATTCTAGATCACCATGTAGCCCAGAGATAGCCATTGGCTGGACAACAACTCCCATCATCCCCAGCCATTGACTATGATGCCAGAGGCTGATGGGAGCTGTAGTCCAACAACGCCTGGAGGACACCGTTTTATCTACTCATGTGTAGCCATTCAAAAGAGGGAAAGAGCAGCAAATATGAGACTGTAAAGAATGTCTCCAACACATTCCACGTTGTGAAGATTCAGCTCTCCTTATTCCTACTTGTGGTTATTCCTCTGCAATCTACATTGTCTAAACCAGGCATAGGCAAACTCGGCCCTCCAGATGTTTTAGGACTACAACTCCCATCATCCCTAGCTAACAGGGCCAGTGGTCAAGGATGAAGGGAGTTGTAGTCCTAAAACATCTGGAGGGCCGAGTTTGCCTATGCCTGGTCTAAACTTAAGGATTGTAGATTTCAGTCATACCTCGAGTTGCATGCGCTCCATGTTGCGTACGTTTGACTTACGGACCTCCGCAACCTGGAAGTCCTCCCCAGAGTGCGCACGATGCGCGGGTGTGCAGAAGTGCAAAAACGTGCAAACTTCCGGGTTTTTTGTTTTTTTGGGGGGCGTTCGTGTTAAGCACACCCATGTTACATAGCGCGATCCAGAATGGATCGCATGCATAACATGGGGTACCACTGTACATGCTTTTCATGCCACGAATCCTCTGTTCAACTCCTGGTATCTTCAGATAGGGCAGGGAAAGACCCCTGTGTGACAACCTGCCAGTTGGCGTATACAGAAAACAGTAAGCTAGGCAGACCATTGGCTTGATTTTGTAGAAGCCCCCTATGTTTCTAATTGGTGCAGCACCCAGAGAAGGAGAGCAGCATGAGGACAATGCAACACAATGATGTGTTTGTGGATCTCTTCCATATGAGTACCCTAGAGCCAAACATGGTGAGACATTTGGAGAGCCCTGATCAGACTCTGTCTCTCCCCCACCCAATAATTAGTAGTGGATCGAGAGGATTTGGATCAGAACAATGATGCCAATGGAGGCATGTGATGTTTTTCCAGTAGAAATCACCCAGTGCTATAAGATTTAACAAAGCAAAGTATATATTGGAGAATGATTTTCAATTGGAAATGGTGTGTGTGTGTGTGTGTGTGTGTGTGTGTGTGTGTATGTGTGTGTGTGTGTATGTGTGTGTGTGGCGGAGGATTAGCCATCCTCTCCCAGCACTATGGTTCGAATCTGGATCACCTATTCCTCCCCTCCCAGAAATCAATGGAAAATCCAAACAGTGGATCTCCAGTGCCCAACTGCTTTGGCTCCAACCTACCCTCTCTAGGACCAAGCTTCGTTCATTGCTGAGGCTATACCTTTCTTATATTTCTTTCCCTTTCTATGCTTCCAAATGGCAAAACAACACTTCGTTGATTAACTTGGTTCTGAGTATTTCAGTCCTTCCTTACTTGGTATTGCGCTGCCTTCTCTACTAATTCTTACTGGCTTTTCTGTGCCCTATCTACATGCACTTTATTGTGTGTTATTTCCCCTTGACCTTGGTTTGAAAACATTAAACCTCTGAGAAGCGATCAAACTAGCTTAGCTGCAGAAGGCAACATACTTGCGCTCCCCCCCTTTAAAAAAAGATTACAGTCATTGGCGGTGAGAAGTTGGTGTTTTTATTCATTTTGATTTGCAAAACCAAGAAGAGGGTACTGGGTAATTTTTATTTTGTAATACCGAATTTATTCTGTGTTTGCCAAATTGTCTTTGAATTTATCGATACGCTCTGTAAACTGCTTTCTCCTGCAACCTCCATAGACCCCATGTTTTGAGTGTAATTGTAAGTGCGTGTTTGTGGTAAGCTGCTTCGGGCACAAGTCACTGTGGAAAGGCTGCATAGAAATAAACTCAATCAATCATCTAAAAACATCTTTAAGAATCTCCTCGAAGATAGCAACTAGGGGGGGTAGACATACACAAGGTATTTCAGAGGTTGGACCAGCCACAGAAAAGGCTTTGTCTCTGGAACTCGCCAACCTAACAGCTCTCACTAGTAGACCAGTAGCAGGGTCTCAAATGCTGATCTTAAGGCTTGGGCAGCAGGCTCATCTGCACATGGTGTGCATTATCCCTCCTACCCTTTCTTTTTGAGATGGACAAAATCGCATACGGAGTATATATGGATGCTTTGATCACATGTGATGGTTACTGCTCAGTGGAGCGCATGTATGAGCGAGCTTGAATCTTGCTCCCATGTTGCACCACATGTACAGAGTGTGAGTGCTGGGACGGAGATGTGTAACCGATGTTCGGTCAGGTAAAATGCTTGTGAAATTGGCTTATTTGCAGGGATTGCGTATGAATAAATAAATAAATAAATAAAATCCGCCTTGCTGGCTTCAATCCATAAGCCTGTTCCTAAGTGCCAGCCAAATAAGATTAACAGATCATAAATTGAATTAGATTGGCAGTCAGTACCTTTGAGTAATTATAAATTTCATTTGCTGTTTGCAGTCGTCCCCCCCCCCCCATAAACATTTCTCACTTCCCTACTGGGATAGATTAATTTTTCTGGCCGTCAGCATGACTTCTCTATTCATTGCCCTCAGGGCTGTTACATAAAATGCTTTTCTCTCCCCCCCACTCTTTTTTAATATAAAAAGGGATGGTAAGACTATTCGGTCTTATAACCTCTATGCATGTTGTTATACGGTACTTGCTGCCTGCCTGGAGCTTATGGGGTTGCACATGGTCTATTAGCATATTTAAATCTGCATAATGTTAACAGCAGAGCCATTCTTTCGGTAAGACCAGGGTTCCAGAATGCTCTGGGCCAAGAATAGATTAGTCCACCCCATGACTTACAGTAGGGAGATGGTGAGTGGGAGGAAGGAAGGAAGAACACCAGAAGGACTGAACAGAGTCTGGGAGTGGCTAGCCATTCTCCCTCCTGCAGAAATATGGAGAACCGAACTTAAGATTGGGAAAAAAAGAAACTGAAAGAAACCAAAATTGACAGATTTGCCCACCTGTAGTTACAAGAACTGTACAGTAACTTAAATAATATGTGCTTGAGCTTGCTTCCCCCCCTCCAGGGTAGGCTCAGGTTAGAATCCTAGAATTGTAGAGTTGGAAGGCACACCAGGCATCATATAGTCTGACATCCTGCAATGCAGGAATCTCAACTAGATCATATATGACAGACGGCTATCCAACCTCTGCTTAAAAACCTCCAAGGAAGGAGAGTTCACCACCTTCCAAGGGAGTTCATTCCACTGTGTGACACCTTTTACTGTCAAAAAGTTCTTCCTGATGTTTAGTCAGAATCTCCTTTCTTGTAACTTGAAGCCATTGATTCAGGTCCTACCCTCTGGAGCAGGAGGAAACAAGTTTGCTTCATCTTGAAGGTGGCTATCATATCTCCTCTCAGTCTCCTGTTTTCCAGGCCAAACATACCTTACTCACTCAACCGTTCCTCATAAGGCTTGGTTTCCAGACCCTTGATCATATTGGTTGCCGCCCTCTGCACAAGTTCCAGCCTGTCAATATCCTTCTTAAATTGTGGTGCCCAGAACTGGACACAGTATTCCAGGTGTGCGCTGATCAAGGCAGAATAATTTCCTTGACATGGACACTATTCTTCTGTTGATGCAGCTTAGAATAGCATTAGTTTTTTTGCTGCTGCATCACACTGTTGACTCATATTAAACTTGTGGTTGCCCAAGACCCCTAGATCTTTTTCACATGTCCCCCATCTTATTTTGGCGCAGCTGGTTATTCCTGCCTAAATGCAGAAAGTTACATTTGTCCCTATTGAAATTCATTTTGCTAGTTTTGGCCCATTTCTCCAATTTGTTAAAATCATATTGAATCCTGATTCTGTCTTCTGTGGCATTGGCTACTCCTTCCAGTTTGGTATCATCTGCAAATTTGATGGAGCACCTCTTCAATTCCTCCTTCTAAGTAAGAACATCTCCTTGTAAGTTGAACATCTATAAAGATGTTCAACAATGGGCCCAGGACAGAACCCTATGGCATCCCATTTGTCAGTTTTTTTCAAGATGATGAGGAACCATTAGTGAGCACTCTTTGGGGTCAGTCAGCCAACCAGCTACAAATCTACCTAACAGTTATTTTGTCCAGTCCACATTTTACCAGCTTTTCCACAAGAATATAATGGGAGACTTTATCAAAAGTCTTACTGAAATTGAGATACACTACCATCCATAGCATTACCCTGATCCACCAACCTTGTAATTCTTATCAGAAAAAGAATTGAGATTTGTGTGGCATGACTTGTTTTTGAGAAACCCATGATGGGACATAGTAATCACAGAATCCTTTTCTAAGTGCGCACAGACAGTTTAATTACCAGTACCGGACAACGTCAAGCTCACTGGTAATTTACCCGTGTCTTGTCCCCCTGCCCTTTTGAAAATGAGGACATTTGCCCTGGAGATCTGAATTTGTTTAAAGTAATCCCTTACCATCTCTCTTTCTATCTTGGGCTGCAGCTCCCTCCTTGCACCATTTATTCTGTTATCACCAGATTGGACACTGCTTTCCTAATGAGTGAAGTCTGAGGCGAAGTAGGTGTTGAGCAGTTCTGCCTTTTCTCTGCCATCCAATAGCATTTTGCTGTCTTCTCCATGCAGAAAACCTACTACTTGTTTGTCCTTGCCTTAAGCTCTCTTGCAAGCCTGAGCTCATTCTTTGGCCCGCCTGACCTTCTCCCTGCAACTGTTGGCTACTCGTGTATATGAGTTCCCCTTTATTCCATTTCTTATACATGCTCTTCTTAAATCTCAGCTCATCTGTAAGCTCCTTATGCAGCCACACCAGTTTCCTTAGATGCTTCCCACATTACTTTAATTGGAATTGTCCGCCTTTGTGCCTTCAATATTTCACACACCCATCCATCTTGGACCCCTTTCTCTTTCACTATTTCTGACCTTGGGATCTCACCCAATAGTTTCTTCAGCTTTTTGAAACCGGCCTTCTTAAAGAAGTCCAGAGTGCATATCTGACTATACTAAGCTTTCCCTTGCCTGTGTGTCTAGATTCAGGTAGGTAGCCATGTTGGTCTGGCGCAGTTGAAATATATATATAAAATAAAAAAATTGTCCAGTAGCACCTTAGAGACCAACTAAGTTTGTTCTTGGTATAAGCTGAAGAAGTGTGCATCCACACGAAACCTTGCCTATGTATCATGAAACCCAGGAGGACATGATCACTTCCTCCCAAGCTTCCCAGTATTTCCACTTCATCAATCAGTTCCTCCCTGTTGGTGAGGATCGCTTCTTCCACCTTCTGGCAAATGAAATTATTATGCATTATTTGCTTCAACTTTTTGCTTTTGTTATCTTTCACAGTGGAGCAGCTCCTGTTTCTTATTCTGCTTCCCTGCTAAAGGTTGCTGTAGCAAACCTAGGCTGAACATACTGACAGTGTTAGTTTTAGCCCCCCCCCCCTTCACTTTCAAAAACAGGGCATTTCTTACATGTAGCTGTGTGCTGATTGCTTAGGCTTTTAGGCACAAGTCCACCTCTGGTATCCTCCATAACAACTCCAGCAAGCATGATAATTGTGCCATCTAGTGGTGCAAACTAGGAAGGATAGTGATGTGACAGAGATTTGTATTGAGACCAAGAAACTTTGGTGAATGAGGCTTACTACTTGTTGTTGTTCAGTCGTGTCCGACTCTTCGTGACCCCATGGACCAGAGCACGCCAGGCACCCCTATCCTCCACTGCCTCCCGCAGTTTGGCCAAACTCATGCTAGTCGCCTCAAGAACACTGCTCAACCATCTCGTCCTCTGTCGTCCCCTTCTCCTTGTGCCCTCCATCTTTCCTAACATCAGGGTCTTTTCCAGGGAGTCTTCTCTTCTCATGAGGTGGCCAAAGTACTGGAGCCTCAACTTCAGGATCTGCCCTTCCAGTGAGCCTTACTACTTTACTTTGGCCTCATTTATTTTATCTCCAGCTAGAAAAACAAGCAACCAAACCTTGAGAGCTGAAAGCTGTTGCTTTACTACTGCTTGACTAACAGGCATCCTAAGAAACGTATTTGAGGACTGTATGCATCTCTGGATGGCTCTAGCTGGCATCCTTACCCCATAGGGATGCTTTCAGATGCTCTTTTGAATGCTAGATGTGTTCAGTATGCCTGAGACTCATAATCCATATGGAGTTTATGCTGATCTGATCATTGTTAGTCCTGCCTAGTTCTCAGCGATGTGACAAAATATGACTTAGAAAGTGTCTGCCTGTGACAAGAAATGTATTAACTGTGCAATCCTATGCATGTTAATTCAGAAGTAAGCTCTTATAAGTTCAACTGGGCTTGCTCTCAAGTATTATAATTATAAATAATATTTATTAAGCTTTTATACCACCCTTCATCCAATGATTACAGGGTGGTACACATCATAAAAATACAAAATGAAAACACAAAATGCATAATAAAACAAAAGCAAAACAAACCAGTAATTCCCCCGCCACAGACACAATTAAAAGACAATCAGGCGAAGGCCTGGTTATAGATACATGTTTTTGCCTGGCGCTAAAAGATATGTAATGAAGGCTCCAGGCAAGACTTCTTAGGGAGACCATTCTACCAATGGGGAGCCACTGCAGAAAAGGCCTGTTCTTGTGTTGCCACCCTTCAGACCTCTCATGGGGGGGGCAGTCCTTCAGGCATTGCAGTCCTGAGCCATTTAAGGCTTTATAGGTAAAAAGCAGCACTTTGAATTGAGCCCAGAAACTAATTGGCAGCCAGTGCAATTGGCTCAGGATCAGTTGAATATGCTCAAACTATCTTGTCCCAGTGAGCAACTTGGCTGCCAAATTCTGCACCAGCTGGAGTTCCTGAACTGTTTTCAGAGGCAGATGTACGTATAATGCGTTGCAGTAATCTAACCTAGTAAACCCCACTGAAGAAAGCAGGACTCCCGTTCAACCAAAAATGTATCGAATTGCACTGAAATGTGAAATTTGTGCACACTTTGTCAGTCACAGGCTTATCATACCAGCTGAGAACTAGACCCATGTCTCAACACTTTAATCAATAATTGGGTATATGTTCAATTTAGTTTCTCAACAGAAAATTTATTTCTCCCTTGTGTATCGTTACTTTGCAAATCTATCAGACAGCAACAAATTCTTCCTAAGGCTGCAGTCCTGGGAGCAAGTCTTAATGGAACTCAGTGGCACTAATTTCTGACAGGCATAGAATCTAGTTACATGTTATTACATTACTTTCAACAATGGGCTCAGCAGTGACTACTAACCTTTGGTGAACTGTCCTCAGTAATTGTTACAGTTGTCTGAGTGGTTAGATGGGATGCATTTTTAACCAGTTAAAATAACAGAGCAGTGAAATTAGAATTTTTCCCTTTTATTTGAAATTCCACAAAAATACATAATGCAATACATCGACACCTCAAACTTGAGATCAGTGCAAAACCACAGCTTGTTATCTAAAATAAAAAGATACCGCAAAGCTCGAGATCTGCAAATTCCATGATTAACCCTTGAAAATGAACAGGCTATACTCCCATTCCAAATGGAAAGGTACATGGGAATTAACTGTAAACTCTGCGACAGCTACTAGTGCAGTCTTAAATCTCAGTTCATTAGATACAACACTCCACAGGTGAAACTGTGGATTAAAACCAAAGGAAAGCTTAAAATAAGCAGTATTTCTGTCATATAAAATGTTCCTTAAATGTAAGTTTATCTTGTCCAAAAAGATTAAAATACATTTACCATTATATACATTTTCATCCCATTCAGTTTTGCTTTTCTTTGAATTATAAAATAGGTATGTACAGAATAATAGAGGGGAAAAGGGACTAGGGCAACATACATTTATAGCACACTCCCTCTGCCAAGAATCCTAGGAACTATTTGTTAACAGTGCTGGGAATTGTAACTTTGTGAGAGACAAACTACAGTTACTAGGATTCTTTGAGGGTGTGTGTTGTGCTTTAAATGTATGGTGTGTATGCAGCCCAGTTCAGTGGCAGTGCACCCAATCCTATTTATTGCTTTTAGCCAAAGGGCCTGGGAAAACATAAGATACACATATATAAAATAAAAGGCACTAAGTGGGTTTTTTGAGTGAGTGGGGAAGGGGTGCGAACCCAGTCCTCCTTGGTCCAAGTCCAATATTCTCTCTGCTATACCACACTGACTGTACTATACAGATATACACAAAATTACTTACTGCACAATAGTGTCATTTGAAAAAGCACCAAATCCTGCATGGGTGGGTTCCATTCATTTCAATGAAGCCTATCACTGAATATGTGAAAGGATCAGCTGCCTCCACTGAAATGAATGGGACAGCCCTTGTGGCTAGTTGAGTTGAATGAATACATCAGAACTCAACCATCCTGATTCAGAGATGTCAGATGAGCACATGTGCTTCTGGTTTTAAGTTACATTTTTGTACCGTCCAGCAGCTGCAACTTGGGCTAAACCTATGCTTTAGCCTACATGTTGCAAAAGGAGCACAATGTCTGCTAAGTGTAGGAAAGAAAATTAGACTGCATTCATGTTTTCACTCCACCTCTTTTTACACACATCTTTGCTTTTTTTCATGTAAAAGGACATTATTTTGAAAAGCAACTTAAAAAATGATGTGAAATACCTACTCTTCTAGAGAACATAGGTATTTCCTGTTGATATTAAGTAGCCTGAGCAACAAGCCATCTCAGCTGTATTGTACATTTAAAGCTGCAATTCTAACCACATCCACCAGTGAGTAACTCCCTCTGGGTTCAACCTGACTTTTGAGTAAATACGTTTAGGATTGCACTGTTTGACAACTTAACTTTGAAGTCAATATGACTAATTAAGTTAATACTTTGCTATTTGCGCATTGCTAAATGCACAAGGGGAAAAAAATCCAAGAGCGACATAATCCTGAAGCAAGGCATTTAGGATCACACAGCTAGTTAAAGTTTGCCGATAACCAACTAAACCAGTTGGACTGCCATCCAGGTCCTGGCAATGCATGCTAGAATACAGAGGCTCAGGATGTTAGCAACATTCTTTCTGGCTATGCAGCTGAAGTACCGGTAGTTCCTTGTTGCTCCAAGCCTATGTTACTACAATCCAAGTTCTTTTACGCTGCAATGCTATGAATCTTATACTCAGAGGTCCTACTGTATTCAGTGGGGCATACTTCCTAGAAAAGTGTCTTTAGGACTGCATCTTTAATCTCAGTATCTCTTCTCTGGGCTTTGTGTGAGTTTTCTTGTACAGAAACTACTGCAAGGAAAGGAAAGCAATTCACTGAGCCCCTGAGAAAACAAACCACTAATCCCCATCACTGTTAATGTAAATAAAAAGTTATGGAGGAAAGCATACCATCTATGAGCGTGTGTACTGCACAGTGCTGTATTTAACCCTTGAGGACTTGCTCAGGGTGGAACCAGGGGGAGGTGCTTCCTGTGTGCTGCCTTGGTTAAAGAAAGCATCTGCAATCAATATTTGTCCCTGTCTATCGCTCTCAGGAAAGGTGGCTTGCTCTGATGTGCCCCACATGCCAGGAGTGGGTGTAACCACCTTCTCGGTCGCTACCACATTCTGTCCTCCTGCTAAATTGGGGATGCTCAAGGAACCCTTTAGCTCAGAACTAGGTACAAGGACCCTCTCCCTTTCCCTTACAACAACGTATTTTGAATCTGTAAGGTCCGGAAAGACTCCAGAAGGCATTTCTAACACATCCTGCAAGTTAGAACCCGGAGCAAGCACTCTCTCTGTCACTACCACATTCTCTTTAAACTGGGGGTCAAAGATTACTGGAGGGGGTATTGCCCCATAAGATGTTTCTGTCATGACAACATTGCTGCTGCTGCTGCTAACCAGAGGGTTGGGTATACGTCTAACTTGTTGCAAGCCAGGTGTAGATTCAAAGGTAGTCTCAGTTACTGTCTCCTCGGTCACCATTTCTGAACCAAAGCCTTTTGTGGTGTCAGGTATTTGGTTGCCAGAGCCTGAAGTATAGGTGTGCTCTGCATTCTGCTGGTGCAAGTATCGCACATCAGATTCACTTGCTGCAAGAGTAGGAGTTGGGTCTTTCAGGCCTTGAGAGGTGTGTGGTCCAGCTTCCATGCCAATGCGTTTGCCCATGCAGATCTCAGCCAGAGTCTTAAATTTATCTCCCAAGTCATCCAGGTAATGCTCATCAAAGTCGCCCTCAATGAAACTGCAGCAGCCAACAGAACCATGGGGAGAATCTCTTTCTTCCTCCTGAGAGTAAACGAGTAGGCAGTCTTTTGCGAGGTGCCCTTCATCCTCGTCGGCAAAAGCATCAGCTTTCTAAAAATGTGGAAAAACAAGAACTGTGAGCACTTGTGTTTCGGAAGATATAATTTTCTTTAATGAAAACAGCAGTCAGCTTGGTTGGGTGTAACACAAACTCCTTCAGGCAGAAGGCAGTGGTTTGGGGCCTTTTAGCTTAGTGAAAAGGCAACATGAGAGAAGTGTATACGATTATGCAGGGCCTGGAGAAAGGGAATAGTGAAAAGTTTAGCCCCTTTTCTCATTCCTAGAACTCATGGACCCCTGTTGCATCTGGACATCAAAAGAGTCAAGGCAGACAAAGGAAGAACTTCTCCACACAGTGCACGGCCAAACTTTGGAATCTGTTCCCACAAGAGGCAGAGATGGCTACCAACTTGGATAAAACTATAAAAATGCCCTGCTGGTAAGCTTCCCATAGGTATCTGGTTGGCCACTGCAAGAACAGGATCCTAGATTAGATGGGGTCTGATCCAGCAGGCTCTTCCTATGTTCTTAACAAATAAAAGCCCACCCATTTTGCAGGTTAGAGAGCCAGGCATAAAATTCTCCATATTTTCAGGGATGGGCATTTATGGGAGAAAAGTGACAGCTGTGTGGCTGCATCTTATCTTCCTCACCCACACTTTCCTTTTTAAAATCTTACTTTGCCCACATAGTGGTAGCTCTCATTACTTTTGAAAAGGAAAGGGTAGTGGGAGAAAGACAGCAATGATGCTGCTTGCAAGCTCCATGCCCCAGGGAAATATATGCCATTTCCCCCTCCTTAGAAATTAATGACGATGCCATCCCATTTCTGGGTAACAGAAGTGTGGTGGCATTCTGTCTGAGAGAGAGAAGGAGCAGTGATGTAGGGCAGAATTTATTTTCCTCGGTGCTTTATTTTTCTCTAGAAATTTTCCCCTTTTCATATGTTCCTTAGTAACAATGAATGAATGGCCATTGCAAATAAAAGGCAAGCATGGCAGTCTTCAAAGTGTTTAGATTTAATGAACACAAGTAAAATAAATGTGCTATATTAGATCACTTTTGAAGAAATTGGGAAAAATCCTGATGCAAACTGAGAATGTTAGGGAAATGGTGATAATTTGCATAGGGAAATATTCCGATTTTCCAGGAAACCCAGAACACTGCACATAGGAGAGATGCCCAAACCAATCCTAATAAACTAAGGAGTGGAAAATACAAAGGTCCCAGAATTAAACAAAACAGGAGGAAGTGGAAGTCAATCAAGAGAGCAAACATCTCACAGAAGTGTAAATCTTACTTCAGTGAAGTAGTTCCTTAAGAATTCTTCGTTCACGGTTCCGACATGTTCCATGTATCTGCTATCCATTGTCATGATTTTCTGTGCTGCCATGTCTCCTCCTCCTCCTCCTCCTCTTCTTGCTCCTGCTATGGTTGAGCCCCCTCCAAAATCCATGCCTTCACGATGTGCATGAGACATACGGGCCTCCTCCCAGCGCCTTTCGATGGTTGTGGTGTTACGCTGTCCGAATGCAGAAGAGCCAGAAACCACAGCGCCTCCTGCCACACCTAAGCTTGACGATGCATTTCCATTTCCCATCCCTGAGGCCGAGTTGTTCACAGAAGTCATGTGGCTTAGGTTGACAGCGGCCTAACGTCAAAGGGAAAAATGAAAACAGTGAAACTATATTCATTTAAGGAGGCAGGTTGATATCACAGTCAAACAACACACAGCAGACTGGGCTGGGCGAAGCCAGCTAGGAGGCAAATGTGATTCAGGAACAGATAGTTTATTTGCTTCCTGCTTGGAGAAAAGGAAGAGCAAATTTGTAATATGCGAGAGGAACAGATCCTGAAAGGTTTGGCTACTTGCATAGGTGTCTGCAGCAATGTTACCAGGGTGGGGGAAGTAAAGTATGGAGTGGCCCAGTGCATACTGCCTCAGATTTCAGGTTCTACAGATGTTAGAGATCTATGATTTAAAAATGAAATCTGAGAATCTGGGGATTATTGTTCATCCAGCAGGGGACAATGTCCCACTTGCTAGAGCACCACCCCATATACTGCTACTTGTGTTGTCGTCCCCCCCACACCAAAAGCTCCTTTCAGAACAAGAGTTTGTAGTTAGGCAGCTTTCCAGGTCAATGGAAAAAGCTGCTGGATAGCAGAACTTCTTAGCAAACTTCCTTCCCAAATGCAGTGCTGCCCCGCTAGACGAAAATAATTCGTTCTACGAGTTTTTTCGTACAGCGAATTTTTCGTCTAGCGAAGCGGCAATGGAGCGCGGAGGTTTTCGTGCTAAAAAAAAATTTCGTCTTGCGAAGCAGCCCCAGTGACTTTTTCATCTTGTGGGACAGCTTCCGCTAGACGAATATGTCAAGCCTTTATTTGTTATAATTGTGATGATTAAGGTGTACAGCTGATGAAAACCCCAAATTAACAATTTCAACTTTGGGATTTTCATCAGCTGTACGCCATAATCATCACAATTATAACACGCAAAGGCTTGACTTATCTTGCTTTGCATGTCATGAGTCTATCTCATATATTAAACTCCAGTAGCTAATGAAAACAATTGCTTACATAAATGGACTTTTCCACGATATTCTAATTATTCGAGTTTCATCTGTATAATGAGAGTGGGGAGGGGTATTACTCAGAAGGGTGGTGGGAATGGGTGATCTGTTGACGACTGTTAACGACTGCAATTGGTCTTACAGGAAAAAGCAAGGGGTGAGAAGCAGTCGTTAACAGTCGTCAACAGATCACCCATTCCCACCACCCTTCTGAGTAATACCCCTCCCCACTCTCTCACTATATATAAGGGTCTGGTGACTTCTGTTTCAGTGTATCTGAAGAAGTGTGCATGCACACGAAAGCTCATACCAAGAACAAACTTAGTTGGTCTCTAAGGTGCTACTGGAATGATTTTTTTTTGTTTCGACTTTTTAATTATGTAATTGAATTACCCCATACCTATTTAAACTGATAAGAGAGTAAGAGGCATATTGTTCTAAGTAACTCAGCCCATTGTTGTCTAAAGCAGACTCTTAGGCTGCAGCCCTACATGCCTGTCCTTGGAAGGACATCCTATTTAACTCAGCAAGATTTACTTCTTAGCAGACATGCATTCAGCAGGATATCAACATTCCTTGATGCCAAATACAAAACCAGGGCAAAACACAGGATACCTTGTCTTCAGGGGCTGCCCCTTCGTTGTTCCATATTCGCAACATTTCTTCGCTGTTATCGGGTATTGCCACAAAGCCTTTTGAGGCACCTGATCCACCAAAACCACACGCCAGCAGTAAGAGAGGCACCACTGCAAAGGAACACGGCAGATCACCAAAGGTTGAACTTGCAGAAGCAAATCCTAAATATCCATTCATAGCCCATTAATTATAACAAAGTACTCCAAAATCCATTCAAAATATTACAATGTTCTCTAAAATAGAGCCATGTATTGCAAACATTGCACCACGAACAACAGGCTGTGTACAGATTCTGTACTAATCTACACTTTCTGATGGCTTAGCACATTTTAAAATTCCAGTGAGGCGAGACCACCGCAGAACCAAACATGAACAGCAGCAAGCAACTTCCATTTGCTTCAGCTTGCAGGCCTCACACATTCAGAGTTGTGCACGTTCCACAACATTACCATGAAAACACAGGATTTAGGTACAAATTTTGGCAACTTCAGTTCCCCCCCCTAGTTCTCAGACAGTGAAGAGAGGCTTGCAGCTATGTGGGAAAGCAAGCAGCCTGCAGGACTCCAGCAGAGGGGAGTGATTGGCGGGTAGGTGCTATAGTCCCTTGCATTTTTAGCAAAAACACAACTTTGCTAGATAAGCAAACATGGGTAAATCAATCCCCACAGCTGCAGTGGTTGCCAGTTTATTTCCAGGCCAAATTCACGGTGCCCACCCCTGGGGTTTAAAACCTTGAATGACTTGCGCTCCAAATATCTGAAAAACCACCTCCATCCCTATAGACCTTCTTGGGTGTTAAGTTCAGCAGAGAGGGTTCTCTTAGTAGTTCCGCCATCTTCAGAAGTATGGCAAATGATGATGCGGGAAAGGACTTTCTCTGTGGCAGCCCTTAAATGGTGGATCTCCCTTCACACAGAGGTGTGTCTACCATCTTCATTGTATAACTTTTTCAATATGCTGAAGATACACCTCTCTACCCAGGCCTTTGACAATTAAAATATTTTTGTGGGACCCACCTCTTCAACCTTTACTGTACTGCTCTGTGGAATTGTAACAGCTGCTTTAATAATTGTAGAAAATGTTTTACTTGTTTTTAATAGTACTGTTATAATGTTGTAACCTGAGCAGGGGCCTTATAAGTGAGGGGTGGGTAAGAAATCTAATAAAATACTTTGCAGAATTCATTGCTTCTTGGAACATTATTTTGATTATTATTTTAAATGAACAGTGCTCTTAGTCCAGACTTTAATTAGCTGATCCTAGTTTGGAAGGCCTCGTGGCTTGTTGCCTGTTTTTTGGTCAAGCTGCCAAACAACATTTCACCTCATATGAAAGTTGAATTTTTGATAAAAGATAGGAAGAACAAGGATCAAAAGCTTTAAAATGAGTGGTAAAAGTGTATCAGAGACAAATAAAATTTTAACAAAGTTCCTTAACTGTATTGCTCTACTCTTTACCACACCATATGTAAAAGATCAGAACATTAAACTCTCTCTTAAGTCCTATTGAGTCTAATGGGAGAAAACTAGAAGGGGCTTAACTTTGGTTGGTTCATGCCCATAAAGCTTGCATGAAGATTGCAAGCCACTGCAAGGAGGAGTCATTGTGTCAGAGCCTTTGTGTGGTACAGAGCATTCTGCCAATTCTTCTGGAATAATGCTAGTTACTTACGCAGCAGCAGCAACAACGCCAGAATTATCAGAGCAATTGCTGCAGGTCCTAGCACAACCGATGAGCCGGTGATTGCTGCTCGGCAACCACCACCTTCTGCACATTCACAAACATCCAGTCTTAGAGTCTGATACTCGGGACAGCTAAGACCTTGGTTATCTTTCACCAGGAGTGGAACTTCATAGGATCCAGGATTCAGATTCTCTGGTATAAGCTGTACTCTAGATCCTTCACAGGGAAAAAGACAGTAACGATAAATTGTAAGTAGCAATGTAATGTAAGTAGCTGAAAGTATGACAGAACTGTGAGCAGATACTGACTTTAGGGTTACCAACTTGATGTTCTGAAGTACATAGTCATATTTTGGAGATAAACACATCAGTTTCTAGATTACCTAATTGTTGTAAGCCACCTTTGGCAACTGTATTTTTGGCACCAGGGTTGGGAACCCCCAGGTCTACACAGACACATCAGCACAATGTTTAAAGAGCTAAAATTATCAAAGGGTACACACATCCCTGGTGTTAGAGCAATTCCACAAGTACCCAGTCTGTCAACCAGAAAGCATGTGAAGAATAGTTTACCTAGATGTGTGTTAATTCCTTGCAGCTATGGCTTTGGGATACCTTCCCAGCCTGTTTCAAGGAGAAGAAGCAGAAAGACCACAGAGGACTTCCTCTTTCTCTACAACCAGTGCCCAAATGAGGAGAGGGATGGTATCTTACATCTTTTTCGGGTTTAGCTGAAACTTTTCCACTGCCTTTCAATGGATGCTTTAGAATCTGGCTTAATCTGAAACAAAGTCGCTCAACTTTCAGATAGCAGTAAATGCAGAGCATTTCTGGCTTATTTCAGTGGGAGAGAAATCTTGGGAGAGATGCTCTCCTAGCATGAGAGCTGACCATGAGGATCTAAGCAGCATAGTGGTGGCTGCTCTTCAGACAAATAATCTCAGCCACTCAGCCTCGGATGTTTTATTCTCTGCCTCAAGTGAAGCTAAGCCCCTACTTATGAAGCTACACTTCAAAGCAATGCTGCTTTGGCCAGCGCATGTTATCCAAGAGAGGATTAGCCGAGTCACAACTAAAATAACAGGCTTGTACCCAATGCTGTGCTAAATATTTTTTATGGTTTTGAGTTTTAAGCTTGATTTTAATACTGGTTTTAATGCTGTAACCTGCCTTGGGATGTAAGGGCCAAGTAATAAATCACCATCATCAACAACAGTTGTCCTTCCAGTTCATGGATCTCCACTTGTACAATGGGACTCCCCCCCCCCCTCCTAAATCTGTTTTGGAAATGAACAGGGGCACACAGGAGGCAAAGATGGATAGGGTAACAAATGTAAATCTTACCTAGTATAGTTGACTAGTTCCTACAAACCCTCACCCCTGCTGTAAACCATGTCATATTGACTCATACTTACCATCCACTTGGATTATCCTCCACTTGTCTGACACTCTTTCAGGCTCATCAACAATAGTGAAAGTGAAAGGGCCACGATTTAGATAACCTCCTCGATTAGTAACAGAGATGTTAACAAACTTTTCATGAGTACAGATAGTTTGACGTGGAGTCACAATGGTCGGGCAGTACAGAGTAGTATTCTGTACCTGAATAACAATGGTACCTGTAGCTGTTTTTGGAGGCTGGTCTGCAAAATATGTAAGGCAAAGCATTTCACTGCTTAAGAATGCAAAAACATAGTTTTATCATTGTAGAATTTCATTTGCTTCTTTGAGTGTATAAAAGGTTTTAATGTGAATTCAGTGTTTGATTTGCAATCCATTTCAACAACACAATAACTGAATATAGGATGCAATTCAAACCCATGGAAATGTTTGGTTGGCAATTATTTGAGTTCCTGGAGATGACTACCACACTGTTACTCCAGTTCTTTGGGCTTTGTGGACCATAAGACACTTTATTCAAGACTAGCAGCTTTGTATCCAGCGTTGCTAGGAAATTCTACAAAAGCAAAAAAATCAGTGCAATGTTGAAAGGTCCATTGCGCCATCTTAATCCCAAATGGCACCTAACTGTATCCAAACATAGATGGAAACCTGGCTCCTTTATCTTGGGGACCATCCTGCAAAATGTGCTTACGTTATCTTAAAGAGTTGTCCATGTGTGTAGCGAATGAACAACTTTCTAAAATATGTATTAGATTACAGGGTCTCTAATGTGAAAAGCAGACACATGTCCATGAAGTTTGCCTTCTGGCCTTGGATTAGCAACACAGAGATGCAGCATTGACATTTTTGTGTTCACATCATCATGCTAAAGCATGTAATTCATCGGGCTTTATTAAAAGCCTCTACTACAACAACATTTACCTAAATGCAAATGATGCTCCAGGTACTCTGCCCAGTCGTGAAAAGCAACACCAATCTCTCCTGAGCATGGAGAGAGAATTCTCTCTCCCCCCCCCCCACCTCCATATCCCACCTCAAATGAGGGAAGAGCCTGTATGTCTCCCAAGCCCACTGTGAATGCCAGAGGATTTGAGGGAGGTAAGACAATTGGTGGCAACCATGATTCATGTCTGGCTAGTAAGTATAGCCAAGATTTTTGGAGCTGCTGGTCCCTGTACAGAAACTTGGGAAGTTGCTTTATACAGAGACAGAACAGTGGTCCATCTAGCTCAGCCTTGTCTATGCTGACTGGCAGTGGTTTCAGGTAAGATTCTCTTTTAGCCCTACCTGGACACACCTGGGAATGAAGCTGGGACCTTCTGCATGCAAAGCAGATGCTGCACCACTGAGCCACCACCCTTTGCCAAGGTCAGATGGTTGCTGCCACTTTCCAAATCTAGCTTTGGGCTTCAACAAACTAAGATGCGGCATATGAATGAAAAGGCTGATGAATTATTCTTAAGGAAGAAATGGAAGAAGCATCACTTACCCTTACTTATAGCCAAAATTGTTGCAGTGTAAGTACCATTGACAAGAAAAGATGAGTCATAGTCAATCACTCGGTTAAGTTTGATTTCAGCAGTCCTAGAGTCTACTGTAAACCAGTTTGCAATGTCCTGGCCTTTAGCATACCTGCACAGATTTTTAATGTATGTTAGAATGGTCACAACAATCCATGTATAAAGAAAACACTTTGCTCCAAGACACACAGGGAACTAGGCAGAGGGCCTTCTCGGTGGTGGCGCCCACCCTGTGGAACACCATCCCATCAGATGTCAAGGAAATAAACAACTATGTGATGTTTAGAAGACATCTGAAGGCAGCCTGGTTTAGGGAGGTTTTTAAGGATTGATGTTTTATTGTATTTTTAATATTTTGTTGGAAGCTGCCCAGAGTGGCTGGGAAAACCCAGCCAGATGGGCGGGGTATAAATATATTATTATTATTATTATTATTATTATTATTATTATTATTATTATTATTACTACTACTACTACTACTACTACTACTACTACTACACAGGCTTGGTTGATGGTGAAACATCTTCATTTAGTTTCATCCAACAACTCGGGGCCATTTTCCACATTAAAAAATTCATAGAAACATACGTTTTATGATGCATGTCAGTGTAGCACAAGAAGATATCACAGACATACATTTCTGAAGGAAGTCATGCGTTTATAGGAGTTGCCTGGAAACTTCATGTCATCCTAAGTCCGCACAGGAAGAATGTGAATTCATGTCATTTCTTTTGTTTGCTCCATCAGGTCCCCATCATGCCAGAAGACAGAAATGGGGAAGAAGGGCCACATCCTCTTCTGGGTAACCTACTGGCAGCCACTTTTGCCTCTGGCCCCCTGCCCATTACAGGGATGTAACCAGGGGCAAAAGAGGGCAATGCAACGAATGTAAAATTCACCTTTATACAGCAGGCTAGTTTCTGTACACATTCACACCCCTGTCTCCATCCAGGTAGACAACAGGCATTATCAGAGTTCAAGGACACCTTCCATCCAAGTGAAAACACTTCCAGAAAGGTGTGGATTGGGGTTGGTGAGGGATGTGGCCAGGCGAGAGTACGAAGGACCAGGCAGAGAGCCTGGAGGATTGCATTTGGCTCCTGGACTGGAGATTTTCCACCCCTGTTGTAAAACTACAGGGGCGGGTACAACAGAAATAGAGCCATGCTATCTGCATAAAATCATTGCATCTTGTGGGTGCTGCTATTTATTTCTTAAGTGTGTGACTGTGGCCTACAGATATTGCAAGCAAAAGGCACTGGCACAAATGAGGCATAGACTGAGGCCCGTCTTCACTCAAACTGAATGCTGCAGCAGCTTGATTTAAGCAACCTTTCAGTGAATTGCCTTGGAAAAAGAAGAAGAAAGGCGTCTCTAACCTGATGTTTTGTGCCATCTTTCCGGTATCTTCATCATAAGCTTCGAAGCGCCCAATAACCTGGTTCACTTTCATTGTTTTGTTTGTTTGAATTGTAATTCTGTTGGGCTTAAATACAGGGCCTTCAATCACATTTTCCACCTTAATTTTAACTGGAATTGGTTTTGCTTGGAAGCCCTTAGCAATAATTGATTTGTGATACGCTGCTTTGTTAGAAACAACAATATTCAAGTCAATGTTCTGCAGCTCTTCATAATTAATTTCCTGTAGGGAGAATGGGAAAAAACAACAACCCCAGCAACAAGTTAGAAAAGGTGCACTCTGAATTCCAAGCTGGAGAATAAGCGTTAAGACTTCACTTTCATTATTATGCCTGAAGGTTTTCAATCACCAGGGGAGGCCCTGCTGGAGTGTCACCACCTCCTGAAGTCCAAGGGGCAGCAAGATATGGGAGGGTTTTTCCTGTGATGCCCTTCCTGGCTAAGAACTCCCTTCCCTTGGACTTGCATGTGGCACTGTCCTCTTTTTGTCAGTTAATCAAGGTGCACCTCTTTGCCCAGGCAGATGAATGATTTAGAACAGGCTATGATTTCTACTGTTGTCTTAATTATGGTTTTAAGTGATGTTTCAATGAATGCACATATCCTGCTCTGGGACCCTAAAGAACACATAACAAATGCAATCAACCAATCAATGCTCCATGTGTGTGTTTATACCTGTTCTGGTTTTGGGCCAGTTCCCGGAAAAAGTCCCTAGATATCTAGAACATTATAAAATATATTTGCACTTTTTCTTTGGTATTCACAGTGGCATCATAACCCTCTTTTCTTCACAAAACATTAAGCTCTGTGCATTAAATAGTGATCAGAGGAGGCTACATTTTCAATTTCTAAAATTTTGTCCTCTTGGTGGAATGCAAACAAAGACAATATATCTATGGTTGCCACAGCAGGCTTTATCACAGGGTTGTGAAACATTAGCTCCCTTGACTAGAAGGCAGTATTAAGCCTCCAGATTGACCTCACTGAGTATATGTATCCATATAGTATTACAGCCAGTTTGGAAGTATATCCTGGCTACTTTAGGTGCACTCCCTTTCAACATTTTTTCATGCAGTTAATTTTGCATGTCTGCATTGGGACCAATGATTCAAAACACAGCCTCCGCAAACTAAACACTGACCTTAACCAGAATCAAAACCCCTTCGTTGGTATGCGAATCTGTTTCTATACGGAAATAACCTCCTTCATTGCCAGACACAATGGTGAAGTTTGCCAGCCAGTTATCAGTGTATTGCTCATCGTCGTCAAAGGCCCTCAGTCGCATAATCTCCACATTAGCTGTGTTTTCCCGGACACTTCCATCATACTGTAAGCATACAAGATTTTAAATGTCTCTTCCATGTTATCAAGGCAGGAAAGACTATTTGCCACAAATGCATGCAAGCCTTCCAGTCAGATCACTTCACTTACCATGCTTTTTTCAAGATAAGGGATATTATCATTGACATCCAAAACCTTGATCTGTACCGTTGTCCGTTCACCAAGCCCTATTTCAGCTCCATCTCGGTCTCTTGCTTCTACAATTAAGGAGTAGCTACTTTGCTCCTGCATGATATTCAAGCAGCTATGTGTAAGTGAATGCCAACAGCATACCAACATAAATCAATATCTACCACCAGTGGCCAAATACCACTATTTGGAGCCAAAAGAGATCACTGCCCAAGACCTGGGAGCCTCCAAGAGCCAGGTAGTGGAGGTTTATGTATAAAAATATTTGTAAACCACCATTTATATATGACAATATCAACAATAAAACATAAAACAGTACAAAACCATCATTAAAGTGACTGGCCAGCCAAAAATGTTACAAACATCTGAATAGCTATGTTAGCATTTAAAAACCTTCAAGAGACCTTGGAAAGTCAAAAGCAAGGATATCTGCCAAAGAGTAATTCACAGCATGGGACCAGTAACACTAAATGCCCAACTTCTAGGTGACAGTGCTCCTGTCTGACATCATACATTATATCAGAGGTAGGGCAGGTTGGTGTGGCTCACCCAAAGAAGCCCTATGGGCCAAATGGAGAGGCATGATGAGCCAAATTTTTCCCATTGGCTGGAAGCTCCCCACTTCTGCCGTAAAGTCTTCACACAGAGATCAAGTAAGATGGCTTGACTGATCCCATAGAACGCAACAAGGCGTGGGGGAAAGGAAAATCTGAGAAGTAAGGGCACAAGCCTTTTTAGGGCTTGGTAAGTTAAAGCCAGTTTATTAAGCAAGTCAGCTGGAATCCAGCACAGAGACTGGATCACTGATGCTATTATGCTCTGAGCAGTGACCCATCACTGTCAAACAAGACACCATGCTTTAGATCCCATTCAAAGCCTATCCTTTTTCAGCAAAGCTTTTGGCAATGACTACATTTTCCACCTTCAACTGCTTGCCATTCTTACTGTTTTTTTAGATACATTTTGCTGAATTTAATTTTTTAGACTATTTATTATTAGTAGACATGCCTGATAAACAGAATTTCTGTATGCTCTGGCACTCATCATGGTGTCCTGTTGTTCCAGAAACGGTTTAGTTGTGCTGGCCACATGACCCAGCAAGCTGTCTGCCTCGGCCTGAAGCGAGATGAGCGCAGCACCCCATAGTTGCCTTTGACTGGACTTAACCGCCCACGGGTCATTTACCTTTGTCTTTCCTACATGCCTGGTACCACTCCCCTCCATTGTTTTTGTATGCTGCCTTGAGCATTTTTAGATTAGAAGGGCAGTTTATACTATTTCCTAATATCAGAATCAAGGAAGCAAATCAGTTGATCAGGATTACGGTCTTAAAGGTTATGTTCTTCAGAGGTAATTTACAAAGCGACATCAGTAGCATTTTTACCACATAAATGAGAAACTTGACAGCACAGGAGAGGAAAAAGCATTTACCTCCCTGTCAAGTTGAAAATGTGAAGTCCGGACCTCGCCTGTCGCTCTGATAATTTCAAATGCAGGAGGATTCCTAGGCTCTTGAGAAATAATCTTGAAGGCAATTTTAGAGTTGAGGTTGCCTGGCTCATCTGCATCGGTTGCATCTATCTTTATCACAAGAACACCTAACAATTCAAATTAAACTTAATTATAAAGTCCTGTTGGACAAAATACATTGAACTGAAGGTTTCCAAATGCCCCAAATACTGTACTGAATTTTCTATGGTGCATTCAAAGATTTAGCTCAGGTATAGATGCTTGTTTGAATAACATACATTGGACCAGGGATAGCTCTCCAGGTGTTGTTGGGGCTCCAATTCCCAACAGCCCCAGCCAGCATGGCTAATGGTCAGGGGTGATGGGAAGTACAGTCTAGTAGAATTGGGAGGACTACAAATTTTCTGTTCCTGCACTAGACCATGACATCTAAGTCCTAAGGATTTGTATAATTTAAGATATTTAGAGGAAATTCCCTTGGAATAAATTATAAAGAATGCACTAAAATTGTATTTAAAAATAAACACTATGTTAATACTGAGATGGAATTTATCCCATGGTTTGACTAGTGCTCATGGCAGTGCAAATTTGCCTCCCCCCCCCCCCGGCAACATAGTTCTCAGCTCCTTGTCTCAAATCAATATCCTGTCCCAAAGATCTGAGCTAATACTACTGTGGCATTTTAAAACAAGCAGATTTTTTATTCTTATTATTTGCCTCTGGATCTGGTAGAATGGACTGCATCTCTTCAAAATGCTTTCACGTTCGCTCAGATAGGGCTGCATTGCACAAAACCATTCCCTAGCTGGAATCCCTAGCCATGGTAGTGGGTAACAGCTTGTCTTTCCTTCCTGCCCATTTGGTGTAGCTATCCTGCCTCTGGCACCATTGTCCTACTTGGGCACTCTCCCTCAAGCAACCGCAGGGCCATGCTTGTTGGCCCCACCCCCCACTGTCCTGTCCCTGTTGTGCTTTTCATGCGTTGGGAGGGAAAAGGTCTGAAGCAAAGAACCTGCCCTAAGCACACAGACTCCCTGTACTATTTAGAGCAGGGGTCCCCAAACTAAGGAATTGCCTTCTCAATCTGGCCTGTGGACGGTCCGGGAATCAGTGTGTTTTTACATGAGTAGAATATGTCCTTTTATTTAAAATGCATCTCTGGGTTATTTGTGGGGCCTGCCTGGTGTTTTTACACGAGTAGAATGTGTGCTTTTATTTAAAATGCATCTCTGAGTTATTTGTGGGGCATAGGAATTCATTAATTCCCCCCCAAAAAATATAGTCTGCCCCCCCCCCCCAAGGTCTGAGGGACAGTGGACCGGCCCCCTGCTGAAAAAGTTTGCTGGCCCCTGATTTACAGCCCCAAGTTCCAAAGCACCATTAATGACTGGCTTGCATGTAGGGTGTTGCAGTCATTTGGAAGTGCAGACCACAGTTTTCTTAAGACAAACCACAGCATGCAAGCATGTAGGAACGGTGCTTCAAGGAAAGGTGCACTCTTTTCCCTCTGCCGTGAGTAGACCTTGAAAAAATGTCCTAGCCCACCCCTATCCCCACTATGCAGCGAGCTCTTTTGTCCAAGGGGCCATTACAAAAAGAGACCTGCTAATTGTAGTCGGAAGTGGCGCAATTCAACATTCTCGTTCTCCAGAATAAAGCCTGCACAGTCAGAGTGTAAGGCAAATGCCCTCTCCCTTCCCAAACTACCATAATTTTCTAGGCAGTGTCACATAACGAAAGAAAGCTTTGGTTTATTTTATCATTCGTCCTGTGTGACCAGGGCAAGGTAGGATGTGAAAGAGAACAGGGCTCTTGCATCTTTAATAGTTTGCAGAAGAAAGGATTTCAGGTGTACCTTGCACTATTAATCTCTGCTACGTTTTCCAGCATCTTCCCCTCCGAAGACCAATCTCAAATCAAATGCGTGTGATGTTCCTAACCTATTGCAATACCCTGCACATCTGTGTGAAATCAATGAAAGAGACACATCTGCTACTAAGTACAGGATTTCAACCATAAACAAGGGACCAAGAGATAAGGTAGTTAGGAAAAAGTACAAGGAGTATGCACAGAAAACAAAATTGCTATCAGAATGAAAGTATTAAATAAAGCTCCAGGACTTACCAACTTCAGACAATTCTTCAACAGAGCCCATAAAAACTGACTTTGAAAACTTTGGGTAGTTGTCATTTATGTCTTTAACTTTAATTCTCAAGTCTAATGGTTTTTCCATGTGATTACCGTACTGATCCATTGCATAACCTTTCAGCTGGAAAAATATTGGCGGAAAAGTAAATAATCCATATGTGTGAATTCAAATCAATACAGTAAAAGTTGAATGATGGCGATTGACATCAATCTGAGTGCTTAATAAGAAAAGGAAGTCTAATTGCTTCACTTACATGGAACATTGGTGTTTGCTCCCGATCAACTATTCTTGTTATGTTCAGATCTCCAGTTTTTCCATTAATCACAAACAAATTATATGGTGGTTCGGTGACTCCTGTTCCTGAAATAGTGTAAGTAATAACTACCCCGGCGTCACCTTCATGATCAGATCGTATCTGTAAGGAAGATGATTAAAATACGTTCAGAGTTTTGGGAAATTAAATGCCCCTGTACAAATAAACAAGATAATTTGTTTGTATCCTTCACTTTCCTTGGTAGTTAAGAAATTTTTTTATAAGTAGAATATCTTGTGCACCTCTCTGCTGCATATCATTAGAAGCCTCTTGAGGACCTACCCAAACAACATGGGAAAGGTCAAGGGGATGACATACACAAGCATGTTGCAGGTTGGGACAGCATGTGCTCCTGCTTTTAACCATCACACTATTAGGCAAACACCTGAACATGGCTAAAGAGGTGTGAATACATGGGAATTATTAGAGAAAACTTTAGGCAGAAGGGAGAAATGTGGAGCTCAGAGAGATAGCAGGAGACTTGCAGAAATGGAGGAATGGTGGCCATAAGTAGGGATATATATTGGGAAGTAAGGGTAGGAACAGACTTTAAAGTGAGGACAAATAGTTAGTGGACAATGTGATATCTCATGTCATCATTCAAATGCTATCAGTACAGAACAGTCTGATGTAAAATCCAGTATTTAATCAGCAATCAATTGACTCGCATTCGCTATTCCTTCGCTTACCTAGGCTGCTTTCTAAAGCAAAGCCTTCACAAGGTGACTTAGATAAAGCAATCATAGGGTTATAGCCAACCAGGTTTTACCCAGAGTAGATCCATTGAAATGAATCAACCTAAATTAGTTATGTTAATTTCAGTGGGTCTTCCCTGAGTAGGACTAGCATTAAATACAACCCACAGAAATTAACTATTTGTTTTTGTTAAGAAGCCCAGGAAGGAGGTGCTATATGATGATGTCAAAGAGATACCCGTTTCCATAGCAAGCCTGCCCCACACCTCTCAGGATCCTGTTCATTTGGCCCTGACTTACTTTAGCAATTGGGTTCTTATTTTCACTCTCTTCGTTGAGGAGGGCAGGTGGGACAATCCATTCCCGCTTCTGTCTAATGTGACCATCCGAATGAAGGAGCTGCTTGTTTCTACCTCCAGGAATCTGTCAGGAAAGCATATATTTTGATAAATTCTATGTCCGTTAGTTTTTCCAAGTTTGTTTCTGTCAGTATTTTTAGTAAATATTTTATAATATTTTATATGAACCGCTTTGAGGTTTCTGTTGACTAAGCAGCATATAAATATTGTTAAATATAAAAAAGATGGAACACTGTGTGCAGCATGTCAACATCCTGAATGAACATCTATAATGAACATGGCTATTTTAAAAGTGCATTTTTGCATTTTCCCCATTTAATAATAATGTGGGGCTTGTTAGAAAAAACAGATGAAACTAATATACTGCGCAGACTAACGGCACAATCCTATGCACATTTTATCAGAAGCCAGCCTCTCCTGGCTTTTAACAGCATGAAATGGTGCTCAAAATGGACGAGCTGTGTACCCCCCACCCTCTAGTATTCAGTGGTAAGGTCTGAAGGGGCCTTGTAATCATTTTTGTTTGAACACACTTACAAACTGCCTATGGAAACTTGCTGCTGAATGCAGCGAAGTCAGGAGTAGAAGGGATGGGGTTGTTGTGCACAGCTGCCACCCCCCCCCAACTGAACACACTTTCAATTTAATGATGGACCTCACTGACATGTTATGGCATTTTCAGTGAAGCCCTACAGATGGCAATTTAAGGGAGGAATTCAATGTTGCACTCTACTGATGGTCCCTTTTCTGCTTTCCAGATGGAATGATACCCCCTCTCCTCCCATGTTCTGGTTTGGAGGCCCTCACAACCCTCCAGAGAGGGTTTGGGGGAGACATGGTGGGGGCAGGAAAGCCCTATTGTACTAGTTATGCTTCCTCTAATATGCTGGTTTGGTTGAATCTGGTGCTAAATAATTTATTTTCAAAAGTATATATTTTATTTTTTTGTTTACAATACAGTACCTGGAATATCTTATTTTGTAAATAAATGCAAGAATACTTTTCCTTAAGGCTTGAAAAGCTTCCCGTGTGTTATTTCAGTGTGTTTATTTATTTTGTGGAAGTGGTTAGGCATTTAAAAGCCTTGTTTCCCCATCAAGACACCACCATCCACTCAAGACGAAAACTTATGCGCAACATACATTCCCTCCCAGCTCAATTCATCCCCCCCCCTTTGCAGCTTCATGTTGGAAGTATTTTTGTTCCATTCATTACAATTTCACACAATCTCCTACCTCTATGTGAAGTCCATTCCCAAAGATGACACAGCTCTGAAAAATAGTAATATAGAAATGTATTTTTTAAAAAGCTACAAAACAAGCATGAGAGTTAAAATAACTGTGCACAGTGTCAGAGAAATTCAGCCAATGCATTCCTCCCTGTTCGTCCACCCAGTAATGTTAAAAATGAATACAATAGAACAAACAGTAAAGCTTAAAGATTATCTTATTAAAATCCATCCAGGTACCAGCTGGTCCTGCTTAGCTTCCCAGATTGTATGAACAGGGTCTTGCTTAGTGTAGTATGGCCAAATCCAAAACAGGCTTAATTTAATTTAATTTAATTCCACATTTAAGAGAGTCATGAGACAAAACACTGCTATTGCCTTATCAGTTCTATGAATAAACTGCCTTTGGAGACTTTGCCCTTGCTTCAACTCAAGCTTGATACGCATATTACAATAAATGAACAGCTGCTGCAAAAGTTTACAAAATGGCAGCCTTATATTGAGTTCCTTAAACTGCAGAGATGCTAATAATATAGAGATGTAATTATGGATAGCTCTCCCCTTCACACAACTGAATGATTATAGCTAAACAAGCTGAGCCAGGATGCACCACTGTTAGGCTGCAGTTCTCCTTGGGCCATTTCCCTTCCAGGGCAACTTCTCATCCTCCATCCAGGAATGCTTAATGATTTTCCTGCTACTTGCAGCATTTGTAATGCACTGTGCAAGTTGCTGTGTGATATGTGGCTGTATTTTTTATTGCTTCTTTTCTTTTATTATGTTTTACTGTATTACAATTTGAATTTAACACAGGAAGACAGGACACAAGAATCAAAAGAAGCAATAAAAATACATTTACAAATCAATATGAATATTTCATACAGACGTGCTGTGAACTACCTGAAAGCTCACAGACCACTAATGGTCTGTCAACCACAATTTGGGAACCCCTGGTATGATTTATCAATGTTTTAAAATGTAAATCGCTAACAAGCGATTAATAAATGTAATTTGTCGTCGTCGTCATCATCATGTTGCTCTTTAATGACCTTCTGCCAGATGATGGCTAAAACCTTCCTACTTAGTAAAGTTTTGGGGACATGAATGATATTAACCCCCTGCACTAGACTGGGATTTAACTGGCTGCACTGAATTGTTTTCACTGCTGAATAACATCTAAAATAGCTGCCTCATTCATATATTTCTATATTGGGTTGCTTTTAGAAATGTAGATGAGAAAGAAATATTTCAAACAAATAGATGGTGTTTTGTTTTGGAGAGCTCAGCTCAGAGTGCTTTATACCCAGAGCAGTAAGATAAAGTTGGACATTTTATTACTCCCCTAGGTGGAGACTAGGGAGGTCATCACGACAGAGATGAGATCTGAACTAGGGACTTTGAACTATGCAGTAGTATTATGGCTATATACAGTACTTCCTACAACAAGCCTACACACACACACACACACACACACACACGGAGAGAGCGAGAGCGAGAGAGAGCTGAACAAAGAAAGACCATTATTTACAAGAATAATTTCCTGTCAAGTCCCACGTTTCCATAACCATCTCTTGGCAAACTTTACATTCAACAAACCTGCATTTGCCTCTCCATGCCCTGAAGTAAGTTAACTGATCCAATCAAACTGAATTTCAATAGGCAGGTAAAGACTTCTTCAAAATCTTCTAGTAACCACCCTAGAAAGCCTGTGCTGCAGCCCTGAGCTGTGGCTCCTCACGTAAGAACCAGGAAAGAAAGACATTGTCAAGTAAACCTTGGGTATTGTCCCCACATGCATACCCGGCCTCCACTGTCTGGCGTTCACCCAGATGTGCACCTAGTCAGGCCTCAAGGAGCACCCTCCAGCATAATGCACTCACAGAGACCTGAATTGGTGCCCCCAATCCAATTCTGCTTCAGTAAACCTAGGCTTTTTCTGCTTCCTCACCTGCCCGAAACCAATGCAAATCTGGCAAGCAAGCCACACCTTTCCCTGAATAGCAATTAAATTTGCCCAACAGTATGGAGCAGGCAAAAAAGGAGGCCCTGAGATAGGATGCTCCCCAAATCCTACTCAGCCTCAAGATACCAGTGACTAGCCTACAGTTCGCATTGCATAAATGGGGGTGGGGTGGGGGTAGGCAAAAAGGTCAGTGGAGGTGCAGCCTTCAAAAACCCTCTCCCAAACCTCATCCTATTGGTCCATGGGGCCCATGTGACCACCCTCCTCACCTTTTTCCAGGGAGGGGTGGGGTCAAACACTCTCCAGCTGAATTGCAGGAGTGGCATTCTCCTATTCTGTATGTCAAATTCATTTATTCATTTCTGCCAGACTCCTGATACATGGATAGCCTTGAACTGGAAATTTTCAGTGTGGTTTGAGAGTCTACTAGGCAGCAAGTCGTGCAATACTTGCTTAAATAGTGGTTCATCCAATATAAGCTCACTGTGTGGCACCAGAACCTGCAGCAACCTTGTGGTTTGTGTACCTGCAACCTGTGTCAGCAGCAAGTCAGCAAAATAGGATTAGATTTCACAAAGAGAATGGAAGACAATCCATGCACAAGTCACATTTATCACATAGCAGTATGGTCAACAACATGCATCTTTATAGAAAAACAATTTGAGTTAATGAGCTTTCATTCGTTCAGATCATGAGTTCTGCTGACTTTTCTTTCAGAACGGGATCATAAACATGCCAGGGCAAAAACAGAACTTCCAAATAAAAAGGAAGAGCTTATAGCCATATTAACATTTTCTGATGTTGGGAAATATGTTTTACATTCAGACTTTTAACATCAGAAGACACACACCCTTTGTAAGCAACTGTAAAAACTGTGTTGCAGGAACTGGCAGCCTATACAATAAGTATTCATTTGGGCAGCTCCCTAACTTCAATGCAGACATTTGTGTGTGTCCATATTAAATCGTTGTTTTGCAAGTCCCAGCATGCTTCCAAGTTGTGTTTCTAACCTAGGGGAGGTTTCTGTTCAAGGGTGGATTTCTTTGTTTTGGGCGAGAAATGCATTTTCTTTGTCTTGTGTGAAAGCCACCCTACCCTTGCATTACTAAATGTTCTGTCATAACACAGTTGAAACTGATTCATGCATTTTCTCGGGATTGTACAGGTATGAACCAGCAGGAGGTTCCGTAAAGACTTCTGAGAAGCTTTAGCTCAAAATGGAAGTGCTTTAAGTACACAGTCGAAGAAAATCTTTTCTGCATATGTAGAGAACTTTGCACACCTTCCCTTACAGACATTTCTTATGAGATAAAATAAAGCAGGCTTAAATTGGGATTTTAATCCCACGAGCAGGAGTGTTCTATCCTTTTGAACCAACTTGGGAGTCAACATTGCAAATAATATTTGTACAGTTGCTAAACATCAATGCCAAATGGGCTGGTCAGACTAAGCTGTCACACAGAATTGCTTTCCAAAGTATTTCCACTATATAAAACAAACAAGAAAGCAGCCTTGAAGTAAAACAGTAAAAGCTCCAACACACACTACAGTTCCCTTTCAGCGCAGTGTCCTGGCACCTGACACATTCCCTTTGTTTTTACATGCAAGTGGCTCTTGAAGGGCCAATCTAGAGAGGCAGTTGAATGTGTCTGTAACATGCATGTTTTAAAAACAACAGAAATAGCATGAGGCTGGTGTGGGCTGATGAATTATGAAGATTGCAGCAGACACACAGAGAGAATTTAACACTTTTGTCTGTACTGCATTCCTGAAGAAAGGTCCTTTTCTGAAGCCGGTTTTCTGTTCACGGGTGGGAAGGGAAGGCATCATTGGGGGATTTCCAGTGCAAACACCAGTTGCAGAGGAGAGATTAAATGCAAGGAAACCTCTAATGCCCCATGTAGATAACCATCTCTTCTCTCCCTCTCTCCCTTCCTTTTTACTTTCCTCCCTAAGATGCCTGCAGGCTTACTGTCTAAAAATAAGAGCAAGACAAGTCTTTATTTCTTAATTTTTGAACAGCACCTAGCAATTTTAGGTGCTTTCTAAAAACAGCAAGGGTTGTACGCATACAAATGCAAGATGTGAATGATACAAATGATTGTATCACATAGATGCATGAAGAGAACCAGTATGCCTTGAAGAGAAGTTTGTCTTGAGCACATATATACTTTGTGGCAAGCAGGGGATCATGCTGCCATGTGTTATGCCAAGGGTGGGGCACCTCTGCTCCATGAGTCAAATTTGGCACGATTCCCAATTTGGCCCATGAGGCTGTTTTGCCCAAACCACACCCACCTGGCTCACACCTGATAGGTGTGGGGCAGACAGAGATGCAGGTGCAAAAGAACAATTGCGAATCAGCCCCAATGGGTTTGGTGTGCTATGGATTTCCTGATCAGGAATGCAGCCATTCCTGCCCAAGGTACTAACAGCAAGTTGCCTCAGTGAGATCAGCTGTGTCACCGAGCTCTCAAAGAAGGAGACCTCCCTTCCCTGCCCAGCTGAACTCCTGACTCTTACCTGCCTTTACTCACCATTCATGGAGTTGCCAATGCTGGCATTGGGTCCAACTGAAAGGCTACAGCTCAGCCAAGGGCTCCTCTCCCTCAATTTAACCCTTTCTCAAAACAAGTTCACACTAAGCATATATTTGAGACACCCTTCTGAATTCCCATTAACCTCAACCACAAAAATGCCTTTTAAATATAAACTACAACCATGTAACACTACTGTTGGACAAAAGCACATATTAGATTACCAAATTTGGAATGGACCCTCCTCAAACTCACCTCTCATACACTGACAAGTTTCACATCAGTCCACTAAACCATTTCCCTAACTATAAGCCATAGAACATGCCCCCCTCGATCTCTAATCATAATGGTGGCATGCAAACCAGCCGATTCACTTTATTAACATAGTGCCACAACTGTAGCCCTAGAATTACCATTCAATAAATACAAACATTACTATGCAACAAATACAAAAATGGTGTGTTTGACTTTCCCTCCCTAGTGGGAAGAATAAGGTCAGGGGAGCAGAGAGCATGTGGTCTCTCCTCAGCCTCATTTAGTTTCAGGCCTTCATCTATCTGCACTGTCACTGCCTTGCTACAGATTTATGATTGTTCAGTAAAGTGTTCCTTTTATTCCATTTTATGCATCATGCCTGCATTTGGGGGTGGGGAAATCAGCATGCCCCCTTTCCTCACATAATACAGGTAAAATCTTGACTGAGGCAGGAAATTAAGGTCTGCCTATATGCATGTGATGTAGTATTAACAAATACTGAATCTGGAATATGCCTAACAGAATGTTTTAATATCATTGATGGATTTAATCAGACAACAGAATACAAATGACAACACTTTTAGCCTTTCATCTTACAGATGAAGAATTGAGAGACTTAGAAAATAAAACAAACTTCAAATTCATAATAGATCAGTGAAACATTTAGGGATTGCCTTTTCTAAAGCAAACAAGCTATTATTGAGATGTAAACTATAGACTAGAGGGCAAGATCAAGGAGAAATTAGAGAGGAGACATTTAAATTTTCTGGAAGAACTACAGCAATAAAATTGAATATTCACACACACACTCTCACACACCACAGTGGTACCTCAGGTTAAGAACTTAATTCATTCTGGAGGTCCATTTTTAACCTGAAACTGTTCTTAACATGAGGTACCACTTTAGCTAATGGGGCCTCCCGCTGCTGCCGCGCCGCCACCGCACGATTTCTGTTCTCATCCTGAAGCAACGTTCTTAACCCGAGGTACTATTTCTGGGTTAGCGGAGTCTGTAACCTGAAGTGTCTATAACCTGAAGCGTCTGTAACCCGATGTACCACTGTATCTATGAACATGATTAACATATAGCAAATGGAAATCACAACATTTCTCTAGAGCATGGTTTTCCAAACTTGGGTCTCCAGTTGTTTTTGGACTACAATTCCCATCATCCCTGGCCACTGGTCCTGCTAGCCAGCCCAACAACAGCCGGAGACTCAAGAAAACCCTGCTCTAGAGATAACACACGGACTAGTGTGCCAACTCTCCACTCTTAAGTCAAGGGGGAAATTCAATACTGGGGAAATTACATATAGGCTCAATTTGCATGTAATGCTAAACACAGCTGTGAATGTGAGAGCATGCAGGCTCTTGGGGAGGAAGCCGCAGGCACTTTGCTCCTCTCCTCCAGTCCTGCCACTGCTATGAGCTAAATCATGCACTGGCTTAGTGTACTCTCCTCCACACAAACCATGAGCTGTAAATCAGCTCATGGTTTGTCAGGAGTGAGATAAAGAATGAGCCTGGGTTTGGATGGCACATGAAGCTAAATTATGGTTTAGCTTGCAGAAGTGAAGGTGGGTGAGAAAAAGGCCACACTGTTTCTCTTAGAGTGATACTCAATCCATTCCTAGAACAATATGTAACATGTACCAGTAGTTTTTCCCTTAAGTAAGTCAATGACATCTCAGCATTATCAGTTCCAATACTGAACATAGGATGTAGGAAGAGGGGCCTGCTGGACCAGATCAAGGCTCCATCTAATTTGGGCCACAGGTTTTCCATCCCCACAATGGCTTATCTGCAGTTGCTCTCCAGCAACTGCTGTTCAGTGACATAATACCTCTGCAACTGGGGGCTCTGTTTAGTTATAGCTACTAGTCCCCCATTAATTTATCTAATTGACTTGTAAAGTTGCTAAAGATAGGACCAAAAACACTCCTGTCACAGAGAATGTGATAAAAATTATAATTAAATTTATCATGTCTTGTGTGAAGAAGCCCTTCCTTTTGTCCGTCCTGAATCTACCTCCAATGAATTTCAAGGGGCTACTGCAAATTATATTATAGTGTAAGGGAAGGGGGAGGCAGTCTCTTCCCACTTTATCCATACCATGTATACAAATTTTTATTGAAATATTTATGAGCTACACTTCCTTAAAAATATAGGGCAGTGCACACCATATAGATGTAACAATAAAAACATTCACAAAATGTTAAAACAAGATTATTATTATTAATAATAATACATTATTATTATTATTAATACCCCATCCATCTGGCTGGGTTTCCCCAGCCACTCTGGGTGGCTCCCAACTGAATATTAAAAATGCTTTGAAGGCCTGTCTAAATAACACAGTTTTTACGTGACATCTAAAAGGTGGCAGGGATGAAACCTGCTGAATCTCTACTGGAAGGAAGTTACAAAAATGCAGTCACAAAAAAATAAGGCGGGCCCTGAAAATATACATTTCAGGTGTCAAAGGGCAGTGGAGAATCATCATTCCCATCAGCAAGTTGCAAGAGTGATATGTCTACAGGTAGGAATTCTCTGTATATGTTGGGAAGTACACGTATATTCTGTTCCTTTTCATTACATCATTTTTTCTAGGGCTGAACCATGACATCAGTAAGATGTTCCAGGGCAAGTTGAAGGAAACCAGAGTCAGACAAATCCCCCAGGGAATAATTTAAGGAATGGTGGTTGCATGGTGTCTATTGCTTCACAAGATGTGTAGGAACCAACACTGTTCTCTGGAATATTTGTCACTTCCTCAAAGTTTTATACGAGTCAGGACAAGTCTGGGTTCAGTTTCCCTATGCAAAGTACACCACAGGGTGATGTAATTGAGAAGAACATCAAGAGATGTTTCCAGACATGTAGATGCCGAAGTGTTTTAATCTACTGTAGTTTCCTGATAATTTTAATTATTTTTAAATGTTTTTAATTGCTTTGAACTGTTTTTAGTTGGCAATTCTAATATTTCTTGTAAACCACTTGCTACAATCAAGAGGTATATAAATTTTGTAAAATAAATAAATATTTGCAAAACCGACAGCAACAATGATTCATTATTATTATTACTTTGAGGAAGGAGTGGTTTCAGTTCCAAACTTGTCTATTTCAAAAAGATATTCAATAAGATAAAAGATGTGGAACTGAGTGTCTGGTATTTCCAGCAGCAGGTGGGGGAGGCAAAAATTATTTCTTCTAAGAGAGAGGGGGGGGGAGAGAGAGAGCTTCAACTATCTTGGGCAGCACAAGCCAGAGAAAACACTAATTGCTTTTACAATGATCTAGCAAACAGGGGCGTCGCGAGGGGGGTGTGGTGGGGGCGGCACGCCCCTGGGGGACAGGGGTGACAAGCGGCGGGTGGGGGTGACAAGCGGCGGGTGGGGGTGACAAGCAGCGCCCCTCCCGCCACTCCCCACGCAACGCCGGTCACCCTGGGAGCAGCAGCGCTGCACGGACGGGGTGCTCCCTCGGCCGTGCGCTGTTGCTCCCGGGGCGACGGAGCGAGCGGCGGCGCGTGGGGGTGACAAGCGGCAGCCCCTCCCGCCATTCCCAAGCACTGCCGCTCACTCCGTCACCCAAGGAGCAACACCGCACGACCGAGCAAGCACCCCGTCCGTGCAGCGCTGCTGCTCCCGAGGTGACCGGCAGCGTGGGGAGTGGCAGGAGGGGCCGTCGCTTGTCACCCCCACGCGCCGCCACTCGCTCCGTCCCCCCGGGAGCAGCAGCGCACGGTGTGTGGGGTGCTGCTGCTCCTGGGGCAACGGAGCGAACGGCGGCACGTGGGGGTGACAAGAGGCAGCCCCTCCCACCATTCCCACGCGCTCCCGCTCCCTCCATCACCCTGGGAGCGGCAGCGCAGGCCCGATGACGGAGTGCGCCTGCACGCGCAGGCGCACTCTGTCGTTGGATCGCCGCTTCCACAGCCTCCTTTTCAGCCGGAGAGCTTAAAAGCGAGCTCTTCGGCTTAAAAGAGGGCTGCAGAAGCGGCGGCGGCACTCCCGGAAATGCCCTGGGGGCGGAGCGTCATGACGTCACAATGTGATGCCACGACGCCCCGCCCCCGGGGCGTTTCCTTTGCCGCCCCGGGTACCGCGGAGCCTTACTCCACCACTGCTAGCAAATGCCCATAAAATTAGAAACAGAGTTGGAAAGGACTCCAAAGGCCATCTAGTCCGAGCCCTTGAATGCAGGAAACTCAACTAAAGCATCCATGACAGATGGCCATCTAAACTCTGCTTAAAAACCTCCAAGGAAGAAGAGTCTACTACCTTCTTTCTGGTGGAGTCTGTTCCACTGTCAAAAAGTTATTCCTGTTGTTTAGTCAGAATCTTTCTTGTAACTTGAAGCCATTGATTCAGGTCCTACCCTCCGGAGCAGGAGAAAACAAGCTTGTTCCATCTTCCACATGACAACCCTTAAGATATTTGAAGGTGGCTATCATATCTCCCTCTCAGCCTCCTGTTTTCCAGGCTCAACATACCTGACTCACTCAACCGTTCCTCATAAGGCTTGGTTTCCAGACGCTTGATCATTTTGGCTGCCCCTCTTTGCACACGTTCCAGCTTGACAATATCCTTCTTAAATTGTGGCACCCAGAACTGGAGACAGTACTCCAGGTGTGGTCAGACCAAGGCAGAATAGTGTGGTACTACGTATTACTTCCCTTGATCTGAACACTATACTTCTGTTGATGCAGCCTATAATAGCATTAGTTTTTGGGTTGTTGTTGTTGTTTTTTTTTTTGCTGCTGCTGCTGCATCATCATACTATTGACTCATCTTAAGCTTGTGGTTTACTAAGACCCCTTTTCATATGTACTACTAGTAAACCAGGTATTAGTTTAAATTATTAGTTTAAAATGTTTTACTGGTTGCTAGCCCACATATAGATTCTTAACCATAAGAACCTAAGAGAAGTCCAAAGTCAACCAGACCAAGTGTTCATCATCTAGTCTGGCATCCTGGGTTGTATTCAACTAAGCCCTACTCAGAGCATTGAAATTAATAAACCTGAGTTGTGTTTATGAACTTCAATGGGTCTACTCTGTGTGAGACTAGCATTAAACACCACTCACTGTTTCCTGCAGTGACCAACCTGGTGATTCCACCAAGAAGCTCAAAGAGAGGGCATGAAGGTAACAGATTTCTGCCCAAAGGTGCCCTCCCCCTGCATACTGCTTCTGAACATGGCCATTCCATCACTTAAAAAATAAAATCTTTACATTTACATCCTGCCTGTCCTCCAGGGAGCCTGCATGAGACTTCCCCTCCATTTTATTTTTCACAACAACCCTGTGCAGTAGGATAGGCTGAGAGGTCACCCAGTGAGCTTGCTGGCCAAGTGGGGATTTGAACCTGGGCTGCCTCCACCCTAAGAAGCTACCTTTCACTGAATCAGACCATAGTTCACCTCAGTATGGTCTGCACTGGCTGGTGGTGGCTCTCCAAGGATTCAGGCAGGAGGAGCCTCTCCCAGCCCTACCTGAAGGTGCCAAGGGTTGAACTTGGGCCCTTTTGCATGCAAGGCAGATGGCTCATTGGCCTAACACAACCTAACCACTACACCACACTGTCTAATGCCTGTCAATAGATCTCCATGTCCTGCAGGGAACGCCACCGCTAGAACAAAGTAAAAAAACAAACAAAAAACCCCTACAGTTACTTTCCTATTTACAAAGACTTTCTTTCATAGCTACCTGGAGGTGACCAGACAATAGATTATTCTTGTCGCTCCACCCCCGCCCAGAAGGCTCTTGGCAGAACTGGGAGAGATGGCCAAGCTAGCAGCAACTTGCATGGAGGGCTTCAGCTCCCGCCACCTAGACGGCAAGTCAAGCCCCCCCCCCCCCAGTCGAATCTCTTGACAGACTCTTCCCCCTTAAGTTGGTTGAAATAAAAGCAGGGCTCCGGGTTGCGCTTTTCAGAAAAACGAACGAATGTGCGCGTTGGAAATTGGTTTTTCTACAACAAGGGCCGAACCTCTAAGCCTCCCATTTCCCAACGTTTCCCGCGAAGGCGAAGTTTGTGGACCCCCCCCCCGGCCGATTGTGACCCCGAGAGCCCCTCGGCGAGGGGAGTTTCCGGGAGGGCGCGCAGCCATTCCTGCCCCCGCGCAACCTCCTCGCCGAGGTTCCCGGGCGTGGCGCGCGCTCCTGCTCTCCAGGAGCAGGAAGCCTTCCGCCAACCAGCCGCCAAGCCTGTTATTCGCCTGCGGGGCGACCTTTTTCCTCCCTATGCTTCGAAGTGCGGAATAAAACTGGGAAAGTTAAGCTCTCTCCACACGCACACAGACAGCCCCCCCCCCTATATATTTCTCGGGCAAATCTGATGGTGGGGAAATTCCGGGTGGGCTTCCTAACTCACCACGAGCAGCAAAATCCCAGGTCCGAGATGGCAAGCCATGGCGAGAGCCCTCTGCTGCCTACTTCGGCCCTGCTCTCCTACGGCTCCGAATCCCAAAGCAGCAGAAGCAGCGGCCCTCCCGGAGAGGAAGAAGTCTCGGTGCCTTCTTCTTCGCTGCGGGCGTCCAGCTATCCCTGCTCCTTCCCCCGGTGGTGGTGATAAGAAAATGGGGCCGGCCGCAGCTCCGGCAGGAAAGGCGAGCCGTCGAGGGGCGGAGTGTAGCGCTTTGGGAGGCTTCACCTGGAGGGTGCGAGGAGCTACCCCGCCCTCTGGCCCTGTGTGATACGGCCCTACCCGGTGCAGAGGCTTTTGGTTCCGGAAGGCAGCCTTTCTTTAGAATCGTACCCGCCTTTGATCTTTTCCGAGGGAGAGGGAAAGTGAGGAAAGGGGTGTTTTGTCCGCCCTTGGGTTCGCAGCCTGAGACCTTTCTGCTGCATCCAGCAGAGCCTGACTCTGAGAAAACATGCGCAGCTCTCTCCCCCCACTCTCCCAAGTTCCATATCACCAACAGACAAAAGACTTAAGGCATTTTGATCTTTCCCAGAAGCATCCTGACATCTCCTCCCCAGTCCTCGCCTTTAACCTTCCAGCCGGAGGAAGAGTTTTGAGGAATCCCGAAGCTTCCTTACTTCTTTGTCACTTTATGTAGCCCCAGGAAACATGCATGATGTGAAGGAAAGAAGAAAGCAGAGAAATGGGTAACACTGCGGTGACTTTAGACCAGCCACACTCTGTCACCCAACCCTATCTCCCAGGGCTGCTGTGAGGATAAAATGAGATAAACCCTTTGCATGCTGCTAAGTGCTCATCTGAGGAAGTATGGGACACAATCTAAATTAATAGGAAATGAAAGAAAGAGGAAGAAAGGTGAATAGACTGGAGGAGGAGGAGGAGGGAAAGAAGGGTGTTCAACAGATAGAGATAAAGGACAAAGGTGAGGAATATTTATAGATTGGAGGATGCTACTGTGCTTGATTATGCATGTCACATTTTTGTAACACATCAAGGGTACACTGATAAATGTATAACATTGGTTAAATGTTCATCAAGTATTGCATCACATGATCTTAGCTGAGTGGTTAGAACAGGGGTCAGCAAACTCTTTCAGCAGGGGGCCGGTCCACTGTCCCTCAGACCTTGTGGGGGGCCGGACTATTTTTTTATTATTATAAAAAATGAACGAATTCTGATGCCTCACAAATAACCCAGAGATGCATTTTAAATAAAAGCACACATTCAACTCATGTAAAAACACCAGGCAGGCCCCACAAATAACACAGAGGTGCATTTTTTTTTTTTAAATAAAAAGGACACATTCTACTCATGTAAAAACAGGCTGATTCCCAGACCGTCTGTGGGCCAGATTGAGAAGACAACTGGGCCGGATCCAGCCCCCGGGCCTTAGTTTGCCTACCCATGGGTTAGTTAGAAGGTGGCTGCAGTGCCACCTTCTGTCTATCTGCTGGGCCACAGGACTTCTGCCGTTCGTGGCTCTTGCAGGCTATCACAGCGGAACAGCAAGTAAGGCTCCCAGAGCCTCCAGCCAGAGACCTTTGATGGCTTACTTGGGCACGTTTAGCCAGTAGCTTACAGTCAAGAGGCCTCCAAAGTTTACACAAATGTGCACGGCAAGTAATTACAATACGTAGTAATATACGCTACTGTTTTCAATGCTTGCGTCTCACTCTTGGTTCACTATCCCATGGAATCAGAACTGCAGGACGCAAAGTTGAGATCAGTTAAATTATAAACTCTGAAGCTGTTGGAGTAAAAGATTATAATTTTGTTACCACGTAGTATGTATAAAGTAGGACCCTGTGTGATCCCTGAGTGTGTTTAGTCTCACAGCCATTGTCTGAATTGTGCAGGCTATGATAATGTTCTTTAACTTCAAGGCTGATTTACCTTTATTCCAACGGTTGAGCTTGCGTGGGACAGGTACATGTCTGTAAACACAAAAGAAGTGCTGGGGGCTGAGATCAGGGGTGTTTGTTCCTTGGTGTGTGTTCACTTTTATGTTCCTGAGTGCTTAGAAACGAATGCCATTCCTTCACATGTGCACTTAGCCACCACAGCAAACTCTCCTTATAAGTGGCTGATGAATAATGTATGGGTTGGCCTCAGTCTCAGAGATTTGCAGGTGTGTAAATGACAAATGGGACAGGGTAGTGAACTCCCTCCCCTGGTCACCTACTAACCACCATTTAGTTGACGAAATCTTGTGTTTCAGACACATGATTCTTCTTCGCAAGTGTTCAGCTGGATTGCTTCAGTAACATTCAAAGTTCTAACAAAATAAAAAATAAAAAAATTCCTTCCAGTAGTGTAGCTGAAGAGGTGTGCATGCACATGAAAGCTCATACCAATAACAAACTTAGTTGGTCTCTAAGGTGCTACTGGAAGGAATTTTTTATTTTGTTTTGACTATGGCAGACCAACACGGCTACCTACCTGTAATTCAAAGTTCTAGTTGGTTAGTGACTCTCTTCTCCCTGTTTTTATTCCGGCTTGTTCTTATAACTATAGTATCTTGTTGTTATAATTATTGCATTTTTACCCATTTTTAAACTGCTGGTCTATTACCATAATAAACTGATTGAATGATTGAATCTTAAATAAGTTTAATAGTAGTGAATTGGTGAACTTTAACAAGTTATTAAACTTAAAAGAGCATTTGTAAATACTATTTGTAAATAACAAACTAAGGTAACTTTAGACAATTTTCTTACCAGGACCCCACTCTTAAGATGGCCATGTGCATCACTTCACTTATTTGAAAATGTAGCAAGCTATGGGTATACCTGGTAAGTTTAAAGTGAAAAACTGCACATGTGCATAGTGTTTCTCTTTCTTTTTTAAAGTCAGGGTTGGGAAACCCTTTAGTAATGTTAGGAATGTAGGACCAGTGGCAACACATGGGATGGCGTGGTGGGGGGGAAAGAAAAGTAAAAATATGTGTTAGTTATGAAGGCTGTGTATACATTATACTTTTAAAACCCATTATTCTTTCCCTCAAAGAATTCTGGGAACTGTAGTTTGTTAAGGGTTGCTGGGCATTGTAACCCTGAGGGGGAAACTACACTACCCAGAATTGGGTACAAATTGGGGCAAAATTCTAAAAAAATATGCCCAACAACTTCAATCCTAAAAAAGGTCAACAACTTTGGTTGGCCCTCATGCATGTTCACTTCATCCACTTGCAAGGGCACCACTGATAGACTGGGCTTAAAACTCAAGTTCAGATGGATTTGTGAAATGGGCCCTGCTTATTTCTGCTAACTATAACACCCACCTTTTCTATCCCCTTGAATTTCATACCCTCCAACTATGCATAACAAACTAGCACAAAAATCAAACCCACATTTTTTCACTCTCTTTCCCAAAAGATCCAATTTGTATTGGCTGATTTCGCCAGTCTCAGCAAGCCCAGGTTAAAATTTAATACAAACGAGTTTTTTTTTTGCACAGAGAACAATTCTTGCTTTCCACCTTAACTGCAAACATAATGGTGAGGTCATTTTCTTTTACGAACACAGATTGCTGTGTTGTGACTGAAAGCTTACAACAATTCTTATATTCTCAGTGAAACTTTGGCAGATCGTCATTCACAGATGCCACACCCGTCTCTAGCTGAGTAAGCCAAAGAAATGACATTTGCCACCAGGTAGATATGATTAACTCCTCTCAGGGAGCTTGGGAAAAAGACCAGGGCATATCTTAGACTGACTCACCTAGTATCTGATTCTGATTACTTTGAAAGGGAAAAACACCCCTAGCTTAAAGTTTTAATCTAGGGCTACATACGCACCGAACCTTAAAATATATTCAAAGCACATCATTTCCCTCAAAGAATTATGGGAACTGTAGTTTGTTAAGGGTTGCTGGAATTGTAACTGAGGGATGAACTGCAGGACCCAGAAATTTCTGTCTGGGTTATTTCCAACAAAAAGGACTCCGTTTTTGGGGGGAAGGTAAATTTAAACATTTTTTCAACTTATTAGAAATCATTTCCCAATATTCTTTCACCTTTCTTCATGTCCACCAGTTTTGTTGACTGCTAAAACTTATTTTGCTTGCACTCCGTTTCCACAGGAATGGTACATTCTGCTTAAGCTGCCTGTTTACCAATCAAACATTATCTACTATTGCTAACATGCTGTGTTAGAAGCATGCTGTGTGTTGCGCTTTTGGGTGTACGGATGTATGCATATCCCCATCCACCCCGTGACGTGATCCATACATGTGTCCTATTGTCTACTATCACTGACATCTCCCAAGCATTTCAATAGGGCTTGCAAAAGAGATCATACTCATTAGGATTAGCATATATTGCTCCATCAAGATCCTCAGGCCAGTTGAAATTCATGGCATATGCAACTCTATTGCACCATGTTAGCCCTGCTCCCACCTTTCTAAATCCCTTTTAATTCTTCATTGAACTCATTGCCTTTCCTTCCTGGAAGTTACCCTGGCAGTTGCCCAAGCAAAACTGCCCTCAATCCATACCTCAGTTTAGTCCTGTGCAGATATGTGTGCTACCTTTCTACACAGTGTGCTTGTGTGTGTGGGTATGTGTCTGTGTCAGTGTCTGCTTGCTGGTCCTAAGCCCCCACAATGCCTCACCTGCATATGTTCCTCATAGGCATATATGTACATACACCCTGATGCTCCATTTATAGGGGTCTTGTTGTCCAGAAACCAAGCATGCGGCAGATAGACCACAGAGCTTCCAGTGACAGCCTTAGGTCGGCCAATTCAGTAGATCAGTGTCTTAGGGAGGCCACATTCCTTGGCACAACCCTGAAAATGTTTCAGCCCTCCAGCAAGAGACTGAAACTCATATATAACGAATGCCTGAACCATAAATTCTACCTACACCTGTAATCAATAAAGTTGTGGCCATTTTTAATCCAAATCATTATCTGTGGTTCTATCACACCTCACTTGGGTCATTTGTTGGGAGGAGTGGCACTGTGACTGGGACCACGACTCTCCCTCCCCCTCCTTTTTTGCCCCCCTCCCTTGCTGCAGCACTCAAGGCTGGGCTTAGCATGTTGTCTGTAAGGGGTGTGTGTGTGTGTGTAGTACAGTGGTACCTCGGTTTTTGAACAGCTTAGTTCTCGAACTACTTAGAACCCGAACACTTCAAACGCAGAAATGAGTGTTCCGGTTTTTGAACTTTTTTTGGAAGCCGAATGTTGTCCAATTTGAGTGCACACTTCTGTTTTGAGCAAGCGGCTTGGCCCCAGCAGTGACTACCACTGCTTCCTTCCCTTCCCTTTGCCGGGAAGCGCCTCTTTCCTCGGTGCAAAGTGGAGTTGGGCGGCTCCTCGGAATATATCAAGTGACTCCAGACTAGGGAGACTTGGAAGTTGGCGACTCTCCCCTACCGCGCAGAGAGGGGACTATGCTGGGCAGGTTGAACTTCCCGCCCCCTCGCCTTCCCTCCCTCCCCCCATCCCAAGCCCGACCCCAAGTGAGGTCCAGGTGAGGTAGTGTGGGTGCTGCATTCCCGAGCAGGGGATAGGGCGCTCACACTGCATGCAGGCTCCAGCCCACCTGGCTCAGCGTCTGGTGGCTGGGAGCGCAGCCAAGAGCAGCCGCTGCCTCCCTCCACGTTCCGGTGCTGCTGTCACATTCCAGCGCTGGCATTGGCATGACCAAAGATGTATGACATACATATATGGGGCAGAGCAAACAAGTGAAAATATGGTACTGTGGCCCACCTGCAAGTGGCCCAAGGTCCAATGTTTAAAAAAACATTGCTTAAAACAATGTTTAAAAAACATTAGGGTTGCAGCACAGGTATCTCTTTAGACTACAAATCACTTCCATCAGTAAAGAAATCAAGCAAGTTTGGCCAGAAGTTTTTATTAAACCGAATATTATTTTACATCTTCAAATATAAGCTTGTTTGCCAGTTTATTGTAACCACAGAGCTTCAGTAGTTTACTCACAAACAAAGCAATTCTTAAAAAAACAAAACAAAAACCCATCACAGCAGAAGACAGAAATAGGGGTTATTACTAACAAGTGCTTTAGGTACTTGAAGGGCAATGTTATTGGTAGTTGATAAGTGAAAAAGCAAGTGTCAAAGCCAATGTTTGCTAAGTATTAAACCGTTCATTTCTAAGGCGTATCAGTGCATCGTACTATAGACAGACAAAAACAAACAAACAAACCCCTCTTTCATTAAAAAAAGGCTTTGTATTAGGATTATTTTTATTCCCAGACAGTAGTTTCAATAAGCATGAAGAGAAGAGTGAAAAGTGACTGTGCTAATTACAGCCATGCAATTCTAGGGAACTAATATTTTAGACCAGCTTAAAATATATTGTGTAAGGAAGTATGTTTTAAAAAGTAAAAATACCTATGTGCTGATGTCTAATATCAAATGAGTGCATGTTTCATACTTGGGGGGAGCTTATTTGTTACTGGCAGTCCTTGTTGTTAACACACAAAAGAGAAAGAGTTGTCTTGAAGTTTAGCTTGTTCAGGGCTTCCTCATGTGAACAATTGTGGGTTGAATGAAGACAGCTCAGCAGTAATGGTTATTAACATTTGTAAGTAACCATAATGAAATCAAAATTTATAGCCAGCTAAATATTTTAAATACAACATAATTATTCGGACAGAATGGAACAATCTTGTACAACTGAAATATGCCAAACTGGAATGCCAAAATAGTGATTGTCTCTGACTGTGGGCATATCTGCACTCACAATGACCATATATTTGCTCCTACAAGGAATTATTGAATCAGTAGTTTTGTGCCATAGAGCTCTAATAGTGAATAGCTATAATTCCCAGGATTCTTTGGGTGAAAACATAATAGTTAAACTGGTCTAAAATTTATAGTGAACATTTGCCCTTGTAAGTGTTGAAAGCTACTGAAACTGAATAGATACAAAGAAAAACAAAGAGAAACTAAGTTCTGTTTCTGGTGTTTTAAAAACCTGTGTTAAGAAGTAGCCAGTAAATGGCTGAAGTGGAATGACTTTGTAACGTAAGAAAAGTAAAATCTGAGGACCGAATAATGTTGCAGGAGCTTCATTAGAAATGGATCCTGTATTGACATTCTGATATGACAGTGGTGGTATGGTAGTCAATGAGGTTAATCCAAGGCACCGTTATTGCTAATTGGAAACTTTTAATTTTTTGGCTGTTGCTCTACACATATTTATAAAACAACAGAAAGGAATGAAACACTGGGAGCACCTTTAAGCAGCCATAAAAACCAAGGTCCTTAAATTTCTTTAGATGCCTACCAAATATAATCAAGGCACTTGCAAGGTAAAGAGAATAGAATATTATAATCTGTTGGGGGAGAAAAACAATCCTTAAAAAGAACAAATATATTTACATTACAGAGCATGTTGTTGATGCTGCAGTTACTTTCGGCTTACATATGGTACATAACTAAGCATGTGAGCCAGAACCCAAAAAAAACCTTTCTAGTGCCATTGCATGCCCAGTGAAGCACCCTATGCCACATCTCCAATAAACATGTAACTGTCAGTGGAACCGACAGATGTGCCTTTACCTTCATGATCATATGTAAAGTATTAGTTTGTGATATAGCATAGGCATCTGATGATGGAAGAAAGAAAAGCCCAATGTTCTACTGGGTGCATGCAAGCGGGTCCCCTTTGGTGTTCCCAAAGAAGCTCTTTGGATCCTGGCCAATATAGTCTATATTTTCAGAATTTTATTGACCCAGCTTTGTGTGCATTTAAGCTTCCATGAAAGCAGTAAACAACATAGAAAAGATTTGGGTAGTAGTGCAATCTTATGCTTGTTCCATGAGTAATCCATGGTTCAGTGTGGGGACTTACTCCATGGCAGGCATAGGATTTCAGTTTTAGGGTTTTGCAGCAGCTTGTAAAAGTTAATAACAAATATTTAGCCAGAGATGTTAAGCTTTTGTTGAAATAGAGATTTATCAGAGCAGGTTCCTTCAGAGAGAAACCATTCAATAGTCAAATTTGCTTTCAAGATATGATACAACAAGCTCGCTTAGTCGTGCCTGTGCTCTTGGCATGTTATCATTTTTTTTTTTTAACATTCCCAAGTATGTTGCTCCTTCTGCCAGTACGCCGTGTAGTTTAAGCTGTACAGGAAACTAAGTAGAGGGATGGTAATGTATACTGTCAGAAAGGTAATTGTTTCATGACCAGAGTGGTTCCTGTAGGTGGCCGGGAAGAGTTTGTATTCAAACAATTCATCATATACAAAGTCATAAAAAGTGGCTGATATGTTCTGAGAACTGATGGCATGCAATGGGGGCTTAAACATGCATCATTCATCAATATTGCAATGGCCTGTAATAATTTTGCTTAAACTAGATACAACCTGGAATCCTCAGCTGCTAGGGCTGTGTGTTGTCCTTAAAAGAGCTCATAAGAGCCTGCCATTCTGACTGCAATATCACACAGGATTTCAGTCTGTCATACGAATGTTGATGTATTTCGTTTCTTTCCTCTTTCCCTCACTTTGTTACCTAGTTCCTTCATGTTTGCCAGGTAGAGAGTTGAACTATGCATTCCATCTGGAGTTACTACTTGGAAGAGATTCTGTGCAAACAGTATGAAATACACCAAGCAGTTCCAAAACTGAGTGAAACAGTTCAGCCAGTGTTCCAAAAAGGAGCTGTTCCTAAAAGTCACCTTGAACACAATTCCATTTCCTTTCCAAGCTGGTAAAAACAATTGAATAATGTGGCGAACAAACACAGTGTGTTTTTAGCAAATGACATTAGGAAGGCACCATGCTCTCCAACACCAATGATGTATTAAAAGTCTGTGCCAATTATATTCACTGCCATTTGTGGATTTGGGGAAGGGGGCGCGGGGTGCCAGAGTTGTCTTATATTGGCAGAGATTCTGCATTTCCTTTTCGGTCTGCATAGCTTTAAGAGGTTTTCAGGCAAGCCTCTTCCCCACCCCCATGTGATTTGCTATGTATAAATAATAACATTGTTCAGTAGCAAATCTCTCTCTTTAAAAAAGGGAGTTTTGCAGCAATATGTAATTGCAAGAGGCCTTATTGATTCGAATACTGAATAGTGCTGTATTTTGTCACCCGCCTTCGACTCGTACCAGGAGAAGCGGATCCCATTGTTTGGCTAAGGAGATTATCAGGACTCAGCATTTGACCTGTGATGCCACTCATGTTGCCAATGCCTCCACTCATTCCTGCCCCTGACACTACTCTTTCAGTAACAACCACATTGCGTCCACCTGATAACTCAGAAGGAATGCTACTCATTCCGCCAACGCCTCCACTCATTCCTGCCCCTGACATTACTCTTTCAGTAACAACCACATTGTGTCCACCTGATAACTCAGAAGGAATGCTCAAATTTCCCTGCATGCCTGCGACAGGTCGAATCACTCTTTCTGTCACCACTACATTTGACCCCTCAGACAGATCAGGAATACTCATGGAAGGGGGTATCCTTGCATTTGGAGCAATCACCCTTTCTGTGACCACCACATTGGACCCATCTGGTAGCTCTGGAATATCTATCATGCCATGCAAATCAGTGACCGAGGTAGGATCAAGCACCCTTTCTGTTACCACAACATTTGATCCATACAGAGGATCGACATTCATTGTAGGAGGTTTCATTGTTGGCCCTGTTGTATATGTCTCAGTCACCACTACGTTGCCTTGGAGCATAGGATCAGGCCTTGGAGGCTGTACAGCAGAAGTAGTCGTGTAGGTATTTTCAGTAACAACCGTTGTGCTGCCAACAGGAGGAGGTGGAGTCATAGTTGAAGATGTATTAACAACAATGGTAGTTCCAGGCGGTGGCAGGCTTATATCGAGATCAGGATTGGGCAAAGATGGCCAATTTGAGTCAGTATCTGGGAATGGCTCAATTTGCACACCCAGGCAGATTTCTGCCAAGGTCTTAAACTTAGGTCCCAGTGTGTCTAGATAGGTGTCATCCAGATCATCGCCAATAAAACTGCAACAGCCAATGGAACCAACAGGAGAGCCTATACCCTCATGATCATATATCAGGAGACAGTCATTTGCAGGTCTGCCTTCGTCTTCATCGGCATAGGCAAACGCTTTCTAAAAATGAAGAAAGGGGAAGACAGAATTGAAGTCCTTGCTTTCTTTGCGATCAACATGGAGAAGAAAATGAATCTATTAGTAAGAGATGCAATGCACTACTATTAAGCACCAGGCAGAATATCAGTGGTAAACAATGTGCAATTGGAGTGATTAGATTTGTTCAGATAAATTCCTTCTGCTGTTAACCAAAGGTCAGGCATGCAGAGTTTATGTTGAGGGCAGAAGGAGAAATTGCTGTGCCTAGGAATTGATGTGGCAGGCGTAGATGTGGTCAGACACAACCAGCAAGTATAACTTCTCTGCACCCAGAAATACACTTGGTGCAAAGCATCCTAAAGTCACCACCTTTCCCCACCAGCCCTCCAATTTGCCAAAGCAATTGCATTCAGCAACTTGGATAAAAGCAGTTTGGACTTCTCTGACCCTGAATATATTTCTGTTTACCTGGGATTGAAATTTGCCCTACATATACTGGCAAGGACAGTTGCATACAACCATAGTAAGGACTTGTCCCAAACCGGCACATTTATTAAACTGCCTGCATAAGAGATGAACATAGGTTACCTCTGAAAAATAGCTGTCCAAGAAAGCCATATTCACGCCACTCTCTCTGTATTCTTTTATGGTCCCTCCATATGCTTCTTTTCTTCCTGTTGTTCCATAGCCTGTAGTAGTTCCATAATCAACATTCGTTCCATAGCCTTTAACTGCTCCGAGTCCGATTGTTTCTTCAACTCCTGTACTCACCCCACCTTTATACTTAGTTGCATAGATATCTGAAAATTAGAAACAACAACCACCCCATATTATTTTTGCATGATGCTTTTGGAGGAACAGTGGTGATTTATGTAGCCCCCAAACATCGTGGCCTACTAGCCAATGCTGAGATGAATTCAAGCCACCTTAAACCCCATTAATATGGGCAAGCAGTAGTGGCTGGTGCCCCTTGGGTCTGGTCAGGCAGAAGGGAGAGAGGCAAAAGGTAGGCAGTGCTACTGGACTGAGCCAGCTAATTCTAGTTTTGCATCCATCTTCTTTGTTTCTGAGTTCTACAAGGACAACCTTGAGACTGAGGAGGAGGAAGCTGACAGCCAGTGCCACATCAAGAAGGCAGGCAGAGTGGGGCTGGTTGAGGGTTTCCCAAACTTGGGTCTCCAGCCGTTTTTAGGCTGGGAAACCCTGATCTAAACTATAGTAGGTGAACACAGGCTGTGGAGCTGGGTTATGCTTCTGAAGGTGCCCTGTCTCTCCAAGCCCTTTGTATTATCCACTGGAAGGGATAAAGATGAAAAGTATTATTTACCAAACTTACAATGTCAGCTTAGCCTTACCTGAGGAGTCACCATAGTCGCCCATGCCTGTATTTGCCACTTGCCCACAAATATTTGAAACGTCCTAAAAGAAGTGAGTAAAAATAAATAAAAAATAGCTAAATATGGATTTTAAAAAGAGATGTAAATATATGGTTTTTGGCCTGATTCAGAGGACCACAAGCATAATGGGAAGCTAGACAGGCATTAGAAGCAGATGTTGGGTTGGAGTGGGAACATTTACCTAACCTCCCGGCAGCAGAGCTGCTGCTGCTTACAGGGAGTGAAGGTGGGACAAGGCAGTGGAGCGAGAGCCAATTTGCATAAGGCTGACCCTGCTGCCTGGCCCCTCCCCCTCCCCCTCCCACTAAGCAGCAGCAACCCACCTACCAGGAGGTCAGGTAAGTGATGGGATCACACTTCTTCTGAAGGAGTGGGTATGCAGCTTGGGAGTACTTCTGGATCTGCCACTGTCACTTGTGGCTAGGTGGCCTTGGTGGCACAGAGTACCTTCCATCTGCTTCAGCTGCACCCCTGCCTAGACAAGGGTAGCCTAACATTAGTTGTCTATGCTCTGTTAACCTCCAGGTTAGATTACTGCAAAACATTATACGTAGGGCTGCCTCTGAAGACAGTTTGGAAAAATCAGCTGGTACAGAATTCGGAGGCCAGATTGCTCACTGGGGCAAGACAGCTTGAGCATATAATGCCAATCCTGGCCCAACTGCACTGGCTGCCAATTAGTTTCTGGGCCCAATTCAAAGTGCTGCTTTTGACCTATAAAGCCTTAAAAAGCTCAGGACCAAACTACCTCAGAAACTGCCTCTCCTCCTATGAAGTGAGCTGGACCCTGTGATCACCATCTGAGGCCCTTCTTAGTGTGCCTCCTCTGTGACAGGTAGAACGGGCCTTTTCTGTGGTCACTCCCTGTTGGTGGAATGCTCTTCCCAGGCAAGTTCACCTGGGCTTGGTTACATGTCTCTAAGTGCCAGACAAAAACACTCCCCTTCTCTGAGACATTTGGCTAATTAAAAAATCCATGGCCTTTTAAACTGGGGGATGGGGGGAGTATTATTTTTGCTTGTTATTATGGTATATATTTTTGTTTTTTTATATTGTAAACTACCCTGTGATCTTCAGATGAAGGACTGTATAGAAATTTTAATGATGGTGATGATGATAATGATATTGCACCAACCTCCCTGCTGCCTTGCACCTCCCTCCCAGTAAGCAACAGTGGCCCACCTGTCAGGAAGCTAGCACAGCAGTTCCACCCCACCTGGTGAGCTGCTTCTGCCTGGGAGACTTGCCTCAGCTGATCTTAGCAGTTGTGCAGATCAACATGGAGGAAAATAGTCAACCAAGTAATATGTTGTTTTGCTATGCTGCCGTTACTGCTTATTTTGGTTGCTTTTATATTACTTGGGAGTCGGCTCTGAAGAGTGAAAACACTGAAGAGTGGAATACATATGTTGAAAGCGAATAGATGGGACAGACAATAATGGTTGTGCTGGGAAGTCTGACAGGTCCATCATTGTGTTAGAGGCTTCATATTGATAATGGGATAGATTCTGTAAAGCTTTCTGCAAAGTTATGAACCAACCCGGTCTTCAGGCTGTGCTCCTTCAATTCCCCACGAATGAATAGCTCCTTCTGAACATTCAGGCACAGGCTCAAATCCAGCCCCAACACCACCAGTAGGACCAGATCCACAATAGCCGCAACAGTCACTCTGTGACATCAGAATTGGAACCACTAACAGAAGAGGTAAAAGAAATTGATGCAGTTTTTAAGCATTAAAGCATATATTTGTCTCCAAATATAAATACTCAACTTAATTTGCAAGGAATGATAAGTTCTGAGACCCAAGAGTAATTTTAAATTAGACAGAACCAAGAACCTATTGATTTCTAACCACTTTTATGTTTCTTTCTTTTCTTTTCTTTCTTTCTTTCTCTCTTTCTTTCTTATTTTTTATTTACTTTTCTATTATTTCTTGTTGACAACAACACATACTATGTTACAGTCATGCACAAAACAATAAGAAAGATAACAGCATAAATATAAAACATGCATAATAATAATAATAACTTATCTATATTCATCCAAATTACTATAAATCTTTTCTTTTACTTCCCTTCCACTCTTTTCATGGTTTCCTATTTACTGTCCTTTTAACTGTGTTTTCTTACTGTTCTGATTTATTTTCATTACCTAACATAATCTCACGTTATGACATCTACTGCTGAGTATTTTTTTCAACCTGTTATGATTATTTTTTGTTATAATATTTTCATTCATATATATATATTTCAGTCCTCTTTCAGTCTCTTATCATCTTTATTACTGAATCTATTTGTTTAACCACTTTCAATGATGAGCATTACAAACACCACATTATTTCTTTTTATTCTTCTCTACATGAACAAGCATGGCTGAGACAGCATCAGGTGCCAGGATATAACTCTGATTCAAGCAGAACAGTCAGCCCACTGGTGCTGGGATCCAATCTAACACCATTCGCATCGCTGATACAGCAGCTGCCCTACTTTGCATGCAGAAGGTCCCAGGTTCAAACCCCAAGATTTCCAATCCCCAATCCCTAATCAATCTCCAGGCAGGGCTAGGGAAAACTGCTGCCTAAAACCCCAGAAATGCTAATGTCAGTGAGTGTAGAGACAATACTGAGCTAGATGGAGCACTGGTCTGAATCAGCACAAGGCTGCTTCCTATATCCTCATTGCTGCACCCAGAACTATATGTTGATGACGCATCTTAAGGCTTTTTGGAAACAAGTAAGACAGCTATTTGGCCATTGACTCTGCTTAGCCTTGTGCATTAAGCTATGGTAGCACACATTACTGTGTTAAATGCAGCACTTGATGCTTCCTCCAAGGCTAGGTTGTGATTTTAAAGTGTGTGAACATAAACATATAGTTAATGGGACTCCAAAATCTTCAACTCTCCTCTTGTCAAAACTCCTCATTTCATGGGAAGTTGCACAGAGTAGCTTTCATTAATGCAATAATGTTATAGCAAAATATTAAATAAGAAAGATCAGCTGTCTAGTTCCCTTTTAAAAACACACACACAATTCCAAAAAACAAACAAACAAAATAGAAATAGAAATAGTTAATTTAGTTTCAGTAGAATACTTACACACAAATATTAGTCCTCCGAGGAACATCAGGCCAATGGCTGTAGCACTAAGTGTAGTTTCTGCGCCTCCTTGTCTGTCCCAACCATAACCACCATATCCATCATAACCACCATAACCACCAGTGCCACCGTCAATCATACCACCGCCACCATAATCAATACCAGCACCAGTGCCACCACCAGCTCCTCCTGTTCCGTCATCTCTTCCTCCTCCTGTTCCTCCCCAGCTGCCTCCTCCCCCGCCAGTTCCTTCCCCTGTGCTTCCTCCTCCACCAGTTCCTCCTCCACCAGTTCCTCCCCCTGTGCTTCCTCCCCCTGTGCTTCCTCCCCAGCCAGTTTCTCCCCCTGTGCTTCCTCCCCAGCCAGTTCCTCCTCCACCGGTTCCTCCTCCACTAGTTCCTCCCCCTGTGCTTCCTCCCTGGCCACCTCCACCAATGCCTGTTCCACCTCCTCCTATTGCTCCTCCTCCACCACCACCACCACCACCACCTCCACCTCCTCCACCAGCACCACCACCAATAATAGTAACAGTGATTCTTCGAATGGCAGACTTGACACACATCCCATTGCGGTCACAATGACAGGCTTGCAAAGGAATAACCAGTGGCCTATCACAGCTTTTGCCACTGTTGTCGACCACTCTAACTTGGACCTCATGAATGACAAATTCTATATCCTGGGAGAACAGTGCTGCTGAGGTATCTGTTTGGGAGCGGGGAAAGGGAAGAAACAAAAATAATAATTTATATTAAGAATTCTGCTTTGGAATTTCCGCTTAGGGTCAAGTCCATGTTCCTAAATAAAGTTAGCAGTCCTTATGAGGGCAGCCTAAACTACATTAATCTCTCAGGGTCACCTCCAACATAGTGCTGAGTGAGTGTGCTGTCAGCGTTAGGATTTCCTCTTGCACAATGGGATTTCCTCACCCTCTTCTTCCCATGGATGTTCACTAACTCTGTTCTAGGAGTTCTCTCAACCTTCAGGAGCAAAGCTGGGGAGGGCACAGGGAGCATGTGGGGGTAGGAAGAAGGGGGAAGTCCTGTTGAGCAAGCAGAAATCCATGTGCTGATGGGAGCCTAATCTTGTGCGATGTAGGATACAAACCTCAGAACCCACCTGGGTGCATTAAGAAAACACATTTGAGTTTCTTTCCTGTAGCACAGTGCAGCTATGCCACTGACTTCTCTCTTTGCTTACCCTCCCATTCTCTGGGCTGATGAAGTTAATCAGCAATGTCTTGTAAGAATTGGCCATCACTGATAAAAGTGAATGGGGGCAGGTTCCCAACAACTACATTCATTGTGTTGATCACAGAGAAGCCAGAGAGCAGAAGAGGGTTATTTGATGGTAATAATTGGAGAACATGTCCTCTAGCAAATGCTTTGAGCAGCCTTCCCCTGCCTTCTCTAGATGTTTTGGACTACAACTCCCATGAGTCTCAGCCAGTGTGGCCAACAGTAAGGGACGATGGGAAATGTAGTCCCAAAACCTGGAGGACATGAGGTTCAAGAAGGCTCACTCTCAGGGATGCTTTAATTGATTACAGGTAGTGCAAGTCATTTGCATTATATTGAAGCTGAATTACATAACATTACACAGTTGCACCATGCCTTTGTTTGCTACAAACTCAATAGATGTTTCTCCCTTCCTGTGACCCAGATGCTCAAATTCAGGCATCCCCAACCTGCAGCCCTTCAGATGTTTTGGCCTACAACTCCCAGGACCAGTGGTCAGGGTTAATGGGAATTGTAGTCCAAAACATCTGCAGGCTGAAGGTTGGGGGGTGTCTGCTCAAACTGTTGTGTAGGACTCCCACATGCCCAAGTTGAGAGTGACCAAAAAGCACACAGATTCTTACAAACTTACCATACAAAGAAATGGTTGGTGCAGGGATAGGAGGGAGGTGTTGGAAGGTAAAACCAGCTTAGAAAGGCGGGCAAGCATTGACTGGTAAGGTGATCTCTACATATAAATGTACTCACCATTCACTATTCTGATGTTCCACGAACTTCCTGGAGACTGTGCCACTATTGAAAATTTAAAAGGTGGACCATATGGATGGCCATCTAGATCGTGAGCTGTGATTACCGCTGTTGGATTGTCCACACATACTTTTCTGATTTCGTCTGTTACAGTAGGGCAGTTGTCATTGACATCATCAATAGTAAGCACAATGGTACCAGTGGCTGTTGTGAAAGGACTGTCTGTAATAAAATACATCTATATGAAGACGGTGGGTGGGTGGAATCAGGTGCATCTTACTACTCTATGTTGCAGAAGAAAAATACCCCTGGTAAGAAAACAGCATGGCAAAACTACATTTGCACAAATCAGAAAAGTAAACAAGTGGTTAATTTTATTGTTTGAAGTTAAACAGCTGTTAAATACTCAATGGCTGATCATGGGATAAAAAGCGGTGGGGGCAGGGGGCGGAAGACTGTCTACACACAGCATTTTATTCTAGAATCAGTGGAGACTTAGTACATTGTCCAAACACAATCTAGTTTTATGAGATATCTTTTGGTCCTCAAAAGTGCTTCTTGAGAAACTACTCTCCGATGTGGAAGGGTTGCAACATTTGGGTCTTTTTAGTTTTAAAAAATGGCAAGTTAAGGACAGAGGATATGGTAGAGGTATATAAAATTATGCATGGTTTGAAGCCAATCGATAGAGAGACATTTTCGCTCTTAGGATTCTAGAACCTGAGCTCATCCAATGCAACTGAATGATGGAAGATTCAGTAACAAAAGGAAGTAATCCTTCACGCAGCAGAATTACAGAATTTGATTCCACAAAATATATTAATAGCCACCAGCCTCAATTCTTTAAACAGGATCGGGGGCAGTACACTTCTGAATAACGTTTGCTGAGAACCATAAGTACTTCTAGGGTTCCTGTAGGCATCTAGTTAGCCACTGTGAGAACAGCATGCTGGAATGGATGGGTCTTTGGTCTGATCCAGCCCCTGCTTCTTATGTGATAGTACTAGTTCACATATGATCGTTTACATGCCTCTTACAATTTAGATCGTTTAAACAGGGTATCCTTGGATATCAAGATCACCACCACTGAACAGCAGCACTGAACTGCCAGTAGGAGAAATCTTGTAGAGCCCTAAAGCAGGCATAGGCAAACCCAGCCCTCCAGATATTTTGGGACTATAACTGCCACCATCTCTAGCTAACAGGACCAGTGGTCAGGGCTGATGGGAATTGTAGTCTCAAAACATATGGAGGGCCAAGTTTGCCTATGCCTGCTCTAAAGCCTCAAAAGTCCCTCAACAGCAGTTTGTGTCTCCATTCATTTGAAAATATGGGTATCTTTGTACACATTTTGTTGCATGACTGAGCAGCATGTATTTATTTCGCGCTCTTAATTTCTACTATTGGAAAGAAGCTGAGACAGAAGAGAGTTTGCACAAAGAGAAACTCAAGAAGTGTGGAGTCTTCAGAGGTGATTTATGGGGAATCAGTTTCATGTGTGGATTTGAAACTACCACACCAAGATTTGGGTCCAGTTGTTGAAGGAATATTTGTATATTTAGCTATTTGAAACCCACAGAGGCTACTTTCTTCACTAGCTCAAAATGGACTACAAGATAGTTGGAGGAACTATCTCAATTTGCAGAATTGCATTTCTTCGAGCTGTTGCAGACTTCCTGTAAATAGCAAGGAAAATTATATAAAAAAAGAACAGCTCTTTTCTTACCTTTAGTAATAGCTAGCAGCTCTGCAGAGTATACCCCATTGACTACATAGATTGATTCCCGATCAATCACTTTGTTGAAAGAGATGGCGCCAGTTGTTGGGTTGACACGAAACCAGGCGGCTGGATCACGTCCCATGACGTAGCTGTTTTTGATTAGCAGAAATGAATTGTGCTTCATTTTAAGATGTAACAGTGCTTACATTAGCACAAACTGACCAATTTTATTTGCTCAGTTTAATAGGAGAAAATACTGTCATGTGAGAGAAAACATTTTTGTTGTATCTTAGAGGCTTGGTTCCACATATTATGCAGAATGAGCAGAAGTGACAAGACTTTGCTGAAGGTACTTCAGCAGCCATCTGTAATGGGTGCTGTGACTGTGTCCTGCAGGGTCCTGAGCAGGGGTTGGGCTCAACCTAGAAGACCTCTGATTCTGCATTTCCTACTTCTGCTATAGCAGGCAGGAGTAATCATTGTAGGTAAGAATAATGAGTCTCCAATTTTCATGTCACCAGGAACTCCTCATATCTGGGAAGGGCCATAATAGAATATCTGCCTTGCATTGTTTTTCATACTAAGATAACCCAATTTTTATTGCTCTGTGAATTGCTATTTTTGGATTAATAACGTGCATTATTAGCACCACTTACAGGTAGGTAGCCGTGTTGGTTTGCCGTAGTCGAAACAAAATAAAAAAATTCCTTCCAGTAGCACCTTAGAGACCAACTAAGTTTGCTATTGGTATGAGCTTTTGTGTGTATCTGAAGAAGTGTGCATGCACACGAAAGCTCATACCAATAACAAACTTAGTTGGTCTCTAAGGTGCTACTGGAAGGATTCATTAATATTAATATTAATATTAATATTAATATTATTAGCACAATTAAGTATAAATCAAAAGTGAAAATGGGTCTTCTGTTGCAAACTTGAGAGTCAGAGATGTTTCTTGGCTCTAGACTGGTTGAAGACCACTGGTATAGATCATGCAGCAAATGTTTGTTGTGACTAAATGCTAAGGTTTGAATGTAGGTAAACTATGATATTCTTTCAACAGAAGCCTCAAGGTTTCCCCCACCAAGAATACAGATGAGTACCATTAGTGGATTTATTTACACCACAGTCATTTGGAAGTCTCCGTCTCCACAAAACATTGACATTTCAAATTCAGAACTGTAAATGCATTCCTTTAAAAATCAACCATATAAGAGCCACAATTCATTTTTTGACAAAAGCAGTCTAAAGAACAGAGAAAGATCAACTTTGAAGGTCACCTATTGTATACTAAATGCAGACCCTCCAATGTCCCAACTTTCCAGGGACAGTCCCAGCATCACAGAAGCCATCCTGGTTTCTGATTTGATCCCGGAATATCCCAGTTTTCCCTTTTCCTTCCCTCCATATCTCAGAAAACAATTAAAAGTGATGGCGAGCCCAGACCCCCACCCTCCTTCCTTTTTGAAACAAGAGCCTTTGCTTTCTCTCTGTGTGTATATGCATGTGTATGTGTGGGTGCAAAGATGGAGTCCTGTTTATACTGAATACACACACACACACACACACAGAGAGAGAGAGAGAGAGAGAGAGAGAGAGAGAGAGAGAGAGAAGTCTGAATGCATGGGGTGAGCCACAAAGAAGAATCCTGAAAACAAAGCCTATCTTACCGGACGTTAGTGGCAATTTTCCCAGTATCTTGGTCGATAGCTTGGAATGTTCCAACGTCATAGGTAAGTATAGTTGTAGTTGTTAAGCTTTCAGGTGCAGACACTTTAATTGAAGTTGGTTGAAATGTTGGCCCTTCTATTACATTGGATATTTGTACTGTAATTTGGGTCCCCTGAGAAGCCGCTGAATATTGATATTGTGAAGCCACTGAAGAATGGAAAGGAGCTATGTTTCGCACACCAATACGCAGTGGTATGCTTGAAAATTCTTCATAGTTAATTTCCTAAAACAAAGAAAGAAACAGGATGTAATGCATGCTGTTCTCTGGTACTTTACACAAGGTATTATGCACATCCATTTATGGATAGTAAAATCATACACATAGAATTTTTATTGTTAGTAAGCCATTCACTGGAAAGTATCTTGTATTAAAATCATTTGCTGCTTGCATAACAAGACTCTTTCAGAAAAGCTGAATGCAGCGAAAGGGAGAGACAGCACATACAAGTCAAAACCAAATAAAGCAGTCAAACGATCATATGGTCATTCTGTTTTTTAAAATCTGTTTAATAAATTCCATAGATTACATATGAATCAGGAAATTTCCCCAAATGTGCTTCAGACAGAGCACAGATGTTGACAGATGACACAAAAAATTCAGGAAACATGAAATGCCACTGTCAGTCCACAGTCCTGTGTGGCTGATTAAGAACCCGATGCATGTGGTAAAACTGCATTTCTAGCCCTGGCTTTTTGTCATACCTGCAAAAGAGCAGCATGAAATTCTGGGGAGCACCACTGACATCACCCCCAGAATCATGCATATCACTGACCCCACACCTTCTACATCCATTCATTGAGTGTGGAAGTCTGCAGGTAAGTAATGTAGCCATGTCCCATGCAGGAGTGCTGATTATGTAGACACCCCTTTACAAACATGCGCACTCAATGTGTGCACAACACGGAGATGAATTAAGGCACTATATATACCATAGCAAGTCAATTGGGAAGCAAAGCTGAAGTCTGGAGATGGGGAACCTGTGGCTTTCCATGTGTTGTTGGACGTGTCCCATCAGCTTGATGGGCAGGTATGATGGGAATTGTAGCTCAGCAACATCAGGAAGGCCACAGTTTCCTCACCCCCTTATTTTATTGAGAGACTACAATTATCTCTTGCTCTGTGTTTCTTGGACAATATAAAAAAGAGTGGATATTCTCTACTTTCAATAAAGAGTCATGGGATCAGAATCTGACTTTCAGTGAAAATAGGAAAATTCATACCTTTATAACTCTCAGGATACCCTCGTTAGTTGCTCGGTCCAGGACTATGTCAAAGTTGCCATTTTCATTTCCTGAGATAAAATAAAATTCTGCAAACCAATTATCTGTGTACTCTTGATCTAAATCAAAAACTTGTATTCTCAGAGCCTCTTGATTGAGTGTATTTTCTACAATGGTAATTGCGTACTAGAAAGGAAAGAAAGCAATTGTTGACACGCATGCATGGGTTTCCCACTATCTCAAAAGGCATTTTGCACATGGCTGCTACTAATTTCAAACTTGCTATGAACACTAACTATCTGATATGTATCATTTGGCACTCATATGGATACAATTAGCTGTATGGAATGAAAGAGTATCATGCTTACTTATGGCATAGTGCACAACAATCTATGGGTGACTGGGATAACCACAGCAAGCTGAAGAAACGTGTCAAAGAAGGTCAAAGATTTCTCTGATAGCTGTGAGACACACACTGGTGGTGCTGTGGTCTAAACCACTGAGCCTCTTGGGCTTGCTGATCAGAAGGTCGGCAGTTCGAATCCGTGCAACGGGGTGAGCTTCTGTTGCTCTGTCCCAGCTTTTGCCAACCTTGCAGTTTGAAGGTGTACCAGTGCAAGTAGATAAATAGTACCGCTGTGGCGGGAAGGTAAATGGCATGTCTGTGCAATCTGGCTTTCGTCATAATGTCCTGTTGCATCAGAAGTGGTTTAGTCATGCTGGCCACATGACCCACTAAGCTGTTTGTGGACAAACGCCAGCTCCCTCGGCCTGAAAAGCGAGATGAGTGCCACACCTCATAGTCACCTTTGACTGGACTTAACCATTCAGGGGTCCTTTACCTTACCTTTTTTTACCTTTTGAACCACACTGAGGACTTTATTTTATTAATTGGGAAAAATAAACTATAATAAATGCAATGAATCAAAACACAACTCAGCTTGCTATGGTAATCCCACCGATCCATTTTTTGTTTTGCATATTTTGTTGTTCTCAGCAGCTCAATATAGAGTAACTCCCCTCCTTCCTAGTCATTTATTTTCTTTGGTTCTCTGCCTATGATTTTACACAGGACAGTCCTGTATCTGAAGGGTTGTCCAACCAGCCCAAGTGCAAAATCCATAAGACGGGCAGCAGGAACCTTGAAGTTGCCCATCAACAGTTAGTATGTGTAGACAATCTCAACTCTCTTCCATGTAACTCTGTATTTCATTTCCTGTATTTACAAGCCAGTTCATAAATCATATGGTTTCAAAGCATGCATTCACAATTAAACTTTATTTTCCTTTATTTTATTTAGAAATATACTGTATACCTATTCTTTTAGGTATGCAGTTGAAATGATAAATGTTTTTATGTGCAAAATCCTTTATTTTGGGTGAACACACTATGAAAGGTCAACTCCTGAGAGTTGGTCTAAAACAACCTTCCCCAACCTGGTGCCCTCCAGATGTTGTTGGGCTTGCATTTCCCATCATCCCTGACCATCAGCCATTTTGATTGGGGCTGATGGGAGTTGTAGTCCAGCAACATCCCTAGCTTGGAGAAGTCTGGCCTAAATAGTTGTCAGCTTAACATTATTGCAGGTTATACGGCATTAGTAAGGTATTCCTTTCAGTGAAATACAGATTTATTTTCTATTCATTTTATTTTTTTGAAGAGAAAGTAGAAACTAGGCTGATAGTCTGGATTGCTTCCATTTCTATTTTCTGCTTCAATTTCTACTTCCAAAGGCATATAAATCCATCCCTGCTCCCAGAAGGTATTGCAGAATGTGGAATTGATTGTTGCTGGTGATACAGTGGTACCTCGGGTTACATACGCTTCAGGTTACATACACTTCAGGTTATATACTCCGCTAACCCAGAAATAACACTTCAGGTTAAGAACTTTGCTTCAGGATAAGAACAGAAATCGTGTTCTGGCGGCGCAGCAGCAGCAGGAGGTCCCATTAGCTAAAGTGGTGCTTCAGGTTAAGAACAGTTTCAGGTTAAGAACGGACCTCCGGAACGAATTAAGTACGTAACCAGAGGCACCACTGTACTACTTTAGTCAATAGCTTACCGAGCTCTGTGCACAAGTTGGAAACTGATCATTTACATCAGTTACAGAAACCTCGCATGAACATTCAGATGATATTCCATCTGGACCTCCATCCCTGTCTGTGGCTCTCACAACCAGACTGTAGCTTCCATGTTCCTAAATACAAGTGAGGGGAAGGAAGGAAGGAAGACAAATGTTTAAACATTCACATTAGTGAGAAAGCACGCTTTGTAGTGTTTTTTAATCTCATTGTGGAAAGTGTTTTACATGGACCATATTTTGTGGGAGGGATTTGGGTGTGTACTTGAACTTTAGGTTAGCCCAATTAAAGTGAACTGAAGGCTAGTAAACAAATCCCCCCCCCTTTTAAAAAATCTAACTTACTGTGCTTGAAAGTGAAGGGGGAAGTTTAATTTAACTGCCCTGCAAACAATTAAGAATAATGGCTAAATAAAGAACAGAGGATATAAGTGAACCTCAGTGTAAGGTTTGTGCAAGAAAATCAGGACAAATTCTCAATAAATTGGTTGTCTGGAGGGATCCTATGATGTGATGCAATGGAAAAAGTTATGAATCATTTCAAGTGTCTTGTTCTTCTCTATTTTATTGACATCATTTTTTGCAATCTCATTCAATTTTGATGCAGAGTTCAGTGGCATTTACTCCCACGTAAGCATGCACAAGGTTACAGCTTTATGCATATCTGTCACTTCAGCCCATATTATCTTTCTGATTTTTTTTCCTGGCTGATTTTCTCTTCTAGAATAGATGCCCAATAGCCAATTATTTTGTGCTGACTTTTCAGAAAGCTTTCTTAAGTCCCGAATAGCTCTTTTCCCTAGCATACAAACTGTGGTATTTCTCAGGAAAAGCAATGGACTTATATGCATGTATTTTTACCTCTCTGTCAAGGATATTTGCAATGTGAAGTTCTCCAGTCTGTTTGTTCAAAATAAACTTTGATGGACCTCCAGGATTTTGACTCACAATCTTGAAGGCAATTTTGGAATTCAGGTTATTTGGCTCATCTGCATCTGTAGCAGTTATTTTCATCACCAATGTGTCTGGAAAGAAGGAGAAGACCACTAAAAAAAAACACCTTAAGAGCTGCACTTCAGTTTATTAAAACTGCAAGGATGCCATAATTTGTGAATTCTCCAATATCTCTCTGCTTACTAAAATGCAGGACAGAATGCATTTTTCAAAATGTTAGGTGTGTTTCAATGAAGTCCCCCAGTCTCTGCTAATGTGCTGCACTACAAATGTAGCAAACTCTGATGTGCCTTTAAAAGGCATCATTTTGGCAATTTCTCTAAAACAGGGACAGGGAACTTATGCCCCCCCCCAGATGTCTCCAGCTCCCATCAGCTAGGAGGAATGATGGGAGTTGTAGTCCAGCAATCACCTGAGGGGACACCACAGTTTCCCAAATTCCTACTCTACAGACACAGGGTTTTGGCCTTCAATCCCAAACCCACCCAAGAGCATCTCCCATTGAACTCAATGAGGCTTACTTCTGAGTAGAAGTGCATAGAACTGGGGAAAGGGCAACTGGATGAGGGTGAGTGAGGAATCCCAGATTGAAATAGAACATGATGAGAAAGATAGATGCATACTTATTTTATCCAGTGGCAGAAATGGCTATAATGTGTTTGTAATGTACTTACTGTCCATGCTGCTCTCTGAAATTGACCCTGAAAACACTGTTTGTGTAAATATGGGTGAATTGTCATTTACATCCAGAATGCGAACTCGAAGGTCAAGTGGCGTTTCCACTGACTGTCCGGTCACAACATTTATAGCAAAGCACTTAATCTGCATTAAGAAATAATAACAATAAAATCAAAGATTAACTTAGAAGAAAATGTAGTATTCAAAATACTTAAAACCATTCTTTTGTTAGATAAAAAAATTAATCTAATTTAAAAATACTGCAGGATTAATAATAATAATGTTAGCAGTGATGCATTGTAAAATACAGTCTGCCTTTCAAGGTGGATACCAGTGAGATACTATGAAACAAGCATAACCAACAAAATCAACACTAAAAATAAACCGAGTGACAACAGCAGAATGAATAACAAAAAACCACCATAATAATTGTCCAATAGCCACTTAGGTTATAAAATCACCACCGTTAGTCTACAACAAAGAAGTCCCAGAAATTGTGTGTTGCTGCTTAAAAGGCCCTGTAGTTCCCACCAGATGTATCTGCGATGTTGAGGGGTGTAAGAACAACCCTGATGGATCAGCCAAGTGGCTCTTCTAGTCTAGCATCCTTTTCTTGCAATGGGAAGCCCGATGCTCGTGGGAAGCCTGCATGCAGGACCTGAGTGCAAGAGCACTCCCCCTCATCTTGCGGTTTCCAGGAACTAGCATTCAGAAGCATACATAGCCATCATGGTTAGCAGCCTGAGGTAACCTTACTAAGCAAATAGACTAATATGCGGAAATAATAACCTTCAGATATTCTAGTAGTAGAGGGAAAAGAAGATATAGTTTTGCAAACATATAGTACTTACAACAAACATTGGCGTCTCCTCTCGGTCTACTATTTTTGTTATATTAATTTCCCCCGTCTTTTGATTAATGATAAACACTCCAACAGGATGCTGATCAATTCCTACTCCGGAGATTCTGTATATAAGTGACTGAGTTTCTTCGCAATCTGATCGGATCTGCAACAGAAAACAAAAAAACCAAAATTAGCCATGTTTTTCTCAATTCTAGATTTACTTGGGTATTTATTTTTTATTTATTTAAATGTGTACAAATGGCTCTGTGTTCGAAGAACATTCTCGTGAGATGGCCTACTCATATTAGCAGTGTAGTAACAAAAAAAGAGGAAGATTTTGTTACTTCTTTCATGCAGCTGGCATACTTTGGTGCTGCTTTAGATGTAGACCTTGGCTTAATAAACCATGGTTTATTAACCTAGGAGCAAGTGTCATTCCTGCAGTGTCATCCCCATCCTTCCAACCCCCCTTTCTGCTCACACGCCAGCTATGATATTTTGATGGTTGTTTCTTTAAACCACGGTTTCCCGCTATCTCCAAAATGCAAACTGTGGTTTCATCCTGGTTTATTCATCAAAATGTGAAACCAGGATATAAGTGCTGAAGCTGGCATGAGAGGAGAAGATGGGGAGGCAGCACTAACTTTGATGATATCCCCCAAGCCTCCAGGGCAAATTGAAGGGGCACAATGAGTTGTAGGGGGGGGGGGAACAGACAAGAGTTTCCTTGCCTCCTTGCACTTGCAGGAACACTGCAGGAGTGGAACTCTGTTGAGGGGCTTCTCCTGCCGGCAGCTGCAACTTCAGGTTGTTAGCCAGTGTATTATTTATTGATACAGGGGACTGAACCTGACTGAGAGCTTGCTTCTCCTGTCTGAGTCCATGGTGATAGGCTGTGTTTCCTCAGTAGTGAGGGGAGGGTACTATTTTGTATGTGCTGAGAGACACTTTTACTTATTATTATCCTCCCCCCGCTCCAGGACTCAACCCTGAAGAAGAAAACAGATTCCAGCACTGTGTCATGTCACAAACCATTAGGGTAGTAAGTCAACTAAATTTTATTCAGAATAGATCGATTGAAATGAATACATTAAAGTAGCCCTACACTGAGTAACACTTAATTGACTCCCACCCTAGTAAAAGGGGTGTAGCAAAGGGGGGTGGGGGTAGCTGTCCCCCCTAAATCAATACAAATCAATACAAATCTGAAGTTCTGCCCCCCCCATAACAAAACCCTGCCCCCTTACAAAAATCCTGGCTAGGCTCATGCACCCTTAGTCCTAGTCACACAACTAACCTTGATTGTAAAGTGTATATATTACAGGAAAAAAGACACCACACTTTCCAAAGAAAGCTCCTAGACTGTAAAAAAAAAACAGTTGTTGGTACTTTTATGTTTTTCCTCATTATCAACCTTTGCTGTAAGTTTCGCACACTGAAACTGCTGAGTCATTTATTTAAGCCCAGTGGCCTTTGCTACTTAGTCAGTACATGGGAGGATCTCTGCCTTGTTTGCTTGGTAATCTACAAGTGTTGCTTAGTAATTTACAACTCTTCTGATTTGCTTGGAACTTACCCTTGCAATTGGATTCCTCTTTGAATTATCTTCCCCTTCTCTACAGGCTGCAGCAAATTTAATCCATTCTCGTTTCTGCCTGTGGTGGCTTTTCCATCTCTCCATACCTTTTTCATCCCATTCTTTCACCTTGAACAAACAGCACATGAGCATTAAAAGGACTAAATGAACACTATGAGGACCAGTTCTTCTGAATATTGAATGTGGTTTGATGGAAAAGTGGGTGACTCAGGGTCAGGGTTCTGAAGGAGACAGGAGGAACGTGTGAAAATAAGGCCCATGTGCAGGAAAGGATGTGTACGGTGGGTAAGAAGAGCTGGAGGAGGGCTGAATTTCATGTAACGGTTCAAAATAGGGTGTTTCGTCTGCAAGTCTTTGGTTCATATGTAATAGTTTTTTAGGATGCACCAGCAAGTAGCTGCTTTACATAGTGATCCTATGCTTTAAAAAGCAAACAAAAACAAACAAATCCCTCAGAAGTCCCACTGTACTAAATAGACTCTACTCCTTGATATTTACACATACCTGGGAGTAAGTCTCATTGAGCCTAAGTCTCATTGTCTAACTAGACAAGAATATATATGGTTGTGCTGCTAATAACACTGTGGTGATTAAATTACCTGAACATGAAAAGCAGCAGTGCTGAACTCCAAGGATACCTAGAAGTGGAACAAGAAAGAACAGTTAGCGCAATGCTCACCTTAATTTCCCCCCACTTATAGAGCTCGTAGAAACCCATCTCATCTATGTCTTTCAAAGACTGCATCATCAGCCTTCATATTGCTAAAATGTATACAGATTAAAAGCAAGAATCTGATTCCACAGTGTCCTTGAACAGGTCCATTCCCTCTCCTGTATATTTTCCTTCACATTACTGGCACCTCTTCAATTAAACCAATGCATTTCATGCACCTCTCACTACTAGGGAATGCAGTATGTAAATATGAAGTTGCAAGCATCTGTATAATGAATAGCCAAAACAAGAACAATTTCTCATTTTATTCTTGAATGTAAAATGCAAGTCAGTGAAAAACTCCCTAAATCTATATTGTAAGATATGCATCAGATTACAAGCAGATTTTTTTTAGGGCCTGTCCTCATGTTGGCTGCATATTTAAAAGCACTACACTGTGCAAACAGATATCTTTATATTCACACCAGAGATTTTTTTTTTTTTTACAGAATGCAAATATTAGATGAAAATGAGATCATGCTCAAGTGACCATACAAACTTCAGTCAGCCATGTCTTAATCTAGTAACAAAAATAAAAGTAAGTCAACTCCAAGAATTTCATTAGTGAATTTTTTTTGCACACACCATCCTGGGCACCCACAGGTCCCCTACTCAACACCCTTCACCCACAGAGGCTGCCGGAGACTCCAGTGACAGTGTTGAATCAAGGAGCGCCCCCAGACTATGGATCTGCTCGTTCCAGAGGACTTGGGACACATAACACTTCTTTCTTTTCAGGATTCAGCTGGAGTTTATTGGCCCACAGCCAACCCATCACTGCCTCCAAGCACTGGTTTAACTGCCTCTCCTGACTCAGTTGGAACAGAGAGATAGAGTTGGGGTGTCATCTGCATATTGATGACACTCCGTAATGAATAGAATAGGTTGTGGGGAGTGCTTGGGTGCAGTGAGGTTTCAGTGGCCAACAACAGTTTTCCCAGCTTGCAAATGTGGCCACAGGTCCAAAAGGGTTAGTAACTCCTGTGTGTTCTTCACACTTGTTCAGACAGCTGCTTCCTCCTCTTTAAACGCAAGCCATTGTTATTGGGGTATCAGATTGTATTGGAGAGAATGCTTGCTGAGTGAACTAGTAGAAACATACAGCCTTTTTTATCACCCTTCTTCAGACAACTGTTCAGCTCATTCTCTCACTGACCTTCAGTTATAACTGTGCCCAAAAGCCAAAGAACAACATGCTGGCATCGCACACAACAAAACTTTAGAGATATGGTGGAGAACTTCAAGCTCAGGAGATCCTTCTTTCTGACCCTGAGACTCTCCCTAGACCACAACCCCTCCGCAGGCCACACCCCTCACAAGTTCTGTTTCACAGCCTCCTTGAATGTTAACCTGGCTGGAACAGGACCTTGCACTGTGAAAATGACACTTCCTTGCCTGAATGCAGGATGGAGTTATTTGCTTATAGAAACCCCTGACTTAGGTGTGGCTGGAATGTAGCCTATGATGCAAAGGTAAGAATCACCATTACTGTTCCCCTCTACCCCCAACACTTTGGATCTTGCATGTGCCCTCCACAAGGTTTTCCACAAGGGGATGTGGCTTTTGGGATGCAAAGCCCCCCCCCTGCTTTAGAGGTTCTACCTTTTTCCTGACTGACAAGTCACATCTCAAATGTGGAAGACCTTCAAGAGCACTCTCCAACAAAGCATGAACAGATGTGATTGGAACAAGAAATCAGGATGTTCAGGGAGAAGCATCTGGTTGTATATATAGAGTACTTTGGATTCCTGCCTTTTCTATTAACTTCAATTAAATTTAGCAAATTATTTTGGGCAAGATTCACTGAGTCTTGGACTTCCACTTGCATAAGGGGCTTCCCCCCTCATCTCCCTGTTTGTTTCCTGCGCCTCCAAAATTGACATGGGTGGTATCAGGCAAAACCCCAGAACAGCACGTTTAGGAGAGGATTATTCTGTTTGGCAAAGTGATATGTTTGCCCTGACAGAATGACAAACATAGCACCATGTTGAATTCCTCTATTTGAGTGCACGTGGGCAGGCAGATTCCCCAAAGTTCCCATCATCATCAATTTACTTAGACTGCTTTTGGCAGGTTAAAAAGATTGGGAACTTGAGGAGCAAAAGCCAAAAGGAAAAATGTAGATGATGGTTGTGGTGGTGGTGGGGAACCCAATGTAAATTTCACAGCAAACTAGCAACAGTTGACATCTTTTAAAATATATATGAATGAGAGTCCAATAAAACTCTGTTTTACAGGTTACATAAAAGACAGGTTAGCTTTATGAGAAACACAGTCATCTGAGCATCTGTATGGATGGTAATTTTACAACAACCATTCTCAACATGGTGCATTCAGCTTCCATCACTCTGGCCAGGGGTGCCAATTTGAATAAAATATTGGGCGGTCCAGGTAAACCCTGCCCCACATAATCACAAGGCTCAGCACACACACCATTTGAATGGCAATGTCCATCAACTTGGGGGGGCCCTCAAATATTTTATTGGGGGGCAAAGGGACCTCACCCCCTTGGAGTTGGCTCCTATGAGCCTGGTTGAGGTTGATGGGAGTGGTAGTCCAAAATAGCTGGAGATCATCACTTGGAGAAAGCTGATTTATAATATGTGGGCTGAGATGGGGGGGCATACAATTTAACTAATAATAAACAACTATCTGACTTTTAGAAGACATCTGAAGGCAGCCCTGTTTAGGGAAGTTTTTAATGTCTGGTGTTTTATTGTATTTTTAGTATTTTGTTGGTAGCTTCCCAGAGTGGCTGGGGAAACCCAGCCAGATGGTCAGGGTGCAAATAAATCAATAAATAAATAATTTCTGATATGTTAGCAAGTTTGAGTTGAAGCAGATTGAGGGGGGGGGAATTAAGGCTCTGTTTCCAAATTAGAGATCTAAGTATCAGTCCTTCTGTAGCCAAAGTGTCAATATCTACTTGCAAGAGGCGAGTTTTGTATGCAGAATTATAAAGAGCAATCTTCAGGAGGGAAAGTCCAAGTGAATTTCCCCAAACAAATGAATAAGACCGAGCATATTCAATTATGGCCTGGCCACAGAATCCTGACTGATTGTTGGGGTGGGTGGGGGTGGGGGAAGAGCATGGGTGACTGGATGTAATCATGAACACCAAAATATGTGGCACTGCAAAATGTTGCTGTGTTGCAGGTTCATTCTATTTCTGATGTTCAGGTGCTATTGCTTATGTCGCCAAAACAGACCCACCACCCCACAAGAGGTAATTAGCAACAGGCCTATGAGAAACCCAATATTCGCAGAAGTACAGAAAACTTTGGGGGAGGGGAACTCCAAGGGGCAGGAAACCCGCAAGCAACCCAAGGAGAATAATTATCCAAATAACTCTGAAGTGGTACAGTCCAGGAGGGCTGTATTCCAACAGATGTTATCAATGACTACTTCATAGGCAGGCTAAAGGGCAGCCCCTTTTGAGTCTGCACTAACTATTTTCTCCAAATATTTGAATGAACAGAGCACAAAAGATGACTACTGACACTCAGGCACAGTTTATTACCTCAAAGAACAAAGGCAGATCTACTCCACCTATAAAGATGGGCCTGGTCTGCATTTAGTAAGCATTAACCAACTAAAATTCAGCATGTGGTTTTGCCTCACCATCCCATGAGAAAGTTCTAGTTTGCCCCTCCATTTCTCTTCTACTGTGGTCCAGGCAACACGAATGCTTGCTATGACTGCTAACTTATTTAGCACTTCTTATTTCCAAAATGGATGGTGATCTTTCTTAGCTCTGCTGTCATGACAAACTTATGACATACTTTATTATCTGTTTATTTAATAACATTTTTATACCACTTAAAATTGTCAATAAAAATAAATATTAGAGGAAAAAATGCCACATATGTAGGTGTTTTGAGAACCATGTACAGTCTTAGGGAAGTAAGAAATGGTATTGGGAGCAACACAGTGCTGGAAGATCTTGTACCAATACTACTTCCCACTTCCCTAAGGCTACACCTGGTTCTTAAAAGCTACATATGTAGTAATTTTCTGCAATATGTTCAGAGTTAAATTCAGAGTGTTTGTGGTGGCAAGCAGACAAAAGGATGTCAAGTAGGGTTGACTTTTCCCTTTGGCTACTGTGGACTGAAATAGTGAAAAGGCCTTAAGTGCAGTGCAAATGAATGCCAAATAATCATGGACTTCACAGATCTAATGCACATCAAAGTGCATTCAAAATCATCCATTCCACAGATATGCCCCCCCCCGTTAGACATTCATTGGTTTTCCTGTAGAAGTGTAGGAGTTGTCTGAAGTCATTGTTAGAATTGCTACAACTGCTGTTAGAGACACACATGATTTACCCCATCCTCTATATAGTATGTGTCTCTTGGAATGAAACATTCTTACTAGTCTTGTTGAGCGTTACTTTCTAATGGAAATATTCTGGTAGAAAGCTCAATGGAACTAGCACATAGTATTAAGACCATGGGTAGGCAAACTAAGGCCCGGGGGCTGGATCCGGCCCAATCCCCTTTTAAATCCGGCCCACAGACAGTCTGGGAATCATCGTGTTTTTACATGAGTAGAATGTGTGCTTTTATTTAAAATGCATCTCTGGGTCATTTGTGGGGCCTGTCTGGTGTTTTTACATGAGTAGAATGTGTGCTTTTATTTAAAATGCATCTCTGGATTATTTGTGGGGTATAGGAATTTGTTCATTTTTTTCTCTCCAAAATATAGTGGCCCCCCCCCAAGGTCTGAGGGACAGTGGACCGGCCCCCTGCTGAAAAAGTTTGCAGACCTCTGGTTAAGACTGTCTATAATATAGCATATGTTGCCATTCTTAAATCTATGAATTACATAATGAATAGAACACAAATAACTTTTCCTGCAAAAATTCCTTTGAGAGGCATGGGACTACATATAAAAGCATCATAATAATGTTTTCATGGATTTTGGTGGGGTTTGCATAGGAGATCTTGCTAATGGTATTTTTGCCCACTTTCAACAGAGATGCACTAACTGCAACTGATGAGTATGCATTGTTTTTGCTATCTTAACTAAGAACTAATATGGGGAAACATATATGTGTTTATTTCTTCTTTTGCAAAAAGGGAAGAAGATTGTTTCCTGCCAGTTCTGCTTCTGAAAAGGAGAAGAATGTATATATTTTTTTAAAAAACAACTTCTCATGAACATTGTCCATGTAGTGGAACTACTCCTTTTACTTATGACCACTGTAAGTCTCTCATCATTGAGGGATGAATGATTGTATGTATGTATGTAAGTACGTACGTACGTATTTTATTACTAATATTTAATTTTTATGTGTATATCCCACCTTCCCCCAAGGAGCTGAAGACAGCCAACATGGTTCTCCCTCCATTTTATACTCACAGCAACCCTGCAAGGTACGTTAAGCTAAGATATATACCGGCTGGCCCCAAGTCACCCAGTAAGTTTCATGGCTCTTTGAGAATTTGAGTCCAGGTCTCCCCAATCCTAGCACAACATTCACCAATGCACCAAAGGTCATTAGTAAGCCATCAATCAAGGGCATAGTTGGTTGCAATATACAGCAGCATGGTGTGGGAGAAATGTTCCTTGATCTAAACTTAATATTTGATATTTTTACTCGATGTGGGGGATGATTTATTGTGGCATATTAAGTTATGTGCACCAGGCCAAGAAATAAGTGTTTTGCTGCATTTGCTTTGATGCAAAATTTGCTAAATTTCTCATGCCAACAAGAACAGTGGTAAATTCAAGATGCTTATGTGGATTTTGAGAAAGGAAAGTGGACACTCCAGAAACCAGCACTCATTAATACAGTCAAGAGTTTCCAAGATGCATGCAGATTCCTGCCTGCCTCTAAAAGTTTCCCATGCATTTCACTGGATGGAAGTTAAATCAGCATGTGCATTCCTTTGTGGGTGTTGTTCGACTCTTGCTAGTATAGTGATTTATTCCACTGTTCAGACAGGATTTCTGAAGTTACGGATCTTCCGATGCTTGAAGCCGAAATCCTAAACACACTTAATTGGGAGTAACCGCAGTTGGACTCTTACTTCCAAGTAAGGATGTATTAGCCCATGTGTTGTTTAAGGGATGAATTGAAAAAATTGAATTTTTTAAATGTTTGAGCCCAGATCCCCAAAGTCTGAGTAGCTATTTCAGATTTGCAAGACTGCAGAAGAGATCAGCTTCAGAGTTCCATTACTTTAATATGCTGCTCCACAACTTCTACTTCAAAGCCATTTACAAACATGAATTAATTAACTACTATCAGTGCCAAGGCAATATTATATGCAATTATGGCATACTCCCTGCTCCACCTACTTGAATCCAAGTGACTGAACATGCCCTTAATTCCTGATCTGTTCTCTTTCCCAGTGCTGTTCTTCTTAGGAGTTGAACCTGTCTCTTTGAAGTCAGGCAGGGTATTGCTGTGAACAGGGCTGAGTATTCAAGCGCATTATACTATTAGTCATCTTTGTGCCATTGTAGTGTGCAGTTGTGTCAGCATTTTGGACTATGCATTTTATTCCTGCGCCAAAACTCCCACTGAAGAAGATTAGATCTTTCCTTTTACTGCATTTATTTCCAAAGTTCTGTAACTTTGCAGTCAAAATCCTGGCAGATGGCATCTCCAAGCCTAAACACCATTATATGGTTAGAAATCCCACAGAAATCAACAACAACTCAAACAGGATGTGTATCCATGTAATTGCATTCATGATTCAGGCCTAAATATCTAGGTACCTGGTATTTGTCTTCAAGTAATGTTTCTTTTTTTTAAAAAAGTTGATGTTTAAATCCAAGCTAAGTCATTGTATTCATGAATGTTAATAGCTTCTTTGTTTTGTTTTGTTTTTAATTAAGAAAGGTAATTGTATTTCAAGGATACCAGCAGAACTATGGGCCAAATCCTGAATTCCAGAAATAATTTTGTCAACAATTTTCAAATTTGTTTTTCTTCCAAGTTTAGGTAACAAATCCATATATGTGACACTTGTTTCTAATTATGTAGAAAGCCAGCACCATCCCTTTGAGCTAATGGATGTAGCAAATAGTCAGCTTTGGAAACCTAGGATGCCTTTTATTCAGAGTGAATGGGAAGAATTTATATCACTGCTTAATAGATAAATTGTACTTTTCTTGGGCTGCAGTATAGGGAATATGCAGGGTCCCTAAGGATAACTGATTCATTATACAAATTGGCCTCTGATCATATGCCACAAGTTCAGCTCGCAATAGGAAGGTTTGTGGTGGCATCATTAAATAACCCATTTATTTTGGTGCATGACACACCACCCATGTGCCAAGTGATCCTGTAACTGAGCTCTGAGCATGCACTAGACTGTAGCCATTCAGGTCACCATCCAGACTATCTTTCAAAAGTCTTAAACATGCTGAACTCTAATACTGGATTATCATCACAAACCTGTGTGCAATGCCTCATCCTGGATAAGATTACTTAGTCCTCTCAGTTTGCTGTGACGCTTCATTAAAAATACATGCCAGTAATCTAGCTTTTTATTTTAATAATTAGAAGGGAAAATGAAGGTGTCTGGGTGAAACAATAAACAAGAGAATTGGCCAAGTGGAGATGGCATAAACCAGTTTTCATCAGGCAGGTGGTAAAGGAAAAATGCACTGCCTTCATGAAGCAAGCCTGTACAAGTACTATGAACACAGCCCAAACATAAAAAAACAGTATTTTGCAGTGAGTACTCTTTGGATCAAGCAGGTGTTGAAAATTCAGATCAGATGGGGAAAGATACATTGACTCCCTCCTAGACCAGAAAATTTGTTTCAAAATAAAATTGCTAGTTTAAACTTTTGGTTTTTTTCTGTTCTTCTGTTATCTAGAATATTAGCACTGGTTCACATGCATATCAGAACAGACAGTGTGTGTGTGTGTGTGTGTGTGAGAGAGAGAGAGAGAGAGAGAGAGAGAGAGATTCTGTGGTTCGGGAAACTCCACATTAGGAAGAGATTTCTCTTACTTCTGTCTGTGAAGTCCCCTCAGTGATCATGATCTCAAGCAAAGATTTGGATATGCTGAAGAGCTTGTAAGATTATTGGCCTTTCTCCCCTCCCCACCCATGCAATGCAAAGTTATAAACTTCAAAGGAAAACCCCATTCACTTTAAAAGACCCACACCCCGTTGGGTTCATTGGAATAGTTGCACAATTATTTGGGTGAAGGCCTCTACAGACGACACCTGTGTTTATAGACATTTTCTCAGCTTTGTCAAAAGATGGCTAAAAACAAACCTGTTTCATATGCTAAAAGAGACACTCTTCCCAAATAAATGTCAGAGGGCACATCTAACATATAAACATCTTTACTTAAACCCCAGCCTTAAGAAATGCATGTTATTTAATTATTGGGTCTTGGTCTACAGATAATAATGAAAAAGATGTATCAATGGCCCAGTCTAATTTCTAAGAGCAAGCAACATTCCAGGCTTTGAAGAGACCTGAATGTTGCACCAAGCATGTAGGTACTGATTCATTCCTTTGCCTTTTGCCAACCCTTAAGTTATTCACTTGGCAGCTGACTTCATTGATTAGTTCTAATTTATCAAGTGTGAAATTGTTAATCGGGCATTGCTTCTTTCCTTTGAGCAATGAACTGCAGAGTTTCGCTCTGCCACATCCTCTTAGAAAATTTTGATACATTACCAGTAGGAAAAGGTGTGTGTGGGGTGTGTGTGTGTGCGAATTTACATTTGGTCTGAAGTCCTATTTAAGAACAGATTGCAAAGAATTCTGTAGCATTCTTAAGGTTATAAGGTCACTTGCAACTAGTGCTGTTTTTGTGTCAGAATTCTTCATGAACACCTCCATCATTCACTTAGAATGGCAATGGTGCCCATCTGAGAGGTGCCGGAACTGAGTTCCAGCAAGTTCCAGCTGAAAAAGCCCTGCTTGCAACCATTCTAAGTTCAAGAAAAAGCAATACAAATTATGATAAATGGAGTTACACGAAAATATGGGCTATGCAACAAGGCCTGCAAGTCTACCAAGTTCTGTCTCTACAATCTCTCAACATTTGATTGCTTCAACATGTCTAAATGCCGTTTCTTCCACAGATAGCACTTTCCTGTGTATAAGAAAAACAAATGCAGCCCAAAGCTCTTACATAAAGAAGTGCCATGCTGACCAATTTTCCTGTTTGCACATGTATCTAGAAGCAGGTTTTCATTGACAGACTGGAGAAATCTAACTCCGAGGGATTTGAGCACCAAATCCTAATAATAAACAGCAAACTATACAATTTTCATGCAGCACAGGAAAAACAATATATGCCTGGATAAAGATTGAAAGAGTTTGTCCAAATGTTTCCACTTTTTTTTGCTAGAAAGCATACTAGCAAAAACAGATAACAAGGGACTGCTTGTTATATAGAGTGGCTTTCAACTAAGTCATACTTGAACTAGACCCTTGACTAACACATCCATTGATTACAATGTGCAATGAGCCCTCTCCTAGTAGTATCTGGCTCTCTGTTTTGGATATTAAACATCTAAATAAATGGATTTAATTATATTTAGAGTAAATGGGTGGTTTTGTTACTGGGCAATCCCATGATCGTTTGCTCAGAAGTAAGCTTGGGCAATTTCTATGGGATTTACTGGCTAGCAAGTTAATACAGAATTGCAACAAAAGTCTCCCCCCCCCACTCCCCAGTCTTCACTTCCAATTTACAATGCAGGAATAAGCAAAGCACAGAGAATTACCAGCATCGCCAGCACAAGAACTTGAAAAGTAACACTGGGTTTGAAAACAATTCTCTTAAAATCCATTCTTACCGTTAAAATGAACAGCACAGCAGCTGTTCTGTAAGGAAGCCAGTCCATTGCATCTGTTGTCTCTTAGGTCCAAGAAAGGGACGATAGCACTCCAGGTGGCTGTGCCCTTCCCCCCCACCCCTTGTGACAGTGCCTGTAAAAAGACACTGCGTAGATGTTCTTTCACCCAGGCTTTGGAGGAGTCTCTGACTTCCTCAGATCAGAGCACCGAAGATGCTGCTTAACCAAGTGTGTTCCTCCACCCAAAACCTTTGGGCAGGTCTTGAAATGCTTGACAACATCATTATTGCTCCAGGGGGAAAGCCAGAGACACACCTTGATACTTTTTGCGATGAAACACTTTGTTGGGCACCAAAGAGAGCATTATAGAGAGAGACAAGAAGGGCTGTACTGGGGAACTACTGAATGAAAGTCAGAATTACCCACTACCACAACACAAAAAGCTGCACTTGTAAATTTTGGGCAGGTCCACACAACGGCAGGATCCTAAGTTAAATCCATAGTTTCACAATCCATTTTGATATTGCTGCTCTAAGTCCTAGGAGCCCACTTCCTGTGGGCATGTGGAGGTCATGTTTCCAACTCCCTCCAATAATATTCTTATATGGGTTCCTCCAGCCATTGGTAAATGATGGAACTGGAGAAGCAGAAGGAAAGAACAAACACAAACTTTAGATTTGTCCCCTTTCCTTGAGATCATACAGATCTTTCTGGTGCCAGCTTAACTGAAGAGAATGCCAATAGCAGTCTTCTGCTTACTTCCAGTTTTGAGAAGCAATGTGAATTAAAGTTGCCATATAAATAAAGCAAAGTTTAAAAATAATAACCCCCCCCCCCGTTCTCATAGTAGCTCCTCTGCCTTCAGATTTCCCCATTCATTTTAATGCCTGAAGACTCAATATACAAAGCTGATCCTCCATTGAAGTCCTTGGAGTTATGGAAGCATCGTAGTCCCGGTACTCACAGTATATAGCTCATTGGGAGTAAATGTGTCCCTTTTGTTTCTTATTGTATTTATTATCTAGTTCCCTAGATCAGCTTGATATTCTTTGAAAAGAATAGTGTTTTTAAAATGTATTGAAAAGCTTATTTGGTTGAGTAATCTCACACACACATTAACAGGTGTGACAAGCAGAAGTCTATCTTTGACCAGTTAAACAGGGAGCAATGCAACAGCTTTACTGTCTTCCTGAGGATTTGTGGGATACAAATGGAGGCATGTGGCATAACTCAGTTTGGACAAAGTGTGGATGACCACAAAAGTGATGGAGACTGTCTGAAGGCTTTCACTCTTCCTAGTATTCTTCTTGGGACAGATTTTTACTCTGGACTCTTTTTGTTAAAAAAAAGAAACTGAAGGGTGTGGCTCCAAAAGTCACAGTAGGATCAGTGGTGTGTGAGAAGATCTGATGTCATGTCCTGTCACCTCTCTGTATCAGCAATCTTGCAGCTGCATTCATCCTGTTCATCCTGAGGACTGTGTTACCTCTTGGGCAAGCTTTTGGGGCACACATGCCAGTTACGGGCAGGGCCAGAGGCAAAAGAGGGCAGAACAATGGATGTGACTCTTGCATCATAGCACCACAGTAGGCTATGGACAAGCTGGATATTTCTATGTTAACTACATCTCTTCATCCTCCATGCAGGCCCTAATTGGAACAGAAGCAATTTTTGTCCCAAACTGCTGTGAAACAGAAGTTGTGGGTGTTGCTTTGTGTCCAGGAGAACTGACCTGTAATGGATCAAACCAGCCTCTTGCTGCATTGTGTAGGATTCCCATTTACTTTATTTGGCTATGGTGCCACTTCAAAGAGTCATGGCTTCCCACAAAGAATACCCAAGGAATTCTGGAAATCATAGCTCTGTGAGAGGAATAAGAGTTTCCTAGCAACCCTCAGCACCCTTAACAAACTACAGCACCGATAATTATTTGGGGATAGCCACAACTATTTAAAGTGGTGCCGTAGTGAGACAAAATGCATGGTGTGATGGTGGCCCCATTCTCACTAGGATTGCAGTGGTGAATAGCAAAGAATGGAGGGTGTACTTGAATGAGAATCTGGGCATGTGGCAGCCATGGATAAAGTCATTGGCATAAAGTGGGTGAAGAATCTTACCTTCTGAGAATCTTTCCTTCTGGGAGCCACAATCCTGGGCGCCCACCTATCAAGAATATCCAACACTGTCAGAGGGACTTTCAGCGACCTTTGCCACTATATGATTCTATGAAACTAAGTGGAACAAACAATATTCTCCCACACAAAGGCAGAAGCACGAGTGCAGAAAATCTCCAGGAGCTACAAATAGGCAGCCAAGTTTTACCAAATGCATGAGATACTAAAAAAACTGACAAAAAATCATTTCTGCTTTTAATTTTACTGAGGACAAACATCTGACACTGGGTTGGTTATTAACACATCCTATAAACATATTTTTATATTTGGAAGAAAATGGTATTATATGTTTCAAAAGCAAGGGTTTATAATTCAGTTGTTGGTTGGCATCCATCTGTCTTGGGAGACAATGGAGGAGTGTGCCTTTGGGGGTGAAGTCAACCTGTTGGAAGGTTACAGCACCTGCTGTGGCTGTAGAGACCGATATGGGAGAGACATTTCATTATAGCTAGGACAGATGAAGGCATTCAGTTGTGCTGCTGCAGATGCACCATGGTGTTTCTTCTGTCTGTGCTCCTCCCAGCAGTTATTCCTTCGTTGGTCACTGCTATGGATGCATGACCTGACTACCTGTCTCCAGGCACTGTGGTCATCTGCAAGGGATTCCCACATAGCAGGGTTGATGTTGCCAGCCTTCAATGTTATGTTTGCAGAAAAACATTGAAACACAGAGTTGGTCTGCCAGCAGGCCTGGTGCCTGAAGCCAGCTCCCAGTAGAGAATGTCCTTGGGGATCCTGCCATCTTCCATTCTTTAGACATGACCAAGTCGGTGTAGATGTCACTGAGAAAGGAGTGCAAACACGCTGGGGATGTGGGCTTTGGAGAGTACCTCTTTGTTTGAGACTTTGTCCTGCCATGTGATGCCCCAAATCTTCCTCACTCAGTGCATGTGGAAGTCTGGTAGACCTTCAACTTTGTATTGGGCATTAGCATCACATTCTCCCATATCCTTTTGGAGAGGTGAGTCATTGCCGTAGTTGCCTTGTCAATATATTTGTCCAGCTCAGTGTCGAGGGCGAGATTGCTGGATATGGTGGAGCCCAGGTAGACAAAATCATCTACCACCTCAAGCGTGTGGTCACCAATGCTGAAGCGTGGAGTGATGGTGTCATCCTGACCCAGAACGACACCAGGATCCTACAAGTTTTCAAACCTCACCCATATAACAGATTGGATCTCAAAAAGACTTTATTACAATTGGAGTCCAAGTGGATTTTCCACTTGGTCATTCCAAAGGGCTTAAATTTTAACTCAGAATTGAGGTTTTTTTTTTAAATTAATCCTTCCTATTGATGGAGAAGATTGTAATTGGAGTCATGGCCCTTTTAAGCAGAACACACAGCTGTGTCTGCATCAACCCTTACAGAATGAGCAGAGTGCCTTTTCAAATTTATGGAGCTGAGTTTTCTATTTGAGCATATGTTTTGCTGTCATATGTAAGTGTAATTGCTTGAATAATTTTCAAATGTAAATTTATTACATTGTATGAAGGCTTTTATCAGCATGTTATATATAATTCAGCATTCCATTGCAGGCCAACTAGAAGAAGATATTCAAAACAGAGATTTGCATCCAGTGATCTCGTCATCAGAGTCCTGCTTAGGATTGCACACAACTGGGGCACTGCCACTGCGATTCGAGTGACTGAGAGAAAAGCTACAACACTCCCAGGACAGCTTCCCCCCCGGTCTGTTGATTATCCTTTAGCAACAAGTATACTTGTAGAGATTCTTTTCTCTTTATTGAATGAAGGAATATTTGGATGGAACTTTGGATTTGAGAAATCCTGTATTGCACTTGGATATGATTTTGGTATTGCACATATTAGGTTAAACCTATATTTAAAGAAACAAGACACTTGGTGGAATAAAAATGTCATATTTATATTTGGTGTTTGGGATGTTCTATATAATTGCATAGAGAGTTGTGTGAGCTGAATTTGGTAGGCTTCATTTCCTCAGAAGATGGAACTACACCTGCAAATTGCAAATTTCATCCACTTCTGTCAACAAGTGTGTGTGTGTGTGTGTGTGTGTGTGTGTAGGTAGCATAGCCATTTGAACCTTTCCTCATATAAACCAAAGCAAATATGTAAGAAGCCTTGACTGTTCAGATGTGAGATTCAGATTTAAACAAAGCAGGTGTCTTCTGCAGTGGTCCTAGCCAAATCAATCCACTTTCTGAAGCATTAAAGCAGAATCCAAACTGAGTCATGTCTTCAGTGTATACCCCTAGTTAAAATTTTGTTGATGAAAGTAACCTACACATCTCAAAGTAGCTTGGTTCCTATCACAGTCCTTATATCTTATTGCAGCTTATGAGATCACCTAGTATCCTCCTGACTCTATTTTGTCAATCTAAATAGGAAGGAAAGCAAGATAAAGCCTATGGAGCCACTGCAAGACCAGATGTTGTTGGGCTTCTATCAGCCCTACCCAACATGCCCAGTGGTTTGGAATAATGGCAGAGTCCAGAAACCCCTGGAGGGCCACAGGTTAGCCATTCATGGTGTAGACCAGGTTTCCTCAAACTCGGCCCTCCAGATGTTTTGAGAATACAATTCCCATCATCCCCGACCACTGGTTCTGCTAACTAGGGATCATGGGAGTTATAGGCCAAAAACATCTGGAGGGCCGAGTTTGAGGAAGCCTAGTTTAGACAGTGCTGAGTTAGCAGGACCAAAAGTCTGGTTTGTTCTCATTTTGACCTCCCTAACTTTGCCTCACTCATTACAGGTAGGATACTTTATCTTGCTAGGCTGACCACACGTTCTGTCTCTCCATCTCTCCCCTTTACCTCCAGCACAGACTTTTACATTTGTTCACGGGTATGTCCTTGCTACATTTCTTTCATTGTCTCCAAGACTTTCATTCTCTACTATTCCCTAACCACAGCAATGTCTTTAAAATGGCCATTTCCTTTCCAGACTTAAAAGTTTTGCAGACTTTTTTTTTTTTTGCAACTCCCTCTTTATTTCACCGAGCTCCTGCCAAAGACAATTTTACTATATATACCATTCTACTTTTATTACCTTTGCAGAACTCTATACAATTGCAACTGTCACACTTGGCAAGGTAATAATGAAGCCCAGGCTATCCTGGGTTGACACAACTCCCCTCAGGGCAATTTGACCATCTACGTAGGCCAGGGTTGGCTAGCCTGTGGCCTTCTAGGACTTCACCTCTCATCAGCCCAAGCCAGAATAGCCAATAGTCAGGAATGACTGAAGCTGGAGAGCTGCAGGCTCCCCATTCCTATAGATCCACAACATCTCTTTCAGAAACCTCCCCAGGAATCCCCAGGAAAATATGATGAGTGAGCACAATCCCTGTATCTTTTAGAAACAGTACTCTCTCTCTCTCTCTCTCTCTCTCTCTCTCTCTCTCTCTCACACACACACACACACACACACACACATGGGGGGGGGGACTTCCTCCCTCCTTCTGCCATGGCATAGATGTCTACAATTGCTGTATTTCATCTCATTTCTCACGAAAGCTAAAAATTCAGAAAACAGTATGCATAGGCTAGTGGACAAAGTGTACAAGAAGTCTGTTTGCAGGCGAGGCCATGCTTATCAAGACTATGGGGGTTATAAAAGGTATATAATCCTCTCCACATTAGCTGGTTTGAGAGACTGAGCAATTACAGTGCGAAAGGTTTGATAAATCTGTCTTGGGAAACTTGTCTGACTTGATTTAGAACTAGGGAGTGGCATCTATGTTCCAATGCCTCCATAGAAAACTCTAGCAGTAGTTGGAAACCGAGAACAAAGTCAGACAAAGCTCCTGCTACTCTCCTGGCAGCACAAAATTAACTGACGTGCAAAGATTAAGGCATGTTTTTATGCATTGGTCTGAATCTAGCAACAATCCCAACAAATTGGATTAAAAAAAATTAGTAATTCTGGAAACAGCATGAAAACCCTTCAGCTTTTTTCTTTTCTTTTTAAAATTTCCTTTCTTTTCTGTTTTTATCAGCAGACTTAGATGGATGCAGACTTAATGAAAAAAATAATACTAATCCAGATGTAATTTTATCATTTTATATTAATGAGAGTCTTTCATAATCTGAATTCTCTTGCACATTCTGAAGGGGAGCGTGTTCTTAGTAGAAGCTTTAAAGAAAAAAAAATGAAGTATCTTAAACTGGAAATTGTACAAACATTCTCAATAATATTGGAAAGGCACAAAAGTCTGATTCTCACTATTTGATTCATACTGGGCCAAATTTGACAAAAGTCCCTCTAGTAGAAGACCATGTGCACCCCAAAATTGACCGGGGGAGGGGCAGTCAGCAGAACCCACAAAACAGCATGTGAGGGAAGAACATTCCACTGGGCAATGTGTCATAGAACGTTCATCTTAGTGCAGGGGTCAGCAAACTTCAGCAGGGGGCTGGTCCACTGTCCCTCAGACCTTGTGAGGGGCCGGACTATATTTTGGGGAAAAAATGAACGAATTCCTATGCCCCACAAATAACTCAGAGATGCATGTTAAATAAAAGGACACATTCTACTCATGTAAAAACACACTGATTCCCAGACCGCCCGCGGGCCGCATTTAGAAGGTGATTGGACCACATCCAGCCCCTGGGCCTTAGTTTGGGGACCCCTGCCTCAGTGCAACACTGAATTTCTCCCACTGTTGTGTGTGCATTCAATTAGAAAGAGATATTAGTTATTTCATTTATTACAGTATCACTCTTGCTATTTGACCAGATTCTTCACTGTTACAATGTTAAAAAAGGGATGAAGAACCTGGGGCCCTACGGATGCTGTTGGACTCCAATTCACATCATCCCCGACCTTTGGCCATCCTGGCTGGGGTTGATGGGAGTTGGAGTCCAGCAATAGCTGAAAGGCCACAGGTTCCCATCTCTGTGTTAAATGAATGTGTTGCTGTAGTTCATTATATTAATGCATATTTTGTACAGTGTTAAGCCTCTGGGAAAAGTGCCACCACCACAGTTTCATTACATATACAGCTATGGGGAAAAATTACTTCACAGTTTACATATTGTTATATGAACCCAGATCACCTTGTGTTGTATTTGTTGAAAACTGAAATAGAAATTTTTTTATCAGCTTAAATTTAAGTCAACCTGAAGTGCCGTAGAGGAATGACTGAAGGCGATGCATCTGTGGTCAGATGACAATGACAACTGGGTTAAACCCTTACTTCCTCCTCCACTCACGTTAAATGTTCTGTTGCACTTGTTGCACCCCGGTGAGTTGTCTCTGAGTATGGCTATATGACTTCAGATGTTTCTGAACTTTTTACTTAGATGGGTGGAGATTCATAATGATATAGCCTACAATGATCAAGGACAAGCCCTTGATGAATACTCGGACTGGGCTGGGTTCCTAGTGCAAGTCCAATAATCAGACAGGGATTAAATGTGAAAACTGAAAATGTCTAGAAGCATCTAGTGAATTTGGCACCAAAGAAACATTTGCTCCTTTAAGTAAACACAAAATTCTGACATACACTTTCATTGTGTGAACACATCGTATATACTAACAGCAAACTCATATCTTACATACACATGGCTTTAACATAGCAATCATCAGCAACCATGTCATGTATTTTTAAAAATTAAATACCAGACTTGGAGGGTAATATGAAGATTGCAGTTTGGGAGCAAGAATATACACACTAATAGATTCCTTTGAACTCACTTTCAAGCACGTTAATTGAAAAAGAGAACAGCACCATAGAGCTGACCAGAGGAAACCACCACAGCAAATATGTTCAATTAAAAGCCTATTACAGTGCAATCCTTTACATGTCTGCTCAAAAGAATGTCTCAATGGGGCTTGCTTATTCCTAGGTAAGTGGGTATGGGATTTCAGCCTACGATAACTGTGCTAATATATCAATGCTAATGTAATGAATCTAAAAAAATCTTTCAAACCCCCAAAGCTTCAATAGCTTCAGGAAGGAAGTGAAACCAGAAAGAAACCAGAAACAAGTATGAAAATGCAGGATACAATGCTGGAGAAAGAGGAGAAAACCCCAAGGTTTTCATGTAATATGAATTATGCTTTAAATGCACATATTATTATACTACTATATGCAACAACCTAGGTTGAATCAGTGTTGTATTGAACTTAATCCTTCAATTCTTTTATCTGGCATATTTCCATGTCACTATAACATTTGTAGTTGTCAGAGTTATTTATCCAGGGACTTGAAACATCTGCTTCATTATATGCACCCAGGTCAGAGTTAATCATGCCTAGACATAAGATTTCTACATAAAGAGGACTGTTGTTGTTGTTGTTGTTGTTGTTTTGTTGTTATGACAGTCACAGAGGCTTTAACAGGTTATTTCCTACAAGGTGTAAAATAACAATAATTTCTCATCCTTAAAATCACGCGAGTCAGCCCATCATTTTTCTTTATCATTACATTTACCATCCATAAAGTCTTCCAAGGAAAACACTAAAATAGCCACCATCAGTATTTGAATGGCGAGATATTAAAAAACAACCAATACAGCTCACGTAAGGCCACTGATTCCTACTAACTTTATTTTGGCTTAAGTGGGATGTAATTTTGCCTACTGATCCTTTTCATGAAGTGCAACTGAGTTGTCTAAAGGCAGCCATTTCCATGGTGGCTGTCATACAGCCACCTCAGGGATGAATGTGACCACCAGCAGGCTTGCAAAGAAACCACATTTCTCCTGGAAGCACCATTTCCATGGTATGGTATCCCCACACTGATATATGTAAGCACAACAATGTTTTCATTACTGGCACTCCCTGCGTTTAGGGGCAGCCATGTCCCCCACCCCATACAATGTCTTTGGGAAGGATGGCATGAAATGATGTTCCTTTTCTCCTAGAGTGGACTATTTTCAATGCATGTAGCAGCAGCTGTGTTTTCTGGCCACTCAGAGCAGCTTTTGCCAGTCAGGAAGGGTTTTTATTGGACCACCTTAGACAATTTGTTGTCTGAGGTAGTCCAATAAAACTGAATTATGCTTCAATCTGTAGATTAGTCCAGGAGGTGTGGATCAGGTGAGTTCACTTTGACATATGGACCCAATGAATTCATTGAGTATCCCTAATTACAACATTAAAAAACTGCTTAATAAATCAAGTTATTTATTTGTGTTTAATGATGGTTTCCAAGGTCTCTCCACCTGTGACCCTTTTCTCCCCAGGCCAAAGGAAGTGAGTGTTGCTGTCCTTAACTAACTGCTGATTCCTCCCAGGAAACAGAACACAAGTTTTTCTAGTGGGTCTCTTGTAGTGGTACATCCTTTCTCTTTTGAAATGAAAGGAAATGGCGACGGGGTGTTTTTGCCCAGTTCACCCATTCCAGGTATGGTCAGACTTTGTCTTACAGTCCCATGTAGAGCATGTAGTCCAATTAAGATGTAACTAATCACATAGGACCCATTGATTGGCCTGTTGAAGTATTGTTTAAAATGACTCTTGATTTACTTTTTCCTGCTATGTGTTGTAATTGCTACTGAATTCTCTTGAAACGCTATATTTTATTGCATGTCCCATTTTGCCATTGTTGTAAGGGGCTTTGAACAGGCTTTACCACAGAAAAGTGGCATGTAAATAAACTGAGGAGAGACAACACCCAAACAATGCAGTAGTACCCTTGGTGACATTCAGCAATGCACACACAATGCTAAGCACACTGCAGTGTGCCCTGCACATGGGAATGGCAGGTCCATGAGTGACTATTATGCTGACACAACCCTCTTCCACCCCAGGAGTGAAGTAGACACCCAGTGATTCAAGGATACATCGGTGTGTGTAACGCAGCTACATAAAACAAAATCATTTTAGAAGGCTTAACTGACTTATTGATGCTTATAAATAAACTGATGATTCATTAGGGGAAAATGTGATGTTTCAATTGCAAGCTATCACTTGTCAGCTTCTTAAGGTTATCCTGGGTTTTGTATAATTGTGCAGTCAACAAAGACAAGGAATGAGAGTGAGAAGTAAGAAGACATGAGAGGTTGGCCATTACAGTACACTGAGACAAGAGATACATCCACAGTTAGCATCCTATCACCCAGGAAACCGAGGCACAGTTCTTCCATAAGGTGGTAACAATAAACCCTAGTAGTGCCAGCTATCTTCAAAATGACCTTTCAGAAACCATAGGGACACTTTAAAGCCATGTAGTTTGGCTGGATCCTGTGTAAAACCAAATATTAGTAAATAGGCATTTTATTTGCAATGCAATTGCTAATAACCATCTATTATTACTTTATTTGTCGATGCCTTTATCTTAAGATGCTTTAAATCTCAGTCTATGATTTGTTTTGTGCTATTTTCACATTCTTCCTAATTATAGCACAAAGAAGTAACATTTAGTTCAGTGATGTTTCCATGTAGCATGTGTGTGTCCTGGGGAGAGTCTCATGAACCAGAAAGAGAGGGATGAAAGGCTACCTTTGGCCCCTGGGCTTGAAGTTCACCATCCTCACAAAAAATTAAATCCATCAATACAACTTAAAAAGTGCTTCAGGTGGATCATGCCCAACATCTGGCAGAAAGAGACTGTTTGAAAGTTATCACATTATTGCTGCTGATCTGCTGAAGTATGTGATTAAGACATTTTTAAAGGGCTTAACAAATATTACTGTGAGCTACATTGATCTCAATCAGCAGATGGATCCTCTTCTAAATATTTGCTCTAGTTTCAAGATGGAAAGTCTGAAAATAAAGTTTCAAATTGAATCAGAGCCTAGCTCCCTGAAAGCTTATGATGCCTTTATCCTTTTCCAGCTTCAGGTTCATCTATTCACTTGTATCCTAAAAACTAAGCAAGAGACAGTAATGCTGTTGTCGTTTGTAATATTGAGGGACCAGTCGCAGGGCCTACATTTTACTTCTTTGAAAAATGCTTTACACACAATATTAATTCATCCTATGTGAGCTTCTAGACATGGGAGTCATTTTGAGGCATGCACACTCCCATGTTGTAAAACAGCTCTCGTGGGAAGCAGATGTAAGATATCCTGTGAGTCACCTTGCAATGGGGTTTCTTGAGGTTTACATCCAGATGTGGCCTCTTGAGTCAAAACTTTATTTAGAAAGGTTCCCAATGATACCGCCAGAATCACCTGCTCACTTATGTTAAGTATGCACAGTCATTTTGCTGGCCACAAGTAATGGAATTTTCTTAAGACTGTTTTAAATGCACACATTTCTTGAGACATATCAGCAAAGTCACCATATGGACTTGTGTTGGCTTTCTCAGGAAAGTGTTGCAGAAGGAAAGATGTAGCTGTAGCAAGCAACTAGTCCATTGTTGCAATCCTCTCTTAATATACTAAGGAGACAATCTGAACTTTATGTTGCTGTTTTCAGAGCTTTGCAGAGTGGCTGAGCCACCACCCCATCTGCAGCTCTGCACTTCTCAGCATGCCATGATGGAAGGGGAGAGAACAGGACAATCAGGCTAGTGTAGCAATCAGATCTGGTCTGGTCCTACTGCTGGCTGATGAAAGGTGTGAGAAGATCTCAGGATCAAGCAGATCACAGGATGGCTCAGCCCCACCTTCCAAGCGCCCTGCTTGGGGCTTTCCACTGGGCTCCACCTAGCAGGGATGCTGTGAGTAGACTTCCCACAAATTTTGCAGCTGACGGGAAGCCATCTGAGCTGGTAGATTCAAGTGAAGGGATGTATCTGCTCAATCAAAACCTCTCACAGACTATTTGGATTGCTCTGTTAGTTTGTTTTAAGATTAATACTCTGCTTTTCTATTAAGGCAATAAAAAGTGGCTTACAATAAAATGCAATAAAACCTTGATTAAGCTAAGCAGCTCTTGATCTGGTCAGTGCTTGGATGGAAGATCACCTGGGAACCTTCAGTTCTAATGTGGGGGAAAGCCATTATGTAAATGTACTTTAGTTGTTGTTGTTGTTCAGTCGTTCAGCCGTGTCCGACTTCGTGACCCCATGGACCAGAGCACGCCAGGCACACCTATCTTTCACTGCCTCCCGCAGTTTGGCCAAACTCATGCTAGTCACTTCAAGAACACTGTCCAACCATCTCATCCTCTGTTGTCCCCTTCCCCTTGTGCCCTCCATCTTTCCCAACATCAGGGTCTTTTCTAGGGAGTCTTCTCTTCTCATGAGGTGGCCAAAGTACTGGAGCCTCAACTTCAGGATCAGTCCTTCCAGTGAGCACTCAGGGCTGATTTCTTTAAGGATGGATAAGTTTGATCTTCTTGCAGTCCATGGGACTCTCAAGAGTCTCCTCCAGCACCATAATTCAAAAGCATCAATTCTTAATAATAACAACAACTTAATAATGTTGTTGTTGTTCAGTCGTTCAGTCGTGTCCGACTCTTCGTGACCCCATGGACCAGAGCACGCCAGGCACGCCTATCCTCCACTGCCTCCCGCAGTTTGGCCAAACTAATTAACTAAGAACTAAAATTAAAATCACACGTTCCTTTCAAACAAAAGCATCAACAGCTAAAATAACAAGAGGCAGCAGTACTAAAAGAAAGCCTTGTTGAAAGAAACAATGAAAACCATTATATATAAAAATGCACTCTACATTTAACCCTTCATGTAGTGTGGAACATATGACCCTCTGAATGTTGTTGGACTACAGCTCCCATTATTGCCAACCACTGATAATGCTGGCTGGGACTGAAGGGAATTGGAGTCCAACAGCATCTGCCTTACTCCTGATAGAGCATCAAGAACCGAGAAGATGCAAAATTCCCTGTTCCTCATATGAATTTCCATCTGATATCAAGAAATCTGGGAAGGATTTAGCAGATTCAATCAGAGCAATGCATCAACATCTCAGGCCCCTTTACATGTGAATGCTTTCACTTTTTCCTGACAGCATCTTTACATATCATATATGGCCCTTGGGGCCTCCTGAAAAGGTAAGAATAGGTTATAAGGGTGGTATTCTAATTAAACTTTACTCAGAGTAGACCCAATGAAATAAATGAACATGACTGCTCTAATACTCAGTTGAATACTACCCTAAGTCTGCAACAGCATTTGTGGGAAAGGGGAGCCGGAGGCAGGCTGAACACACAGCTGGGCCAGAGCATGGCAGAACCTGAGATTTTGAGCCACCCTCTTTCTGTCAGTCACGGGATCCTCAGAAGATAGACTACCCTGCCAGACTAATTTTGCTGACTGAGGATATGCAGAGTGGTTCCACGTCTCCACCTAATCATCAAACTCAGTTTGCAAGTAGCATCATGCAGTGAGTCAGGGATGAGGGGAAAGCATTTTGCCTCTCCTCATAAGCAACTGATGGAAAGAGGCTACTTGTGCATATAATGGTGGGTGCCACTAGTCAAGATCTTCCTCACCAAAACTGAACATTGCAGAAGGGACTTCACATTGTGTTTATGTTTGTAGGCAAGTACACTAGCTGTTCACGACCATTTTAAACATGTATTTTCTGGTGCCATGAATAGTTGATTCAGAGAGTATGTTCTCTGTGTTGTAATCCATAGACTACTCTGCTCTCTCATCATGAACTGAAATATCTGATTTGCAATCATTCAATCTTTCTTGCTCTCAGGCATTCCTGGCCACACCTCTACTTAACGCACAAGTCGTTCCACAGGACAAGCTACAACAACGACTAGTTCCCTCTCTCACTTCACAAGTCTGAGAAGTTCTCATCCCTGACTGGTTATACAGGCATGATAGTTGGTTTAAAAAAAACAGCAACCAGTCATACAATAGACATCTTTTTCTTAAAGGTGAATGAGCTACTTATTTCATGCAGAAAAATGCAGAATCTTTCTCTCCCCCCCCTTTCTTTCTCACACAGAGGGCTTCTCTGGATGAGGAAGTTTTAAACTAATGCCCGGTGGCATATATCTCCATTTGGGGCAAGGTGCTTGAGAGGGGGGTGGCAGTTGTGGTTCAGCTTCAGGCATGCTTGAAGGAGACTGAGTATCTGGATCCATTTCAGTCTGTCTTCAGACCTGATCATGGCACTGAAACTGCCTTGACTACCCTGGTTGATGACATTTGTAAGGAAAGAGATGTGGGGAGTGTGAACCTGCTTGCTCTTCTTGACCTCCTGATGGCTTTCGACATCATTGACCATGGTATCCTTCTAGAGAGGCTCATGGAATTGGAGGCTAGAGGCACTGTACTTCAGTGGTTCTGTTCCTATTTCCAGGGCTGTTTCCAAAAAGCAGTTATGAGAGGCCCAGAGGGTTCTTGTTCTCCATGCTATTTAACTTTTACATGAAGCCACTGGGAGGACTTTTGGAACCAAGTGTCACCAATATGCTGGTGACTACCTGCTCTATTTCTGTTCCATCTACATCAGGAGAGGTGGCTGAGATGCTGGATAGGTGTTTGGAGGCAGCAATGTGCTGGGTATGAGCCAAGAAATTGAAACCGAAACTGAACCCTGAAAAAACAGGTGTTATATATTCCAAGTTCTTGAGTCGAGGAGGTGAGCAGGAAGATGGCCTGTTATGAACAAGCTTACACTGCCCTAGAAGGGGCAGGACCATAGCTTGAGGGTATTCCACTCAGGTGGCCTCAGTGGCTAGGTTTGATTATTTCTAGCTCTGGCTAGTTCACCAGGTATGGCCCGTTTTGGACAGAGATGACTGGGTCCTGGTACTCCATGCTTTGGTAACTTCCAGACTGGATTGTTGCAATGTGTTTGATGTGCATCTGTCCTTAAAGCTCTCAGAGATTTCACTGGTTCAAAATGTAGCTGCCAGATTATTGACTGAGGTTCCATTTAGAACTCAGATAAACCCTGTTCTAAAACTGTCATTGACTGCCAGTTCATTTCTGGGCCCAATTTAATTTGCTCACACTAGCGTTTAAAGCCCTAAATGACTTAGGCCCCAAATATCTGAAAGATCACCTCCTTTCCTACAGACACTCTTGGATATTTACAGCTGAAATAGGGGCTCTCGTTAATTCCACAGAAGGCACAGGAGAAGGCATCCCCACAGAAGTGCCTCTGGCACTTTCATGGTACAGCTTTTGGTGAATGCTGTAGATGCAGGTCTTTATCTCAACTTTTGACACCTGAGGAGTGTTTTCAGGACCCACCCTATTCCTATAACGGTAATTTGTTTTAACTATTTTTAATTCTGAATTTTAAATTGTTGTAACTCACCCTGGCACTTGAAGTTGAAGGGCATGTAATAATTTATTATTGTTGTTATTATTAATAATCCAATAATTAAATAAGGCAAAACTGTAGAAAAAAATACTTCATAGGGAAACATGAATTGGTTCCCTACCTCACACACTGCAACCCCCCCAAATTAATATGCTTAAAAACAAAACAAAACAGTTGAAAGAGAAATATTCTGCCCAATGTTGTTTCAACAAGCTTTTTTTTCTGCAGAAAAAATATGAACAATTCAGATGCAAGGCATGTCTATGAAATACCTGCAGAAAGTTCCCAGCTGGGTGTGGACTTTAATTTGTTCCCTTGGTTCTCTTTGCTTGGGAGGCAGCCAAAGTGAACACCCACGTTTCAAGTCAAAGGAATTTTTTTAAACTCTTTTGACCCAAAGCTTTTATTTCACATGAATGAGCTGCTATTCACAAAGTGCTTTGAAACTCAAGAGATAACTACAGTTTAATTTTAAAAATCAAAATGCAGTTGATTGCTATTAGCAAAATGAATACTTCTGGGTGAAGTTTATAACCAATCAAACCAGAGGGCGTTCCTTCCCTGTCCCCAGCTCTGCTGCGTTGACTTCATTGGTTATGGGTTACAGCTCTCTCCACTGCAATTCAGTGAAGATAATACAGGGTTCCATATATGGATCAGCCTTCTGAGTGGATATAACCCAAATGTGCAAAAAGGTATGGGAGAATAAAACAAAAACTGTACTTAGTGCCCCAGAGTATATGCACGCATTATGCTCCTGCACCATATAGGCAGGTCAAACCATCCATATTTGTCAGTTCAGATGGTGCCACTCATGCAATGGTGAAATGAGGCACTGGATTTCATGGGCTTACTTGGCAAGGAGGGTGCAGAAAAGGTGAAAAGGTAACAATATGACTTGTGGCCATTTTTGACACAGCACCATTTTTTACACTTGTCCTTTTATTGCTTGTTGCATTTTCCCATTGCTCTAAACCATGGGTCAGCAACCTTTTTCAGCCGTGGGCCGGTCCACCATCCCTCAGACCATGTGGTGGGCCAGACCAAATTTTTTTTTCAGGGGGGGGGGGAATAAATGAATTCCTATGCCCCACAAATAACCCAGAGATGAATTTTAAATAAGCGGACACATTCTACTTACGTAAAAACACACTGATTCCCAGACTGTCTGCGGGCCGGATTGGGAAGGCGATTGGGCTGCATCCGGCCCCCGGGCCTTAGGTTCCCTATCCCTGTTCTAAACTCATAACCAACAAATGAATATTCAGCAAATCATGTTTATTTTACCCAGGTAAAGGATTATTTTTCAACATTTCACTGAAGTACAAAGCAAAACTTCAAAAAAAACAACAACAGCATGGCATAAGGGCTAATATATCCAACCTCTACAACTATCTGTATAAAACAATGTGTAGTTAAGTAGGTCTAAGTCAGGGGTTGCCAAACTTACCTGGCCTTGGGCTGGTTTCTCTGGTGCCGATTGCACAGCGGGCCAGAGGGCGAGGGAGCACATGCCCATATGCGCATGCACTCGCTTTTTCTGGCATGGCGCGGCACCGGAAATAGCTTGCGTGCAGGCATAATTTCCGGTGCACTTCTGGCGCAGCGCGGCACTGGAAATAGCTTGTGTGCGTGTGCACGGGCCTCCACAGACCTGGAAGTGTGCTGGAAATGACGCTTGTGCATGCACAAAAGCTATTTCTGGTGCTGTGCTGCGCTAGAAGTGCGCTGGAAATGATGCTTGAGCATGTGCACAAGCTATTTCCGGTGCTGCACCGACCCGGATATGGGCAGCTGCGCTGTGCTGCGCTGGTAAGAGCGGGCGGGGGCGGGATAATTGGCTCGCACGGGCCTTAGTTTGGGGACCCCTGATCTAAGTTCAGGAATTATGTTAAGAAACTATTTTAGGAATTGTGATGGTAGGCTTTTTCAGATTTGGGAAATAAGGTCAAAGAGGCTTGAATTGTAACTATGCTCTATATCATTTTCAACACCTGCTAAAACATTTTTTATGTATTTCAGCAAGCCTACTCAGGCATGTAATTTTTAACATGCAATTATTATGTATGATTGTAAAATGGCTGCTTTTATTTATATATTGATAATGTTTTTAAATGCCAACTTTTATTTATTTGTAAATAAGATTTACCAATACAACAAGTAAAACAGAAAACTAAAATACATAATAAAACAGTAAAAATTCAAGATAAAAAATACAGCTAAAAATGAATAGTGTAAAATATATTCCATGGTGGGGTACAAGGTTCATATTTATACAAAAAATACAGCTAAAAAAATGAATCGTGTAAAATACATTCCATGGTGGGGTATAAGGTTCATATTTATACAAAATGTGTCAAGTATTCATAAACATCACCATGAAATTGCTCGGTCATATAAATTGTGATTTATATGTTAACTTGTCTTTAATGTTTACTTTTATTGGGTTTTTTTGGTAAATTGCTTAGAGGTTTTCTGTCAAGACAGAAATAAATGAATAAATGTATCTAATTAGCTTCATGCTTAATAACAACAAACATTTTGTATTTCAATCTTGAAATTGAACCCCAAGATCACTATGTCAAACAAATAAATACCCTTGAAGCTGACTCCACTAAGTGAGATAATAATGGCAGAAAAAATTGACCATTTACTTAACTCCTACTAGTATATTTGTGCATGTACGTTTATTCATATGTGCAGATCTTAGCTTTGCTAAACTCTTAAATCAAGACAACCAGGAATAGTATGACCTCTGAAGGATAGTTTACAGCCATAGAGATTACAAATATGCAGAAAACATAAATCAGCCATCATCACAACAGTTTTTAAAAATACACAGGACACCGTTTATTATTATTATTATTATTATTATTATTATTATTATTATTATTATTATTATTATTATTATTAACATACTCATTACATATATATTCCATTTGGCAAAGCCTAGTATTCAAACACTGTAAAACCAGGAGCTGGAACAGAGCAATTGTATGGAAACATTTATTCTGGCTACACAGGCCTGGCTGTGCATCCTCTATTCATTTCAAAGAGGCTTGGATGCCCAACAGCAGGACATGGAGAACTGATTCTTCTGCTTACATGTGGGACCTGCAACAAAAGGGTTCAGTGCGGAGTGCTACTGTGCAGGTTCTGCCCCTTTCAATGATATTCAATTGCATCCTCCTACCTGTTTTTGTTTTTTTTAAATCCCACCACTGCTATCAATAGACAATGTGGCCACTGAGTCTGGCCAGTCCTCAATGGGCTCTTGGCGATTGGGGGTGGGTGGGTCACCTCTTAGGGTATTTTCCTGACATTGTTTTTACTTTTGCAAACTTTGTGGCTACCCTAAATGTGCTACTAACTCCCTCTTGTGTGTGGATGGTACAATTTTGGCTATATAAAGGAGTACATCATCAGTACTGTTATAGATTTGGGGGGACTGGTTTTGATAATGCTTGTGAATTGCCAACAAACCTGTGGTTTTTGTATCTACAAGATGGGGGCCTGTAGTAGCAGGAACTGCTAAACCCGTCATACCAGTTTCTGTGTTTAGCTGATGGCCTAGCTGGCACAAATAACTGCATGATTGAAGTGTTTGCTATGTTGCCATAGATACAAGTGAGTTATGAGGAGTGGGTAATCCCCCTCCCCTCTTACCTGCCTGGATGTCATGTAATCCTAGAGTTAGGAAAACAATGAGCCAGGGAACTAGTCTTGGTGTTTAGTCTGAAGCTGGAGAGGGAAGCTGGAAAGACAGACATGTCTTGATATGTGCTGGATCCAAAGCTATGGCTTCTGGGACCCTCCCTCTCTCCCCATAAATCTAATGAGGAGACAAGGACTTTTAGAATGTTAATGCTCTCAGCCATTCTTCACTCCAGCATGCACATGATGTTTTATTCTAGAATCCATGGAGACTGAGCACTTGTTTTTACCCATGTAGTCCACACACAATTTAGATCTATTGCACTACATCTCAGTGTGTCCATTTGAAAACAGACGTAGGTGGTCCTGGCAATGGATTTGCCACAGCTGTGCAATGATGCTGTGGGAGGCACACATTACTGCTTCCTTCTTCATTCATCTGGAGCATGTGCAGGGAGGAAAAAGTTTGGATAACCTAATCAAGGGGAGGATTTCCAAGTGCCTATCAAGTCACCATGACCGCCCTTTGTGGATGGCAGGTTCTAGAATCAATCTAGATTAAAAGAAGCACGTTGAAGATGAGCACAAATGATTTTGCATTAGAAACAAGTTGGCATGCACACAACCTACATGTTAAATACAAATGTTTGCAAGGAAGCCTTGATATGTCAAAATGGAAAAATAATAGGCCTGAGGGTATACTAATTTTGAATGGCCAGAAAAGGAGTTGCACAGCCTGTGTAACACAGCAGTTGGGGGGCTGGACCAAGGAGATTTAGGCTCAAATCCTCCCACAGCAACAAAGCTTACTGGGTGACTTTGGGTTAGTAACCTTCGCTCAGCTTAACCTATCCGACAAGTTTGTTGATAAAAGGAGAAATATGTATGCCACCCGTAGCGCTTTACAGGAAGCATGGGATAAAACCTTTTCATAAACAAGCAACCCTTTTAGCTGCCGGTTGTTTTCCCATGCAAAATTGCTGCCCAGTCTGCTGCTCCCCCCCCTTCACAGGGTTCCCAGTGCATATTTACAATGGCAATTATACAATGCAAGGACAATTGTGACCTGCAGGGAAAGGGTTAGGCACCTGGTCTCTGTCTTACTCTTCTGCTCCAAAGCACAGCCTCCCGAGGCAGCTTTTCATTAAAAACAAAACAACAACATCACCGTCTCCAGAGGCAGCTTTTCATGAAAAATAACAGCAGCAGAAACAAAAACATTGGGGCTTTTGCTTCATGTAATAGCATGCAATGTGTGATTTTTCCTTAACAGATATCATTTGATTCATTTTTTTCCTATCTTTTATAGTTTGGAAACCACCACAATTTATATGTGAAGCATATAATTGATCTCTACAGCAAATACAGAAAAGGCACATCAGGCATGTGAAGCTCCAAATGTACATGGATTAACTTTAGTTAAACATTCAGTCCTGTACTTTGAACCAGGTTACTGATAGCATAGGAATGCAGCTCTGGTCTGGATTTTGTTGAAATTAATGGGAAGCAAAACAAATCCTGCACTCTAGGTTGGCAATAAATGATTACCTTTTTTTTATTTGTTTGCAATTTTTTTTGTCAACGTAATAATTTTTTTAAAAAATGTAACATAAACTTACAATGTCATTCTGACAGGGCAGGGCCACAACTTGGCCCTTTCACTTTTATTGCTACTTCCTTTCAGTTTCTTCCCAGCAATGAATAGTGTGAGCTCACAAATGAGGACAAACAGAAAGTAATTTTTCTCTGTCAGATATATTTCCTCTTGAGAAGTCTGTTGCCACCTCAAAAGTCAGGAGCACAGAACTGAATATTGAGAAAGACAGCATTTTCTGGATTACACAAAGCTTGGCTACCCAAGGACTATCCTTATTTGTGATTATGCATACCGTATATACTCAAATATAAGCCGACCTGAATATAAGCCAAGGCACCTAATTCTACCACAAAAACTGGGAAAACTTATTGACTCAAGTATAAGCCTAGGGTGGGAAATGCTTTTTTGGGGGTGGGCCGGTTCACCACACCACAAACCTCCTGGTGGGCCAGAGTGCGTGTGTGTGTGTGCACATGCGCACACGGCAGAGGGGGCTTCTCTCTCCCCCCAGCTCCTCCCAGCCCTGTCAACCTAGGGTGCTGCTGTGAGGCAGAGGCTGGTGGTGGCAGTGGCGGAAGAAGAACAAGCAGCCCGAAAGGGCTGCTTTTGGGGTGCTCGTTCCTCCTCCTCCTCCGCTGACAACAGTCTCTGCCGCTCACAAGGAGCCTCACTCGAGTATAAGCTGAAAAAGTCGGCTTATACATGAGTATATACGGTAATTGTGACAATAATGGGCCAAACTTCACTAGTTCCACATTTAAAGAACTCCCAACCAAAACCAGATTTAAACATATTCAAACATTAAATCACAGTTTCCAATGACCATGCTGCAATAATTGCATGGACTTTCAAAGAGGAGACGGAAAAGATGACTAATTGGAGTTTGGAGACAAAGGTGGCTTGATTCCTTTTGAAATATAGAACCACACCCCAAATGATGGGTGTGCATCCAGCCCAATTATTGATAAGAGGATAATAACTTACTAAAACTTATTGCATTCTAGTATGAAGGAGGAAGTGCAAAGGAAATAGGCTCTCCAAAAGCATTAATATGATTATTATTCCATGGAGACACACTTGGGGTTACAGCGTCATGTCTACACCAAGAGTTTAATTACCAGCCAATTTAAAGAAAGATTCTTTATCTCTCAGAATTTTTTTAAATGCTGGCAGAGTGGTCAAGCAATAACAATACCCACATCCACATACAGCCTGATGTGTGTCTGTGAAAAGAATGATCGCCCCAAAGCACAAACTGGAAGTGTTATTGAGATTTCAGAAAATAGGAATGTGAGGACTTCTATACAGTCACTTAGCAATTAATATCTTTTATTAATATGTTTTTCTCTAAGGAGCTCAAGGTGATATAGATGGTTCTCAACCTCTCCATTTTATCCTCATGACAACCGTGTGAGGTAGGTTAAGCTGAGAGACAGCGACTGGCCGAAGGTCACCATGTGAGTTTGCCTGGGTCCTAATTCAACACTAATCCCTACATCATACTGCTTTCTTTTTTTAAAAAAAAAGATGTCAAGCAAAAAAATATATAATTAGCTTGGCATATGTTTAAGTTTTTAATTCTTCAAAGCAATCCCTGTTTTTGAACTTATTAAATACTGTGATTTTTTTTTGGGGGGGGCAGCCAAACTAATAAAAAGGCATTGGTAACTATAGTTCTTATTCTATATTTTAAATTGCACAAGCACATTTACATTGACTAATTAGGATGTTCACATGTAACTTCTTGAGCTAACCATATATCTTCTAACTGTAACATTACTAAAATATAGGTTGTACTTACCTACTTAGCAGCATTTATTTATTTATTCATTCATTGCATTTATACCACACCTTCCACCCCATCCCCAAGCAGCTCAGAGTGGCATATAAGGTTCTCCTCAACAACCCCTCTGCAGGAGGTTAGGCTGAGAGGGAATGATTGGCCCAAGGTCACCCATTGAGTTTCATGGCCATGTGGGGGTTTGATCCTTGGTCTCCTGGTCCCTAATCCAACATTCTAACTACTACACCAAGCTGGTTCCCATCAAATACATTGGAGCTTACTCTAGATCAGGCATAGGCAACCTTCGGCTCTCCAGATGTTTTGGACTACAATTCCCATCATCCCTGACAACTGGTCCTGTTAGCTAGGGATCATGGGAGTTGTAGGCCAAAACATCTGGAGAGCCGAAGGTTGCCTATGCCTGCTCTAGATAAATGGGTACAGAATTGCAGCCTCAATGCATGATTTCCATTCTACATATAAAATAACCCCTCTTAATTTCAGGATATTATCTGCCAGGTCATAACAAATACATCCAAAATGCCTTAGTTGTTGTTGTTGTTGTTGTTGTTGTTGTTGTTAATTGGAGGTTTCACTTGCAGGACAATTTGGAAACAGAACCTTGATTTTCTGGAGAATCACACATACACACATTCCATGTGTGAAGTAATCCAGAGAATGTTATGAATATCTAAATCCCATCAGCAGGATTTAATTTCATTACAGCACTCTGAAATATTACTGATTTTAGTCAAATATAGTTATAACTTCCTTCTTGAAATTGTGCACGTGTGCGTGTGTGTGTGTACTGGAATTAGGACAGAATCAGATTAGTACGGGGAACTTCTGGCCTGTGGATCTAATAAGGTCTGCCAGGCCATTTCAGCCAAGCTATGCCCACTTGCCCTATGTTGTCAGATGGGCTGAAAGCAGGGTTTGCACTCAGGCCCCACCAAACAGCTCATTTGTGGCCTGGGCAAAGCCATTCTGGTGCCTTTGGAATGATTCTGGCAAGTGCCAGAATCATTGGTGCCTTTGTGATGATTTGTAATTGCTGCTAATTAATAATTTGTTAGACTAATCAATTAACAACAACAACAACAACAACAACAACAACGTGTTTATGTGGAGGAAGTATTTCCCTGTCCCTTCAGAAAGATTTATTCACATGCATACTTAATTAATTTAAGGCTGCAATACGAAACACTTATCTGAGACTAAGTCTCATTGAATTCACTATAGTTTACTTGTGAGTAAACATGCATAGGATTGCATGATACTTGAGTCACAGTGCAATTTTATGTTCATTTAATCAGAAATAAGGGCCATTGTGTTCCATGGGGCTTACTCTCAGGTAAGTATGCATAGGATCACATCTTAAAATTCATACCACTCACATACTAAATGTGCTATTCAATGCTAGGACCAGTGAAGTTAATAGACGTGACTAGCTTAGGTCCACTAATTTCAATGAGTCTACTCTGAGTAGGGCTTAGTTGACTACAACTCTTACGGGAGGATCCAATGTTACTCTTACATATGGTAGATTCACTGAAATTAATAAACATGCTTAATGAACTATTTTCAGTGGATCCACTCTGAATAGAAGTAACATTGGAGACAACTCTAAGATATATTTAACTTGGTGACAGTTCTGATTTGGACTGACGTAATCAAATATTTGCACAGCATTTTCAGATGTCAGACTGAGATCACCTCTAAGCCTCTAGCACACTATTTATGCTAATATGTCACTTGCCAATGCAGAAAAGAATACAGAAGAGATGCATTTGGAAAGTCAGTTCTCCAGCCAGCAAAGATTTTAAATTTATATTAGGAACCAGAATGAAGCAATGGAAGTCCTGCTGTGTTTGGTGAACTCTTTGAGTTATGAAGCATTTCTGTCAGAATATCCCCAAAGGTGTTATCCTTCCCTCTTATGTGAATAGCTATGGAAACAGGGAGGTTTAGGCTTCAGAAGTGATCAAAAAGATAATCAGCACCCAAAGAGCATCACTTCAGACTAGATACAGAACTAGATGGGAATGCCATGATACTTGTCTGAAGCAATTGGATCAAGCAACTACTGGGAGCAAGTTGTCCACTGTTACTTTTCAGACTGTTTCAAATATAGCTTCGTATTCTTTATGATAACAATAGGACCATGAACTTTGAAAAAAACTAAAGATGCTATGAGGATTCATCATTAATCCACTGCCACATAGACCACCAAATGCCGTCTGTAGCTATTCACAGAACAGGAGAGAAAAGCAATTTTGCAGACTCTCAAAGCAGAAATGCCCCCAAACGTGAATACTGAAGTTCCTAAAAGAGACAGCAACCAACCCAACTGTTTGGATGCATCTGAAGACCAAACTAGGCATGCACTTATATACATTTCAGACAGCTACATAACTTGTTTTTTTCTTAACTAATTACGGGGGTGGGGGAGCCCAATTCTTAATGTGAAGGCAGTGCATGGGCAGGGGAACCTTCTGTCTTCACTCCCTCATTGAGGTTGGAATGAAAATCACCTGCCCTGCCTTACCCCCAGGACTAAGCAGTCTTAGAAAGATGTCCCCAAATGCATAAGTGCCACTACATACTATATATTAAATTGCCCCTCTCACTGATACAAAGGTTATTATGTCAGCACCTAAGTTCCAGCAGACCTTTCTCTCTCTCCCTACAGCTCAGACCAATCCCCAATTATACCCTTCAGGCTGCTGCATTCTGATAAAATCTCTCCTCAAGAGCCAAGGAGGCTGGAGAACTTGAGATAGATTCAGTTCCTACCTTGGAGTCGCAACTATTTGCATATTTGCATATGTAGTAACTTCATGGCATATGGAAGTGCAACATAAGATGCATCTCCTGGCTTACAGATGCAGGAATGATAGTAGCCTGTCCCACTGTTGTTGTTGTTGTTGTGTGTGGGAGTAGATAAGGTTAAGGATGTTTATTGTCAGGGACATGCCACAGCCATGGGCAAGTGTACTTGAATTTTAATGGGGGAAAGTGTGTTCTTTAGCTCAGGATCATTGAGATAAGCTGCTGGAGCTGGCACCAAAGAGGCTGCAGGGCAGGGATGGGGAACATTTCGAGCCTGAGTACCACACTCCCTCACAGACAACCTGCCAGGCCACATTTGTTGTGGGTGGGCCATAGAAAAATGTGGGTGCAGCAATGGAGGTGATTTGGTCACACTGGGCATGGAGCTTCCGGGGCACCACAACTATGATGTAGAATGGAAGGTGAGAGGCGGGTGGGAGGATTCTGGCACCACACAGGGCACCGCTGAAATTTGAGACCCCAAGGTCTGCCACTGGGAAAATGTCTGGAATGGCAAGGGTTCAACTCAGTCCACACATGGCCTCCTCATTCCGTTGCTCACAAACCTCTAAGGGAGCAATCAAGGGCAGTTTGGAATAAGTGCATCTCCAGCTGAGCCTGGGCTCAGCCAGGGCTATGCCAGCCAAGTTCCCCTGCCTGGCTCAGCCGGAGATACACTGGTGTAAGTCTTCCATCCTAGCTCAGCTGGCTCTCAGCTCTCTCTGCGAAGTCTGTCAAAAGTCCTGAAAAGGACCGTTTTAGGTGTGCGTGTGTGGCAGTGGTGGGAGAGGATAGGGGGAGACATTCCTATTCCAAACTCCTTATATCTCAGTCATATGACCCAGCAACCCAACTGAAGTTACACTGGCAAAAATGACGGTGTGTGTCAAACTCTGTTTTAAAGGTTTGTTTTTCTTCTGCCAGGCTTGGACAGGTTCAGGGTTTGGAACTGGGGTAACTTTGGCTGGCTTATGATATTTTGGGCTTTTGTTGTTGCTTTTAACAAAAAGTTAATTGGAGAGGTTTGCCCTCTGACATCTAACTCTTCTTTTGTAGCTACTTACCTATATTCTGGGTTATTTAGAATTATATCTTTATTAAAAAACATTTCCTGCCCTTCATCAACAGGTGATCTCAGGGCAGGCAACAGAATAAGCAAATACACACTTTATTTTATTATTTGGTCCATTGTCTTTGCCCCCCTCTTGTGCAACTATATTTTTTGACATGTATCTTAAATACTGTACAACTCTCTCTATCTCTCTAGATATATATTAAAGTAACAGGCAAGTGACACACATGTAGTAGGGCCATTAAACAAAACACAAAAGAGACCACTCTACTTGTGCTTAGTTTTTCCCAATGAACATTTACTGCAGCCCTTTAAGACAGGACTTGGGAACATTTTTGAATCAAAGGGTTGCATTATCTTGTGGTAAATCTGTTAGAAGCCACATACCAAATATGGGTGGGACTGAAATCATCAGTGGGTGGTGCCAAAGCCAAAATTAATTGGGGCCAGAGCTAGTGATGAGACACTCTTCTTTTTTCTTCTAGCCACCCTTTTAAGTGTCAGAAAAAATGATTATAGTATATGAGACTTTATATCCCTTTTAAATTCCTGTCTTAGATTAATGAAGTAGAAGACATTGGCAACATTATCATGATTAGGCTCTCATAATAGCTCATTAAAAGATTTGCCTTTCTCTTTAACACTTTTAAATAAGGCTGTTCTTTAAATAAGACAAATTCAGGTGGTGTGTTGCAGGTATTCTTGATGGCATTATCACAGAAGTAGCCTATGTGTCATACAATTTTGGATTCTTGAGGTGGGGCAGAAAAGAATAAGAAAGTTCTCATAGTGGAGGTAAATACCAAGGCATTCCAAAAAACCTGCCACACCAAAACAAAGTATTGGGCTTCCAGCACAATTAAGCTGACGGCTTCAACAGCTGTGTTGAGCTTCAACACTCAAGAAACACACACACACACACACACACTAAAGAGTGTCAATGCTTTTATCATGAGAATGATCCCTGTCATAATGTGGTTCCAGCAGTGAGAGGAGAAATCAGAGAGTCGAGCAAGGTGTGGCTCTGGAGTTTCATTGCTGAAGGCTAATTATTCACCCAAGTCCCCACCCAAGAAAAGCTGCTTGGCAGGTTTGGTGTTGCAGACAGCTGTCAAAGGAGACCAGCCAAGCCAAACTGTTTTTGATGAGGCTGCTTACACTGTACCTTTAAAACACATTTTAAGCACATTTCCCTCCTCAAAGGCCACTGTAGTCGATTCAGGGTGGCTGTCTACTGAAGCTCTGCGAGGGGTAAACTCAAGTGCCCAGAATTCTTTGATTGGGGAAATGTGCTTTGGATATGCTTTCAAGATACAGTGTGTATGTAGCCTAAGACTGCACTGCACTCAGCAAAATAATCCCATAATTTATGGCACACATTCAGTTCTTAGCCATTATACGTTGTATTTTTTCAACATTTAACCATATGTGTCTTGAAACCCCACAAGGCTAATCTTATTTAAAAATATAATTTCGCTCAAGGAAAATGTACAACTGTGGGCATTTCTGGACATCCCATTATGGGATGTTTTACCATTTATTTATCTAGTTCAGAATATTTATTTGTTGGGAGAGGGAGAATAGCAGAGCATAGAGAAGCACAGTTCTAAGTCCTATTTTTTAGAGTATGGGTGATGACATTATCAGCGCTGAGATAATGGGTGGACCATGATCTGCCAAGGGCTTCAACTTTGTTTGTGAGAACCTAGAAATCAGAGAATGACAAAGATAACTGAGCAGAGGTTGGATATTCCTTTCCTTTCCTTTACTCAGGTTCCTTAGGCATGCTGGTGCTAATAAATTTGGTATTGTGTTATGTACTGCTGCTGTTTGATGTATAACTGCCTGTATTTTTGGATTCTCCTTGTGAACATGGCAGTGGGGGCTCCAGGAGCTATTATGAGCTCCTGAACTTAAAGATGTACTACTGTGTGACTGGGTGGGATGCCAACAAGAAAATCTGCCCCATATTCCTACACAAAACCCCCAGACATTGGTCTCGATGCTTAGAGGTAAGCAAGAACTACTTGAAGTTTTGCGTCTTCTGAAGGGAGCTATGCAGAACCCAGGTTCTGCAATTCTCCTCCCAGCGCAACAGCCAGTGCCTATAAACTACAGCAGAGGGTGCTAATATAGGTTCCCAGAAAATTTCTTCCTTACTGGGAATGTCTTGCAGGTGCCTCTTATACTTTTCATTAAAGCATTATTTGGTTTACAGTGCTTGTGGAAAACAAATGGCTAAATGGCACCTTAATCCTCGGTTATGGGCGCAACAATGGAATGTTTAGGTGTGCTCTTTTAATAACAAAAATACAAAGCTAAAAATGAATGAACTGCAGCTAAAATATTATGTTAATTTTTCACATGGTCTAGTCCTTCCCCTGCCCCACCCCCTATTCTTAAGAGGCTCTCTTCTTCAGAGAGTAGCAGGAAGTAGAGAGGCAGAAAAAGGTCCTCCTTTCCTTCCACTCTGCAGTTTTAACCTGAAATCTGAGGCACAGTACTGTGACCAGAGCTCAGAAACTGCTTGCGCTAATGAAATTCCCTGTCGCAAAATGCACCTAGAACAATGGGAGTTTTGAACACTGCAAACACCTATAATACATTTCTCTCCTAAGGGACAGAGGAATGTAGTATGTACAGATGAACTGGTTAGTGGTGTCTATACGTAACATGTAGCATTATATATATAAAGTAATAGCAGCCTCATACCTGGTGTTGCTCAGGAAATTTGAGAAGTGGAATTTTTTTTTTAATTAGTGCAGTTTGGAGAAGTTCAGTCTACTAACTTGATTCAAAATGGCATCAAATTATATCCAAAATTGCTCTTTCATTTCAGAAATCATGCAAAAATTGATTTTCATATCATATGAGGTGTCCAAATGCATCACAAGCTAACAGCTTTCCAAAAAATATGGAGTAGTTGGAAGTTAGAAATGGGATAGGGGAGAATTTTATGTAACATCTGTTTTACAACTGATTGTTCTTAATGCTTCAGAATGCCCCCTCTTTTCTTAAGGGATTAATTAAATGCCAGTACTGTAGTGTGTGTTTTGTGGGTGGAGTGGAATGAAGAATATACTGTAAATAAAAACACTGCCTGTTGTAAAAATTCCAAAAACAGGTATTTTTAGCAACTGTACTGGAAGAATTTAAGCCATCAAATAAAGTAGAAGATACAAAATTAAAGCCAAGCACTTGTTTTCATGAGCTTCCGCAGCAGGTACACCCTATTTCAACCAATCATTATACAAATAATCAGCTGCAAAAATAATTGCTTCCTTGGCTAAAGGACAAAGGCATTCTTCTTTCCAGCATGCACACTGTTGAATCCCTAAGGCACTGAACATGTCAAGACTAATGCTTTGAACTTAATATCTAGCTTCAGAGTGATAGTTCTCAGATCTACTTTGGATATGAAAAATTGGGGCGTGTCCTTAGTACAAAAATCCAGTATTGAGGGCTCACAGCTTCATTTCCCTCAATCTCATACAAACAAAGAAAACTATGCGTAAAATATGTTGGAAAAATATATCCATTTGGAGATGAAAATACATCAGGACCAAAGAGACTTTGAGGTTCATATGTTTTATATTGCTTTGTGATGGATGGTAATTATTAATCAGGGCTGTACCAAGACATTTTGGCACCTGAGGTGGACTGCAAATGGCACCCCCTTCCTCACCAGGGAAGAAGGTGTGAGGGAAGATCCACATCAGGAACTGGGGGTGGGGGGGAAAAAAGAGAAAGATTGCCACTGGGATCTGCTGTCCCTGTGGATTCTGCTGCCTGAGGTGGTCACCTCACTTTGGCGGGCCGGCCCTGTTATTATTGCAACTGCTGCAGCTTCTTAGATTGCAATCCCATTCCTTCTTACCTGAAGGAAACCCCACTGAACTCAGTGAGCCTTAATTCCAAACAAATACTGTATGTATTAGCTTGTGCAGTGAGAGTCTTAAAAGTAAAGAGAAAAGCATAAGTATTCTAGCTGATTCACAAGCTCTCTTTGTTCCTTGAATGGAGAGAGGTATCATAAACTAAACTTCCCCTCCCTTTCAGCTAGAACATAAAACTTGCATTTATAATGGCTTGATGGTATTTGTGGAAAGTATATAACCACCCACTGTTTTCAGTAGATGTGGTGTTAAATATTGCTTCCTTATGTGTGTGAGATCAAAGGTGGATTCTGGTGTGACAGAAGCAGCAACCTCTTCCATGTTGCCTTCCAACTGTACACAATGAAGGCGCGGCACTCGATCAAACCTCTGCCCCTGTTGTAACGTGGGGATCGTGATTCAGCAAGTGATTTCAGCTCTGACATAGCAGGCAGGAGACAGCTTCTTCATGTAACACTCTTTATTCAGACAAACAAGACTGGGGAACTGAGGAGAGGGATGCTACATTTATAGGGACAGAAAGACTGGCTAGAAAGGATACATTTTGGAGGGAACAATCTCAAGCAACCACAAAGCTGCCTTTTGGTGGAAACCAATAAGACTGAGGATCCAAATGCAGCAACTTGAATGAACCAATAGTAGCTGTTCCTTCTGGAACAGGAAGGCAGTTACTTTCCCCTAATGTGAATACAGACAATAGTAATACAGATATTATAACCCTTGAATCAATACACAACAGCCCCTGCCTGTCACACTTTGATTGTTGGAGTGCACAAAGCCTATAATACCGGTAGTGCCCTTTTCTTCCCCTTGTGTCTTTGCTGTTGAGAAGATAGTAGGCCAAGCTGGAATTTGGAAACAAATCAAGAGAGCACAGAGAGTTTTCAGCTACAGATAGCTGAACTGGAAGGAGCCAGGCTGCAAGGGCCCATGCTCTTGTTTGGGCAATCTGAAGCTGGATCAGTGGCTGTGCTGCATGCTTTTGGAGTCTATCTTGATTGTAGCATGCTCTACTTTGAAAATTACACCCATATTATAAAGACACCATAACAAGTGTTCTCTCTCTCTCTCTCTCTCTCTCTCTCTCTCTGACACATGTATCCAAGGGCTTCACTATGTCTAATGAGATTTCTGATGCTTTCCTTTGAATAGGCAATATCTGTGCTATATCACAATTCTTCCTGAAACACCCCACAGTTAAAAAAAAAACAAAACAGTTTAGCATACCACATGGGAGGTCTGCTCTTTGGGAATATAAAAGTCCGAAATCCCCTTGGGGCATGTTGAACTAGTCATAGAATATTTATGTGCCGACTAGAGGCTAAAATAGGTGTAGTTGCACCTGTCTAATCTCTTAAGTCCAGTCATAATATTAGGTTAAGGATATGAGGGCAATAAGTCACCACCTTCTCCATCATTTATGAGTCTTATCTTCTGCATGAAGTTTCAGAAACTGGGTGTGGAGAGTGTGCACAGCAACCCCTGGGGTGTCATTAGGTACATCAAGGAAATTTTAATAAATGAAAACTCAAAAGCTATCAGTTATGCTCATCTTATAGCTAAATAAGGATAATAATGAGCTACTATTAGAATAAGCTGTTCCTCCTTCCGTTAACGTATGACCTTTAATCTTGAACAAGAACTACACCCAGATAAAAATCAATGTGCTAGGACTACCTAGGTGAAAATGACTTCTTTCTTTCCCATATGACTTTTGTTCCTTACAAATCTCCTTGTTTACATTTCAAGAAGTTTTAGCACCTGATGCATTTAAATTTGCTTATGAATGCATTATTGCCTTCTTCCTTTCCAGAAGCCAACTGTTAATAATGTGCAGGAGTATTTGTGGTAGATGGACTCCTGCCATATGTATGTATTGCCACTAGAGAGTTATTTGTGTTGATGGATTAAAGATTTGCCAAACAGAGAGAATGTCAGGGATGTGGCTGAATCGAATGCCTGGGAAGAGTCTGACTCAGGAGATGAAGGTTTGCCAGTACAAAGAGAGCCAGAGTCTGATTCTGGAGACGAAAGAATGCAGACGGAACAGGAGTGAGTGAGCTCAACCCCCTTTCACAAAGAGTTCCTAGACTCAGCCAGAGCAGCAGACTTGGACAGGAAGCGGGAGGGGGAGAGAGAGAGAGAGAGAGAGACGGCATTCAGGGGGTTGATAGGCAACCAGCAGAGAAACAGCATGCAGAGAGTTCTTCTTTTGAGAGTGGGAAGGGGGGGGGGGAACTCCACCCGCTTTCTCCCTGAGCCAGAAGAGCTGAAAGGGTTAAAATGCAACAGAAGTGCAAAAGAGGAAGGACTGGACATTGGCACCCTTCTTGCTGTGACAGGCGTGGAGACTTAGAATGACCAACTCGTATCAAAGAGCGGCAGGCTAGGAGCCACACTCTGGGTGTAATTTGTAAATAAACGTAACATAAAACTGCTGGAGAACTGTTAATTCTTATCGGGACTTGCCTGCTTGCCTGAGATCATTACAGAGAAGCTGCTTTGGAAAAAAAAATATCCTTGTCAATAAAGGACTCAGTTAGGAATAGCTCCACAGCATATTGCTCCATTGTTTCCTTCAGCAAACATGTGTGTTGTGGATGACATACTGGTGTGCACTGTGTGCCTTGTGGCACTGTCTAACCAAACATTTTTCCATACTAGAAAGAATGCCCCATATTGTGGGTCTGGTCCATTCCATCCCTTTGTGCAAGACTAGCAGTGCTCCCTTAGGGAGCAGGCAGGTAAGTTTGTCCTGTCACATAGGTTCCCAGGGTGCCACTCCTGCCCTCAGAAGCCTCCACTGCCCCAAATATTATATAATTAAGTCTTCATAAGCTTTAAATTCAAAACACTCAAAGGCCTCAAGACTATAGGCTTATTTATTTATTTAGTAAAGTACTTACATTGTTGGAGGCCAGCTACTATGATACACCCAAATTACAGATGGAAAAAATACAGTGCATAAACATTAGGGCCTACGTCATAGCCACTTTCAAACTGTACAAGGAGTTGATTAAAGTAAGTAACTCAGTGCTCATCAGCCACTTTTTCATTCAAGTTAGAATAATAAAAATATGAACATCTCACAAAGGAAGCAATCTACCAAGGAATGCTGCTCTGCAACCACTGCTGATTTCAGGGACAAAACTGGCCTCAGGGCCAAAGTAAACAATGGCTTGGTTTTCATGACCAATGGTGCTGGCTCCTGAAGAGGAGCTCAAAGCGGCTTTGTTCCTCCGCAGTCCTTTTTTGCTCTTGCGCTGAGCTAAGCCATGGTGTTGTCTGAACCCGGGCTTGTGGTTAAGCTCTTTCTTCACTAGCCACAAGCTGCAGCCAAGTGAGAAGACACAAGTCCCTGTTTGGGTGATGCAGTTATGCCACACCTTAGCTAAGCTGAAGGACTGGGGAGAAGCAAAACAGCTGTGACCTCCTCTCTGGGAGCCTGTGAGTTTGTGCAGTCTTGGTAAGCCATAATTTGGCTTACCATATTGTGTGAACCGGGCCTATATATGCAACGTTTGATTGCATTATGCACATCTGTCTTGCTGTTGATTGTCAAAACAGCAGCTCTGAAGTTACAGTGCATCCAAGTTGTAATTCACCTCAGGAGGAAAGCCTGCAAATGGTAGCATTCCTTCCAAGGTATGTAGCAGTTGGTGGGGAGGATTTGTATTGGAACTGCACAACTGATGGTTGTGCTTGGTAGATCACACCCTTACTTATACTGTATATAATTGAGGTCTCTTTTAGATGTCTTCTGACAGTAGGTCATCTACTTTTACAGCGTCCAACCTGAGACACAGCAGATTAGTAATAATTATTTCAGTACTTTGCATGGACAATTTCTAAATATATCTCATGGCTGCTACTTATATCAAGTGTACACCAGGAGCATAATAATTATTCAAACTGAGAGTGTTTGATGTGGATTTTGAACATTACAGTTTCCTGCCCATAAAGAACAGTGATGCTTTAAGCATTAAATACCTTTACATTATAAATATATGTACTCACAAATAAGTATACATGAACTGTATTCTATAAGAGTACAAGGCTCTAGTATGGCTAATTTGGAACCTATGTACAAGAAATATGTAGTCAAGTCTATCCATTAAGTCAGCTGAACAAATGCTTCAGAACAAGTTGTATCCTTGGCATCTTTACATTATGTTACCTGGAAAATCTTGAGTACCTATGATGCCCCAGATCAACGGAGAAATTATGTCACATTCCCAGTCATTTAGGCATCCCAACAATTCAATGTTAAGTACCCTTAACAAACCACAGTTCCTGGCATGGCCTGGGGGAAACTGAGGTTGCAAGAACTGGGGTGGTGTCAGCAGAATCATCCCTGCTCTCCCCTCACATGCAACTGCAGTTAGGTAGAGGGGAATGCCAGATATGGCTATTTAGTCTTGAGCTTCTTGGCAGAGAGAGATTGGGTCTCTGTACAGTTTACCTGTTGTGCTACTCCAAATCAGCATCCAATTTTTAATGTCACATTAAAAAACAACAATACACACCATCCTTGTGGTAAAACACCACAGTATTACTATAAGAGGAAAAATATACTTGGACAGTTACTACGAAGTAGTGTCTGACCTCACCACAGGATGATTCATTGTTCCTCTGCCAGAAAATGAATGGGATGTGAGGATGCATTCTGAGGAGCATCTCCCTCTTGAGCCGACAAGAAACATCACCTTGACTCACTGGGGATCTCAGAGTGCAACCATATTACTTTTATCCTACATGGAGGGAGGAGGTCAGCAGAGGGTGCACCCTGGGTTTGTGGAAGTAGAAGGCATCCTCATTCTATAGCTGACAACAGGCCAGCAAGTCTGATCAGTGCAATTTCATGACTAATTGTGACAAACTCTTCAAGACAGCTTGTAGAACCGAAGTTGTTACCAGCTGCCTCTGAAGGTTCACGTCAAGATCAGTGGCTTTGTCAAACAATGGATCTGTATTCCAGATTTTATTCCGCTTTAATATACCTTCAGCTTTGCTTCCCTCATCCTTTAAGTCACTGCTTGAGATTTTATCAAAGTCTTTCTGGAACTAGAACTACTCCAATAAGCTATACCTGCTCTTTTATTGCCTACCTTATCTTGCCTATCCCTGTTATTCATGTGTTATTGTCTGCTTCATCCTGGTTTTCTCTCTTGCTTAATAGATCTGACTTAACATACCATCAGCAGACTCAGACTGCGCACACACCAGCCCTTCTATAGCACAAAAACGTAGTTCATGCTGATCCTCAACATACTTCTTTTGATCTAGATCAGGCATGGCCAGACTTGGCCCTCCAGATGTTTTGGGACTACAATTCCCATCATCCCTGACCACTGGTCCTGTTAGCTAGGGATGATGGGAGTTGTAGTCCCAAAACATCAGGAGGGCCAAGTTTGGCCATGTCTGACCTAGATTGATTTTAGATCCTGCTATCCACCAGAGTGGGTATGGTTACTTGATATGTGTTTTAAACCCCCTCCCCTTTGATTAGTTTATCCATGCCTTTTCCTCCCTGCCCATGCCCAAGGCGCATGAAGCAAGAAATGATCATAATTTTTATATATACCCACCTACAACAGGTATGGATGCAGCTCCATTGACAGGACCAGTGATATCTGCTTTCACCTGCATTACACTGTAGAGTAATGCAGAATCAATCTGCAAGGAGCTTTGGGACAAGAAGCTACAGTTAGAACTGGATATGGAATAACTGATTGGTTCAAAATTGGGAAAGGAGTACAACAAGGCTATATATTGTCTCCCTGCTTATTTAACTTAAATGAAGAATTCATAATGCGAAAGGCTGGACTGGATGAATCCCAAGCCGGAATTAAGATTGCTGGAAGAAATATCAACAACTCAGATATGCTGATGACACAACCTTGATGGCAGAAAGTGAGGAGGAATTAAAGAACCTTTTAATGAGGGTGAAAGAGGAGAGCGAAAAATATGGTCTGAAACTCAACATAAAAAAACTACGATCATGGCCACTGGTCCCATCACCTCCTGGTAAACAGAAGAGGAAGAAATGGAGGCAGTGAGAGATTTTACTTTCTTGGGTTCCATGATCACTGCAGATGGTGACAGCAGTCACAAAATTAAAAGACGCCTGCTTCTTGGGAGAAAAGCAATGACAAACCTAGACAGCATCTTAAAAAGCAGAGACATCACCTTGCCAACAAAGGTCCGTATAGTTAAAGCTATGGTTTTTCCAGAAGTAATGTATGGAAGTGAGAGCTGAACTATAAAGAAGGCTGATTGATGAAGAATTGATGCTTTTGAATTATGGTGCTGGAGGAGACTCTTGAGAGTCCCATGGACTGCAAGAAGATCAAACCTATCCATTCTTAAGGAAATCAGTCCTGAGTGCTCACTGGAAGGACAGATCCTGAAGCTGAGGCTCTAATACTATGGCCACCTCATGAGAAGAGAAGACTCCCTAGAAAAGACTCTGATGTTGGGAAAGATGGAGGGCACAAGGAGAAGGGGACGACAGAGGATGAGATGGTTGGACAGTGTGCTTGAAGCTACCAACATGTGTCTGACCAAACTGTGGGAGGCAGTGGAAGACAGGCGTGCCTGGCATGCTCTGGTCCATGGGGTCACAAAGAGTCGGACATGACTAAACGACTAAACAACAACAACAACAACAACAACATCTGAGGGGCCACAGGTTTGCCACTCCTGGCCTGAATGCGTTGAAATAAAATGGACAGAACCACAGACAAACTATTTAAGGCACAGGAGAAAAGAAAACAGCTGGCCTTGAACTATTCAGAAATGACAGATTCCCCCCCTTGAATCATAGTCTGGGAGGTTGTTACATCTTGTAGTTGGATCTGTAGCTATTTCAGCTCAAGTCAGCAGTGAGTCATGAATTTGAAGAGAACCTGTAGAAATCAAATTTCTTAGGCCTGACCTTTTTCTGGGAAATTGTGCAAGACAGAAATAAATAAATGAAAATGGGAAAATGGATGTGATAAACCTCTGACCGTAAACTTTTACATTCCTCCTCCAGAATGCACATGCTTTGGCTGGTGAGTAGGGCCTCCGTGCATGCGTTCAATTGACACAATGAGTGAAAGCCTGAAAAAGCTATTACCGGTACTTTGTTTATACACAATTACTGATTCATACATCCAATTTGTATCTGCTTAATATAGTAGGTTCTCTAAGCAATTTACATAAAATATGCAAAATATAAGCCATAGGTAAATATTAGGGAAAATACCAATATCATTTATTTATTGTTATTTATTTATTGTATTTGTCAGTCACTTTATCCTGTCCAGCGAAACCCAAAACGACTTGCATACAACAAAACAAATAGACAATAAACCCCATTTACTGGTAGATACATTAAAGCCAAGAGCAAAGAGAAATACATTAAAACATTCCACCCACTTAAATATGAATACAATACTGTACTTAATACAATAAGATTCGGTAAAAATTATATAGACTGAGTAAAAAGAAATAAATCCAATGAGACTATATGAAATTTAATGAAGTTGAACAATGGAAAAACAAACAAACAAACAAACAAACAAAGAATTAAGAGGAGTGTGGGACAGCCTAGGTAAGCATACATAATTTTAAGAAGTGTTTAAAGCTCTTTGTTGCCTATGCCTCCTGAATTACTCGAGGAGGGCATTCCAAAGCTAAATTTATTTACATAGTTATCTGAGAATAAGATACATGTCATTATACATTTTCTCAATTCTTAGGCCTGCAATAAAGTGCAGTTACAGAAAAATTGTATGCTCAAATACATTGTGGACATCTTCAGGGAGAGAGCTTTAGCACATCCCCATGAGCCATTGGGGTCTTAGATCATGTGGAAACCTTCACGGCCACAGTTGTACATGTGAAGGCTCCCCTTCTTGCAGAGGCATGTGCTGTAACATATGGACTCCCAGAAAATGGTACTAGTTTCAGCACATGATGTCAAAGGCGGGGCTAGTTGGCACAGATAGCATGTAAGCAGTAAGGTAGGGGGAAAGCAGACTCCAGTTCCCCTCTTACACATGCATGCTTTATTGTAAAAATTATACCAGCACCACTAGCTAAGGTATAACGTATAAAAAACACTAGTTTTATATATAAATGGCACAGCCGTGTGAATAACAAATGGTATTGGGCCTGAGAATGATTGCATTCAAAATGCAGGAACATCAGAATACCAGAACATCCCTGCTGGATCAGGCCAGTGGACCGCCAGTATCCTGTTCTCACAGTGACCAACCAGATGCCCACAAGCAGGATCTGATTGCAACAGGGAGCTGCCTTCCTGACATTTTCAGCAACTGGTATTGAGAAGCGTATTGCCTCTCTTAATTTGTCTAATCCTCTTTTGTTGTTGTTGTTCAGTCGTTCAGTCGTGTCCGACTCTTCGTGACCCCATGGACCAGAGCACGCCAGGCACGCCTATCCTTCACTGCCTCTCGCAGTTTGGCCAAACTCATGTTAGTAGCTTCGAGAACACTGTCCAACCATCTCATCCTCTGTCGTCCCCTTCTCCTTGTGCCCTCCATCTTTCCCAACATCAGGGTCTTTTCTAGGGAGTCTTCTCTTCTCATGAGGTGGCCAAAGTACTGGAGCCTCAACTTCAGGATCTGTCCTTCTAGTGAGCACTCAGGGCTGATTTCTTTGAGAATGGATAGGTTTGATCTTCTTGCAGTCCATGGGACTCTCAAGAGTCTCCTCCAGCACCATAATTCAAAAGCATCAATTCTTCGGCGATCAGCCTTCTTGATGGTCCAGCTCTCACTTCCGTACATTACTACTGGGAAGACCATAGCTTTAACTATACGGACCTTTGTTGGCAAGGTGATGTCTCTGCTTTTTAAGATGCTGTCTAGGTTTGTCATTGCTTTTCTCCCAAGAAGCAGGCGTCTTCTAATTTCGTGACTGCTGTCACCATCTGCAGTGATCATGGAACCCAAGAAAGTGAAATCTCTCACTGCCTCCATTTCTTCCCCTTCTATTTGCCAGGAGGTGATGGGACCAGTGGCCATGGTCTTAGTTTTTTTGATGTTGAGCTTCAGACCATATCTTGCGCTTTCCTCTTTCACCCTCATTAAAAGGTTCTTTAATTCCTCCTCACTTTCTGCCATCAAGGTAGTATCATCAGCATATCTGAGGTTGTTGATTTTTTTTCCGGCAATCTTAATTCCGGTTTGGGATTCATCCAGTCCAGCCTTTCGCATGATGAATTCTGCATATAAGTTAAATAAGCAGGGAGACAATATACAGCCTTGTCGTACTCCTTTCCCAATTTTGAACCAATCAGTTGTTCCATATCCAGTTCTAACTGTAGCTTCTTGTCCCCCATAGAGATTTCTCAGGAGACAAATGAGGTGATCAGGCACTCCCATTTCTTTAAGAACTTGCCATAGTTTGCTGTGGTCGACACAGTCAAATGCTTTTGCGTAGTCAATGAAGCAGAAGTAGATGTTTTTCTGGAACTCTCTAGCTTTCTCCATAATCCAGCGCATGTTTGCAATTTGGTCTCTGGTTCCTCTGCCCCTTCGAAATCCAGCTTGCACTTCTGGGAGTTCTCGGTCCACATACTGCTTAAGCCTGCCTTGTAGAATTTTAAGCATAACCTTGCTAGCATGTGAAATGAGTGCAATTGTGCGGTAGTTGGAGTATTCTTTGGCACTGCCCTTCTTTGGGATTGGGATGTAGACTGATCTTCTCCAATCCTCTGGCCACTGCTGAGTTTTCCAAACTTGTTGGCATATTGAGTGTAGCACCTTAACAGCATCATCTTTTAAAATTTTAAATAGTTCAGCTGGAATATCATCACTTCCACTGGCCTTGTTGTTAGCGAGGCTTTCTAAGGCCCATTTGACTTCACTCTTCAGGATGTCTGGCTCAAGGTCAGCAACCACATTACCTGGGGTGTATGAGATCTCCATATCTTTCTGGTATAATTCTTCTGTGTATTCTTGCCACCTCTTCTTGATGTCTTCTGCTTCTGTTAGGTCCTTTCCACTTTTGTCCTTAATTGTGGTAATCTTTGTACGAAATGTTCCTTTCATATCTCCAATTTTCTTGAACAAATCTCTGGTTTTTCCCATTCTGTTATTTTCCTCTATTTCTTTGCATTGCTCGTTTAGAAAGGCCCTCTTGTCTCTCCTTGCTATTCTTTGGAAATCTGCATTCAATTTCCTGTATCTTTCACGATCTCCCTCACATTTTGCTTGCCTTCTCTCCCCCGCTATTTGTAAGGCCTCCTTGGACAGCCACTGTGTTTTCTTGCATTTCTTTTTCATTGGGATGGTTTTCGTTGCTGTCTCCTGTATAATGTTACGAGCCTCCATCCACAGTTCTTCAGGCACTCTATCCACCAAATCTAAATCCTTAAACCTGTTCTTCACTTCAACTGTGTATTCATAAGGAATTTGATTTAGATTGTATCTTACTGGCCCAGTGGTTTTTCCTACTTTCTTCAGTTTAAGCTGGAATTTTGCTATAAGAAGCTGATGATCTGAGCCACAGTCAGCTCCAGGTCTTGTTTTTGCTGACTGTATAGAGCTTCTCCATCTTTGGCTGCAGAGAATATAATCAATCTGATTTCGATGTTGCCCATCTGGTGATGTCCATGTGTAGAGTCGTCTCTTGTGTTGTTGGAAAAGAGTGTTTGTGATGACCAGCTTGTTCTCTTGACAGAACTCTATTAGCCTTTGCCCTGCTTCATTTGAACTCCAAGGCCAAACTTGCCAGTTGTTCCTTTTATCTCTTGACTCCCTACTTTAGCATTCCAATCCCCTATAATGAGAAGAACATCCTTCTTTGGTGTCATTTCTATAACGTGTTGTAAGTCTTCATAGAATTGATCAATTTCAGTTTCTTCAGCACTGGTAGTTGGTGCATAAACTTGGATTACTGTGATGTTAAAAGGTCTGCCTTGGATTCGCATCGAGATCATTCTATCATTTTTGAAATTACATCCCAGTACAGCTTTCGCCACTCTTTTGTTGACTATGAGGGCCACTCCATTTCTTTTACGGGATTCCTGCCCACAGTAGTAGATATGATAGTCATCCGAACTGAATTCGCCCATTCCTGTCCATTTTAGTTCACTGATGCCTAGGATGTCAATGTTTATTCTTGCCATCTCACTTTTTACCACATCCAGCTTACCAAGGTTCATGGTTCTTACATTCCAGGTTCCTATGCAATACTTTTCTTTACAGCATTGGACTTTCCTTTCGCTTCCAGGCATATCCGCAACCAAGCGTCCTTTCGGCTTTGGCCCAGCCGCTTCATCAGCTCTGGATCTACTTGTACTTGTCCTCCGCTCTTCCCCAGTAGCATGTTGGACGCCTTCCGACCTGAGGGGCTAATCTTCCAGCGTCATATCTTTTATATGCCTGTTGTCTTTGTCCATGGAGTTTTCTTGGCAGGGATACTGGAGTGGGTTGCCAGTTCCTACTCCAGGTGGATCACGTTTGGTCCAAACTCTCTACTATGACCTGTCCATCTTGACCTGTCCATAGCTTCCCTGAGTAATTCAAGCCCCTTCGCCACGACAAGGCAGTGATCCATGAAGGGGAATCCTCTTTTAGAGCCATCCAAGCCAGTGGCCAGCACTGCCTCTTGTGGGAGCAATTTCCACAGTTTATGTGCTGTGTGATTTGCAACAGGGACATTGGGTTGCAGAGGCTTTTTACTGGTTGCAGAGGACTGCAGGGGGGAGAGACGGATGAAGAGAGAACTCCATTGCATGAACTTGCATGTGTTTGGAATTTTATTATATGGCATTGCAAAGGAGAGGCAGTGCAAAGAAGGCAGGTTTCTTCTTGTATAAGCTTCCTGAGAAGTTTTACAAGAAGGTGGAAGTGTTGACGTACATTGTCAGTGTCGATGTCGTTAGCTGAAGGCAAGCAGCAACCTTGTATCATTTGAGCAATGGGTGGAACATGCTATTTCCCAAATGCTATCAGATTGTTCACAACAAGACAAAGTAATTGGTGTCATTATCTGAAATAATAAAGCTTCTGTTTTCTGCTTGTCCGAAAGGTTTTGTCGCCATGATCAAAGAGGGCAGGGAGAAGACAGGAAATGTCAAAAGGTGCTAATTGCCTATTGTAAATACATAACCCAGATTGTCAGACTGGTTAAAGGTAGTAGTGCAAAGACCAAATTTGTGCTCACACTTACTGCAACAGCATGGACAAATTAGATAAGGATGGTGCATTATCACAGGGACAGATAAGTTTGCATATACAGTTTCCAGGTTACCTCCCACACTAATAAATAAATAAATAAATAAATAAATAATGTGTGACTTCCCACATACAAAAACCAGCTGTGCCTTTTGCAGAGCTAAATGTGTGAGTTGAAAATCTGTCACATTTACAGCCAGTAAGGTGTGAATAATATGCTAGACTTGGACTGCAGAGACATGAGCTCAGATCCATGCTCAGGCACAAAGCTCAGTGGGTGAACTTGCAACAATTGGGTCTCTTTTTAAGGGTCATGGAGAATTCAGGGACTTTTGGTTTGTTAAGAGTGCTGTAGGTCTGTGAGGCCAGCACCCTTAACAAACTATAGTTCCTAGGTTTCTTTGGGAAGAAACAGGACTGGTAAAGGGGTATAAGAGTGGATGGTATGGATGTGATACCTCATACGATTGCTCTGTGGATAAATTGGTCCATGGAGGAAAAAGCGTTATTTTTGTGAAGACTAATGCATAAGAATGGGGAGTGCTACAAAGAACGTGGGTGCTACAAAGTCTACTTCCTCTGGCCAGGGCTTGGGCAGCAGAATCTTGTGGGGCAGTGAGTGCCCCGCCCTCCCCTGTTCATCAAACCCCCGCCCCCAACTTTTGCAGTTCTAGGTAGGAAGTCAGGATGTATGGGGTGTTAGGGGAAGGGTAGTACCTCTGGTGTGGAGCACATCATGCTCCTTCTGGGGTAGTTCGTCCACCTTTGGTCCCTGCATGCAGTTCTCAGCTGTGGCTCCTAGAAGCATGTGACAGCGGCCACATCCCAGGAATGGCTCTGACTGGCCAACTAAACCAGGTGAGGGTAACTAATGGGTCTCAAACTCTTGGTAAGTTAAGGACTTCCTCTGCATGCAAAGACAAGCTCTGGCAGATTGAGCAGACAAGACCAATACTGGGTCCAATGGTCAAGGAGGCACTTTCTGCACATACGCTAGAGGGAAATGAGGGGCTGATGGGGCTCATCAGCCTGGGAAAGTAGCCCATTTAGGAGAAGGATAATTCTGCTCCTCTGTTGCCTTCCACAATATATTCAGGAGAATAAAAGACTAAGGAATAAATACCACACAAATCTGGATTGGAGTCGCTAAAATGGTTGGATGGTACCTTGTACACCTCCTTTCGACAACTCCAGCAGCCAAGCTGGTCCGAAATGTATTGCTCTGATTTCATTTAGTCCACATCAGTGAGGCTGTAAAGGGAAGGGGGGTCTTCTTGTCTGGGCATCCCAGGACCTCCAGTCACACTGCCCAGGCTTGCTCCCTGAGGACGTCATTTTGGTGCTGCTAATGCAGTGATTTGACTTCACCCCTGGAGGCACACTCCATTGTCTCTCAAGACATATGGATGCCAACAAGCCACAGGAGGAACAAAATAAAATAAATTCTTCCAGTAGCACCTTAGAGACCAACTAAGTTTGTTATTGGTATGAGCTTTTGTGTGCATGCACACTTCTTCAGATACATGCACACGAAAGCTCATACCAATAACAAACTTAGTTGGTATCTAAGGTGCTACTGGAAGGATTTTTTATTTTATTTTTTAGTTTGGCAGACCAACACGGCTACCTACCTGTAAAAAGCCACAGGAGGGTTATTGGTGAATTACCATATAGGGTTTGTGGGCTATGCTCAGATGGACAAGTCACAACCTTGTTTTAATTTCAACTGAAGTATGCCTACAAGATTGCATGCTGCTACAGTAGTGCCCTCAATGTATCCATGCAGTCTTCACTATCCTCAAATCTGCAGGGTATTACAGGTGTGGGTTAATTCCAACTCCTGGGCCTTTATGCTGGAGCTTTATGGAGCTTTATGTTGTTTAGTGTTTTGAGGTGGGGTTGGAAATTTAAATGTATTATTTCAAAGGATCTTGTGTCCACAAAGCAAAAAAACTAAATGGGTTTCTTCTTGCTAAGCAGCAGAGCTGAAGCTGTGTGGAGTCAGTATGAAGAGGGCTGCAGTCCACACAGTTGTGGAAAAGTAGAAAGGGCAGCTTTTCCTGGTTTCCAGTTTAGCATTAACTCATCAAACCAGCAATTTGGGAAGCTCATGAATGGACTTGCCTTGCGTTAAGCTGTTTGGTAGGGACTAAGGAGTTAACAACAGCCCATTGTTGTAGCTACCTCCCTCTTCTCTCCCTCCCTCTTCCCTTTTCCCTATGCCAGACTAGTTCAGAGGGACCTGGGGCATTTGGGACATTATATCAGACTGCCTCTTGAAAAAATGAAATAAAATGACAGGTGACATGTAGACAGTTTCTTTCTAAGGCACAAGCATGTCCTTTTCTCTTAACCGAAGCCTGGTTTCTTTATTGTTTAATCACAGGCTATGACAGAAACAGAAGGAAACCAATCTGTGTTTTCCCAGTGCCAGCTAACTAATGAGTCATGGCGTCTTAGCCAAGCAGGTGTGACATCTGATACAATATAAGTACGTACACCACCCTTCCTTGAAGCGTTTCTTTACCCAAAGGAGGGGTATCTAAATTAACTTGTAAACTCAGTACCAAGCCCTCTTTTAATTGGCAAGGTGACTGTGTGAAAATGCTGACTGAATGCTATTCCTAAGTGCTAGCATTTTAGAAGGACATACTTGTGGGTGGGGCATGTGAGGTAAGGTGAGGAGGGGGAACCTCCCATGAATATGGTTTCCCTACAGGTTTAGGATTGGCTGAAAAACTGTGCTTTGAAATTTATGTGGCCCTTTGATATCTGCCCACGGAATATAGTAATGAGAACAATGGAACCTGGAACAAACTCAGTGAGTGCAACTGAATGAAACTCCTCCTCTGACTGATATCAAGGGTGGACTCAGGTGACACAGCATTACATGACAGCCACTTGCAACCTCATTGTGCAGAGGATTCCAGAGGAGTAGCCTGTTAGTCTGGAGCAAAAGCAACAAAGAATGGGAGCCTGCAGCCACAGGGGAGCCAATTATCTTTAATGAGACCCAGCAGCGAAGAATGTGTGAATCAGCCAAGAAACACCAGCTTGTTCAGAGATATATCTATGTATGTTCGTATATATATATATATATATATATATATATATATATGTGTGTGTGTGTGTGTGTGTGTGTGTATGGAGAGAGGTACACACACAAAACACACAAAACATACCAATCACATATAAAATACATGAAGTATCCTGATCTAGACGAGCAAAGGTAAAACACACAACAACAGTTTTACAGCTCCACCAGCAACAGCAAAATAAGAACAGATTGGAATACAAATTTTTAAAGGTTTGTGTAGAAGCAACTAAATGGGGTACAAAACACACCTCCTGAGAGATGGAGGTCTATGGAGATGGGACCACCACCAATAAGGCCTGTCTCTTGTGCCTACTAATCTAATTGACCCTGATGACTAGCCTGCAACAAAGGTCTCTGTAGCTGATCTTAGGGCCTGGGCAGGTTCATTGTAGTGCAATCGAACCTTCAAATACCCAGATCACAAGCGATTTGTGGCTTTAAAGATATCCACCTGCACTTTAAATTGCACTTAAATTGGCCTGAAAGTGCACCAGTAACCAACATAGCTGATGCAGAACTGTGACTTATACTACTTGGTCCCCACAAACAGCCAGGAAGCTGTGCCTAGCTAAAACTTCTGAACCATCTTCAGAGACACTCCCATATTGTACATTACAGTGGCCTAATATATGTTAAACACTTTGAATTTTTGAAAAGTTCCTTCTGGAGGAATGGCAGGATATAAATTGAATGAATAATAACATAAATGTGTCTGACTACAGGGTGAACTGAGTCTACCAGAGCTGAAAATTATGAGGTGAGGGGAGGAGAGGAGAGGTATTAAGTACTAATTCAGGGCAGGGAAAGAAATAGTAGGCTAATTACCATTGTATATACTTTGAACCCTCAGGATGGAGCAGACTTTGTGTCCAGTAAAATAGTTTGAAAGGCTAAGTGAAGTTCATTGTATTGCTATACAAACAGAAATCATAATTTTGTCAGTTGTTTGATAATTAGCATGATGCATTCTAGCACTGCAAAGAAGAACAGCACAATTTCTACGGAAACAGTCTCACTAAAACATTAGATACCGCAGGAACTTGGCAGTGTTCCAGTGATTAGGGTTGCCATATTTCAAAAAGTAAAAACAAAGACATCCCAAAAACATGATTTTTTGATTGACTTGCCTAAAATCCAGAATAAAAATTCAGAAATCCCCCCCCCCCATCATTTTCGCCTTTGAAATCTCAGCAATGTTTGGGAAAATCTGGATGTAAGGCAGCCCTACCAGTGATGGATAAGGGGGACAGGAAACTACAGTCAGAACTGCAACCAAGGAAGATTGGTAGGGGGATTAGACATATTGTAAACTGATGGAATAGTATCATCTCAGTAGCATCTATTTATGGGATATTGTTGGAATTTAGTGAGTATGTATTTTAATCATCCAAGGCCTAAACTAAGGTTTATCTTTTGCAGACTGTTTTGAAGGAGTTGTATTATCCTAAGTACTTTCCCATGGAAGCATTTGACATGGTGAATTTTGTCACAGATAGGAGGAGGATACAAATGATTATTCGGCTTGGTTATAAATGCCAATCTCTGTGCAGTCATCATTAAATCTACACCAGTTTCATGAGAAAGCAGGAAGAGGCATGTTCTAGTGACAGATCCAAGGGTTACCATCTTCTCAAGTGGCTCTTATGAGATGAATCTATACAAAGGAAATACAAAAGTTTACAATGTGAAGGATTTATCTCGGTTTCTTCCTTTTTCTCCTTCTCTAAGCCAAATAATACATTCCACTGATGTCAGTGTATGTACATTCCTGCCCATGTGGGATTCTGTTCATGTGCATCTAGTGCCATTCTGCTCATTACCACTTTAAACACTTGTTTTGTAAGCTACGTGACTTTGGAATAGATTATAAAAGGGGTCTAATTCACAGAACCTTATTTTTGCCTTTTAAAGTCACATGGAAGTAAATTTTTGAGATTTGCATTTATTGAGATGGTTTGGTTGTGCCAACCAAGCTAAGGTATATGCCCTTAAAAATACAAACTGCATATCAGGCCACTGCATAGCCATAGGTCAACTCTTGTTCTTTTGAACTTCTGAATGAACTTCCCCCAAATACTTAGTATCAGCTGGTTTGGACAATGTGTTCTGCATCTAATAACAGTCCATGACATTTGACTGTTCCATAATTACAACTTTAAATGAGAAGATATTTCAAGGCAAATGTTGTTGGCATCTGTCTGTCTCGAGAAGCAATGGAGTGTGCCTCCAGGGATGAAGTCAAACCCTGTAGTGACCTCTCTGGGGCACAAGCTTGGGCAGTGTATATTGTGCCACTAGTTTCTGTAAGGACACATATATAGCTCACATTTGCACTTACTGGGTGTAGGATCTATGAAGTATTACATGTGTCAAAAGATGCGTAAGACTTAAATCTGCTTTCAATAAAAATGTGTATGTGGAGGGAATCTATTGCTTCAGTGGAAATGCCCATTAGTTTCACTACCTTAACACCTGTCAATTCTTTCTAAAGGACTCATAATCCATTGCCATTTCTGCATAAGATCCAAGTTAATTTCTTGAAGGGAGCTTTGTCTAGACTCTTTGCCTCCATTAAAAAAAAAAAGTAACTGCTGGCACTCAGTAGCTTGCAAGACTAGATAGTCAGGATGAAAACCTGTGCAGTAAACATAACACAGCAATTAGGAGTTAAGTTGCATTACTCCAGGGAGGAGCTTCAGTGGAATGGTGGGTGGTATGCATCTCTTTGGTAGTGCTTCTGAAAAATGCAAAAGTAAAATCTATAGATAGACAGATTGCCAGATATGTAAACTAGTAACTTTGGACACTTCAAACACCTGTGCGTCTACTCTCATGCAGTTTACAAACATTAAAAACAGTAGACTGTCTTCTTCATTATAGAACTACCATGTTGTCTATCTTCTGTCTTTGGGAAAGAAAGGTTTACTTTGAGATATCTATTTTTTTTCTATCAGATTGTATTGTTTGCCACATTAAAATGTCTGAGAAGCTTGTTCCATTGGGAGTTTTTCTTGGAAAAGGCAGGGACCAGGTGAGTGCTTGAAGATAGTCCTGTTTTCTGCAGGATGGATGGAGTGCTTGATGGATTACACATGTTCCCTCATGAAGAGGTTGACGAGTCTTAGCTAGTTCAGGCAGCTTGGCAGATAAACAATGCTGGCAACACATAGCAGAGAGGTTGGCTTAGGAGTTTGCATTGTTAAATCCTGTGTTTAGTTTTCAGTGAAATATGGTCAATAAAGCATTTAACTGTGTATTTCAACTCATATCTATCTTAAAGTGTGAACTATGTAATTTACAGGTGCTTAGCACACATGTCTTCCTTAAGAAGGACATGTGCTTTAAAATCTGGCTAATTAGGGTGGATCCGTATGCTAGGTTTGAAGAACAAGAGTGCTCAGATCAGGAGGACAGCATGAGGGTAGGAGAGCTTTAACCCTTTGCCACTGGTTGACTGGGCCCCCCACTGTCTGCTGCTAGCTTGGGGGGAAAGCTCCTTGCAACTGCAATATACTTTTAGAAAGCCACTCATGCAATCTGCTAATTGTGTGAATGGCTTTCTGACTTATTTATTTATTTACTTATATTACATTTAGATTCCACTTTAATCTTCCAAGGATCTCAAGGTGGTGTACACGGTCTCCTCCTCCCCAAATATGTAAAGAGGGCAGTGGCAGCAAGTATACTAACTCTGCCTCCCACTGCTGTTCCTGTTGTTCTCTAACTCGTGGCAACTCCCTGAAGAGAGAAGCCTCCTGTACTTGTGGATGCTCTCCACACATTTTAGAACCATGGAAAATCAGGGTTCTAAAATGTGCAGGGAATCTCCGCGAATGCAGGAGGTTCTCTGTCGTAGAAGATTGTCCTCTGCAAGTGGAAATGATGACAGGGGTGAAGCTAGTGTGTTCATCCTTGCTGCCTCCCTCGTGTATTTATAATTTAATTGTAACTGCTGAAGAAGGATTCCCCTTGAAGTCCCAAACATAATGGAAACTTGCTCTATGGTACTTTGGAGCAGGGCTTTCAGTGTGGCTGCCCCCTTTTTGTGGAACAGCATCTTTATTGAGACATGACAGGCACTTTCTGGAATCAATTAAAGACATATTCTGTGGGTTTTTTGTACTGATTTTTTTTTTTGCTGTTTTATGGTACTTCTGTAAACAGCCTTGAGACAAATATAAAAGGTGACTCACAAACAAACAAACAATTTCTTCTCTTGTGGGCATATGTTTTAGCTTTTGGGTCTGCTTTCAAAAGCCATAGAGGGCAACTAATTGTCGTTCAGTCCCAACAGAGCAGCCTTCACCAGCCTGATGCTCTCCAGATGTTTTAGACTGCAACTTGGGATGGGAGAATTTATCAATTTTAGTTTCTTTTAGTTTTTAATCTCCACATTTTTGTACCTGTTGACAATTTTTTTTTTAAAAAAAAGCTCTCATCAGTGTTTTATACACAAGTTAGTACAGTCATACCTTGGTTTTTGAACAGCTTAGTCCATGAACAGCTTGGAACTTGAATGCTGCAAACCCAGAAGTAGGTGTTCCTATTTCCAAACTCCGCCTCGGAAGCCGAACGACTGGCGTGGCTTCCGATTGGCTGCAGGATGTTCCTGCAGCCAATCGGAAGTCACGCCTTGGTTTCCAAACATTTTGGAAGTCGAACGAACTTCCGGAACGCATTCTGTTTTAAAACCAAGGTACAACTGTATGCAATTTTGCCTAATATGCACATTTCTGCAAAGTTGTTTTACCTAATATAATGCAATTTTTGTATGCTACCATATGCACACTTTACCCAGGTATATGCATTTTTGTACACATTATTTGGTTGGAGAACTGCTTTGCAAAATTCAGAGAAGTGCAAGTTTTGAAGAACCATCTCTTATTGTTTTGCAAGGTAAGCATGCTCACCTTTAAATGCAAACTGAATCCAATTTCTTCTTCATCCCTACCTACAATGTCCATCAGCTCCCAGTCTGCCCTGTTTTGTAGTCCAAAACATCTGGAGAGCCCCAGGTTGGTGAAGGCTGCGATAAAGCAATACCTGATCACCATATTGTCATAGTGTCAAATTTTCAGTGGAATCTAATTTTCAGAATCTTCAGTCCTGCAGCCAAGTGTAACATCGACAAGGAATAGGATGCTATTTATGGAAATCAGTTATTTTTCCTGTTCAACAAAAATCAAACAGCAGCAGTTACTGAACAACAACCTTCTGTGTTTTTACTGGATAAACATTAAACTTTCCTTCAGCTGCACATGCCAACACCCACATTGTGTGATGAGATAAATATTTTCACCTAGACTTTCCAAGCACAACACACACTAAAAATACCCCTACATATTTGTATCAGTCACAGATATTGACATAGCTAGAGCATTAAGGAGCTGCCAAGACCAATTTCCTGTGTTTTCAAATAAGGAATGGAGATATTCTGATTAGAAGTCAGACAACCAGATCTGGAAACAGCCATTTATCTACCGTGACAGAAATGGAAGCTTGTGCTCCGGCAGCTAACATGATATTCTACATGTTAGCAAATAGGGCTGAACCATAAAACACTCCCCTACTAACCACTGAAAAGGAATATTAAAATATTCCTTATTGGTACACGGCAATATCTCTTCCTCTTTCCATTTCCTTCTAACATTTAAATACTAACCCCTTATTATGAAGGCAATTGTGACATTAGATACACTTGGAAATGCAGGTGGTTGTGTGTTACTATGTGTGTTACTATGCCATGTAGTGCCTCTCTTCCAGCCTCTGTTGGCAAAGAGGGATGCCATGACAGCTTCAAACCCCAGCTTTGCCCACTTGGGTAGAAATCCTCTGCTGGTGGTAGTGCTGCTGGCAGTAACTGACAGAAAGGCTTGGAACAGGGTATTTCAGGATAGGGTAGTGTGGTGATGACTTTAGATAACTGGATCCTGTAGATCAGGGGTGGCCAACTCCCAAGAGACTGTGATCTACTCACAGAGTTAAAAACTGGCAGTGATCTACCCCCTTTTGGGGGGTTCAGGTCAAAGTTGTTCAGCTTTTTTTAGGAAGGAAAGCCCTGTTTTGGGGGGTTCACGTAAAAGTTGTTGAGCATCTTTAGGGAGGAGGAAAGCAACATTGAGCTTTTTTTTAGGAAGGAAAGCCCTGTTTTGGTGGTTCAGGTCATTTTAGGGGTGCAGGGCAAAGATGTTAAGGTTTTTTTTTTTTAGGGGAGCCAAAGTTTTTTAGCTTCTTTGGGGGAGCCACTGATCTACCGATGATCTACCACAGGCGTCCAGTGATCTACCTGTTGGACATGCCTGCTGTAGATTATCTGAGGGGACCTATCCTTGGGCACTTGGACTATGCTAGCCTGGAGGTGGTGTGGCAAAACTGCCTCCACTTTCTATATTATCTAATGAGAACCAGCAGGACTTGGGGTCTAGCACTCTACTACTTCCCATCCCATTAGGATTGCTCTGCCTGAGATCTGAACCTTCTCATGCTTAGAGTAGTCTCATTTATTTCACTGGGATTACTCTAAGCTTCCATCCAATATGTTACTTGGTTTTTTTTTAATAGAAAACACTAAGTTGTGGTCAAGGCACAATTCATTCTTGTTCTCACCGTGTGAAACAATTGTTTTAACACAGGTGGGGTTTTGTCCTTACTTTTGAAGGTAAGTGTAGCGGTTCGCTCAACCTGCACAGGACCCCCAGACGTTTAACGGTCCGTTGATACTTGCGCTCACCACTTTGTCAATTAACCGCTACCACCAACCAGTCTGTCTGGTATTTACTTCACTCTGTTCAGTCAAGGAGAATATTGGAACAAAACTATTTTATTTGAAGTTTAGTACATAAGCATGTGGTTTCTGAATAAACAGTTCTTTCTTGGTTGTGTTCTTGTTAACAACAGTGCCCAACGATTTCTCCCGCCCTTGTTCCTACTCCTTCCCTTGCCATCCTCCTTCCAGCCTCTCATTACCCACAACAAGCCCCAAGACAAAGACAAAGACCAAGACCCCGACAAAAGACCTCCTTCTTTCCCCGGGAGGGGTTTATATAGCCCACATAACTCTGCCCCCTAAAGGTTCTTACTGGTTATTCCTTTTAACTCCTTTTATGCCAATCCTAAGTTTGGGTGATCATCACAGTAAGGTATTGTTTTGTTTGCTTGCTTATAAATGCACAGATGGAAACAGTTTAGCAGCTCTTTTGTACTGTGGTTTCCTCATAAAGTAACTATGATGATCAGCTGCTTAGCTCAGGTACCCAGGTTCCTCCTCTTCTTTCCCTTCCTCCACCTGAATTTTACAGCACATTACTAATTTTAATGAAAGATTATGTGAACTATGCAAACCTTGATAAGCTGGTAAATGTACTGTTGCTATGGCCATTCATTTTTGGTTTTTGATGACATATACCTTTGATAAATTTATTACAAACTAGCTGGTAATAAAAATAATATTGGTTAGTAGAAATGACAATTGGGTTTTTAATTATATAAATCTGATTCATATGGAACTAGGAACTCTTGGCAGCCTATGATAGTTGGACCACACCTATAGAAGGAATGGTAGTTGCCACTGTACTGGTTTTATTTTGGGGTGTGCATGATGGTAATATGGACCTCCATGTTTTCTTCTTAATGCCCATCATTTATTCATTATGTACCAATTATTTAGATACATCAAATAGTTTGCTGGTTTAGAGGTAACTGTATGCCTTTGCTCTTTATGCTTTTGAAATTCCTCAGAAACCACATCACTGGTGAGGTCCAAGCTTTCAAATTGGCATGACCTGACTTGCTATGTGGAACTCATCATAAAGAGTATCATTTAACACATTATTCATAAGGCTGATATAAAAATTAATACAGCGGTATGTGATCAAATGCTGAGTGCCCAGCAATTAAAATTGAGCACTATACAATTGGTTATTATAGGACAATTTTATTAGCTGGTAGGAGGAGTGTTTTGTATGCTTGTGAAGCTTTTTTGGGGCATGATCAAGGAAGGGGATTGAACTATTTTGCCACACAGCCTTTGGGTACTAAATGAATCACTGTGATAGAAGCTGGGAATGCTTCCTACTAAGGCTACATCATTCATGTGGTTACTATGACAAAATACATTTTCCACCCATTGCATCACTCCATGTACCTCCACTGCTGTCCCACTGCCACTGATGTAAAGGAAAGAGATCATATGGTGGGCATAGCATGGCTGATTTTTGAGTATGAATGAGAGAAATGGAGATATACAGATTCTTATTTCTGAGAAGTTAAGAAACCCCTTGGTTATACTTTGGATTGTGCCCAACTAAGTTACATTCAGAGCAGACCTATCGAAATAAAGATTCCTAAATTATTCATGTCCATTTATTTCAATGGGTGATTAGGATTAAGACTGGATACAACCCTTTGTACCTTGCTGTTTTGTTCTTTCTAGCAGTATGCAGCATAGAGCAGAGGCATCACATCCAAAAAACCCACACAAACCATTCCAACTTCACACATTCAAACAAGCAGTGTTTGCAGGAATGGGGGAGAAATTCTATTAAGTTTGCCATTAAAGGTGACCTTATCTAACTTGCATTTTCTGAAACGAAATGTGAATGGAAACACAGTAATCCTTTGAAATTTGCTATTCTTTGTTTTTATAGTGCAGTTGTGAGTCGAGGCCCTGTCCCTCGCTTTATGATGAAATAAGACACATGGACACCAGTATTTTAGGTTAATTTGCTAAAAAAAGGCCACAACTTTATTGGTAACAGAATGTGAGTGGTATTGACTTAAGCATTGGAACCGAACAGACTATACTTGACTCCTGCCCGCCCTGCAGGAAGTCACACAAGGGTTAACAACCTGTAGGGGGAGCCTGTTGATGCAAGTCAACTGGAAGCTCTCCCCTAGAGTCACCAGAGGGTCGTGCCATGGCCCTAGCCACCGCCTGGGCTTCGGACAGGAACAACCACTGGATTCCTTTAACGCAACACATTTTCCAATGCCTAACCACCAAACCTTACAAAGTTGTGATGATTTGCTACAAGGTAGCTGAAAAACCAAATGGCTGGTGCCAATCTGCCAAGTGGGGAAAAAATCCTACCAGGCCCCTTCGACAGGCGACCAACTGAGGTTCATAGCAAGGTCAGGTGTGGAATGCACGAGAATAGAGGGAGGGAGGGAGATCTGTGCATGCTGGAAAGAAACAGACTGAGCCACGATCATTTGTCTGGCTGTGGGCATGATGCAGGCCAGAGACTCTCTGTGACGCAGTGAGCCATCCATGCCCACTGCGAAGCATGGGAAGTGAGACCCGCTCAAAACCCCTCCCCTCAGGGAAGAGGAGGCTTTCTCCAACCAAGCAATGTGTACAAAAATACATATAATAGTGCAAAGTGTGCATGTAAATGTGAAAATATGCACTCTATTAGGAAAAAAAATGTTTTGCAAATATGTATACTAGGCAAAATCGCACATAAATTAGTATATTAAGAAAAGTTTGCACTGATGATGATTTTTTCATGAGAACCCTTAAAAAACCCAGACTGCAAGCTTATGTGGAAATGTGGAAAACTGAATGTAAGTTTCAAAAAATGAGAAACTTAGAGAAACCGAAATTGACATATTCATCCATCCCCAGTGACCTACCTATCTTGTTTTCATACTTCCTGCACAGAATGTGCCATGGTGAATCAAACATCTCCCCTGTGTTGAAATGTGTTCGGAGTGCATGTAGAACCTGCTCATCTCATGAGGCATGAATTGATACTCCACACATTACACATTATTCAGGAATTTCAAGCAAGCCATAAGCACTTTTCTGTTGCTTAAGGATTGGAAGTGACTCCAAAAGTGGAGCTACATAGCAATAAGGTACACAGTGGTGTGGAGGGACTCAAGTCTGCTAAGAAGCTATATCCTTTGACCAGCAAGAACTAGCCACAGATGACTGGGAAATGGATGATGGGACCAGTGGCCATGAACTTAGTTTTTTTCATGTTGAGTTTCAGACCATATTTTTCGCTCTCCTCTTTCACCCTTATTAAAAGGTTCTTTAATTCCTCCTCACTTTCTGCCATCAAGGTTGTGTCATCAGCATATCTGAGGTTGTTGATATTTCTTCCAGCAATCTTAATTCCGGCTTGGGATTCATCCAGTCCAGCCTTTCGCATGATGAATTCTGCATATAAGTTAAATAAGCAGGGAGACAATATATAGCCTTGTCGTACTCCTTTCCCAATTTTGAACCAATCAGTTATTCCATATCCAGTTCTAACTGTAGCTTCTTGTCCCACATAGAGATTTCTCAGGAGACGGATGAGGTGATCAGGCACTCCCATTTCTTTAAGAACTTGCCATAGTTTGCTGTGGTCAACACAGTCAAATGCTTTTGCGTAGTCAATGAAGCAGAAGTAGATGTTTTTTCTGGAACTCTCTAGCTTTCTCTCTAGCTTTTCTCTCTAGCTTTCTCTCTAGCAGGACCACAGAGAACTGATAATTCGCTTTTCATTGCCAGTGAGAACCACAATTGCCAAGCATTGGGAAGATTTACAAATTAATGACATTGAATATTGATATAAAAAATTGTGGCACATTGCCCTGGTAGAGAAACTCTCACAAAAGGTGATAATTGCCAGGGTACAAAGCACACAGTGAACACAGGATAAGTTCATTGCTGTATGGCTTTGCTTTATTGAACATACAGGCGTTGGTTGTCCCCGGCCTGCAGCATATGTTTGTTTGTGGTTATGGTAATAACTGTTGGTTTGGGAGGAAGTAAAGGGTAATCTGGAAGCTGTAAGTAAGATGCTTATTAATTTGAAATTGTCAACAAGCTATATTCTATATATTTAGCGATGCCTTGTTAAAATGTCCGTGTAAGTTGCCGTGTAAGTTCACCTAGGGTGGCCTTATGCTGGTTGTAATCCATTGATGCCTGAAGACCTAAGGCAAGGGAATGGTGAGCTGGGGTTTTTTTTAGATGTATCAGAGTGCAAGCATTAACATATAGAAGAAGAAGAAGAGTTTGGATTTGATATCCCGCTTTATCACTACCCGAAGGAGTCTCAAAGCGGCGAACATTCTCCTTTCCCTTCCTCCCCCACAACAAACACTCTGTGAGGTGAGTGGGGCTAAGAGACTTCAGAGAAGTGCGACTAGTCCAAGGTCACCCAGCAGCTGCATGTGGAGGAGCGGAGACGCGAACCCGGTTCCCCAGATTACAAGTCTACCGCTCTTAACCACTATACCACACTGGCTCATTATATTGTATTTTTAGACCACCCTTCATCCCAAGGGATTCCAAGGTGGTATGCAACAGTACAGCATCTCATAACACATGTAGTTAAACCATAAACACTACCATCTCAGAAGTTCAAAAACAAACAAACAATCCTGATGTGATCCAAACAGAATTTAAGTCACCCTTCCCAGAAGGGACAAGTATGCCTTTGCTTGGCAATAAAAAGATGATGAAGGGGACAAATGGGAAGGAGTTCTACAATCAGAGTGCCATGACAAAGAAGGCTACCATTTCACATTGCTTTTTGGGGAAGGGCCATAGCTCAGTTGCAATGCATCTATCTGCCTTTCATGTAAAAGCTCTTGGATTTAATCCGTGCCATCTCCAGGTAAAGTCTGGGAATGTCCCCTGCCTGAAATCCTGGAATATCACTGCCAGTCAGTGCAGACTATGAGGCCCTGTACCATGTGGGTTGCAAGGCAACACTATTTGGGTCACAGTAAAGCTTCCACAGCCACATTGGATTCCAGCTGACCAGACCAAAGGAGCATTGCATATGGGACTGGACTAAGATGCACTCATTTTATCAATGTCCACAAGTGCTGCAATGTGGCAGCAGAAAGGCATGAGCCATTTTAAAATAAAATACATATTTCTGGCCAACTACATGCTCGTTCCTTTCCGTTGCCACATTGCAGCACTGTTTTTCATTTAGTAGCTTTGCTAAGGTATATTGCTTTGTGATTTGCCATTTTAGTATTAATAATATGTATTATTAGCACTATTATCTATAAAGAAAATGTGAAAGTCTCATGTTGCAGTTTGGGAGTGAGAAGTGGGTTTTGGGTCTAGACTGAAGGCCACTCTTCTAACACAATACTGAGCTACATAGACCAATGGCCTGATTGAGCATAACATAGCTTCTCGTGTTCATTCAGGGCTGTAGTTGCTATAGGATGTGTTGAATTGTGGGGCACATGTGCTTCTGGTATTTCTTTAACTCAAAGGACACTCACCCTCTGTAAATCATGGAAGGACAGGATGCTGCACACACAAAAAGAATACAGTATGAAAACAGGCAGAGTAGAGCCTTCAGGCATGTTATGAGGAGAGTTGGCTGTTCAGCAGCAATTATTCATATAATGGTGCTCCAGGTGTGTCACTGTTTCCCTATTTGAAGTGTTGGAGGGTTATGATTCAATGATCTAAAATGGCTACCAATGATAAAGTTCTAATGCCCTGAATCAAATTTTACAGGTTCCACAATCAAATTCACTCATCATATGAAGTTCTAACAACCTAAAGGCAATCTTCATGCAGAATTGAGGCAGCTGCCCCTTGATTCCAACGAACACAGGGTGTGTTGGATACCATGCAAGTCTCTCTTTTCCTTTGCAGCCACGCCAAAATATCACTACCTTCTTTTCTTAGACATCATTTTCTGAGTCATGAGGTTGGCCTTCTCAAGCTTTGACACTACCAACATGAAAGTCGTGGTCCTTCAAAGCAAGGTAGTCTAAAAAGCACCCCTTCTTGCTTATGCTGCTTCTTTAGAAATGTTTCTACTGGATGGAATGAGGCACACCCATCTCCTTAAGGGCTGAGTTATCCAAACACACCCAGTAGATGAAACAAATCCAGATTAGGAAAAGAAGCAGCAACTCTCTGGGCAGGCCTAACCTGCTCTTCTGCTCTTTGCTTAACCTAAAGCCTATTTTATTTTTTAAAATTATTATTATTAACTGTCATGTTTCTGTATTGCCGTGTCCCCATCCTCTTATTCTAAAAATACATAAATCTCCATGTTCATGTAATGTTATGTTTGGAAGGTTAGCTGACAGTTATTGGTTGCTGTTATAGTTTTGCTTTAGTTTTCTTTGCTCCTTTTAGGTACATTCTTCAGTTTCAAAATCCATAGGGACAAGCCAGGGTGAGACAGGTGTTTAAGAAAAAGGGCAGTTCTATAATCCCTCTGGGTTAATGTTAATTTACACGGAGTTCATGTAAATGAGCTCCCTTTCCAAAAGGAACTGCATTATGCTGTAGTAGAGTGGTTCTGGATCACATAAGCCATGAACCCAGATGATGAAACTGCAGTAATGCTGTGCCTGTTTCATCATCCTTGAACTTTACCTTAAAAGAATTGTAAATCACAATACTAAGCCAATGCACTGCTGCAAAATGCAAGTTAATGCATTGCTGTTGCTACTGCTGTTATTTTAGGGGGACATTCTAAAGGAATTGTATTACCGTACTTTTAAAAGTACTGTATTACTCCTATTACAGAAGTAGCTTTTTTACATGAATGACCTAATGATGAAGCATGACCTAATGATGGGTACCAGTTTTATAGCTAACTTTCTTTCTTCCCTGAATAGGCTCATGTGCTCATTTTTTTTTATCTCAAGCACAGAGTAAACCTATGCATATTCACTTAGAAAAAAGTCCCTCAGGTAAGTGTGTATAGGATTGCAGGCTCAATCACACAGAAAAGTGAATATAAATATTATAGCTACAGGTGGGTAGCCGTGTTGGTCTGCCATAGTCGAAACAAAATAGAAAATTCTTTCCAGTAGCACCTTAGAGACCAACTGAGTTTGTTCTTGGTATGAGCTTTCGTGTGCATGCACACTTCTTCAGATACACAGTTGGTCAGTTGGTCCAAACAAACTCAGTTGGTCTCTAAGCTGCTACTGGAAAGAATTTTCTATTTTGTTATAAATATTATATTTAGCAAATGCCCTTAATAGTGATGGCTCGGTGCTTTAATTTCACCCAGCATTTGCTCCAAAGGCTCTTGAGCGGAGGTGATTAACCTGTGGCCTTCCAGATGTTGTTGGACTCCAATGTCATCTGCCCTAGCCAGAAATGCCAAGTGGTTAAGGATGATGGGAGTTGAAGTCCAGCAAAACCTGGAGGGCAAAGGTTAGCCACACATGCTCTAGAGACTCATAGAGAAAGCAAGAAAAAAGTTCCAGTGTTGAACTTGGTCAGACATTTAGACCTACTAAAGTTAGTGGTACTAGATTTGCTTTATTCCTAATATATCAGTGTTGATGGATTATTGATTGAGTTGTGTGCATCCTACCACCTTACAGACCAGCCCTGCTGGTGCTATGCAAGGGTCTTCTTTGATTGTTGCTGATCCCCCCCCTTCCCATAAGCTGCACCCCCCTGTGCTGCATTGCATGCCATTCTGTCTTTTCAGACAGACCTGCACCAGAGAGGTGGAAAAGACCCATTGCATAAGTAGAATTGTGCCTGTAGTTGTCCAAGCCCCTACATATTCATTACTATAAAATGACTGTTTATCATGGGTAAAATTATGCATGTCTTCTTGCATTTATTTTGTAGACACAAAACAGAAGGTCACAGAAAACAGATTTCTAGTGACACCCAGTTATCTCAGTTATCTAAGGCTCTCCTGGCAGAAGGCTCCAAATCAATCATTTCCTGATGTGAAGTCTTCTGGAACATGGCCCTGCAAATCACTTTCATTTAGTTTGCTCAGAATCCTAAAATCAATATTGTGGTTTTTTTCAGTCCAAAACACACACACACACACACACACACACACACACGTCAATGGTACTTGTTTAGAAATAGATATGCTTATGAGTGGAATGTCAGTGTACTGTGTATGGACTATGAAGATTTACTGGACAATAAGAAATGAAATATGATAATAAGAGCAACCAACTATTCTTTTAATGATGATAAAGACTGTCCACAAGAGATGTATTATCTATATGTATAACACCAATCCCCAGTATTCCACCAGTATAGAACAGGGGTCAGCAACCTTTTCCAGCTGTGGGCCAGTTTACTATATATATATATATATAGGAATGAACGAATTCCTATGCCCCACAAATAAGCCAGAGATGCATTTTAAATAAAAGCGCACATTCTATTCATGTAAAAACACACTGTCCGCGGGCTGGATTTAGAAGGCGATTGGGCCGCATCCGGTCCACGGGCCTTAGGTTGCCTACCCCTGCTCTAGAAGTATCACCATTCTAGTATCCTATGATGAAGAATCATAGCCCATAATATGGCTATGTAGAACCAAGAATAGGGCTATGCAGACAGGAACATATGATAATAGCTGGGATCCCCAGGAAGCAAGGAGCAAATTTGGCCTCTTTCACCAGTGTACCCCATACATTCTTCCTGTTGCAAGAAGGAAGCGCTATTTTCTCCAGTCTTAAGCACTGGGAATCGGAAATTAAGCACTGTGCCCAGGAGCGCTGAAGTAAAGGTTAAAAAACCACATCTGACAGTAGGTGATGAGTTCTCACTAGAGAGAATCTGGGGCAGGGAACTTCAGGCAAATACCTCCCATATTTCTTGTCATAATGGCAGGAATGTTGCTGTTGTTGCTAGTATCATATAAATGATAGTAAGCAAGAATCATTATCAAACAATTAGGAATTATTAGAATTCAAGGCACAAACTATGTATCATAATGATTTCAGAAAGCATTTAAATGAATAAATATGAAATCTGTGCTGAAACCAACATGCACAGGCAAGTTTGAGCTTAGGATATGGATCACTTGCAAAGAACATGTCAAAGAATGTAGTAAAATAATATACACAGAACCTCACCTTTTTTGGAGTGTCAGATACAGATGACATACATGGTACTTAGTTCTATGTAAGTCATAAGCACAGTATTTCCAGTGAATAAATTAATATTGGGAGAGAAGCTCAACCTCCTTCTCTTCTTCTTCAAACAATGAATCGAAAGAACCAGCTTATCTAGCGGGTTGTAATACAAATAAAGAATGTCTGTTCAAGATGCCTTGGATGATCAAGATTCACCTCCAGGCTGGATTACTGCAGTGTGCTGTATGTGGGGCTGCTTTGAAGACTGTTCAGGAACTTAGAATCATAGAAGACTGTTCAGCAACTTAGAATCATAGTTGAAAGAGACCCAAGGGTCATCTAGTCCAACCCCCTGCAATGCAGCAATCCCAACTAAAGCATCCATGACAGGTGGTCATCCAACTTCTGCTTTAAAACTTCCAATAAAGTCCACAACCTCCCGAGGGAGCCCATTCCACTGTCTAACAGCTCTTACTGTTAGACTTACTACTTAGTCAGAATCTCCTTTCTTGTAACTTGGAGCCATTGATTCAGGTCCTACCCTCTGGAGCAGGAGAAAACAAGCTTGCTCCATCTTCCACCTGACAGCCATTAAGATATTTTAAGATGGCCATCATCTCTTTTCTCAGTCTCCTTCTTTTCCAGGCTAAACATACCCAACTCTCTCAAGGGTTCTTCATAAGGCTTGGTTTCCTTGATCTTCCTGATTGCCCTTCTCTGCACATGTTCCAGCTTGTCAATATCCTTCCTCAATTGTGCCTAGAACTGGAAGCAGTGCTCCAGGTGTGGTCTGAGGCAGAATAGAGCGTTATTTTACTTTCCTTGATCTGGACACTATACTTCTCTTGATGCAGCCTAGGATAGCATTAGCGTTTTCTGCTGCTGTACCACACTGTTGACTCATGTTATACTTGTGGTCTATTAAGACCCTTAGATCCTTTTCACATGTGCTACTGGCAAACCAGGTGTCTCTCATCTTATATTTGTACAGATGGTTATTCCCACCTAAGTGTAGAACCTTACATTCGTCTCTATTAAATTTCATTTTGTTAGTTTTAGCCCAGTTCTCCAATCTGTTAAGGTCATATTGAATCCCAATTCTGCCTTCTGTGGCATTCACTACCCTTCCCTGTTTGGTGTCATCTGCAAATTTCATGAGCACCCCCTCAATACCTTCATTCAAGCCATTTATAAAGATGTTGAACCACCACGAGCCCCGGACAGAACCCTGCAGCACCTCACTTGTTTGCAGCACTCTTTGGATTTGGTCAGTTAAACAGCTACAAATCAACATAACAGTTATCTCATCTAGTCCAGATTTTACCAGCTCCTCTGCAATTTTATTATGGGGGACTTTGTCAAAAGTCTTACTGAAATCAAGATACACTACATCCACACCATCCCCCTGATTCACCAAGCTTGTAACTCTACCAGAAAAAGAAATGAGCTTCAACTGGCATGACTTTTTTTTTTGAGAAAACCAAGTTGGATCTTAGTAATTACAGCATCCTTTTCTAAGTGCTCACAGACTGACTGTGGAATTATCTGTTCTAGGATCTTTCCTAGTATCAATGTTAAGCTTACCAGTCGGTAGTTACCTGGGTCTTCTTTCACTCCCCTTTTGAAGATGAGGACAACATTTGCCCCTCTCCAGGCTGCAGGGACCTCACTTGTCCTCCAATAAATTCCCAAGATTATAGACAGTTCTGCTTTTGATCTTTGAAAACCATATATCACTCAGGTTGCTTGCACCATCAGTAGAGCATGAGACTGTTAATCTCAGGGTTGTGGGTTCAAACTCCATGATGCGCAAAAGATTCCTGCATTGCAGGGGGTTGGACCAGATCTCCTTATTTGTGAATGGCAAGTTAACCAAGTAATTTTCAGAGATATATGCCTTTCTTTTTCACATAACTCTTGCAAAATAAGCAAATGGGTGTGTTTTAAATGAAAAATATGTGATGGTAATTGAGCTTCTTGGTCTATCAAGTGTATTCTACATATTTTTCCAAATGACTTGGAAAATTTGCATGAAATCTGCCTTAGATGAATCACATCTCTTGCATTTATCAGTGCTAGTTGAGTAAAGCTTAGTTGGATTGTGCACCATTTGCTTATAAGATTAATTAAGTTAGGGCATGTAATTAACAGCTCAAATGATATACATTCATTCTATTCTTTACTGTCTCATACAATATCACATATTTTTCCATCACCAAATTTTGCAATTAAGTTAAAGGTTAAAGTTAAAGGTTAACTGAAAGTTAAAGTTATAGACCTACTGGACATCTGATAAATCTTGTAATTTACAAGTTTGTTTTAGCTATAATTCTTTCCTCAAAATGTAAAAAATTTGCATAACTTATTTACTTTATGTTGATGTTAAACTAACTTTTGTCCCTCTTTAGCTTCCTTGTACAACTTTAATTTTTTTTTAAAGTAGGCAAGATATGTAAGCCACAAAGAGAGTATTTAATATAAGCAAGTTATCTGTGCAAGTAATTAAGTAATATTTTTCTGTGCAAATCCCATGGGAGTGAAGAAACATCAAGTGCCATCACCCCTAGTGGGACTTGTTCTATGTTCATTCAAGGCATGTGGGGATAAGAAGCCATGTATGTAAGCTGCTCACTCTATTCCAAAAGTTTTAAAGAAAAAATGGAGGAGGGATGAAGGATGCATGCATATAAGCTTTCGGCCACCACTTAAGTACTTTTAAATGTTTTTTCCCAGGCAGATTTTTAAGGATGTGACATCAAAAATCTGCCTGGAAACAGGTTGAGGCAGACTATATTCTATCCCCTCTGAGATCTGAGAAGGACCAGACTTTAATGGGTCTGGTGGTTTACAGGTGGTTTATTCTCTAGTATTCTAATGTTAATGCTCTTGTCTAAAACTATTTGAACCATGATTGTTTTGCCAAGTGTATGTACGTATAGTAGCTTTTAATTTCAGAGCAGTCAGTCATTTTTTTTATTAAGTGTTTGTTCCTTCTCCAGTTCTTAAAGCAATTATCTGAATCTACATAATCCAACACAGGTTATAAAGGAGATATGTGCATGCTTAATAACCACTTATTATAGTGCCATACCTTTAATCAATGTGAAATTAAACAGTTTTTGTTAATTTTGGTAAATTGGTTCTATCCCCTCACAGTGTTTCATGCAATGGAGATTTTAGGGGTTCTCCTAAAATTGCAATACTGAGGAATCTGGAGTCCATGTCCAGTGTACTAAAGTAGCATTCATGGCTCATAGAAGAAGTTCACATTTAGAACCAACAACCCACCCCTATTTCTTCAGCATGAAAATCCTTTGCTTGTTTTTTTTCTTATTTTAGATATGCTTTTATATAAGATACTGCCCCTTTTTGATTTGCTGGTTTGTTATCCTAACTGAAAGAATCTGATTCTTGATTTTTTAAAAAAAACCCAATATTGGTAGTAATACCATTTTTACCATAGTTATTCTTCCTGGAAAGTAGTTTCCCCATGTGTATTATAAAACCTTCACACTCATTATAAAAGGATTCATAATTATTTGCATGGCGACCACAAATTCAAGATCATTCAATTGAAAAGTGGGATATATGTGCATTTATAAAAATGAATAAAATTTCATTTTCCTCTTACATTTATAACAAATGGAATTGGAAATATTTCATGCTTTGATAGTATAACTGCCAAATGCAAAGTCCCTTTACAATGGCCAGGTATGATAGGAGTTGTTATCCAAAGTATCTGGAAAGACCACCAAGGTTGATTTAATTAGTGCTCTGAAGCTCCTCTTTTCTGAAGCAAGGAACACCCACTATCATTTACAAATCAACAGGTTTATAAGGATGGTATTTAAATTAATCAATGTTCTTTGAATAAAGGACATCTGAAAACCATCGATGATGAAAAGGAAGGCTAGAGCTTCTTCTATAAATAGAAAAGAATTGTTTTATATTAATTTAATTGGGATCCCGGCAATCAAGAAAGGTAAGGTAGATGAGGCAAAGTGGCATGGCTGACTGGGGAGCATGGTCCTTGAATGGGGAGGCCAGAATCTTTGCACTGGTGTTGGCTGAAAGCTCATTGCTTCAGCCTCTAGCTTAAGATTCTATGAAACCAAGAATTATCTATGTGAAACCAAAAACAATTTAGTCCTAAGCAATTGGGAAGGGAAGGGCAAGCCCAGGAGCCCAATCCATCCAACTTCTCCCTCTCCCCCAGCATTTCACCAGGGCAAGGAAAGTCAGAAATGAGATAGAGCACGTTCCACAAGTCTCTTTCAGGACAAGCCCCATGACATTTAGCAAGAGAGCTGAATTAACAACCCGGCCCTTCTTAGACAGCAAAAGCTTTAAGTGAAAGGGAAGAAAGTTGCATTCACTTTTTGTACCATATACTCGCTGCTGCTGCCTTGCAGTGCTAGGCATCACTGTTTCCTTTCACCCTGACTCCTCTGGGAACTATCACCAGACGCAGCGAGTCAGTAGCCAGAAAAGCCCTGCAGCCTATTGAATTTCTATACTGGAAATGGTGCTACTAGCTGCAAGATGGTGTAAAGGCAGCATCTTATGTAGAACTATCTGGCTACAGCTTCTCTTCAGTCTACTGGTGAGTAGAACAGAATGTTGAATTGGTTGTATATCAATAGTAACTAGCCAGAATTCATCATGAAATAAAGGGACTAAATAAAATCTATGTAGATATTTGTATTTAACTATTCTGTGCCAAAGACTACGGACATTATAGAGTTGTTCTCTGGATTATGGTGAGAATAGTATGTGCTAAAATAAAGAACATCTGCTTTATTTTATGTAGCTGATGTATTTTTAAATATGTTGCATGTCTTAGTATAGGAGACATCCCTTACACTGACTTGGCAATGCTGAATACGAAACAGTCGCTATTATTATTTAAACTTCTTGTAACAATTCCAGTATGCCTTTCTAATTGTCAAAATAACACTGAAAGTCTAAAGATCATAGTGGGGTCCTATTTATTGTTTTTAAAAAGGTATGCTAATAAGCTGATTACATTTAAAGTAATTGATGCATGGAACTGTTTGGTACAGTTTAGTGGAATCACTGTGTTCCAACATCAGGTATATTAATTTTGATTTAAAGAACTTTAATATTCTGATATCAACAAACTTTTGAGAGTTCTAGAAACCATCACAGAAAATGTCTAAGACTGATTATATTAATTTCTTTGCATCAGGTATTGGCTCTCTTTAGAATTTTTTTAGAAGGGGAAATACTCAGTGACAGATAATATCAGCAGGATTGTTTCTGCATTTGTACTGAAATATTATAATAAGGTTTATGCTAAAATAAATGAGTTTTTATTTGATTCTTTGGGCAAAGTCCTAGTTAAATGTGTGTGTGGGGGGACAATTTCTGTTTTTGTTAAATTCTCTTGTATTTATTTCTTGTGGGAATTTATGGTCAGTAAATTATTGCTGAGATCCTATCCTGGCTATGTATTGGAAGTGGTTTGTAATATTTAATAAGAATAGGATTGCAGAGACACTGCTCTAGAGCTATTTATGGTCATTCTGAACAAGGAGTCTGTTTTGTTACTCTGCTTACATAAAATTTAAAAAAGGAGCAGATAAAGCAGAGAGGGTGGCTCCAGTTCCCATCAGCCCCAGTATGCATGGCCAATTGTCAGAAATGATGGGAGTTGTAACCAAATAAAGGCCACAGGTTTTCTACCCCTGAGGCAAAGGAAATGAGACTGGGCCAGACCACAAATCAGGAGAAATTTGGTTCAGTGTTAGAACTTGTACAAAACAAAACAAAACAAAACAAAAAGATGGAGATAAGGAATTTATGGAAAACCTGGCCATGTCAGAGTCACAACAGGAGTGCAATTTGTAACACACATCATCACATTTAGGAACTTCCAAGAAAACACTCGCATCCTCACTTCAGTCAGTTCAAACCATTAGCAAGGCAAATCCACACCATGATCAACTCCCACCTGGAAACCAATGCCCCACTGTGTAAGGATGTGTGGATCCAAAATTGGCGTCCACAGTCAACGGACTCATTGTTAAAACCGTATTTATGGAAGACAATCTTAACTGGGTACGAGTGATCACCAAAGAAGAAGATAGTTCATATATGACTGTACCACTTCTGAATGAATGTGGGGCAGGGGTTGCTTGTTTTTAGTTTTGGTTGAGCTCTGCAGGTTTGTGTCTGACTCTTACACCTTGTTTGGGCCTTTGGATTGGAACAATTATTGATCAGTTGCAAATACCCCCTTTTGGGAGAAGGTGGTAGAAGCTGTGGTGGAGTAGCTGCACATTCTTGCAGGACACAGATTATCTAGGCCACAGAACTGAGTCGCTCTTGGTCGTCTTAATGGATGACCTCTCCAGAGAGTGTGACCTTGCTCCTGCTTCTTGATCTCTCAACAGCATTTGATACCATCAACCATGGTATCCTCCTGGAATGACTCCATGAAATGGGAATTGGAGGCACCATATTACAGTGGTACCTTGGTTCTCAAACTTAATCCGTTCCAGAAGTCTGTTCCAAAGCCAAAGCATTCCAAAACCAAGGCGCACTTTCCCATATAAAGTAATGCAAAATGGATTAATCTGTTCCAGACTTTTAAAAACAACCCCTAAAACAGCAATTTAACATGAATTTTACGATCTAACAAGACCATTGATTCATAAAATGAAAGCAATAAACAATGTGCTGCAGTCAATCAATCAATCAGTAGCTGAACTGGGTTCCACACAGTCACAGAACGAAAAAGAAAAAGAAAAACGCAAAATAAATAGCAAAAACAGACAGACCTCAGCATAACACTCAAAACAGAAGTGTGGCACTCAAATTGGAAGTATAACACTCAAAACGGAGCATGTTTGGCTTCTAAAAAATGTTCGCAAACTGGAACACCTACTTCCGGGTTTGCAGTGTTTGGATTCCAAGTTGTTTGAGTACCAAGGTGTTTGAGAACCAAGGTACCACTGTACAATGGTTCTGATCCTACCTTTGGGACTGAGTTCTTATCTTCATTGCTATTTAACATCTACATGAAGTCACTGTGAGCAGTCATTAGGAGTTTTAGAGTGAGTTGCCATCAGCATGCTGACGACACTCAGCTCTACTTCTTAGTATCATCTGAATCAGGAAAGACCATGCAGTTCCTGGGCTACTGCCTTGAATCCTGGCAACATGGAGGCACTGTGGGTAAGTAGTTCCCGTGTCTGAGAAATTGGCCAACAGCCTACCTTGGAAGGGGTTTCACTCCCCCTTAACAAGAGGTAAGGGGGTGGCAGAATCTACAGATCTGGTCTCCGAGGAATGCATTACCTATTGCTGCTGCTATAGTGCCACTGGCAGCTGCAGCATACTCATTGGAAGCTGGATATTCCTCCTCCTCAGCAGTCCCCCCCTGGCTCCACAGTGGCCCCTCTAGGAGGCACTGCTGGTCTCCTTCCACCATGCTCCCAATGTTGTTATTTATTTCACCCTTGTTCCTGATGTAGATCTTCACTCCCTCTCCTTCCCTGGTGATGGGAGGGGGGCACCATTTTGTGATTTGCCTCAGGTGCCAAAATGACTTGGGCTGGCCTTAAAGCAGCAGGTTCACAGTTTGGGGATGCTTCTAGATCCAGCTCTGTCACTGGAGGCTCAGATAGCCGCAGTGGCTAGAAGTGCCTTTTACCAAGTACAGCTGGTTCAACAGTGGCGGCCATTCCTGGACCAGGAAAGCATTGCCACAGTATTTCATGCATTGGTAACTTCAAGAATGGACTACTACAATGTGCTCTATGTGGGGGCTTCCCTCACGCTTGATCCTGAAGCCGCAGCTAGTGCAGATGTTTATAAAGTTTGTAGGAGTTTTAACATTTTTAGTCTATTTTATTGCAGTTTTAACCTTCTTTTAGTGATAATTCTATTGTTTTATCCTTTTTGTAAACCACTTTGAGGTTTTTTTTTCCTACAAGCAAGCGGCATATAAATATTATGAAATAAATAAATAAAACAAAGGGAAACTTTGTAACACATGGTTTGCAATATATCCCCCCAATCCATTCACACATTTTGAATGTGATTAGATGCTGAATGATACATCATTTACTTTATACCAGAGCTAATATTCTCTTCTGCACTTGCTTGCTTTAATGATGCCACTGGTGTTTCTTGCAAGTGCAATACAAATATTGGTGGCTTGTAATATTCATCTGAAATATGATGCAAGAACAGGTAGCTAGCCGTGTTGGTCTGCCATAGTCAAAACATTGTCAAAATCTGAAGAAGTGTGCATGCACACGAAAGCTCATACCAAGAACAAACTTAGTTGGTCTCTAAGGTGCCACTGGAAGGAATTTTTAATTTTATTTTGTTTTGACGATGCAAGAAGTCTGGCTTCCAAAGTTCTTCTCTCAAGTATTACAAAATATGGTCTGGAGAATAATTTACATCCAGCTTCCTCCCAACTCCCTTACCCACTTAATTTCCTTGCAGCTTCAGAAATGGTGGAATGGAAACAGGAAGCGGGTCCCCTCTCAATTCTTCCCTGGTTCCTGACTAATGGCCATAGCAGCAAGTCAAGCATAACAGAAAGAGTGAAGAGGGAGATACACTCCTGTCACTATTGCTTCTTTCACCATAGTAGGAACACCAAACCTAGTTAGTGGGCAGATGGGAGATGGCTTGCAAACATATGGCAAATTCATGGGAAGGAGGAAGGGAATTAAGGGACTCACTGGGCTGGGGGAAACTGTTGCATTCCTGAAAATATAATTAGGGATATGAGTGATGGAGTCTGTTAATCAAGCTTAAGTTTTTTTCCCAGTTTTGAGGGAAACTGTTCCATTTTCCAAGCCCATTTTATTTATGTATTTATTTCACTACATTTATATACCACTTGACTGCAATAAAATCTCTAAGCAGTTTGCAAAATTCCAAGGACAATATACTTCATTACTAATAAGTTTAATTCTCTCTCTCTCTCTCTCTCTCTCTCTCTCTCTCTCTCTGTGTGTGTGTGTGTGTGTGTGTGTGTGTTAACTTTTAGTAGAGCCTTTTAGTAGAGTATATTATTTGGTGTAAAGGAACCTGAAGCAACATTTATTTTGAAGATATATGAGATCTATTAATGGACATTTTGCTTTTCAGCTGAACCCTTTACAATTCAGAGCTCTTTTGAATTTGGGGTCAGCAAAGAAATTTGCTGGATTGAGGAATACATGATTGGGATATGAGAACTCTACAGTTCCACTTTTGTTGTTATCAAAGCAAACTAACTGCTGAATACTTTTAGAATTTAAATAACAAGCCAATCAATACAAAGTTTGTATTGAAATAATTTTGTTGCTTCATGAAAAAAAAGAAATAATGATTTAAGGATTTGGTCTCTCTCTCTCTTTAAGGTTTTGAGTTTATCTTCTGAAGCTTGCAAGAAAGTAACTTTTAATGTCCCTCATAAACTAAAGGCAGGGGCATTTGTCGGCCAAGGTGAGAATCCAAGAATGTGTTATTGCTGTTGTTGTCAAATATCTTCTACTGTATTTGAAAACCAATAACATATAGGTAAATTAAAATTTAACCTGAGTTGTTTCCAGATTCTGGAGTTCGAATTCTAAGGTTACCTAAATTATCCTACATATTATGGGAATTGTACAGATCTTGAGGACAATAGGCTATTGGGGAGTGCCCAGACTACCTGTGGCATCAACAGCTAAGCAATTTGTTGCCAGGGCAATGGGGACTCCTTTGCCTGTATATCATAAATTTGATTTAGGCACTAAATACAGTTTTAGACACCTTTGTTTGGAATTATGTCCTTGCAAACTATTTTTCCTCCTCATTTTAACCAGTCCTTTAAATTTATATTTTCCTACAGTTAACATGAAACAATGTCTTAATCATTCTGAAATTATTTACTCAAACAATCCCAATTTCACAATTCAAGAAGATGGTTCATTGTATACAACAAGGGATGTTTCCTTGACTTCCCATGAAATCACCATCACCATATTCCTTAAAAGCAATCATGAACAGGAACAAAAGAAGATACATATTAGTTTGCTCACACATTCAAAAAAGGTAATCAGCATATCTTATCCTGCTTTTTTCTGTTCTTTTCATTTCTTCCTCATCTTTTAGTGCTGCTGTTTTACTTTGAAGGACAATTTACATGGCCATATGATCAGAATCTGAATGTGTATTGTTGGAATCTTTCCCCAAATTACTGCTAAATATTCCACTAAAAACAGAACTAATAAAGCACAGATAAAAATAAAAGTTATAATCTCGATCAATGACATTAATGCAAATTCAGCTTGGAAGAAAAAACAGAATTTAATGGACATAGCGCAAGGACAAAAATATTAGATTTGTTTCACGTGACATAAGAATGCTACTATTCCAATATGCTACAATTATTCTAGAAGCCAGGAAATCTTATTAACTGTTAATATGTTTGTAATACTAGCAGAGAGATAGACACAGAGGGACTGAAAAATAAAGTGATGCAACTTAATCAGAGGAGACCCATTGAAATCAATGGATTTAGGTGCCTTGAGTATGACTTGGTTGAATACTGCTCATGATTGCTATTGTTGTTTGCTTAGTTATCTCTCCCTTTCTTCCAGTTCCCAATAGCAAAGGCAAAACATTTACGAGATACTTTTCTTAGACGAACTAAACGGAGATGGGCTCCTGTCCCAACTATTTTAATGGAAAACTCACTTGGACCTTATCCAATGCAAATTCAGCAGGTATGTTTTAAATTCACCTCTTCATTTTTACTTTTCAAATTATCAGTCAAGGATCTTTGAGCAGCTTGGCATATGTTATAAGTGATCAGTAAGAGAACTTCAATCAATAAAAACTATGAATGAAAATAAGCAGCCTTCAGATACACAGCATACACTCTGTCCCCCCAATTCTTGCTAGGCAGCCAAGAACTTTACTGTTAAACCCATTGTTTGTGTGTATAAATGATTGCCCCATCTGGTAAACTCATCTGTCTGCTGGAATTGTTTGTTGCATCACTGTTGCTGATATATACCAGTGTTTTTCAACCTTTTTTGGGCAAAGGCACACTTGTTTCATGAAAAAAATCACGAGGCACACCACCATTAGAAAATGTTAAAAAATTTAACTCTGTGCCTATATTGACTATATATAAAGTAATTCTCTTGAATTTTTCAATTTTTCCCATGGCACACCAGGCAACATCTCGCGGCACACTAGTGTGCCACGGAACAGTGGTTGAAAAACACTGATATATACATTGCTGCAGAAATCTGGGATTAGGGAAACCAGTTTATCTCTGCTCACATCCTTTGAAGAAGCTTGTAATTGCAATGTAAATATCCAAAGTCAGCTATTTAACACCAGAGATGGAAATCCATTTAAATGCTTCAGCTTTTGCCTGGGAGTACCAAGGAAGCAACAGCTTGGGTCTGATGGGAGTTCAACACAAGGCTGTTACATTTGTAAGCTACTAACTATGTGGAACAGCCTAATCATATGAATTTTCCCTACTCTCTACAGGAACATGGTAAGCAAGTCACAAGCATTTTAGATTTTGCATGGAGCTACTATCACATTAAACATTTATATCCCATGTCCACAATATTTGAATTGATGTGTAAATATATTGTTTTTGCATCTTGGGATTCCTAATGGATTCTGAATAAATAGACAAGAAAAGAAAGATTTTGTTAATTATTATTTCTGTTTCAAATTGGTTTGCATTTATACAGCTGCTTTCTGACACATCCCTAACATATGATATCAGATACTCCATAAGTGGTCATGGTGTTGACAAGCCACCATTTAATTATTTCTACATTGAGGAAGACACTGGAAATCTCTTTGTTACCTGTCCAATTGATCGGGAAGAGTACCCAGAATTTCAGGTATGGGTTTCAGACTTCTGTTTATTTACTGATAAGTAACAATTGGACAGATCTGTGGTATTTCTTTTACTAAAAGTTTCTCTGAACAGGGCTGCCTTCAGATGTTTTCTAAAATTTTGTAATTCTTTATCTCCCTGACATCTGATGGGAGGGCATTCTATAGGGAGGGCTCCCACTGCCAAGAAGGCCCTCTGCAGTGTAGTGTCCTCAAGGTAAAGAATTAAAAATGAATGAACAGATGTAACAAATATCTGTTGCAGCTGTCTGTATGTTACTTATTTGACAGGTAACTGCATGATTGAGGGAAACACACAGGGAAATGAGTTTTCAAACATTGTATCCACTACAGAGAAACTGTTTTTGGTAGTCTCACAATGTTTACATTAGTCCTCAGTTCTTCAATAGAAGGTGAGAGGGATGTGGTTGGTGAGCAGCATGTAGAATCATCAGCAGGCCATGCACAGCATCAACTTGCCAATCAGAGCCAGATGTTCCTGTACATGTAAATAGGTGGGGGGGGGGAGAGAAGACTGATTTACTGGCTGCTAGCAGTACCAAGGCACTCAAGGCAACCTGAGAAGCCATTTGTGGGTTTTCTTGCAGATGAAAGATAGCAACCAGTCTGCCCTCATCCCGGCCTATTATCTTCCTTTACTTCACAGCTTTCTGATAACACTTTCCCACTCATACTAGTGAAACAGTTCAGGAAAAGGTGAACAGGCAAGCAGACACAAAGAACATGATGCTTTAACCAGGCATTTGACTGACTAGATGTCTTCCCTCCTCCTAAACTGTTTTTCTGTGCTGCTGTGTTGATATTTTGTCATTGGCTGTATTGTGGTTTTATTTTATGATTTCAATGAAAATTGTACTTCCTATAACCATTCAGTAAAGAGGAGACTACAATATAATAAATAAATAAATAAATAAATACTAACACTCAAAGTGAAAACTTGTCCATAAAGATGGATTATAGTTGAGCCAGCAAAAAAGTGCTTTCCCCACCTTCCCTTCACTGTTCCCATGTGGTCTTTCCCATCTTTCCCATATCTCCTTCTTCCTTCATCTCTCCCTTCCATAGGCCAAATGGCTGTGCCTAGTCCCTTATTTGTTTCCTTGCCTCAGGCCCCTGTTCCAACAAACAATTGCCTTGCACAAGTCCTTCTTTCCCAGGCCATTCAATGGACTATTTTATCTGACCATTGCTTCCTCTGCACTTCATTTTGTATGACGCACAACTCCTTTGTACCTCCTTCACATGGCTCTTGGACTCTGTCCATTTCCTCTTATGCCCCTTTACCTCATGTCCCTGCGTCCTTTCTCTCTTCTTCTTAGTCCAACTCAACTGTAGCCTATCCTTATGTCTGTTTTTAAATGCATATTCTCTGGGTAATCACGGAGACACAATGTCCCATGCTTTTCTGGATGTACAGGCGGACTGCTCACCACAACCGTCACACACAGCTTATAGCAGCCTGTTCACCTTGGCAGATTCCTGTATAGAAACTTGGACTGAAGTAATTGTGTCCTGATTTGTTAAAAATATTTTTTCCTGCTTCAGATCAACTAGCAAATAAAAGTTTGTTTGTTTGCTCTCTTTTATACAGTTGATTTGCTATGCAATGACAGCAGATGGATATACGCCAGAGATACCACTTGTGCATATAATTAGAATAGAGGATGATAATGATAATGCTCCAGTGTTTGAGCAGGACGTTTATACTTTTCATGTCTTTGAAAACTGTGGAATTGGTAATTTTAAAAATCTTTTCTATTTTTTTAAAAAACAAATGCTTAGTTTAGACAGCAATATTTTAAAGTACAGTACTAATTAAAAACTGAGTTGCTGTGAATTGTATGTAAGCTCCATATCATTTTTATTGCTGTAATTGTGAGCTTATATCTGAGTTCAGAAAAATAATAATCTACATATAGCCCTTTTCAAGGATTCTGATTCTGGTTGGAGTAATCATGTGACAGTCCCCCTCCTCAGTCACACGGAGATGAGAGGCCTACCTCCATCTCCATAGCCATCATTCTTGTTACTCTCCATGGGAGCCAACTCCTAGTGGCTGGGGTGTGTGTGTGTCTTTGCTCCCCCAGTAAAATATTTGAGGGGGTCAGGGGCCTCTAAAGTTTATGGGTATTGCCATACAAATGGCTTCCATGCAACGCATCATGTGAAACGATTATGCAGGGCAGGGCTTACATGCCCACCAGAATCAAGTTGGCACCACATGTTGCTCTCCATGGGTTAAAGGGCAACTGTGTGAAATGGGGAGTCTTCTATACTTGTGGAGCCTCCCCATGCATTTTAAAATACTGATTTTCCAGGTGTCTATAAGCCCTACAAATACAGTTGGTTCCCTGCTTCCCACAATTGCTCTCTAACTGATGAGAATGATGATGAATAAGCGCATGACACTGGTAAATTCATCTCCAGAGAATACCTTCCCCCCAAATAAGTTCCTATAACCAGCAGGAGAACTTTGGTTTATTATCAAATAAAGGGTCCACTATTTATGCAGTAGGAAGTCCCCAACAGCAGGGAAAACCAATCTGTTTCAAATAAGAATATAGAAAGATGCATAGACAGATAGACAGATATATCTGTTTCATTGATCAAATGTTCAGAACTGTTATATTTCTCTACAGATGGTTTAAAATAGGTATACTTAGGTATACGAAAATGATTTTTAAAAAAAGCATTCTGACATATATGCCTGGATTTATATGTTTAGATTTAGTGAAAAATCACCACATCTAAATAATTATTTAAAAACTATCTTATGAAGGAAAGCTGGAAATTTAAAAAGATGTCTTGTACATGCAGGGACGCTAGTTGGACAAGTGACTGCAACAGACAATGATGAGCCATACACCTTACATACTGAAGTGAAATACAGAATTGTGTCCCAGGATCTTCAAAGTTATCAGAATTCAAGGGTATTTGCTATAAATCCAGATTCAGGTTCTATTACGGTGATAACATCACATCTGGACAGAGAGGTAAATTTCCTGTGCACCTAGCCTTCATTCACATGCCAAAACTCTGTCAAGAAGGGTAACTTGGAGCTTTTTAGAGGAAAGGTAGATTATAAGTGTAATAAATGGGTACATCACTATGCAATTGTTGTTTAGGATCAGAATGTGAAGTCATTCTTGCTCCCTTTTTAAGGAGATATGTGTTTGATGTTGCAAACAGATCATTTAAAGCATATATTTCTCATAATGCTATTTTGTAGGGTCAAACAATGGCAACCTGTTTTTTTCAATGCGGCATCCACCATCTTGGCCAATATTATACAAACGTGTAACTATCTGAAGAACTGGGCAGTCCCATGGTCTCTGGTTTTCCTTTTCATACAATCCTGGTGATTTTAATCAGAACAGGGAAATTATGTTTATATATTCCTTTTAATGCAGACAACACCAGAGTATAAGCTACAAATTGAAGCAAGAGATATGGGAGGCCAGGAATTCGGTCTTTGCACTACAGCAAAAGTTATAATTACAGTTGGAGATGTAAATGACAATGCTCCACAATTAGAACAAAATGTGGTAAGTTCGTTATTGTTAAAATTCAACAGAGTTTTTTAAAAATGTGGGTACCTCCTAAGCAGTCAGTATTTCCTATGGTGTAAGTGTAATCATAATAAATGTTAAATTGAGGAAAAATATAATTATTTTCATTTTAACTATAGAGAATTCCTTCCCTGGCTATCAGGATGGAACACGTATTTACAGAATCATTACCCAGACTATTCTATTTCTCTTCAAAATTTTGTTATGGCATTTATTGTCAGTCTCCATCTACATGCACAGATTTGTATATTTATAATCTTTCAAAAGTACAGCTGTGTTATAGTGCAATTCTACAGATATCTGCCCAGAAGTATGGCCTATTAAATTCAATTGGGCTTACTCGCAGGTACATAAATATATGATTGTAGCCCAGGTCCCAAGTAGCAGAAGTATGTGTCAGAGTCTACTATGTTAGATGCATGAAGTGTTAACCTCAGTTTGCAGCTATATAGACATGTGGGTTAAAAAGAAGAGGTGGGAGTGGAATGCTATTACCATGTGTTGCCAGGAGGCCACCAAATCAAGAGATATGTGTGCCCCATATTATTATGGTAACTAAAATACAGATTTAAACAAGGCATAGATGCAAACGAATTCCGATCCAAGGGGTAAAGTATCAACTCAAGAGTGGATGTGGTCTAATCTCCAAAGATAATGAACAGGAAAAACAAAATGAATAATATATGTAAACACCAAGGGACAATCACATCCTGTAGTGAGCTAGCCATTCCCAATTGCAGCTCAGTTCAAGTCTGGTAGTGTCAGATCTGCACAAGGCTTGAAACTCTGCAGCTTTGCCATTGGAGTTAAAATATTTTATTGTTGTCTTTGGGAAATCATTTCACTGTTCTAGAAGTGTTTGAAGTGTTTATTAATTGCTTATTTGAAAACTTCATTTCAGTATGAAGTGAAAATATATGAAAACGAAGAAAACATAGAAATATTGTGCATTCCTGTAAGAGATAATGATGAACCTGGAACTCCTTCATGGTTGGCTGCATTCACAATTATAAAAGGAAATGAAGATAATGCTTTTTCTATTAATATTGATCAAGAGAGGAATGTCGGGTGTTTAGTTGCTTTAAAGGTAAATGCAGATGGGGGAAAATTACCTATGGTACAAAGGTATATTACTAATGGGAATCATCTAGAGTTTTTTGGAAATTATTTGATGGTATGCAACACAATTTTAAGTCCTGAAAGGCTGTTCTTGAAATGTTATATTTGTAACTATTTTCCAAGGGTTACCAAGCTTGAAATGTTTCCCTAAAGGAAATTTACCCATGGCATATGCAATTTGGGGGAAATAAGCAAGCATGAGGAAAAGGAACGGTGGCAAGAGACGTAATGGAATTGCAAAATTTCATTGTGTGGAATCCAAAAGGTGTCATTCCATTAATGGAAGGAATCCACTATACCAATAGGGAGGCAATTTTTGAAGACTCCCTCTGCAGCCCACATCCCACTAATCTGCTCTGCAGGGTCCCTGGCCAGAGGAAAGGAGGAATGACACACACACACACACAAACAAACAAACAAAAATTCCCCTCCCTGTTCTGCTTATGCATATCTTCTCTCAGCAGAGTGACACCCATTGGATTCCACACATTATTTTTACCACATTTGTTCAAAGTTTGTAACAGCAATCCAGTAATAAATATTGTGTTAATTTTAACAGAAATGTGTTTGTTTCCAGGGACTGGACTATGAAACTTCCAAGGAGAGAAGATTAGAAATTGTTGTAAATAATGAAGCAGCTTATGTCCTAGCACCAAATTCAAGAGCCCCATCAAGAAGCCCCACCACAATTGTGATTCAAATTATGGATGTGGATGAGGGGCCAACATTTGCCACTGAATATATTGTAACTTTAAGGGAATCTTTCCCAAAAGGAACAGTGGTTGGAATCTATCAAGCATATGACCCAGAAACTGGAGATAGCACAGGCATAAGGTACACTTTCAATTATAACACATTAATCTGGTTTATAGATTGTGGTTAAAAACAGGGAACAATTAAAACTGATTTATATTATCACATTGTACTAATGGTATACAACCCTCCTAAAATGTTCTTAATAGTTACGGAATAATAAATGACCCATGCAACTGGATCACCATTGATGAAACAGGACAGCTGATAACCACTACAATTTTAGACAGAGATATATTAAATGAAGAATACAGTCAATGCATTGTAACAGTCTCTGCAACTGACCAAAGTGAGTAACAAATGCTTGTAAACTGCTGATTATGCCATCTACATATTTGCAGTAGTATTTTGTATCTTTCTTTTAAACCACAGTGTTAAAGGAACTCTAATCTTATGACATCAACGAGCTCACAATATGGATATAAATCATGGTTCCATCTGTATTTTATATATAATAAGCTTGCTACCCTGAAGAAAATGAAACAACAGAGAAACCCAGTAAACTGAATCATAAAAAGGTTAAATTAAATAATTCCAAATCCACATATTTTGTACTTGTTTTATGAATGCAGTTTTATCAATTTTATGCTGCTTATTTTTTCTGAATGGCAATACAAACATTTTTGCGAATAAATATTTTGGAATCTTGTTGATAATACAGTAAGTGTTTAAAAAGAGCACTAAATGGTAAAAGGTAAAGGTCCCCTGGATGGCTAAGTCCAGTCGAATTCAACTATGGGGTACGGCGTTCATCTCTGCTTTCAGGCCGAGTGAGCCAGTGTTTCTCTGAAGACAGCTTTCCGGGTCATGTGGCCAGCATAACTAAACTGCTTCTGGCGCAATGGGACACTGTGACGGAAGCCAGATCACATGGAAATGCTGTTCACCTTCCCGCCACAGCGGTACCTATTTATCTACTCACCCTTGTATACTTTTGAACTGCTAGGTTTGCAGCAGCTGGGACAGAGCAATGGGAGCTCATCCCGTCATACAGATTAGAGCTGCCGACCTTATGATCTGTAAACTCAAGAAGCTCAGTGGTTTAGACCACAGTGCCACTGTATTCCCTTAAAAAAGCACTGTTCCCCTCCTAGCCCTGGTTTTTGCTGTTTGTTTAAGTGTAGACCCGAACAGGAAAAAACTTAATTCAGATGCTTTTTTTCTAAGCTTATTCACTTGAGAAATTGATACCAGAAAGGTTGCATTTTCCATGCCAAACTCCATCTTCTCTTGCTGAACTGAATTCCTAGTTTGTTGCCCTGTTGCCACAGAAATAAGTCTAAAAGCTAGATTTAATCCATGAGAGAGAGAGATAAAAATTCTTATAATTTTGTATATTTGGGGCAGAACTTTCCCCCCACTACTACATATTTGCACAGATTAGCTGGAGCCTGCTACTGTGACAGTGTGTGACTACTTACAGCATTAAATCATGAAAAACTTCCATTTTCCAGGTGGTAAAACAGGTGTAGGGAAAATTGTGATAAACATCATAGATGAGAATGACAATTTCCCAGTGATTACGACAAAGAATTACACCATGTGTAAGGACAAAACGCCGATTTGTATTACGGCCTTTGATGCCGATCTGCCTCCTTACACTGGACCTTTCCATTTTGAAATAGAGACTCGAATGGGCTTAACATGGAGGTTAACACCAAATGACGGTATGTACATGGTTTTTCCTGTCCCACTTCTGTAAGAATAACTGTAGCTAACGGAACAAATAATGTAAAAAATGTTCATCATTGCACAATTTGTTTTACAGATGAATCAGCATTGCTTTCACCCATGGAAGATATTGACTATGGCTATTATATAATACCTGTTAGGATATATGATAATGAGGGTAACAGTGGAATAAGTGAAATCACAGTTCACTACTGTGACTGTGATATTCCAAGTAATTGTTCTGAACGCAGCACAGTCGCTGCTATGGAGCATGGAGCAATCCCTGTAGATCGCGTTCCGTATCAAGCAGAATCTGCTTTTGGTCCCTGGGGCATTGCTGCAACAGTCATTGGATCCGTATTATCACTGTGTAAGTATATATCTGTCTTATAGATGATATACAAAATGAGCCATTAACTCCAGTCTATTGCAAAACTGATTCTCCCTTGACTCTTCCTTGGCGTTCTAAATGTTTGCTTAAGGTGGTTTAGTCCCATGTTTGTGTATATAGGTATGTTTTATGGAAAATGCACATACCGGTAGCAATTGGCCACTGTGCACATTTACCAGGTGTTATGGAAAATGTGCACATATCCACGAAGACGGACTTCTGCACATTTCCCAATCAATTTGTACAATCCACAACAAGCTTCGGGCATTGTGCATATATCAACTACATTAGGTATGTTCTCTGGCCAATATGCATTATCTCCAACAGGCCTTGAGAAATGTGCATATCTCAACTGCATTCTGTACATACATGCTGACTGTTTGCTGTTTGGGAGAACTAGGCCTCTTTTCCAGAGCTATCAAATCTTCCAAAGGAAGAAAAGGGGGGGGGGAATGCCCTGAAATGAAAAATCATGTGTAGCATTTTAGTATTATTAGTATATTCATTAGATTTGTACACCACCCTTCATCCGTAGATCTCAGGGTAGCTCACAGCATAAAAATATAAGCTAAAGACACAAATAAACATAATAAGAACAAGAACAAACCAAACCAATAACCTCCCCCTGCTCCCCTAAAAACATTTAAAAGGCTATAGGATGTTAATCAGCCACAGGCTTAGTTGAAGAGGAATGTTTTCACCTGGTGCCTAATGGTGTATGATGAAGGTGCCAGCTGAACATCCCTGGAGAGAGCATTTCATAAATGGGGAGCCACCCTTTATGTTGAGTATTGTATTTACTTCACCAGCCCCCTACTTCCTGAGGTACATGCCTGCCTCTGATGCTATTTGCTTTATAGAAAATATGTAACAATTTACTTATTGAATTTAGTTCCCTTCATGACTCACATAATTAAAAACTAAAGCTCAGATTATGTGTATTTCTTTCTACAGCGGGCATGATGGTACCCTGTGGTTATTGGCTCCATAAAAGAAATTCCAATACTGAAGAAGCGCCTGGAGAAGCAGCTGGAGAAGCGTCTAATAATGCAGCTTTTGAGAACTTAATGATGTCAAACACAGAGGCACCAGGTGAAGAAATGACAGTAAGTAGCATTTTTTTGGCTAAAAGTTATGAAGTTCCGTATTGCATTTGCTTTCTAAAAAGTGGTGTGTGTGTGTGCAATAAAGATCAGAGCTGCTGTGTTACTATAAAAAGGGAAATACATGCTTGCAATGTTTTATCTTTTTAGCGTGTGTACTTTTGAGCTAACTCCTGCACTGTGGGTGTGAGAGAGTGTGTGAGTGAGAGACAGAGAAAGGTGAGGGATCAGTGAGAAGACTGCTGAGCACTCAAAAAATTCCAAAACATAAGGTGGTATTCAACTTAGTTTTATTCAGAATATACACATGGAAATTAATGAACATGGCTACGTTTCTGGGTTCAGAAAAGTTTGGGATTCATTTTCTTGGGTTTGGAGGTCAAGTTAAGCCAACTCTACTTGCCAAATAAGATGGTGGGCAGTAAGTTAGCTGCAGCAGTTTATCATGGTTATAAGAGGACCTACAGGTTGTTATGTGGACTGGTGCTGCAAAATGTACCGGTATTTCTGGATCCTGGAATGGCATGCAGGCAAGAGAGCTGCAGAGTTATGGAGATGGTAAGGCCCACAAGTTGCTGCTTTGAGTTGGTATGGGATATGTATGCATAATGGAAAAAATAAGTTGGTTTGGGTTCAGGCCCTGTTTTTCTTAGAGTTCAGGAATCTTATCTCCCAAACTATAGATGGTAAAGAGAAACTGCTGCTTCTTTTACAAAATTCTGCTGTTATCTTTCTTTTCAGGTTCTAAATATACTTCCAGTGAGCACACTGAATACAGCTGTAAGCATGAGCACAGTTGCAGAGAAAACTGGAAAGCAGGAAAGCTTGGAAGTGATAAAAGGAGCAGGCCATCACCCACCAGAATTGGTCAAAGGTGGAGGAAATAAACTGGCAGCATCTTTACAGGATATCAGAGGGCATTGCAAACCAGAATTAGTCAAAGGAGGAGGAAAACCCTTTTCATCATCTTTACATGATATTACAGGACATCACAAACCAGAACTAGTCAAAGGCGGAGGAAATATTGTAGCAGCATCTTTACATGATATTAGAGGGCATCGCAAAACAGAATTAGTAAAAGGCGGAGGAACTCTATTAGCAGCATCTTTACATGATATCAGAGGGTATCGCAAACCAGAATTATTCAAAGGTGGAGGAAATCACTTGGCAGCATCTTCACACAATATCAAGCAACCCTTACGAAGTTCCTCCAGAGATTTGTGCTCACAATGGCAGGAATTTACCAATCCTCATTTAGCTAAAGTAAGCATTCTGATACAGATTTCCCATGGTTTATGTTTGGATTAATGTTAAGACTATCCACTGCAGTGTGATATATTTCAGTTAAGTAGCTACAGTTAGTTCATATTCTGGATTTTAGTATTGGCTGTAGCTCTCTAGTTTGATACACTTGGGCTTAATTTGTGGGTTATGCTGTTTTACATGAATGATCCATATTGTTTGTGCTTATGAGGTGTTTGTGTGGCCCACAATTATTAATTTATTCCCAAAAAAGAATCCAAGTTCACTCACAGCATAGCATACCATTAAAACAATATAATAAAAAGCTAAAAATTCAGTTATAATACTAAATAGCATAAAGCAGTGAGATAAAACATAATCCATAAAGATGACAGCAGAGAACAAGTCAATACCATCAATTAACACCTCATATAAGCAGTATAAAATAGTATCAGTCACTTATCAAGCAAGACAACATAGCTCAAAGAGTGGGGAAGACCAGACCACCTTCCTTTGGGATGGCGTTTCAGAGCTTTGGTGCAACTACTGAGAAAGTCCTAGAAGAAGAAGAAGAAGAGTTTGGACTTGATATCCCACTTTTCACTCCCCTTAATGAGTCTCAAAGCGGGTAATGATCTCCTTTCCCTACTTCCCCCACAACAAACACTCTGTGAGGTGAGTGAGGCTGAGAGACTTCAGAGAAGCGTGACTAGCCCAAGGTCACCCAGCAGCTTGCATGTGAAGGAGCAGGGAAGCAAACCCGGTTCACCAGATTACGAGTCCACTACTCTTAACCACTACACCACGCTGGCTCCTACCTATTCAAATGCTTCCATTATTTGAATGCAGAGCCTAAAGGTATCCCACAGTGTGACATGGCTACTAAGAAAAGGTAATGCAATCTTAGGTTGCATTTATAACAGCACAGTGCCCAGATCACAAGATGAAAGTAATCCACTCTGGTCTGCACTAGTCAGGTCAAATGTGGAGTCCTGTGTCTACTTCTTGCCATCAAAATTTTAAAAGGAAATTGAGAAAAGAAAGCAAGCCCACAGATCCTGTACTGACCATGAAGGGGGTATTTTGTTCACTGCCCAGGGATTCTGTTGAATTAAGAGTGACATAAAAGCGCAATAAATAATAATAAATAGGTGGCCAGAAAATCCCTTTCAACCCAATGATTCTATCCTGCATAGTATGGGATAGACTGACACAAGAAGCTGATCATTGCCTTCAATGAACAGTATGCAAACTGCATTGCTATGCTTTATAGAAAGGGACTTAAATAGTATGAATCATATACGTGAATTATATTCATCTTTGTATGCAGGAACCAGTTAGAAGCTCTGATTTATGTTTAGGTGCATTTAAGAAAATGGTTAACGTGTACTTTCTTTGTGTGCAGAAGGTGTTTTTGTGTGAACAGGAGGAAGAACGTAAACGTGTCGGAGAATATGTACATTCATATAAATATGAAGGAAAAGGATCACTGGTTGGTTCCCTAAGCTCCTGTACTGGCGAGTCATCATCAGAAGAACTTGCATTTTTGAATGAGCCAGAGCCTGCTTTTAAGACATTGGTTGAAGTCTTTGCAATGAAGAAGCACGCTTCCATTGGTTCTGAAACCCACCTGCATAATCCTCCAGGAAGCTATGTGCTAACTTCCACAGCTGGAGGCAGCAATGCTTCTGAATACCAGCTGGTGGAAACCACAGGACAAAAGAGTACTCTTATGCCCAGAACGTGCTTGCTCGTTTCCCAAAGGCAATTTATTGGCCACTGTGATAACAGGATGCCGGATCAGATGGGCCATTGGCCTGATCCAGCAGGCTCGTCTTATGTTCTTAACTCCATTGAAATGAATTAATGTTCTTGTACCCCCCCCCCTAGTTCATTCCAGTAGGATTTGAGCAGGAAAGCATGGCCTACTGTAGGCTGTCCCCATTCACATGTCTCCCCCCATTTTTTTTAAAATTTAAGTAGACTCTAAAAGAGCTGATTTAGTGGTTTTTTCAATTTTTTTAAAATTGAGATTCTGAAACGTGTTACAGAATTTGACCCAACTGCACAAAACAGTTTTAAGCTCAGGTGCCTAATTATACATTTTTAACAAAATGCAGTTTCATTCTTTTCTTTAAAAACACCCTTTGGAAACAGTAACATTCTATTATTTCAATTTCAATATTATCTGTCACATGTCTGGTAAATAGAAAGTATTACTTGGTTTAGCTTCTCTTTTCAAAGACTTCTAGTAATAACTATGAAATGCTATTGGTGTGCATGTTCGGGGACAGTCCCCGGATTTACAAATCTGCTCCCTGACAAAATCCATCTATTTAATAGGAATTTGAAAAGTGTCCCCGGATTCATTGAAAAAAAAATCTGGTAACCTTATATTAAAGTATTTTCTTAGTTTCTTACTTATACTAATTACTTGTTTATATTCTTTTAATTTCTTACATATCACCTGTGTGCTGGGTTCTGAATGTATAGCCACAAACCAGCGCATAGTTGCTTAGGAAGTCCAACTGAAATCAACACAACTTATGTGTGCATAACAGTGTACTGGATACAACCTTTAGATTTTATAGCCTGAACTGTGGAAATAAGATTAAATTGGAAAGCAGCACTAGTCCACTAGCAAATAAATGCCATTAAAAGACCTCCATACTTTATCTCTGTCCATACAGCAGTTGTAATAAATGGCTTCTCCATTTATTTTTCTGTAGCTCCTCCTGCAATGAAATAAAAAAATAAAGCCCTCATGCCATGTGTGTATGAGAGCAAGCATGTGCAAACTGCTGCCAGACCCATACGTCACATGCTATTTGCCTTTCAGATCCTTTTCCACTCTTGCGTCTGGCTTCTGTCCACCCAGCAGAGCTGATCAATATATTGAAACTTCATATTGATTAGATTATACAGCTTGGGGCAAGTGCTTGAAGAATCATAGCAATAACAAGGACTATTCATATGTCTAACATTTGCCTGGTGCTATATATGGTATCCTGCCCACAAGGTAATTGAACTTGAGTATAAAATGAAGATCAGCTAACCAAGCAAAAAACTAAAATTCAGATGCATTACATATTTTCTAACACACACACACACACACACACACACACACACACCATTGTAAACAGTGAGGTCAAGAGGCCATGAAATCAAATTCAAAAAGTTTTGTATGCAAAGCTCAGGTCAGTGAATACACCAGTCTTTGTAGGGCACCAAGTTGGCAAAGATAAGTATGCAAGACTGGCATAGCAACCTTTCAGAAATAATCTTTCTTACTATTCCAATATTCTCAATTTTATCTAAGCTTTACCAAAATGCATTAAGGCTGTTTCAATACACTTATTCCAGAGATTCCAGTGCTATTCTGGATTGAAATTAAAGAGAGTTATTGATATTTCATCAACAAGGTTACTTTTGAGAACTGCCCAGTTGCTAGCTTTTTCAGACCTTTAACCTAAACATGCATTTGGAGGCCCATTTATTAATTTTATACAGTGTATTTATGTGGTGATGGTAGTGCTGCTGTTGTGACCCAACAGTGAGTCCTGACCCACTGGATGAAGACAAATGGCCTACTTGAATATATATATATATATATATATATATATATATATATATATATATATATATAATCCTTGCTGGCTATTTTAAATATATGATAAACTTTTGTTCTTTCAAAAATAAACTGGCATTTAAACAGTAGCTCATTTTTTGTATGCTAAAAATATTAATATACTTCTGTGTAACAGTCACACAATAAATTAATGTTGTACAGTATGACTGAAAGTGACCTGTTATGATTGTAAGCTGCTTGCGATAATGGAAAATGCTGAAAGCAGAATATGACAAAGTTTCTTCTCATGACACTTCTGCAGTAAGAAGGAATTAGAACACTGCCCTGCAGCCTCTATGAACATAGCTCAGAACTATGCCTCCCATACCGGAAATACTACCCTGACAGGGTAAAGTGTAGCTCCCAGATGCCTTGAGAGATGTTTAAGGCATTGTTTGCACACTTTTACATGTAATTTATTAATTGCCCAAATGTCAACCCTAAAAGACATACATGCAAACGCAGCTGTCTTATTTTACTGTACTACATTGGGCTGCTTTCATGTTGCTGAAATTGAGGCTTTTCCTGCTGGACCAATTATCTGCTTTGACAGTACTGATGGTTTCAGAGAGTAGAAAAAGCTGATGACTGGAATAAGAGCAGTTCAGTGCTGTGGGCAAAACCCCTACCCAGCTACAGTTACAGCAGATAAAACCCTAAGAATGGGGAGTGGGTTTCCATGCCCCTAATCCAGATGGGTGATTTGTGTGCAGAAAACATGATTTTGTTCAACCACTTCCTTGTTTTATTTACAACCCCCCTCCCTGCACAGCTATTTGGACTAATATAGCTGAGTAGACCATTAAAATGTCTGCCCGTTTTGCATCTTTTCAAAATTGTGCTTATTTGTGGTAACAGCTTATAAAAGGCAGGAAAATGTAGTAATATAGCCCCAATCTGTGGCAAAATAGTTGACCGTAAAAGCAGCTGGGATCCTTTTGCTGTGATAAAAGGGTGCCTGTGCACACTTAGCTTCTCTGATCATTTGCTATAAGAATATATTGTTTTATATATTAAAGTTTTCATGTTTTAAAACGAGGCCTAGTTCTCTAAAACTGTGTGGATAAGGACACATTTGGGGCAGATGTGTCATGTGAATTGATCCTCTTCTATTCACAAAAGGCTCTGGTATGTAGAAAACAAAGGGGTAAAGGTTCTAGCTTTGCCTGGCATCTATTCTTCTATAACAGTAGTAACCAATGAGGTGGTGCTGGTCGGGCTTGATTGCTCTCCTGGTTTCCCTCCACAGCGGATTGCTGCCCCTTGCAGAGAGGGAGAGGGGAGGGGAGAGGGGCAGATTGTGGTGGAGCCAAGCTGACAGTCCTGCCATCATATTCCGTGCTGCTACTGTTTTTCTTATGATGGTACAGCTATTTGGGGAATTTTTGTGTACGAAAGAACATTCAGTCGTCTGGGCCCCTACCATCAATCTGAAGAAACGCAGTCTTCATATATAGGTTCACCCGCCCATCTGCTCTCTGTGACAACTAGGCCCATGACTGCCTTTTATTACAGTAATGCCAAGCTTTGTTTAGAATACAAGACTGGTCAGAGAAGGGAAAGGTAAAGCATATAAATGAGATTACACAAAACACGTCAGAGCTTATTCGGCACCGTTTTACACATACACCTAAGCTTTCCAGGTGAGCACCCAAATAATTGCCACCCAAATAATTAACACAGCAAACATCGTGCGAAACCACCATAGTGTCAGACAGTCATTCTAGTATGAAGTCACCTCTTTCTTCTCATGCTTATAACCTAATAAGAACCCTTAAAGAGAGATAAATTTGGAAGGTAATAGTTTACCAAAGGCCATAAAGTGCACTTCCTAGCCAAGTCAAGATTTCTTATGGGGTTTTCCACATTCAAACCCAACAAGTCAGCCACCACAGCACACAAGCTTTTGTGACTCTCTTCCTGTAACACCCTCTCTCCCCCAGGCACCATGGCTGCAGAAACTGCAATGTGATAGTTGCCAACTATGATTGGTCATATCTAACAGGTTGCATTGTACAGACTTTTAGGCTGCAAGTCAATATCCTCTTTCCTGTCAATAAGCTCTGTTGACTCAATGTCCGAGTTGAAACATACAGGATTGCACTGTTAGTCTCTTCCATCATTGTAAATGTGAGAATATAAGGCAGATAATTTTAAGTGATTTCTGAGATGCCTATAACATGTATTCTCAATTTATTGTTTTAGGAGAACAATTATGAAAGAGATTTACTTTTTAAGCACTGACTATGGTTACAGATAAATTGCAACAATACTTTGAAAAAAATGTATACAATCGAAAGACATACAAGCTACTGGAAAAACATTGTAATAAAATATTGTTAAAGACACTTTGTTATATGTCTCAATGGCAACAGTACCATGTACACAGGCAGAATCGGATACAACATTTACACAAATTTTATTCAGATAGTAATTCTTCTGTGTTTTTAGCAGTGACTCCTATGTGATACCATAAATTATCTTTGAAATCTCAAATTTCAAAAGCAATTTGCCATGTGGAATAGGTGGCCTCTCTCTGAGGGAAAAACCCTTGGGCTCACAAAAGCACAGTCCTGAACCAGCAAATAATTGTTTAAAATAAGGAACAATTATTGCTGCAGTGGTTGAAGCTCCTCTTGTTGGATTTGGCTAAAGTCATATCTAGGCCAGCATCCTGTTCTTATGGTGGCCAACCAGATGCCTATAGGAAGCAGGCAAGCAGGACCCAAGTGCAGGTCTTCCCTTGCAATGACTGCCTCTGCCCTTTGCTGGCCACCCCACAGTTATGAAATGGCATCCATGCCCAATATAATAGGGCTCAGGCAACGCTATTCATACTCGGAAGCTTCCCACCCATACCACATTTGCATTAATAACAGATGGTTGACTGGTACTTAATAATAGGATTGAAAATAATAGCACAACAGATCACAGATTGTTCTGCAGATACATTAGTGCAACTCCTTTCTAGTGCAACTCTTCCTATATGGAATGTGAATCCTATGTGGTTCATGAGGACAGGAAAAAAGAATGTGCTATAAAATCACTGTGCCAATCCCATGGTCTATTCGGTCATAGAGTCTATAGTATGAATAATAACTGAATAGCTCATTATGGGTAATTATTCTCAAAACAAAATACAAGTTGTGTGTCATCCACATGGATGGGATAACCATAAATAAAAAGAGAAATAAAAAGTGGTGCAAATCTCTTAGGCAGGACTATATTTATTTCTACATTGTTTATTTGGTTTTCATTTTGGATATGGGCCTACTTTCAAGAAAACCCCCCACAAAAGAGAAAGATCAATTCAGAAAAAACAACAAGCATATAAGTACCAGTTTTGAGTGTGGTAAACATTTTAAATTCTTGTTTAAATGGCAGTAAAAGAACACAAACAAAATATGTAGTGAACTCTGAAGATACACACACACACACACTAACAGCAAACAGACCTCAGAATAAATAGGAACATAAAAACATATAAATATCTCTGCAGGTATATGGAGGCTGAAAACTTTAGTCCTTGTGTCTTCAGTATATATTCAGATAAATTAACAATCATATTTTAAATATAAAAAGTAAGAAGTCATGTAGAATAACAATATTGGAAGTATCACGCCTTACCTTTGTATTTCACATGCATCCAATATAACTTGAAAACCTGCTTCTCTTGGTCTAGTCTGAGTCTAGTATTGAATAAAAAAGATCAATTAGTTAAACACGCACACACACGCACACACAAACACCTGCACCCCCTCCCACCGTGTCTTCCAAAGCATGTTAATTTATTCATTAACATTTTATTTCATACTTTTCATTTTCATGCCTCCATATATGGAAGTTGATGCCTATGGCAGCTTTACCAGCAATATACGAAATGCCATTAAAATGCTACAATCATAATACTCTATGCACACACACACACATGGCTGTGCCCTTGGTTGTCAAATGCATCAACCCCCTCCCAGGTTCTGAATCACCCCCTGCTTCCTTCTCTTGCTTCCAGTAAGCAAATGTGTTCCTTCCCCCTGCTGCTTCCCAAGTGGAAAGTAAGAAAGTTTGCATTTTGCAAGCCCACCCCACACTGAACCTTTCAACACCAGGCATCAATTGGAAGGATCAGTGCAAGGGAGCAGAGACCTTCTCCTTAGCACCTCATGCTGCTCCTGGCACTGTGGATCCTGAGTCTGGCTGGCTGCCACTTTGTCCTTTTCCACCTTGTGCCATTATGGATCCTGAGGCTGGCCAATGATTATGGGCATCTTTTTCCTTCCCATGCCACTCCTCATCCTACTAACTGGTGCTAACTGGTGGCCAGCTGCAGAGGATGAGGGCAGTCAGTAGTGGCGCCAGCCTGCTTGAGGATCTGGATCCTGGGGGCAAGGCCGCTGACACTGGAAGGTGGAGGAGTCAGCAGCTGCATATTCTGGCTGCCCCTCTGCAGCTCCCCATGGCTGCCCATCCACTGCTTCTTGTCACACACATTGTAGTTTGCATCGCCATCTGTTACCAGCAATGCAAACTACTGCATAATGGTGGGCAAGTGCAAATACACACATACACATCAAGAGTTCCCAGCAGAACTATAAGAGGGCCAAATACTTTCCCCTATAATCCCTTGAAAATCAATGGTTAATTCCCACTGTATGTGTTAAAACAAACCTCTTACGGTACCGTAACTCCAATTTAACTCAGATCTGGATAACTTTATTTGGGTGAAATAGCCCTCTTTAGATGGCCCTACAGGTTTGCATTATTGGCCATCCTGTTCTGACAGGGCTGTGATGATATGGAATAGGCAACATCTATTTTAAATATGGACCTGCCCCAACTGGGGGAATATGGCACCTCTCATTGTATTAGCATTATTGTCAATCCAAAATTCTGGGTGGTGGGCAACCTTGTTGTAGTTGAAAATGACATTCCTTCAGAGGAAAGAGGTCAGGGGCTATATAGATCAGAGACTATGCACCCTTTTTCTCTCCATCCATCTATCTCCTCCCTCTCTCTCTCACACACACACAGGCTTCCCCAAACTCTACTGGCCAGCCTCTCTACCTCCCTTTGGGGTTCTCTTCCACTCACCCTTAATCTTTCTCTCATTAATTCACTCTCTCTCTCTCACACACACACACAAACATCTGCCCCCCTCTGGGTCCTCCAGCCTCTGCTTAGTTCCTTCCTCTCTTCTATTCATTATTTTATCTATCCATTTATTCCTTCTCATACACATAATCACATTGCTCCTTTATTCACTCTCTCTCACACACACATTCACACCAACACTGGGTAGTCTCATTGTGAAATATAATTTGAAGTGTCCCGTTGTGCAAAATATGACACCTATTGTATGCTAAAGACTGCAGTGTCAGAGGATCGCCCTGAAAAGTCCCCCCCCCCTGTCATAGTAGCTGGTATTTCACAACCCAGGAATCTGACAATTTATGATTGCTCAGTGATAGCTACTTTCTTCTGCAGCAACTGGTTTGCCTTTCCATGCAATCAAGAAAATAAATAAATAAGTATACTTGTATTAACGGATGCAAACAGTGGTGGTCGGTCAATTAGTAATCTAAAAAAGTGAGCTGTGGTGTAGAATATAGGCAGAATCCCTAAAAAAATGTTTCCAGATTACTGTATAACATACACTTCTCCATACCATTCAGAATGCATGTTTGTGCAACAGTTCCCAAATGCTAAAACATTTCCTAATAAATCAGGTGGTGTTCTGCCACCCCGAAAGGTGCTTCTCTGTGGGTACCCACATTTTTCTTTACTGTGTTTCTTTCGCCTCAATGAAAAAAGATCCCATCTGCATTGAATAAAATGTTTTAAAGTCGCCTATGCTCGTCTGTTATGGGAGTAACCCTGTTTAGTACTACTCAATCTACGTTTACAAATAATTCTGTTATTAATAACAGAATATGAGCCAGGTGCAGACTTGCATGCTCTCTGCTCAGCAACCCGTGCACCATCCAAATGAGAGAAAAGAGGGCGCGGCTGCAGGAAAGCTAGAGAAGAACGAGCGCATTGAAAGCGCGTCTAGAAAAGCGAAACTAGACTTCGTAGGGACTTCTTCCCTGTTCAGAATGAGGTTTTTTTGTGTGTGTGTCTGTTTTAAAAGACAGCTATCTGAACTCCTGATCTGAGTGTGGGCGAAGGCGCCTGCCTCTGCAGGATCTCCCCTGGTGGGAGGCTCTGCTGGTGTCCCAGACGTCCATGGAAGCAGCCCGAGCTTGCCTGGAGAGGCGGCCCTGGACGTCCAGGGCAACCTGAAGACAGAGGCCGTGACGTCGCGGTCCGCCTCGCACCTTTGCCCTGCCTGCGCGCGAGTCTCGCTCTCCGGGCACAGTCATTGGCGAAGCAGCTGGGAACGGCGTGTGTTAATCCTCCGCGCATCTCCTATCTGCCCAGAAGCGGGGCGGGGTCGGGGCTAACCAGGGTGTCTCCCGCTCCACGCCCTGGCCGAGTAGAAAGAAAGAAAGAGGGGCGGGGCGAGGGGAGGGAGGAGGGAGAGAGAAAAGGAAACTTAATTAAAGGTGCTCGCTCAGAAGAGCCGCTGAGGTAAACTCTCCTCCCTTCGCCTCGCCCCACACCCTCGCTCGGAGCCAAATCCTCCAGCGGACGGGAGGAGACTTGAGTTAACAGAAGAAGGTTAAAAAAAAAAAAAATCACCCGAGTAGGAGAAAACAACCGTCTCCACCTCTCTGCTGATCCACTATCGCTGCCGCCGCCACCACCCTTGCAGCTCTTGCTGCGGAGACAGGCAGGTCGCCTCAGACTCACCTGGTCGCTTGTCCAGCGCGCGCGTTTCCGCCGGTCCCTTTTTCCCGCCGAGACCACCGCTCGCGCGCGCGCCCCCAGTCGCCCTCCCCCATTCCTGCTGCAGCATGGCCCCGCTGGCGAGAGCGCGGCGCATGGGGGGCTCGTGGGCGGACGCCGGCCTCCGGGTCTTCGTCGGCCTCCTGGTGAGTAGTAGGAGTAGGGGTCGCGCCTTGTGGAGCGGGAGAAGGGAGGCAGAGGGTGGGCTGAAGGGAGAGAGGCGCGGGAAGTCTGGGCGGCGGCGGAGGCCGCCGCGACAGGTAACGGCCCCGAAGTGGGAACTTGCGGGGCGAAGTTCGTTGGGTTTGGCCTGGCGGACCTGCCGCGGGGCTCTTGAGCGGGAGGCGCTGCTGTGCCGCGGGGGGGGGGGGGGGCAGCGCCCACCTGGATTTTCAAGGGACGCTTCTTCGGAACAAACAGAAAGTCCGGACTCTTTATACTATTTGCGCACATCGAAAAGTAACTTTTCGTTCTTAGGCTTACGAAACCGGCTTGAAGCTGTGAGAAGCTCCCCCTCCCCAGTTTCCGACGCGCATATTCGCAGAGAGAGAGAGAGAAAAGGGGTGGGGGATTCTCGTAGGAGTTGCGAAACTCTGAAGTTTTTAAAAGTGGGAATGGGGAGACTTCATTGTGTTGCGGCGAGGAGAGAAAATGCATGGACTCCTTTAAAAAAGGAGAGACGCGTATACTCGGAAGTGAGCTCAGTTTTTTTTCCCCAAGTAGCTTTTTTCAATTAGCTTTTTTTTCACACGGTGACTTCAGGGGCTTTCAGTGTGGCAGTTTCGTCCTGGAATATGCTGTGGGGTTTTTTGGGGGTGGGGAGAGCTAGGATCCGATGGAATATACCGTGGGATAGGCTTTTTAAAATCGGCGACGCGCCTTGGCTAAGTGGCGTTTGTGTGCTCTGCGGGTTTCGCCCTGCCCCTATTAACTCGTGCCTTTGATCTGCCTTAGTCTTCCCCGGGATGGTTCCCACTTTGAAAAGTAAATGTGCTGGTTTGGAATTGACGGCATACTTATTATACCTGTGAGATGGTTAATCTGTGTGCTTACATATCAGTATTAGACTTGGGAGTATATTTCCCTGGAAGAGGTCCTGAAGTGGGGCCAAAACTCTCTAGAGGCACAGGAAATTCAGTGCCTCTTGTTCCTACATTTCTCTGCTGTATTTGAAACTGATTATTTGAGACTGGGAGGGGGCGACTTTTAGGTTTCTTTTATTTTTTTATTATGCATTTTGTGATTTTATGTTGTAACTGCCCTGAGACCTGCAGTTATAGGACTGTATATAGATTTAATAATAATAAAAACAAACCATTTTCTAGCCATTTGCTATCAGTAAACTATTGTTCTCTGAGTTTAGCGTCTGTAGCAAAGGGGTTTATGGTCAGCAGAAAGGCTGTAAGCAAATAGGGGATTGGAAAGATTTCTCCCCCTTCTTAGTGTTGTAGGAAATAACTGTTGCGGTACACTCTTATTGCAGTGGATTTTATTTGCATGTTTCAAATAATTCTAAGGTTGCATCTAAGAACATAAGAGCTCTGTTGGGTCAGGCCAAAGTCCCCTTCTAGTTCTCACAGTGGCCAACCTGATGCACCTATGGGAAACCCGCAAGCATGACATGAGACAGTACCCTGCTCCCCAGACAGTGGTATCAAATATCATCCTGGAGGAGCACATGGAAATCATGACTAGAAGACATTGATGGGTATAGCCTTCTTGAATTTGTCTGATCCCCCTTTAAAGCTGTCCAAATTGATGGCCATCTAGTAAGAAAAAAAGAAGCTTATATGAATTACCAACCCTTTGTCAAATACAGACAATGGGTTGGGTCCAAATTTAGTCATGCTGGGAGTAGACCCATTGAAATAAAAGCCACGGCTAACTTGTGCCCTTGGTTTCAATAGGCCTGCTTTGCCTGTATGCTTGTCTGGATCCAACCCACAAATGGGGAACATGATTAACAGTGTGAACATCTATAAAAACTAGTGGTTGTGCAGACATAGACATGTTGGTTGAAATTTGAGCTTCTAATCCTTTGTAAGCAATAGTCCAGTTAATATTAATACTCATTTACACAGCCCAGAGTCTCTATGTGGCTTTTATTTTAAGAAATGTACCTTACTTTGAAATAATCTTCCTTTGTCCAGTATCATGCTAGACTTACGGAAAACATTGTGCTTCCTTTGTTACTGAGATCTTTATAGACCCCATAGCCTTTCTGTGGAAACCCTAGACTACATCCAGAGGTCATTGAATAGGCTCCCAGTACCTTACTGTATTGAGTTACTGTTCTGAATTTTCTGTCACAATTGTTTCTATCATTCCTTAACATCAAAAAATTTGGAGTAATGACTAGTTGTGCACATTTGCTTCAGACTAAGTCCCACTCTGGCTTATTTTTGATACTGTTAAAAACTAATTAAATCATTCTAATTTCTTTCAAGGTCATCAACGTTATTCTATGATCCATACAACAGCACAACCAGTGTGCTGCTCAGAATAATTTTGAGAGCCTGCACGTTTATCAGATTTTCGTTTCAAGACGCAAATAGTTCACTTGCCCCTTACCTTCAATACATTAACAGTAATATAACTATTAATTGGTGGTTCTTCTAGCTTGACATTTGTGGCCAGAAATAGCAAGTAATTTAATTTCCTAAATGATTGGTTTTACTTCCCCTTTAATGGACTTTTCCTGGTTTTTTTTTTTAAAGTGTCCTCTGCTACTGATGGTATTCAATCTACACTCTTGGCTTTACAGCATTATTTCATTATTTATTTTTGGGATATCTAATGTTTAGTTACTGCTTACACTCCTATTCTATGTGAATTAGTTGACAGTGTATCAAATTGACTTCCATGGAACCCACTTGTTTCAATTAATGTTGCAGTATACAGAAACTTGCATTCTTCCATCTAAGCACTTTACAATTACAGATATTACTTACAAGGCCTGCTGATATCATTGTACCTTGTTTTCAGACAAGGTGTTTAGGAACAGGGTGTTAAATATATATCCCATTGAAATCTTAAGATTTATACATACCACCCAAGTCCCATTTTTATAATGCTTTCATTGTGACACAATACTTTAAAATAAAGAAAGCCTATGTTATTGGACAGAATTCAATAGTTCTAAAATGCAAACACTTCAGAAAAAAAGTTTGCTACCTTTTTTTGGATGAAAATAGGAACTTCACCAATAAAACATTGAGCTAAAGTATTAGCTTTACAAAACAGAACTCTGTGAATCCCATCCTTGGCACTGGTAATTCTATTAGTGTTTAGAATGTTTGTATGTGTTTAAACCAGTTTGAAAGTGCGCTGAATGTGTTACCTGAATTACAATATACAAATAAAATCTGCAAAGTGATTTTTAGACTGCAATCCTACTATACACACCTCTGAGTAAATCCTAAGGTTCTGGTATATCCACCTGTTGCTTTGACATGCCGTGTTTGCAAGCTTCTGAAATGCATGATGGGCATTCATGAACCCAACAACATACTGGCAAATACCCAAAATAGTTTCTGCAGACACTTGTCACCTGATTCAGCTGGGAACCAGATCAACTGAACATTCACTTAAAAAGAAGAAGGAAAGGCTTATGAAATATGGAATCATCAAAAACTCTTATAATTTTGGATTAAGAAGCAATCTTCATACAGATCCTTTTGAGGAAATGTGGATTCCAGGTTCACGTTAGTTTTGACTTTCGAGTGTTTAAGTGGGAGAAAAGTGACGCTCAAGGTAGTGTTCTCAGTGTTATCTTCTCTGTAAAGATTTGTTTCAGTGTGGTATCATATATTCTAGCATACAGTTGTCTTTATGCAGATAATTTCCAGATGTTCTGTAGGTCCTTTGTTATGTGGTTTAATGAAAGATAACTACTCCAAGCTTCCCCCCTCTCTATGCAGTATTAGTGTATACTAGTCAGATGTACTTTGAGATTACACCTTTCTCAAACAAAAATCATTTGTATGTACTTTTGCTGAAGGTGTAGCTTACATCCTGAAGATACATTGAAATTCCTAGTAGTTTCATGGTGTATGTATCTAGGGTTGAACAAGCAACTCACATTCTTACTGTACATTAACTACCTAAAGGTGTTATACATGAAGGCACTGAATATCCTGTTTTGCATTCTTCAACCACTTCAGGAACAGACTACACTTATATACTGCAAATCTACAGGGTGTTGATCTACTCCAGACTAGATTTGGGGCTCCATAACGTGGGTGGCATCCTGGTCTAAACCACAGAGCCTAGGGCTTGCTGATCAGAAGGTCGGCATTTCAAATCCCTGCGGCAGGGTGAGCTCCCATTGTGTGGTCCCAGCTCCTGCCAACCTAGCAGTTAGAAAGCACGTCAAAGTGCAAGTAGATAAATAGGTACCGCTCAGGTGGGAAGGTAAGCAGTATTTCCGTGCACTGCTGTGGTTCACCAGAAGCGGCTTAGTCATGCTGGCCACATGACCCAGAAGCTGTCTGCAGACAAACACCGGTTCCCTCAGCCTACAGAGCAAGATGAGTGCCACAACCCCAGAGTCGTCCACGACTGGCCCGAATGGTCAGGGGGTAACTTTACCTTTACCTAATGTACAGGTCTGCAAAGCTGTTTGCATTGAAGAAACTATATCCTGCTTATTGGGGAATTAAATTGTTCATTGGAGCATATTATACCTCAACTCCTTATCACCTTGGTACAGAGTATATGCAACTACTTGTGGAACGTTTTGAAATCTCATTGATTACCACTTATCTCTGTACTAATTCCCATGGTTAATTCCAGCCACAGGCTCATTCAGTTATAGCTTACATCTGTTATTTTCTGTCTTTTTTTCCCATTTGAAGACTGCCTAGAGAAACGTCATGTTGATTTACTGGGTTCCTGGGCATGCTAGAATTAAATTTAGTTGCCCAAGCTGCCAAGATAGCAATTCACCTTGCAACTAAGATTCCCATTTAGTGATTCCCCATCCCCCAAGCTAAATCAATGGTACAGTGTCAAGAGCTGTGAGACAGTTAGAACAACAGACTTTGAATTCAAAATGAGTATTCCCATCATAAATACTTCCCTAAAAGAGCACTTCTCAAGAAGTGCATGTCATTAACATTCCAGCAGTTCCTTCTGAAGAGGGAGGAACTAATAGTGTTGGTGCTTTGCAGCACTTCCCTCTGTCAAATATCTTTTTATCTGCTTGTCCAAACTATCTCTAAATCCAGCCATCTGATTGGCACTACATGAGCCTAACTTCCATTTTCTGGGTTAATACATTAATAAATGTGTCAGTTTTCCTGGTTTGCTGCCAATTTCCTCTTGTTTGCTGACCAGAGGATGTTTTATCAACAGAACATAACCTTATAGATGGCTTACTGAAATGCATCTTGTGTACATAACAGTGCAATATGGCCTAGATGTTGTTGCATCAAAATAATATCAAATCCTTCCTCATATTGACATCAAATAGCATGAAGGCTTGTCAACCATTCTTAAATGTTGGGGGAACCTGGAAATGTATATGTAATATTCCTTAATATGACTGAAATTTGCACAACCTAATTCACGGATGTTAGATCACTATGCTATATTTCTGCCTATTGTTTATAGTTTTGTATATACACAATAAATAAATAAATAAATAAACAAATAAATAAATAAATAAATAAATAATGCGATTCTTTTACCCCTCAGGTACTAAGTTTATTCTGTGAAGCTAGCAAGAAAGTGACTTTTAACGTGCCTTCCAAACTAGAAGCAGGAACATTAATTGGCAGAAGTGAGTAACAATTACTAGAGTCTCTTTCTGTTGTTTTTACAATGATGTTCTGTATTCTTCTACCTGCAACCCGCCTCATATTTATAGTGCACTCCAGTGCACATTATTTTGGAAGCCTAGCTGTGTTCAATGGGGCTTACGCTTAGTTACAGTATAGCATAAGCTTGCAACTTCAATCCTGGACACAATTAATGGGCAGCAAGCCCCAACAGAATGGGCTTCCTTTCAAATAAATATACATTGGTTTGTGCTGCTATCCCGAAATCTTAGGAGGGTGTTCATGGGGTGATAGGAAGCATTGGATCTCACTTTCTGAAGGCAGAGAAAGAGAGAGAGAGAGCTCTGGCCTTGGAGAAGGAGATCAGATGCAAGATTCCCCCACCCACACCACTGTGGAAACTTCATTGACTCAGTGTCAGGGCTCAGACATCAATGGAGCCAGAAAGGGTGGTGGTGTAATGGGTAGACAAGTAGAAGTATTGAACCTGAAGGATCCCATGCATTTCTGCTCTCCTGACATGCCCGCTAAGTATACTAAACACCCCCCTGCCCTAAACCCAACCCCAGAAAAATGACAGAGGAGTGCAAGAGGGGTCCTCTGCCCTTACAGTTGAAGCAGATAAACTGCCTCTAGTTGTGCTGCACTCTCTGCCACGCCTTAGGCAGCATGGGATATGTATTTCATTATTGATTGTAAATAAAGCTTGCTTTTGAATCTATAAACAACAAAACTGCTAAAGAAGTTTGGATTTTGCATCTCATTCTCATCTGTAACCAGTTTATTCATCCATTCGCTTATTCATTTGTTCATTTAATTGATCTTAGTATGAGTCATAGTCTTTTCCCCCAGTTGTGAAGGCTCTGGGTGGATAAAATCAACTTACAAGAGTCATACTAGAGTGTCATGATCATGCTCTAGAAACTTTACCCTGACACTGCAACTATGTACAAATTTTAAAATTGTAAGCATGTAAATACAAATTTAGGACATGAAATTGGGAGTTGTTCTTTGCTGCTTTGTTTATTGCTTTACAGTTTTTGTTTTGTTTTACAGTAAATCTGAGACAGTATCTTAGGACATCTGACCTGATCAGTTCAAGTGATCCTGATTTCATAGTTCTAGAAGATGGTTCTGTATATACAACAAATGCTGTTTCTTTGTCTTCTGAGAAGAAAGCTTTTACCATATCGCTTAATGACTTGCAAGGTCATCTGCAAAAGAAAATACATGTCAATTTGCTATCACATCCAAAAAAGGTAAGTGACATGCAAGGTTTCTTTTGGATCAAAGTACATTTCAGTTACCTTCCTCGTTAGGCAAATATAGATGTTATAGGTACTGAAAAAGAGGTGGTTTTTTTTTTGGGGGGGGGAGTAATGCTTGACATGACAGAACTGCACTAAAAGTTTCCTTGCCCCTGCAAGCAAACTTCAGCCATTGAAAAGGTGTGATTCCAATATGGATGAGAAAGAGGACACATAATTCTGCTTCTTTTGACAGCAGCTTTGCAGTTCCTGTAACTTCAGTTTTTGGCCTTAATTGACTGCTGACAGAACATTGGATTTAGCATATAACTTAAGCTCTCACTTCAGGTAAAGAGGAGGGCTGAATCTCTTTATTGCCCAATTAAAACTGATGTAGCAAAAAAGGCATTATCTTCATCAAGGACATTAGAATTCCAGAAAACACACAGAAATATAATGAAAATAGAGACATGAAAAACTGAAAACAGTTATACAGGGTTGAAGTACTCAAAAATCACCATACCAGAATGTTATAGCAATTCATGGAGAAAAAGATGGATACCATGGTGAAATGCTGGAGAAAGTTAATAGGAACAATAAAGTATAGGAGAGTGGAGAAAGTAAGGAATTACTAGAATATACTACTGATGTTTGTTTCTGTTTCCTGAATACAGACTCATAAAACAGGAGAGACTGTTCTTAGACGAACTAAACGAAGATGGGCTCCTGTTCCAACCCTAATAATGGAAAACTCACTAGGACCTTTCCCAATGCAAATTCAGCAGGTAACTTTTAATAAACCAGTCTGATTACACTTCCCCATTTATTCTCTAGCAAATGTGTTTTATGAACAAGATGAGTAGAAGAAACCTATGTAAGTTATGGTCTTAGGATAATTCCAATGACTTTTTGAGAAGCCTTGAACATGAAAAAGGAAACATCAATGATATCAATACTATTGATGACTAAGTAGTTGCTGGAGAGTAATTTGTACCAGATAGAGTGATCCTAAGCACACTTGAAAATCAGTTCTATTAAAACAGGACTTACTGCCTCAGTGTGATTATGATCTCACAGCCTAAACAGTATGTACCAAATTTCATTCCTGTGTAAACTGTGAAGGATTTTAAATGAACAAATATTTGTCATGTTCTTCAGGAGTCTGAACTAACTTTGGTACCAGAAAATTAAGAGACAAATTGATACTTTAATTCTGAGATACTAGCTATAGTGTGATGACTTGCGTTTTTCTGTTTCATACACCATTCTCTTTATACAGCTGTCTTCTGATACAGCCCAAAAATACAACGTCACATATTCTATAAGTGGTCGTGGAGTTGACCAACCACCAGTAAATTATTTTTATATTGAGAGGGAAACAGGAAATCTCTTTGTTACTGTCCCAATAGATCGGGAAGAGTATTCAGAATTTGAGGTAAGAATGCGAACTTTGTCAGTTGTAAAAATTATAATATGGTGCCAAATGTGTTGTTATAAGTATAAAACTGTGTTTTAAACAATGGATCAGTAGTGTTCATTGACACTTTGTTCATTTTGAGTATTTGGATTGGAATGGTAGGATCTGCAACCTTGTTCTGCTTATACTAAGCAAAGCTTTTTCTGAGATACTGAATAGAACTTTATCTGATAGATGTTAATGATGTAGAAGTTTGGCAGGGGAAAAGAAAGTATAAAGTAAAAAGTTTAGATGTCTTTCTGATGGAACACAAAAATGTACTTGAGTTTAAAAATTCTACAGAAAAATGTTCCCTCTCTTTTTTTACAGATAATTTGCAATGCAAGGACATTAGATGGCTATACTCCAGAGGTACCACTTAGACATGTAATCCGAATTGAGGATGACAATGACAACCCACCAATATTTGACCCAGTTTCTTGGACTTTTAATGTTGTAGAAAACTGCAGAGCTGGTAAGCAGCTAAAAATTTTATAATACTGTATCATTTCAATTACTTTTATCCAATGAGTGAAATCTAATGGTGACCTTCCACCAGTGGAATGAACCTTTGCATGTGCAACAGGACTCCCTCTCTTTCCCCTCCTCCCTGCAGACCTCTGTGTGCTCCCAAAATCTTTGCTGAAGGATTGGCAAACCAGCTGGAGCAGATGGGGGGCAGTAGAGAGGAAGGGGGGGGGAGAGGAAAACCTGGTTGTATAATCAGACATCTATTTGCCTGTCATTGAATGCTGCCCAGTGTTAAGATCTTTAATCTTCTTACTTGGATGTTATATAATGGCAGATGTTAAGCCAGTGTAGGTTAATATTAATTTGTTTTACTATACTGTGTTGGATTTTAAAAGTATTGACTGCACCATCCCCTTGGAATGGGGCAGGTTAGAAATCTAATAAATGCATGTGCAAACACACAAATACATACAATTACAGTGGTAACTTTGGTTATGTACTGTACTTAATTCGTTCCGGAGGTCCGTTCTTAACCTGCCTCCCACTGCCGCTGCACCGCCAGAGCACAATTTCTGTTCTTATCCTGAAGCAAAGTTCTTAACCTGAAGCGTTACTTCTGGGTTAGCGGCGTATGTAACCTGAAGCGTATGTAACCCGAGGTACCACTGTACACTAATTATGCATGAATGTGCCATATTAATACTATATTGAGCATTGATATATATGAACATACACCAAGTCCATACTAGCCCATCTAGTCCAGAATTGTCTACTCTGATTGGCATCAGCATTTTAGGGACTGAAGCAGAAATCTTTCCCATTACCTGCTCCCTGATCATTTAACTGGAGGTGCCTGTGATTGAACCTGGGAGTCAGGACGTTCTCCTTTCAAAGTATGCATTACCACTGAGCTATAACCCTTCCCATCACATTTTTCAAAAGCTTTCAGATTAGACAATGTATTTGCACCCTTGTTCATTTCCATGACTCTTGATATAAATGCTAGTCAGATTTATAACTGGTCTGTCCAGTTTGAAGAGTGTTTTCATTTATCTGTGTATGTTTGTAACTGGGTCAACCTTTGCTGCAAAATAATGAAGATATAATAAAAGTTGTATCTCATCGAAACGTATTTTTATTGTTCAGCATTTAACTGCTGCTTGTGAAGATAGGGATAACTGTTAGATGGTTATTAACAAAATGAATGTAACATGAACAGCATCATTGAGAAGATCCGCACCTACTGTACGCCTAGAATATTGTTTGACAGCAGCAATTGTGCACATGCTTATTCAGTGCAATTTCATATAGTTGCTAACTTAACAAGTTTCCATAGGTATAGATGGGGGATGGGGAGCAAGTGATCATAAGACCACTTTTTAGACATCGGTGTACATAGATTTATCAAGACATGATAATATGAAACCTTTATTTTCCTCTATGGGATATGCTTCCCATCCATTTAGGCAATTTCCTCCATTAGGAATCTCTGCGATTCAAAATCTGTAGATCATTACAAATATATGTAATTAACTGAAAGCTCAGAATTACTTCTTTTAAAAAGTCACGTAAACAGTGCACAGCTTCTTCATCCACTGCTGCATATTTTCTGTTCATTTCACCAGGGCTTGGGCTGGAATCCCTTGCGCTAACCCAGGCATAGGTAAACTCGGTCCTCCAGATGTTTTGGGACTACAACTCCCACCATCCCTAGCTAACAGGACCAGTGGTCAGGGATGATGGGAGCTGTAGTTCCAAAACATCTGCAGGGCCGAGTTTGCCTATGCCTGCACTAACCCAAATGAAGTGAGGAGAGGTTTCAAAGCAAAGCAGCAGTCCATAAGCTTTACTAAGGCTGAAGTTAACAAAGCCACTTCCGCCTATCGGCAGGAGGTGGCGTTGCGGGCATCACGACCCGAGCACACGTGCAGGGGCTGATACACAGCCCCTGCATGATTGGTGGATTCCCAAGGCTTCTCCCCAGCGGCCGACCAATCTGGTCGGCCGAGGGGAGGGGCCAGCAGACCCTTTAATTTGAGATGGTGGGAATCCTTCCCCCTCTCTTTTCGCTGCCCCCAGCCGCATCGGTTCTCCCGCCCACCCACCCTTTAGGTTAGCTATTGACTTTGCTATGGACTTCGGTTGGTCGCCTCACTTGGCTGGGGGGCCGGGTAGGACTTTTTCCCATTGGACTAGCCAAATCGGGTTTTTTTCACCTACCTCATGGCAATTCGTCACAACTTTGGTTTTGGCGGTTAGGCATTGGATAACATCAATAGAGGTTAAAAGGGGAGGTAGCGCCATCACTTGCCCCTCATTGGAAGGGTATTCCTTTAAAGGTTTCCGGGGGCGTGGTCCCGTACGAAGCCTAGGGAGGTCAGGGCCTAAGCCATGCCCCAACGGTGATCACAGGGGCAGTTCCCCTTGATCAGCATCAGGGGTGCTGCCCTTGGTGGTTAACCCTTCACGGACCTCCAACACTCGGGTTGGGGGTCAGATATAGTGGTTAGGATCCAATGCCTAAGCCAATACCGCTCAACATCCGTAACCAATAAAGTTGTGGCCTTTTCGCCCATTTAATTCGATTCAATGTGTCCTGTGTCATTATTTACCTGGGAGGGAGGGATATAACCACTCAACCGTGTATTGTGTTGTTTTCTTTTCAAGTACTTTAGGCGGGGGTTGTGTGTGTGTGCACCGTATTATTAGGCTAGATCTCCAATAATAATTTGAGCAGTATTTTATAGTAAAATCTTAAAAATGTTACAATGATATTCTGTATATGCAGGTACTGTGGTTGGAACAATAACTGCAACAGACAGAGATGAACCTGATACATTGCACACTAAACTGAAATACAGAATTGTGGGCCAGAATCCTATGCCGCTTCAAGGTTCCAGTACGTTCACTATACATCCAGATACAGGTTCTATTACTGTGGCATACCCAGTTCTGGATAGAGAGGTAATTTTATTGAAAGTCTAATGTTGTTATTTAGCATTATGCCTATGAGTAAGACATAATTTGACGGGGAGGCGGGGAAAGGACACATGAATCTCTGGGAAATTTATAGTTTGGCTTGCTTGACAAACTTATTATTTTGTTGTTGCTGTTGACCCCTCCCTTCTCTAAATCCTATGCAGAAAAGAGAGTTTATGTTAGTGCCAGGTTGTTGGAGGAGGTACAAGTCGCTGCTTAGTCCTGCAAAAATACAACAGAAAGGGAGGTGACCTATCCTGTCTTTCATCAACAGGGAAAAAGGGAGAGGTTCTCTCTCTTTCCATCACCTTTTTGCAGGAGGCAGCAGCGAGGGTCAGAGACAGGATACTTGATGCTGGCAAGCAGGCATCTGAATGTATGGACCTCTGCATAAGATGCCTTAAAAGCATTTGTTTAGGTAGGAACTCAGCATGAGGTCCTCCTCCAGGGGTCGTCTGGTGGTTTCCTCACTGCGAGAAGTGAAGTTACAGGGAACCATGCAGGGCCTTCTTGGCAGTGGTGCCCACCCTGTGGAACACCCTCCCATCAGTTGTCAAGGAGATAAAGTACTACACAACTTTTGGAAGACATTTGAAGGCATCCCTGTGTCAGGAAGTTTTTAATGTTTGACATTTTACTATGTTTTTATTGTGCTGTAAGCTGCCAGAGTGGCTGGGGAAACTCAGTCAGATGGACGGGGTATTATTACTACTACTACTATTACTACTACTACTACTACTACTACTACAATATTACTAAAGTGAGTCGTTATTAAGAGGATATTGTGTTCCATTGGCCTCCCCCTCCCATTACTGTGTTTATATTGGACTATATCCATATACTATTTGCTGTGTTCTTTTTCAGAAAACAATGACATATACAATACTGGTAGAAGCAAGAGATATGGGAGGTCAGCCCTTTGGTTTGTGCAATACTGCAACAGTTGTAATTGAAGTTGATGATGCAAATGATCATGCACCCATGTGTGAGCACAGCATGGTATGTTTGATGCCTTCAGACTTCCTAGAACATTGCTCTTCATTTTAAGATCTTCTGCATTCTCTTTTTTATTTTGTTTTTGTCATTTGCATGAGTTTCATAATTATGTGTCCAAGGCTGCAGCTTTTAACTCTATTCTGATTGCATCAGCCCTGGTTAAGAAGCTGGACTCTGTTTCCTTATCAATAAGAAAGATAAAGACACACACTTAGTTTCAGTTGCTGGCACAGATTTCATCTAATCATTGCATTATATCTTAAGTATTAATATTTTAAGGCTATAATTTATCAATCCATAGCAATTTGCAAAAACATATATGACAGCATGTGCTTAGAAAACTATGTTGCGGTGACCATATGGTTAAAATCTTGTTCATTTCAGTATGAAGCATATGTTAATGAAAACACAGTTGGTGCAAAAGTAATGGACATCGGTATCGTAGACAAAGATTCACCTGGAACACCTGCCTGGCATGCTACCTTCAACATTTAAAGGGAAATGAAGATGGTGCTTTCAAAAATTGTAAAAAATCCTGATTCAAATATTGGTACACTATGTGTTGAAAAGGTAATTACATTTCACAGCTTTTCTATATCCAGTTGAATATAGTTTAATGAGTATTATGATAATTCCAATCATACTGAGCAATACAGAAGTGGGTAATAAATTTCAGCAGAGTTTAACACCTCTGACCTTCTGTAGCAGCACTGTGGTCCCTGAATTTAAATTTATAATTATTTCTCAGCAATTATTTTCCAATTTGTATATTGATCACATAGTGGCTGTGGTCACATGGCACACTAAGTCAAATCTTGGTTACAGCTAAGAGCATAATCACAAGCCCCAGTTCAGAAGACACACTAAGGTAAACCTTGGCTTAGCTTAATGTTGCACAGCAGCAAGAAGTGCTGGGTAGAAACAAAGCAGCTGTGAGATTCTCTCTGAGAGCCTAGATGCTTACTTGTTTGTCCTAGCCAGAGTGGAGCGTCTCTACCCCCATTGTGCAGTCCAGAGTCCAGCTCCAAGGGCCTTCTGGCAGTTCCCTCACTGTGAGAAGTGAAGTTACAGGGAACTATGCAGAGAGCCTTCTCAATAGTGGCACACACCCTGTGGAACGCCCTCACATCAGATGTCAAATGGATTACCAACTATATGATGTTTAGAAGACATCTGAAGGCAGCCCTGTTCAGGGAAGTTTTTTTATTTTTGAGCTTTTTAATATTTTGTTGGGAGCCGCCCAGAGTGGCTGGGGCAACCTAGTCAGATGGGTGGCATATTAAATAATACAATTATTATTAATTATTATTATTTGGTTTAGCATGTTATGTGAACCAAGCCATTGTAGATATTCTTTTCATTTTAAAGTAGATCTATGGGAAAGTAAGAAACTCACAATGCATTTGTATTACGGAAAACTACCATCATTCCCAATGTTCAAGTTTTGAGTGCCATTGCTTATGTTGTCAAAATACTACCACCTCTGTACAAGAGGGAGGTACTAACAGGCTTTTCAGAAGCACAAAATCTTTACATAAAATGCTAAGGGAGTGGGCCACAAAAATACATTGAATTTTCCTTAAGGCTCACCATTGCCACCTAGTGTCACATTGTATGTTGCAATTAAAACACACTTAAAACATTTTATTTGCAGCTGTATAGCTGAGTCCATGATGTCATCTGTGGGAAAATGGCTTCATGGGCCTAATTTGGCCTGCAGGCTATGGGTCCCTTATGCTTGTTTTAATGCAAGTGAAAAGGTTCAGGGCCAGAAGTGGGCTTCTGGTCCAGCAGACTAAAGAGCCAATAAAAACCCTTACTTCATTGACAAACCTATCTGGGAGGCAGAGAGATTCCATCCACAACCTGCTTCTGAATGGGGAATCAACCCCCTATAATTGTCTGTTTTTGCTGTGAATATTAGAAAATTCTTGCAATTGACACACACATTTATTTATTTTCCAGGGGCTAGACTACGAAAGAAACAAGGAGAGAAAGTTGGAAATTGTTGTAAATAACGAAGCACCTTATTACCTACCACCAAATTCAAGAGCAGTTTCTACAAGTACTTGCGTCGTCATTGTCAAAGTGCGGGATATAGACGAAGGCCCTGTATTTGATCCTTGTGTATATTTTTTGAACATCAAGGAATGTTTGCCTGCTGAAACGATGGTTGGCCAGTACACAGCAAGGGACCCAGAAAGTGGAAATTCTGAAGGCATAATGTATAGTATTTTGTTGCCTAATTCATGTTATACTATTAGTGTTAGTATTAATACAACCATCTGATTCACAGATGTAGCAGCTGGCAGAGCAGGGTGGGAGCAGGCAATGAGGTCAGTGGGTGTAAGCTCAATGGCAGAAGCATTGGATTGGCTCTGCCACTGTACTTGCACTGCCCAAACTTCACTGCTACCTCACCCTCCCCTCTTTGTTAAAAGCAGTGACCTCCATGTTGGGAAGCCAGGCAAGCAGTGGTGCTCTATCCCAGTCTGCCAGCTGTTACTGGTGATGGATAAACATTGTTGTACCTCCGTTGTTGCACCACTACACTGGGGGCTATCTGCACATTGCACAAGCAGACCTTGTTCTGTTATATAGGAGTACACGTGAATTTGTATTGGGTTCATTCTGTGAGTTTCATGCTAGCCTGATGGTACTGCCATCCTCGTGGAGAAATGTCTTCTCTTACATATATACTAAAGACTACTACCTAGTATGAGGCTGTTTGAGAATCCATTGCTGTGTGATGGTACAACACAGAGATTTGTAACAGCTTATTTAACTGCACCGTGCATAAAAACCATTAAGATATAATGAAGCATATATTTTGGTGTTTGTTTCTAACAGCTGTATTTGTTCCTAACAGTTATAGAATAATAAATGATCCCTGTAACTGGATCACCATTGACAACGCAGGTGAGATCAGAACTACTAGACTCCTAGACAGGGAGCAACCACAAATGCAGCTCTACCAGTGTAACGTAACAGTCTCTGCAACGGACAGGAGTGAGTATTACATACTATAAATAGATTAAAAAGTGCAATTAAGTAGCCTACAAAACGACTGAATATGTATGTGGCAGAGCAAATACCACATCCAAAGCTGTATTTGCTAGCTTCAGCTGGGGCGGGAAGTGTCTATATGTGGGGGAAGCTTTTTCTTCCATTTATTCTTTCTCAACCGTTCCTTGACCCCAGTGAGAGGGAGAGAAATCACATTGCTAGTCCCAGGGCTCATCATTTTGGGTATTGTTTTTCTTTTGCCAGGGGTGGGGCTTATTTGTTTTATTGGGGGGGTGTACCATAGTTCAGTATGATCACTTTATAATACTTTTGTCTATACTATCAACCCCTTTTCAAACTAAGTTAAATAATGAACAATTAGAGTCAATACTCATGGTGTGCCTCTGAATGCTTAACCACAATTAAGAAATTAGGATTCACCTACAGACCCATGCAGTCATTCCTTGGCCTTTCTTTGCTGATTAAGGATTCCCCCCTGCCAGCATTAACCATGGTTAAGATTAACGTTGGGACCACTGTTAACTATGCTTGAAGCTAGCCATGATATTTTCTTAACCAGGTTTCTTAGTAGATTTTTTTAATGTTTATATATACATTAATTAAATTAACATTTTAAAACAAATTTGTACATGGGTTATGTATATCATAAGGCCCCACAGAATATTACACAACATCAACAAACTATGAAACACATTAAAGTGAAATCCACATATAAGGTTTACAAAGCAAGGGAAGATTCAGCCAGCACTTCTCCCCTCATAAATCAGTATAAAAATATAACTGCCATACTTTACAATAAAATATTGCCATTCAGGAATTAATTATTTTGTTTCCAGAGGGGCTGGCATGGGTGCTCAAAGTCTTTTGGAAATATCACAAGCCTCTGGATTTGCTTTCCGTCCATTTACATGATGTGGACACATGCCTTGCTCTTAGGGGTGCACACAACTTGCCCAGGCCTCTTTGTCAAAGAAAGGAAGGACCTGGTTTACTCTTCTGTTATTTAAAAAGCAATGCCTTTCCTCAGTGCTTCCCCCCCCCTAAAAATTGTTTAGGGGTACTCTCATTTTCCTACTCGTATTGAAATACTGCCCCTCAATGAGGCCAAACTTAGATTTACAAAATGTTTAAGGGTATGTGTACCCCCAGAAAAAAAGCATTGCCTTTCCTAATGAATGCTAGTTGAAAAACAGAACATCAACCTGGAAATGCCTTGTAATTAACATTGAGTATGTAGGGGTGGGATCCATCTTGGGCACAGGCTATCTTATTGAGCCCATCTCAGATTCCATTGTTTGGGTGAGTTTCCTTGCAAGTATTTGTTGTGAACTGCTGTTGGAAATAGTAAAATTAATAATTTCAGAAGTTTAACTTATCAGTAGGACAAAGATATGTTAAATCATGGAAACAGCATTAAATTGTAAGGCTATAACTCATTCTTTGTTATTTCCTAGGTGGTAAAACAGGCACTGGAGTAATAGTGGTTAATCTGTTAGATGAAAACGACAATTTCCCAGTGATTCCCAAGAAAGAGTACATAATTTGCAGAGACAGACAACCAGTTTGCCTTACTGCTGTGGATGCTGATTTACCTGAACATGGAGCCCCTTTCAGTTTTTCTCTTCCTGACCGCATGATCCCACAGTGGAGATTGACACAACATGATGGTGTGTGCTGCATTCCTAAATTTCTTGCATCTGCAGTAATTAATGATTTTGAAATAATGCTCGTCACTGAGTTGTGTTTCTGTTTCGTTTATGGCAGAAAAATCTGCATACCTGGTACCAGCAGAGAATTTGCCATTTGGCGCTTACGAGATCCCTGTGATGGTAACTGATCGTGCAGGCAAAGGTGGAATCACTGAAGTTCGTGTAATTATGTGTGATTGCACCACCCCTAGTGATTGCCGTTACTGGCCACGGGTGGTGCCACCGGTTGCACGTCAGACTCCTAATGTGACACTTGGTCTTTGGGCCATCCTTGCAATGATTGGGGGATCCTTGTTGCTACTATGTAAGTATTATTTTATATGGAATGTAGCATTTGCCATGAATGTCAGGTTGAAAGGGGTATGTTATAAGATTGTTAAGACTGCTTTGGACACCTGAAGTTTTCAAAGCTGTGAAGATGGCTTATTTAATTCATTTATGTAAACAATTGTCCATTAAATACTGCGCTTAAATGATACTATAGGCAATAAAAGAACTAATAATTTTTAAAAATGTCAAATGTACTTCAGGCTCTTTTAAGTCCCATAAAGGTTCCTTTCCTTAAACACATAGGCACCCCAATGCAGCTAGCATATCTCTGCATATTGAAGTAGGTTTCTATAGGTGTATCCCTAGCTGGATAGGGATACAGTTATACAAGTAAATGCTATGTGCCTGGCTATCCCCTCCCAAGTCAGTTGCCAGGACTGAGTGTATGGAATCATTATTTAAATCTAGGTTTCAAGCAATAGACATTTGGGGAGGTGGAGTCTCTTTGCCTAATTATTTCCTTCCAGCTAGTGAACATATTGGAGAAAGAGCTCATATGGTTTCCACTGGATAAAATTGTGCATTTAAATGATTTTTAGACATCCAGTGGATTATCTGACTACTCTTGGCTTTTGCTTCTGATATGTACAATACTTTGCTTTGGTTTTAACTAGAGAGAAGTGCTGAAACTTGTTCTGATTCTTATAATACTGCAATAGTTTGTGGTGGTTGCTTTCGAATAGTAAAGAAAAGAAAGAGATAATTTGTATTTTTAAAGCATTTAAACTGCATTTTATGGTAAGGTGACTTAAATCAGTGTCAACTGCAATTAAACCAGTACACTACTGAATATGGACTGGGTGAGGTGATAGATTTTCAGGGAAGTACACATTGTCAGATCCAGGCCCCTGGGCAAGACACCCTCCCTTCATTCCCTGCTCAGTGAAGCTGCTTCATGTTGGCAGGTCCACCCTGCTGGAGGGGGGCTCTTGGCAAGGATCGGTCCTGTTTGATGCCAGTTCTGTTAGTACTTAACCAACACATTCTTTGACCTGCTCATTTACTCTTAGTAGAGTAAATGGCATTTCTACGTCTTTCTTACACATACTGCTTAGAAGCAAGTTCTACTGAAGCTGGTCTGGAGCTTTCTTGGAAGCAAATATATATTTTTATTAGGCCTAAGCAGTGGGTTTTTGTGATGGTGCTCACTGGTAAGGAGTACTGTCACACCACTTTTTTTGATGTCCGTGGCAGACATTTTGTCCAGGAACCCGCAACACTTTTTATCAAGTTATGAATACCAGCACCTCACTTTGTACCCAAAAACACTGGGTCTGAGCATTCATAAAGAAAACCTGTGTGGATTGTAGTTAAGAGTGCTTAGATTGGTGAGACCCAAGTTCAAATCCCCAGTCATCCACGAAGCTCGCTAGGTCACTTTGGGCCACTGATTTTCTATCTTCTTTTAAACTATCTCATGAGCATATTGTGTGGATAAATGTGGGGGGAGGGCATAGACTGCTGATGCTGCCATCTTGGAGGAAGAGGGTGGTAAAAATACTGTTAAGAAATAAAAGTCTAATAATAATAATAATATGTAGATGCCCTGATGCCTTATTGTATCTGGTTCTTTTTCCTCTCCCCATCCGCTTTTCCAGTAATCTTGATAACACTTTGCGGCTGTTGCGGTGCTGCACCTGTGAGTAGCAGTAAGCATGTGTGTGATGATTTAGCTAATCAGAACTTGATCATTTCAAACACTGAAGCACCTGGTGAAGAAGTAATGGTAAGTTGTTTTATCTGCTCGTTATTTCTTGGGCAATCGATGCCACACACACACACAGCTTCAGAGCAAGTGGGAGGAGGGGGAAGGAACTTGATTTGAGAAAGTGAAAAGATTTTAACATTGTTTAAATGCTGAAGCAAAGACGGTTAGATGGGAACAGATCCGAGAGCGAAGGCATTCTAATTATATGAAATGACAAGACATAGCAAACTATGTGTTGTTGTTGTTCAGTCGTTCAGTCGTTCAGTCGTGTCCGACTCTTCGTGACCCCATGGACCAGAGCACGCCAGGCACGCCTATCCTTCACTGCCTCTCGCAGTTTGGCCAAACTAATGTTAGTAGCTTCGAGAACACTGTCCAACCATCTCATCCTCTGTCGTCCCCTTCTCCTTGTGCCCTCCATCTTTCCCAACATCAGGGTCTTTTCTAGGGAGTCTTCTCTTCTCATGAGGTGGCCAAAGTACTGGAGCCTCAACTTCAGGATCTGTCCTTCTAGTGAGCACTCAGGGCTGATTTCTTTGAGAATGGATAGGTTTGATCTTCTTGCAGTCCATGGGACTCTCAAGAGTCTCCTCCAGCACCATAATTCAAAAGCATCAGTTCTACGGCGATCAGCCTTCTTTATGGTCCAGCTCTCACTTCCGTACATTACTACTGGGAAAACCATAGCTTTAACTATACGGACCTTTGTCTTTGCTTTTTAAGATGCTGTCTAGGTTTGTCATTGCTTTTCTCCCAAGAAGCAGGCGTCTTCTAATTTCGTGACTGCTGTCACCATCTGCAGTGATCATGGAACCCAAGAAAGTGAAATCTCTCACTGCCTCCATTTCTTCCCCTTCTATTTGCCAGGAGGTGATGGGACCAGTGGCCATGATCTTAGTTTTTTTGATGTTGAGCTTCAGACCATATTTTGTGCTCTCTTCTTTCACCCTCATTAAAAGGTTCTTTAATTCTTTCTGCCATCAAGGTAGTATCATCAGCATATCTGAGGTTGTTGATATTTTTTCCGGCAATCTTAATTCCGGCTCGGGATTCATCCAGTCCAGCCTTTCGCATGATGAATTCTGCATATAAGTTAAATAAGCAGGGAGACAATATACAGCCTTGTCGTACGCCTTTCCCAATTTTGAACCAATCAGTTGTTCCATATCCAGTTCTAACTGTAGCTTCTTGTCCCACATAGAGATTTCTCAGGAGACAAATGAGGTGATCCGGCATTCCCATTTCTTTAAGAACTTGCCATAGTTTGCTGTGGTCAACACAGTCAAATGCTTTTGCATAGTCAATGAAGCAGAAGTAGATGTTTTTCTGGAACTCTCTAGCTTTCTCCATAATCCAGCGCATGTTTGCAATTTGGTCTCTGGTTCCTCTGCCCCTTCGAAATCCAGCTTGCACTTCTGGGAGTTCTCGGTCCACATACTGCTTAAGCCTGCCTTGTAGAATTTTAAGCATAACCTTGCTAGCGTGTGAAATGAGTGCAATTGTGCGGTAGTTGGAGCATTCTTTGGCACTGCCCTTCTTTGGGATTGGGATGTAGACTGATCTTCTCCAGTCCTCTGGCCACTGCTGAGTTTTCCAAACTTGCTGGCATATTGAGTGTAGCACCTTAACAGCATCCTCTTTTAAAATTTTAAAACTATATGTTGTGTTAAACAACCTTTTTTAACAAACAAACAAACAAACAAACAAACACTGGCCTTGCACTGGTATTCTATCAGCCTCCTGGCTGCTATTTATTTACCCCTAAAGGTGATGTCACAATCCTAGGCAACAAATAATAATGGGGAAGACATTTTTTGGCATTGGGTCCCCAATCTGTATTGGGAAAGCAGCACTGCATCAGGACTGCCTCACTTTCGAAATTAAATGCCGCTTTTAAAAAGCTATTAGTTTGGCTTTTAAGGGAGATGAAGAAGGAGAATGGGACAAAAGGAGAGACTATATATAAGGTGCTGGGGGAGAAAATTGGTAGTGGTTTGAATGCTGGAACTAATATAAATCCCATGGTATCTCAGCCAATTAATCTCAAGAATCAGAAATATGGCGAATATATTGCTGATTACTTTGTTAATTTTAAAATCGGAGTTTAAGTTCATATATGCATCACAGTATATAGTGGATTCTTATTCTTAGAGTGGATGGTAATAAGCATTTGACACTGTTAATTCTTAGCCAGCTTGGATGAGAGAACTGAACTTTGCAAAATGTTACATCCTGCACACAACTATAGATTATTAAGTGTACTTTGCTTTAAGGAAAGCTGCTTATTATTTCAGTTAGAAGTATTTTAATGGCTCAAGCAAAGAAAAGGAGACACTGAACAGTTCAAGTTTTCTTTCTGCACATACACCCATTTTAGCCAGAATTTAACAGGTCAAGTTGAGCTACACTTTCTAGGCTAAGGTTAATTGAGTCACTTGCTTTTCTGAGTGTTCATCCTCCCCAGGGGAACAAGTTTTTATATTTTGCAATGGGTAACAGAGAACAATTACTCCAATCCTGAACATCTGTGTGTGTAGGGAGGACTTCAGAGTTGGGGAATTTTGAATTCCATTTATCCCAGGGCCATAAAAGTTGCCTATGTCTGTCACAAATGTAAGTGGAGGGGGATAAACAGGAGCTATTACTTGATGTTAAGCAAAATCAGGGATAGTTAATTGGATTGGCTTCCATTGTATACCTACTGGAAAGACTGAATACCCAGAAGGGAATACAGAAATCCAAATGGCATTCCTTGTTTCCATGGTTTCTCATAATGTCCAATTCCTTTTCCCAAGCATGGTTATTATTTCTTTTTGCTATTTTTTCTTTTTAGGACCCCAATATACTTCCTGTGAAAACAGGAAACATGGTTACTTGTATCAAGGCACTCTTGGAGTAAAACTGGAGGACAGGAAAGCTTTGAGATGGTCAAGGGACACCAGACACTGGAATCAGTCAAGGGCGGAGGACACCAGACCTTAGAATCTGTTAAAATGGGACATCAGACATTAGAATCTGGAAGAGGAGGATATGGACAATCTTCGATGGATGCATATAGATACAGTTATTCAGATTGGCAAAATTTTACACACCCTCGCCTAACTGAGGTAAGCACCGTTAAACATACTTTTATTCAGAACTCACATCTTCTTAGCTGGATATAATACTAATCACCTGCAACTATGGGTGATATATTCTGAGCAAATGTTTAGGATTTACTTTGAAATCACCCTGCAGCTTGGAATGTGAAAAGCAATCCTTTAGTTTTAGTGTTTGGATTTAGAAAAGGTAACCTGACCAGGTATTTGTTTCGTTTATCTGTGGTGTTTAAACTTGTTTTTCCTGTAGTGATTCTCTTCTGCTTTGACGTCATCTCTCATTATTCCTCCAATATTGACCACGGTTGATAGTAATGGCTGTAATATCGCCCAAGAAACTGTATATGTTATGAACTGGGATCCAGAAACTGAGCCTGCCCTGTAATAAGTAATATATAACTAGGGGTCTCCCCCCCCCATTTTACCTGAACATTTTAAAAACTGATAAGGAAGAGCCAGTGTGGTGTAGTGGTTAAGCGCGGTAGACTCGTAATCTGGTGAACCGGGTTCGTGTCTCCACTCCTCCACATGCAGCTGCTGGGTGACCTTGGGCTAGTCACACTTCTCTGAAGTCTCTCAGCCTCACTCACCTCACAGAGTGTTTGTTGTGGGAGAGGAAGGGAAAGGAGATGTAGCCGCTTTGAGACTCCTTAGGGTAGTGATAAAGCGGGATATCAAATCCAAACTACTCTTCTTCTTCTTCTTCTTCTTCTTTTCTTCTTCTCTCTTCTTCTTCTTCTTCATTGCATTTGATATTACGTATGTGATCAGTAGGTTGATTTTGTTAAATTCGTTCATAGAATGAATGATATAGACAATCATGTGCATTTTTTTATATATAGGAACCCATTAGAGGACCACACTCTGATTAAAAATTTAAACATTGAAAGGTAAATCCACGAAATCATTTTTATGTCATGTTCAGGTAGTTTAAGAAAACAAGTAACACCCAGTTTTTCCCCTATGCAGAAGGTATATCTCTGTGGACAGGACGAAGAGCATAAGCATTCTGAAGACTATGTCCTTTCATATAATTATGAAGGAAGAGGATCGCTGGCTGGCTCTGTAGGCTGCTGCACTGATCAGCAAGACGAAGAGGCGCTTGACTTTTTAGATCAGCTGGAACCCAAGTTTAGGACATTAGCAGAAACCTGTATAAAGAGATAAATGTGCTGACAACAATGCAGAGAATTGTCGCCCTTTCCACAGGATAGCAACTTGAATACAAAATATTTTTATGTCCTCCCCTTTTCTCGTGGGAGTAGTTAATCAGAAGACATTCTAACATTGTCAATATCAAACTTTCTGTGCTTAAACCTCTGGATACTCTGTGCTATTTGACCTACCTACGTGTGTACTGCCTTAGATTTACACCAAAAAGTATTTTTTTAAACCAAATGTACAGTCAATATTGTAGTCACATAATTTTTCGAAATAGCAACAGAGTTTCTAGTGTTCTCTGCATCTACCGTTACAGGGAGGCAAAATGTATTCTTTATCATTTTAAGAACTGAGCTTCAAAAATTTCTGGCTGTTTGGGTCTGGGTTATAGCAAGCATGGTTTGATTCATCTGAATCTTTCCTTTAGTTTTATAGAAATAAACGCTAAATATAATTGCTGAATGTTAAAATAGTTATTCATTTCTTACATTCTTAAGAAAAAAAGGGTTTCTAAGTATTTTTAAAATGGGATCTGTAACAAAATTTGCAGCTAGCCACGACCTTTTCTAGAATACTCCATACCGACCCCCCCCCAGTCCCACTTCCCCCCAAAACACAGCTTATTGTAGCTACTGAGCATGCATGCATTGGGCCGATTTGTTTCTCCCTCTCCATTTTTCTTTTTAAGCATATTCACTAACCTGATGATTACCTCCTTCTTGAGTATGGACAGTGTTGCTTTGATTAGGTAATGATTTATACTCAGAGAGTGCGTTCATTATTAGCAGGACTTTTTTTCATCCTGAACTCACCGGAATTCAGTTCTGCCATCTCTCAGGTGGGCGCCATTGCTATTCTAGGAGAATGAGGGAGATATTCATGGTGAGTTCTGGCACCTCTTTTTCTAGAAAAATAGCACTTATTATTAGTATATATGTAATGGCAGAGTGGAGCTGGCCATGCCAATGCTAGTATTGCTTTAGCATACATGAATGGAGCACAGTGGTAGTGAGGTCAGTCCATGCAGGTGCACTGGCAAAGCTCACCTGGCACAGCTCCAACCTTACCAGCTGCAGTGATACTGGTGTTGAGAGGGTTATGCTGTATGGACTGCTAGATGAGTTTAATTAGGCCAAAGCTGCTAAATTGGTAAATAGAGAAGGAAGAGAGTGAAATGTTTTAATGTATATATGTACACATTTTTCTTTGTACTGAATTTTTGTGTTCACCAAATCTGACAGCATTAGTTTGTATGTTCAAATCAACTGGAGGAATAAGTATGGAAATTAAAATGTGACTTTCACATGTCATTGAAAACGTTTGCCAAGGCCGCAGTTTCCCCCGAAAGATTTTAAATTAATTGAAAGTTTAATACTTGTATTTGCCACTCTAATACAGCTGAGTGTTAAAATACTACGATAGGAACTGGAGAAAATCGCTAGCGTTCGGGCACTACTTATTGTTGGCTCCTCCCATCTCAGGAAAAGTGGGGAGCTGAACTTGGAGCAACGAAGGTATGATCTGTACTGATTCTGTGTTATCACGTAGTGATTGGTGCTTTGCACTTTACATGCATGAATGTGCCTGTTGTATACGGTTCTGATGGAATAAACATTGACTGATATTTTTTTATACATCTGTATACATACAGTTTGTTTGGGAATTCAAGAGAAATGTATTGGAAATTTTGAATTGCAAATAAAGGGAAAGAGGTGTGCTGTAGCTGCTGTTTTATGTTACACATCTTAGTCTTCTTTTTAATCAGGTGGATTTAAAGATATGCATTTAAAAACTGATTTTTAAAAAGCAGATGTTGTTTCTTTGCTAGAAATTAATTGACCTATAATGAAAGGCTTTTATTCTCATCAAGTTGCTATTTTAGGCTTTTATTTTGTGCTTTATTATGCTCATGTCAGTGCCATTGATCAGAGAATAACATGAAGTTGCTGCAACAATAGAATAATGGGTTTGATTCTTCTGGTGCACTAAGGATCTTAAATGCTGAAGATCCTGTTACTTTGGTGAAATTGGTATATAGTCTATTTTAAATAGGTTTTTATTCATATTAGTCTTCTAGCCTTTTATGCCATATAGACATATTTCTCTAGATCTGCAGAATCCAGAGAAGATATGCAAAATGTTGCAAAGCATTCCAAGGCCTTAACTTACCAATAATATAGCTTTTAGGTTCAGGGTATTTTCAGGGGTTGGGTTTCTAATGCACAGACTTCTGAAGTCACTTCTTCACACTTAACACTCACTGGCTTACATGTGTGTGTTATTAATAAACAGGCCCTACTTTGGACACCAGAGCTCTCAACCAGTTTACAATCGTGATGAAGTGTCATTGAAATAATTGGGATTTAATTTACACATGACTACCTTCTTGCATTTGCTTCAGTGGGACATGGATGACTGATTAACCTTAGGTAGATTGTAGCCCCCATACAAAAGACATAAAGCAAAAGAAGTAAAAACTAATGGAACAGAAAGAAGATGGATGAATGGGCTGTATCAAATACTACATTCTTGGTATTTTTTCCCTGGCAATAATAATATAAAAAGAAAATGGGGGAGAAATCATGGGTTTTGTGGTTGACTTTTAAGCTTTGAGAAAAAGTAAAAACAGAAATACAGGCCTCTCTGTTTGTATCTTTACACCAGATAATTCTTATACCAATGTATAAAGCAAAATCTAAGAGCAAATTAAGTATATAGTACCCTGGACTAATTCTGCTAACATGTAAGCTTGCAAAAGTAGCAGCTACGTCTTATTGAGTAAGAGTTTTTGTATGTTGGGCTAGCTCACCCATCAGTTTAAATCTGCCTAAGTAATGTTGCAATGTTAATGGGTGTTGCACTGAGTCACAACAGCTATAAAGCTCTGATGCAGGGGCTTTTCTTGAAAAGAAAACACACTATGGCATAAAAGTACTGACTGATGAGCTATTACAGAAGGTTTCAATTCAGGTCTTTCCCCTCATTTGTGTAACATTTAAATATCTAAGAAGAACCTGTACAAAGTTATTGGAGAAAATGGAAGTCTCCAGAAGATTATTTTACTTTGAGAAGTTTTCTGTGGTTTTAAAATGGAGACCAGATTTAGGTCCGAAATTTGTCTCTACTCACTCCCTGGTAATCCTGAGTTGTGTCAGTGACTGTATTTATTGAAACCAAGGTAGTCTTACAAATCTATTTGTTTTTTAAAAAAACAATAAAAACTGCAAAAGCCAATTACAGTATAAACTAAGAAAAATATTACTATTTCTATTGGTTTTCTTCTTCTAAATACGAAACGCCATGAAATAAAATATGAACTCCAAATCATACACTATATTTTCTGTTTCCTTAATTTAGTTCATGTTTCTAAAAGGAACCATAGAATCATAGTGTTGGAAGAGACCATAATGGTCATCTCATCCAACTTCCTGAAATGCAGGAATCTTTTTGCCCAATGTGGGGCTTGAACCCATGACTCTGAGATTAAGAGTCTGATGCTCTATCAACTGAGCTGTCGCTCTCTGATGAAGAGTGCAATCTTAAGTGGGTAATGGAGAAGTGGATAATACACCACTAGCAAACCTTTGCTGGTTTGTGCTGTTGAGCAGGGGTCGGGTGTAGATTATGTATCTACACACAAATATCCTGACCCTCTCCAGGCAGCGGATCAGGGGTTAGGATTGCTCTGAGCAGTTGGAATTGAGATGTGCCCAGTTAAAAGTTTAACTTACCTAAATTTACTAGATGTCCTGAGGCAGCCCAATATCTTTCAGATCCCTAGATTACAACTGGTGGGCTAATAGTAGTGCCCTCCATATTAATGCTGAAGCACTCTATGTAAAGTCCTTTGAGCACTGAGGCAAAGTGCTGTAAATTAATGCAACGTATTAATAGGTAATTGTTTTTAGCATTTTGGACTGTGTTATTTCCTCTGCCTCTTCAACCAGTTACTCCCTATTTGCTTGCTCTGCTTTTGGGTACAAACTATTAGAATCCCAAAGATGACAAGTACTGTATCTGTTTAAATTTTGCAAAGCATTAATTTAACTACCGGCATGTTATTTGTAATGTTTCTTTGTTACTACGGTGTGCAAATATGGTGCCTTTCCTAGCTGCATTTGTTTATCAAAGAGTCTTTGATGATCAGTAATGGTGGACAAGCCTCTCTAAAAGTCAGGGTGTCAACCACTATCCATCTTCCATTGCAGTGTGCAGCTCAAATAGATCATAACAGACCTTGTTTGCATCCTGCATGAATCACATGTGTACCCTAGAATGTGGTCAAACACTTCTTTAAAATGCATCAAGGTTCTGTGGCAGTCTGCTTGATATGGAAAGGCTGTCTGATAGCAGAAATTGTGAGAACTCCTGTACCAGGCAATCCACAAAATTATAAAATTTGCTGGACTGGAGAGATAAAAATGTAAAACAACACATGATTAACATGTAAAGTTGAGAGATTTGTATTAAGTATTTATAACTTTACAGGCTATAGGTGTATATCATCTTTATGTTCTTTACCTCACCAACAAAACACTTTGACTCAAAATGAAAAATGATTTGTTCTTCCCAATGACATTCTTCTCAAGAACTGTCTCATTGTGTAAACATCTTGTTTAATTTCGTATTTTAAATACATTTTGTACAAGAGTAATAAAGTTGCTTTTATTTCAAAATAAAAGGGACCTACTATAGAATTTGCTTATTTCTTATGTGTTCTGTCTGATGCTCACTGGCAGGTACTGTTGCAAATATGGGCTGAGTTTCACCAGGGCTCATTCATTGCCTAGTCCATAGTACTACCTCTTTCTTCTAAGTTGTCCAGATAGCAACCAGTACCCATGGCAGACATTTCATAGATGTTGAGCCATATAATATCCTTGTTTTCAAGATATAATGATTTACTAGGCCCAGTTTCTAGCCACTGGCAACATGGTTGGGCAGTTTGTAAATCCTGCAGGTTTTCTAGGTCACACTTCTCATCACAACGATGAAAGAAGCTTTTGAAATGGTAAGCTGCCTAATGTACTGTCTATTTGGAAGTAAATGGAACAGACAGGATGGAGAAGATATACAGTAGTCATTGCAGCAAACTGATGGATGTGTGCAAAGACATCACCTGGGAGCCTCAAAAGGATATTTCCCAACTTTGTATAATTATGTACCAGAAATACAATTGCTGTAACCTCAAATCATTCAGAACATAAAATTGTGTGTATCCCAAAAACCTCAAACATTCAACAAGTTCAAAAGTAGCACCACCTACTATATAGGGGGGGGGGGGACAGACGGACAGTAAGTGGATATGGGAAAAAAATTCTGCTTCGAAAGCTGTAATTCTTGATTAGTAGGATCTCTCTAATGCTGTTCTGGAGAATATCTAGTGCTGTTTACAGAATCCAGCATTACAAGCCTGATAAGGCATAATCAAAGACACTTTTTAAAAGGTTAATTCAAGAATCAAGCCCTCAAGAAGAGCCAGGGGCCAAGAACTCTTTGGCTCATGCACCAGGGTGGGTACCTCCCACTTAAATACCTGAGGGGTGGGAGGAAGAAACACAAGCTCAGGATACAGACTGAAGTTCCCAGGTGTTTCCCTTCACTTCCACACCAACTGCCCACTCCCTGAGTTGAAATGAGCTCATCTGCTGAGGCAGCACTTCATAGGAAAGGCATAATGATGCTGGCATAAGCTCTAGAGATCTGCCAAAACTTGTCCTCCAAGTTCTCCAGAGTTTTCTTCTGCTTAAAAAGGCTTCTGATTTTGTTCTCTGCCTCACTTGCAGGGCATTTCAGAATTCCTTTATAAATATGGCGAGACATTCACAAGGATTCCCATCTCTATGTTGGAAATCCTACATGTAAACCAGCTTACTTTAGGCCAGAGCTTTCCAAACTGTGTGTCGCGACACATAAGTGTGTCAGCTGCAGTGTGTAGGTGTGTTGTGTGAATGCCTCCCGTGTTCTTCCTGGGGATGGAAAGGAGTTTAACCTCTGGTTTGCTAGTAAAACTGAATTGCTGTGTTGTGAAATTATGCATGTCTAAAAAGTGTCACCAACATGAAAAGTTAGGAGAGCTCTGCTTTAGACAAATGCCAATCATACATTAACCTGGAAGTCTGCCCCTTGTCTCCCATGTCAGGCCTTGCTGGTGCATTTTTGCTCATAAGGTCAAACTGAATGCCTGAAAAAGGGCAAGAGTCTTTAAAAAAACCTTGGCTACAGTACCACAATATTATAGTGTTTCTATGTTGCAGCTGCAATCTTACACAGGCATTTTCATACAGTCAAGGAAGCAAGACAGAACAAAGAACCAAAGAGTTCTTTTCAAACTCTTGTTTGTGTGAAGCACTACATGAAGCAATATGTTCAACACAGTGGAATGACTGAGAAAAGAGGTCATCAGACAAATGCGGAATTCCACAAAGAAGTGAAATAAGTCATATATAAATCTACCAGACTCAGTTTCAGAGTGATGCATTCTTGCAGAACATGTTTTAAGATGCAGGTATCGGTACATGATTTTTCATGCTCAGCATGATTCAATCCTGTCACCAGAGGAAAGGCACATGGGAATGTTCAAACATGTTTTATCAACCCAAATGGTTGCACTGCAGGGGTTCTGAGCAGGGGTTGCAAAACACATTTCAACATGACTCACTTGCTGACAAGTTAAAACAGACTCAAAAGGAATGAGCAACGGGTGTGAGCATTGAGCAACTAATTCTACCCACTGCCACGTGAGATTTTTTTAAAAAATCAAAGGCATTTTTTTTAAAAAAATCTTAAATTGTGCCAGTTTGTAAGATTCTCATGTCAATGCTAGGCCTGGGAAACAGGACAGAAGACCAAACATATTTCTGGCTTTCAGCAGCATCTGGGCATGGAAGAGTTCAGAAAGACAAAGAGAGAAACTGATGTACTGTAATTTTGCCAACTGAGCAAAGGGAGGAGACCTTCTAATTTATATATACACGTGCGTGCACACACTAAATTTATAGACTGAAATTAGCATAGACATCTTTGCCTTAGCTTGCTCAAATGCAAATGGGTGTAATTAACACTCCCCTCTCTTTCACTTCATCAGTGCCAATATATCTTACTCTATCAGTGTTTTGCTGGCTCCAGTAGTGGTTTCGGGTGCATATACATAAATGCCCACTTGCAATACCTTGAAAAGAAAGCTCCACTTTTAGGGATCTCACAATCTGGAGGCTTGTGTACAGCCTGGTCTGGACTGGTTCACATTCTCCCACCCCTAATCCCAGAGCAGTATGTTCACATGTTCAGGATCTTCAGGATCTGCCTCTGGATACAGTCTATCACAAGAGACCAGGGCCCTGCGGGATTTGGCATCTTTCCACAGGGCCTGCAAGACGGAGCTGTTCCACCTGGCCTTTGGGTTGGTTTCTGTTTGATACTTAAGCTTCATTCTTTTATTGGTGGGCTATTTGAAAATGAGACTGCAGTTTTAATTTTGAATTTGTATTTTAAATTGATTGTTTTTATGTTTTTGCTGTGATTTTAATTAGTGTTAGCTGCCCTGAGCCCGGTTTTTGGCTGGGAAGGGAGGGGTATTATTTATTATTATTATTATTATTATTATTATTATTATTATTATTATTCTCCAGGGCAGATGCTTTCTGAGCAGGTGCTGGTGGCAGCATAGTGCCCTGCTCAGTTGCCTCCTTTAAAGCAGGCAGATTAGAAATGGGGGAGCATTAGGGATAGAGTTTGCATGTTTCCTTATCAAAACAATACATGGATGGAAACAGATAGCATCTAGATCAAGGGAAGTAATAATACCACTGTATTCCGCTCTGGACAGACCTCACCTGGAATACTGTGCCCAGTTCTGGAGACCACAGTTCAAAAAGGATACTGACAAGCTGGAACGTGTCCAGAGGAGGGCAACCAAAATGGTCAAAGGCCTGGAAACGATGCCTTATGGGGAATGGCTTAGGAAGCTGGGTATGTTTAGCCTGGAGAAGAGAAGGATAGGGGGTGATATGATAGCCATGTTCAAATATATAAAAGGATGTCATATAGAGGAGGGTGAAAGGTTGTTTTCTGCTGCTCCAGAGAAGCGGACACTGGGCAATGGATTCAAACTCCAAGAAAGAAGATTCCACCTAAACATTAGGAAGAACTTCCTGGCAGTGAGAGCTGTTCGGCAGTGGAATTTGCTACCAAGGAGTGTGGTGGAGTCTCCTTCTTTGGAGGTCTTTAAGCAGAGGCTTGACAGCCATCTGTCAGGAATGCTTTGATGGTCTTTCCTGCTTGGCAGGGGGTTGGACTGGATGGCCCTTGTGGTCTCTTCCAACTCTATGGTTCTATGATTCTATGAAACACAGCTGTGCTTTGAAATTCACACTTCTCTGAATTTAGCAATGCACTTCTCCAGCCAAGTAACACATACAAAATTGCGTATAGTGGAGTGAAGTCTCCATAAAAATGCACATATGAGTGGGAAAAACATACAAAATGTCATTTTAGGTGAAATTGCTCTGCAAAAATGTGTATACACCTGGTGTTTGGGGTTTCAATCTAAAGTAACTGCAAATACACATACAGGGTAGGATCCAATTGGTGCTGCTGCACTATTGGAAGGGTGATCCAGTGGATGCCTCTGCTAACGGAAAAGGGGAAGAGATTTATTTTTGGCCAATTTTCTTTCACCTGGTGCCCCCTAAATTTGTCCCATGCAGTTAGAGGACCTTCCAATAGAGTGAATGCAAGGGCATTCATGAGATCCCACTCATTGCGTGGCTATATCCCTCCCTCCCAGGTGAATAATGACACAGGACACATTGAATCAAATTAAATGTGCGTAAAGGCCACAACTTTATTGGTTACGGATGTTGAGCGGTATTGGCTTAGGCATTGGATCCTAACCACTATATCTGACCCCCAACCCGAGTGTTGGAGGTCCGTGAAGGGTTAACCACCAAAGGCAGCACCCCTGACGCTTATCAAGGGGAACTGCCCCTGTGATCACCATTGGGGCATGGCTTAGGCCCTAACCTCCCTAGGCGTCGGACGGGACCACGCCTCCAGAAACCTTTAAAGGAATACCCTTCCAATGAGGGGCAGGTGATGGCGCTACCTCCCCTTTTAACCTCTATTGATGTTATCCAATGCCTAACCGCCAAAACCAAAGTTGTGACGAATTGCTACGAGGTAGGTGAAAAAACCCAATTTGGCTAGTCCAATGGGAAAAAGTCCTACCAGGCACCCCAGCCAAGTGAGGCAACCAACCGGAGTCCATAGCAAGGTCAATACCTAACCTAAAGGGTGGGTGGGCGGGAGAACTGATGCAGCTGGGGCAGGAAAAAGAGAGGGGGAAGGATTCCCGCCGTCTCAAGTTAAAGGGTCTGTTGGCCCCTCCCCTCAGCCGACTGGATTGGTCAGCCACTGGGGAGAAGCCTCGGGAATCCACCAATCATGCAGGGGCTATGTATCAGCCCCTGCACACGTGCTCGGGTCGTGATGCCCGCAACACCACCTCCTGCCTACAGGCGGAAGTGGCTCTGTCACTTATACATAGCAACAGAAGGCCAACAGCAATGTAAGTGGTGTTGAGGCATCTTGGTCAAGCCTATCCTCAATGTCTGGATTTACTTGCTAATTCAAACCTGCCATCTTGAAGCTGAACCCGTAGCAGACAAAGAATACATACTTTGCTGGAAGGCTACATTGGGAAGCTAAGAGCAGGACGTGCCTGGATATTAAATTAGCCTCACACACTGAAAGTGTTCCCTTCAGGGCAGTGCTGGATGGATCCACATTTATGCAGGTAGCATGTGATGAATCTTTCCCAGATTCAATCTTATACCATTTATTTCAGAAGTATTTTGCTTTCAGAACGTTTCCCAGGTACATATAAATTCAGTAAAATGAAAGCTCATGTAGACTCAGAGTAAGAGATACATTAGCACCTTTGAGACGCTCCTCATTACTGCTGTAGAAGGTCTGCTTCGTATTCTACAAGCTGAATATTCCACAAGGAAGCCATTTCCATGCAGAAAATATTATATAACTTTTTTTAGGCCATCACACATGATGAGCATACCTCATTCTTTCTATTATAGACTCCCAATGTGCCAAAAGCAGATAAATGTGTATTATACACATGCAGTATTCATGCAATTTTCTCTGCAGAAGTTAAAATTCATTGGGTGTGAAATGGGGCTTAATGCAACATCGGGAAAAGCCTCAAAGAGAGTTATGCAACCACAGCTCTGCCTATACATGCTATTTTTTTTCTTGTTCAGCAGCTCTATAAGCTTGAGAAAAAGCTATTGACTGACAACATGCAAGAGCAAATTATTTGGATGGGAGGGATAGTTTCTTTCTCTCTCTCTTTTTAAAGACACATAATTTCTTCCTAAGTGACAACCATTTCTGAAGATACCTTAAAATAATTTAGAGGTAATCGAATGGTATGTATATTAGCTCATTGTTGTTGTTGTTGTTCAGTCGTTCAGTCGTGTCCGACTCTTCGTGACCCCATGCACCATATTAGCTCATACATTTTAAAAAAAACTGTAGCTTCACAGTGGCACTCCTTTTCTCGTACCCATTTGTGTTCTTTAATAGGCGTTACAGACCTCTGAAAGGATTTAAAACATGAAACTGTCCAAATGTTTTCCTATGGAAGAAGACACGAACCCGGTTCCCCAAATTACGAGTCTACCGCTCTTAACCACTACACCACACTGGCTCTCTATGGAGTTATGAACAGCTCTGATTTAGCTAGTAGCTTGAAAGCTCATACCAAGAACAAACTTAGTTGGTCTCTAAGGTGCTACTGGAAGGATTTTGTTTTGTTTTGTTTGTTTTGTTTTTACTATGGCAGACCAACATGGCTACCTACCTGTATCTGATTTAGCTGTTATTGTTAAAGCAGAGAAACATGTGATTTAAAATAATATGAAATGCAGCTTTTAACTTTTAAAAAAGTACAACTCAATCCTTTACTGCTGCGTTTTAATAAAGATGAAAACTATGAATACAGAAGAAAAACATCCATTGCTCTGCGGGCAACAGCTGGAATCGTCTCACTTGTTGTAAAGCCCATGGATCAATATAGAGCTTTAGGGTACAGAAGAGTACAGAAAGAATGGGTTGAAATAAGGCTTCGTTGAGGCCGTGTTCCAATTGAGGTGGATTATTGACCTGGGAGTGGGGAAAGATCCCCAAATAACCCAACTTCACATTGTTATTCACCCCCCCCCAAACTGATACACACCCCTAGCTTCCACATGTATATGAAATACCATATTCTTCATATTTTATACTTTACATATTATAACTACATATATGAAAATTAAATTTAGCTACTGGGTCAGGATGTTATAACAATTTCTCTGAATTTCATATGAAACACAGTACAGAAGCTCCGATGGATAGTCTACTTGATGAGACCCTGCAGAGCTATTCTTCTCAAACAGAAATTTTCAACAATAGAAATATAATCTGCTGAGCCTATTTAGCTTAGGACAAGGCTTAGATCTCATAATTAATAGCAGGCAAAGTAGTACAGCTGCAGAGGCAGGAAGCTTTTAGAACTCAGACCTTAGTAAACATCCTTTAAAGGGATTTCTTTCAGTCAAAAACAACAATTGCCTCATCTTCTTTAATTAGAGCGATTTGCTCATTAAGGTAAAGGCAGCATTGTGCATACTACTGATCACACATACTATCTGCACCAGATGTGGGGGGCTTTTGGCTTCCCAGATGTCATTGAAGTACTACTCTTATCATCTCTGGTCATTGGCTTTGCTTGCAGGAGTTGATAGGAGTTGTAGATCATATAAACAGCATCTAAATTAAACAAGAGGAGAAACATCTGGAGGTCCTTTGTTGGTCTATGCATCCTGCGGCTAGCTTTCCATGCTAACTGTGGCATCTGTCCTGTGGATTTCAAACAAGGTACTGGGAGCCCCAGGCTTGCATGTTTTATCTGTTGAGAATATATCCAAGTTTCTGATCATCATTAATGTGTGTTTCACCAGGTTGCTCCAGCCCTTTTTGGTCATGTTTACTGACAAATGAATTTGGAAATACATATGAAATTCTGCAATTGTTTTTCCAACATACTGCACCTGGCATCCAGAGTTTTTGCATTCCATAACATACACTGCATTCCTGGGCTTGCAACTGATAGTCTATCATGCCTGTCAATCTGCGTTGGACAGTGGCAGTTTTCCAGTTTTAATGGAGGTGGCTGTAGTCTGTCAGACGTGAATACTGCAAATAAAAAACAGAAATCCTCTGCTGGTTTATTGGAATGGGAAGGAAAAGAATGGCTGGACGTTTACAGACAACAGCCTAACATCACATGTTCTCAATGTGGAGGATAATATTTAAACTTTTGATTCTTAAAACAAGCAAGCAAAGGCAAAACAAATGAAAAAATCAAAAACTCTCCCCCACTTGTTTAGCAAATGTTATCTTTGGGAGAGTTCTTTCCCTTTTCATCCTACTTAGGTCTATCACACTGGACAGCACGCTTGGTTGGAAATCCAATGAAGTTAGAGATAGAGAAGGAAGCCGAGAGATTTAGCTAAGGTTGAAATCCTGAGCATGATTACTAGGGAGTAGGTCCTATGGCACTCAGTAGGACTACACTGGGTAAACGTGCTTAAGATTGCACTTGCTTTATCAGTTTTGTCAGTTATGTATATAACCATTTTTTTGTTTGACTGCATCCTGCTAAGCTCCTGAGAAGCACTGTTTAGGGTACCACATAGGTTTAGGGAACACTCATCTCTAAAAATGTACATGGGTGGCGCTGTGGTCTAAATCACAGAGCCTAGGGCTTGCCGATCAGAAGGTTGGTGGTTCAAATCCACGCGACGGGGTGAGCTCCCATTGCTTGGTCCCAGCTCCTGCCCACCTAGCAGTTCAAAAGCACATCAAAGTGCAAGTAGATTAATAGGTACTGCTCCGGTGGGAAGGTAAATGGCGTTTCCGTGCACTCCTCTGGTTCACCAGATACGGCTTAGTCATGCTGGCCACATGACCCGGAAGCTGTCTGCGGACAAACGCTGGCTCCATCGGCCTATAGAGCGAGGTGAGCGCTGCAACCTGAGAGTCGTCTGCAACTGGACCTAATGGTCAGGGGTACCTTTACCTTTACAGCTCTAAAAAGAACGAGAGTTTTTGTGTGTGGAACTAAATGTGGTGAATCCTTTTATTTTTATTTTTAAATGAACAAATTAGCTTAGCCCGGAAACAGAATTTCAAATAATTTAGTAGAACTGAATGATGATTTTGTTAAGTATTAGTAATATCCTAAGATAATTGAGTGACTTGGGTGTACCACAGTTTGCCAGTCTGCACACACTGTTATAACAAGGGTTGGCCACAGGATGTCAGCACATAATGCAAAGTTGAAGGCTTCGTTTCCCTTCCTGCCTTCCAAAACAACATTATAATCGACCATGAATAAAAAAGAAGGGTGGGTATATGTATGAACACATACACACAATTGTGAATTGTGAGTCTGAATAACTTATGAGCAGAATTGTAAATTCATTACCTGATACTAAAAGCCCAAAGTGAAGAACTGGGAGAATAGTTCAATATGTGAAATTCTGAACCTCAAATTCCAGACCTTTCCAATTGCTTCCTTTTTCATCCACCTGAACAGAAGTTCTTTACCTCACCTTCTACTTTGACATGTTCCTTCAGCCTCCCTCACACTGGGAATCCTGCTGTTCCTTAACTTCCCCGCCTTTGGTGACCACTCCTCAGTCAATTTCCTCAGCTCCAGCCCTTACCACAAACTCTCCTATCTATATGTGAGGTATTAATCCTATTAAAACTTGAAACCTCCCCTCCCCTTGTAGAAGTAGACTAAAACACTTCTGTTGCAAGTCCATCTCTGAATTGCTGTGATGTCACAAAATGGGCACAGCTTAGCCAATAGGGTTCAGAGGGCCCAGGTTCATAAATGAAATAGAATAGAGATTCCTGTTTTGATGACAACATTTTCAGTTTTACATTATCATTTTTGTTGTTTGGTCAACTGAAAAAAGGAGAAATGGGTACCTGTTAGTAGAGAGATAAGAGCACATAAACAAATGGAGAGGCAAGCAGCCACATATATAAGGAAGGCTCTCAAAAATAGGCCAATTTCAAGCTCCTACTGACTGGATGCTGGGGGATGGATGGGACTGACTAGCTGGTTAATGTCATCTCTTTTGTTACTGGATCTCTCATGCTTTCTGCCAACCCTGCTAGTTCCAGTCATTCACTCCCATGGAGTTGTACCCATTAACAGACTCTCCATGAGCACTGCTGCCTCCATGCTTGCATGGCAACACACAAACACAGACATGAACTACTGTGGAGTCAGTTGCTAGAGGAGATCACATCACAGTAATCAATGGGACATGAAAACAGAAGCACCCGAAGAGCTGTTTTCAGGTCTCACCTTTAAGATCAGTAAAGACAAAACATCCAAATGAACCTGAGTTATAGACAGAGAATCATGCTGCTTTCGGGACAAAAGAAAAAGAAAACGCCACCACAAAGATGGAAGGTCTAGATAACTCTCCCTTACATAAAGCAAGGAAGAAAAAAGTTACTTTCTCAAACAGATCCAGACGCACATTCCATTTTGCCAAACAAACAGCCTGGGTGGGTACACAAATTTGACTTGTACATAATGGGGTTTGAAACAATGAAATAGGAACCTGTTGAGCAAGCTTCTTCAGAACTCTTTATCTGGATGTTGAACAAAAGGGATGAAGGGGACGAGAGTGGTTTAACCGCCCCCCCCTTCTCCAGTTGCCAATTCATAACAATCTTGAACTGGAATGCAGGAGGAATTTTACAGACAAAATTTGTTTAGTCCCTCATGGTAGACGTCTGATTGTAAGGCTGCAAGAGTGCTGAAGAGAATGGGCAGCAATTATACATTTTATAGTTTCTCCGTGTCTCTCTTAACATTTTATTGGGAACATGGTGCATTGCATCAAAAAACCTTTATGTTGCATAGTCTGTCAACCAGAAGAAGCACTATCATCATCATCATCATCACTATTGCTACTATTACTCACTTATTTCACCATTTTCAATGGCTTCAATTATTATTCTACCACAGCAAGCCAATATATAGGATGTACTGCCATCGTGTGGTAATTTCATGAATCTGCAGAACAATAACAGTGTGCAGTGCTTTTTTCTAAAAAAAAAAAGTTGTTTGGGGGTACTCTCATTTTGACTCAAGGAAACCACCATTTTATAGTTCGAATCAGGGAAAATAAATACAGTAAATGGACAAAAGTACAAAGATTCACAAAATGTTTAGGGGTATGCTTACCCCTGCTCCACCCGAAAAAAGCACTTTGTGTATGTATGTATGTATGTATGTATGTATGTATGTATGTATGTGGGTTGCTGGTGTGTATTTGAATAATGGAGCTGATTCTTTAGCTCCATCTTTCTGTGTCTTTGTCACAGAAAGAAACTGTTAGTCCAGGTGAGGTGGTTTTTGGTTGATTTGCAAATTTGCACTTAAACTGCATTAACTACCTTTTTTTCTGTAAAAGCCTCGGTTCCCTCTTAGAGTGCCATTTTGCCTCTGTACCTACATAAAAAAATACCTCAAAATATTGCAGCTCTGTGGTAATACATGTTTGTGTAGCGTATGATAAGAGACACCTGCAGGCTTGGTAAAACAAGAAGGAAGGAAGGAAGGAAGGAAGGTGTTCTTACTGTATTTCAGAATAATTAGGCCAAAGTCATGTCTCAGATATTAAACAAATTCTCTTACTTAGGCAGAACTACACCACCCCCTTCAATTATGTGTTATACAAAATGATGGTTGCTTATCAGTATCTCTCTGTTGCTAAATAAAATAATCATCAAGTTGTTTTGTGTAAATAGTCACATTGAGCTGTATTTTTCTCCTCCGCTGTTCCTTTGCAGCATAGATATATCGGGGCCTCCCTTAAAGAGGGCATGTATTGCGGTGAGACCTGGCAACCAAACCCTGTGTTGTGGGTGGGTAAGATTGGATAGCCACAACACCCAATTGGTAGGTCCCTCAATGCAGGGTTCAATCAGGCCAATGGGACACAGGCTAAACAGATCAAGGGACATATAGAGACCCATGCACGTGACCCAGAGCTTCCTCTTTTGGTGCGTGCATCGGAACACCCACCCACCTCTCCCTACTTTTAGGGCTTGCGCTTGACCTTGCTATGCCATCGTGTGTCGTCTGTTGTTAGGACAGGGGCACGGCAGGAATTTTCCCCACTTGGCTGATTGGCTGTTGCCATTTGGGTTTCACCTGCTGCGTAGCAAATTGTCACAACTTGTATGGTTGCGGATAGGCTCTGGTTCAGGTGATAGGGATGGGAGAACGCTCTCGCCATCCCTATGTGAATGGTATTCCGTTAAAGGAATCCAGAGACTCGGTCAACCCCTGAGAGGGGGTTGTGCCCGTGCCTGAGTCCAGGGGGACATTTGGGTGGTGGGAGAGCATGCACCCGGCTTTCCGCTTATTGAGGTGTTCACCCTTGACTGACCTATGCTGGAACCTTGGGTCAGTGCTACCTGCATGGCAGGGAGCTAGTCGAAACAGAGCCTATGCAACCAATCACTTGCTGTAATCAATAAAGTTCTGGCCTTCTGCCAAAAACCAAACCAAAATTTGAGTCTTGTCTGAATTTATTTAGGGGGAGGTTAAAAGGTCTGAACACGCAAATATCTTTTTATATATAAGATACAAGAACACAAATTTACCACTTGTATCTGCCCCTGTTTATTCATCACTTCCCTGAGAAGAAAAACTCAGACTAACTGGTTCAGATCTCACTCTTCAATGTGAGAAAATTAAAAGAATTCTAAAAATTATCAATAAAGTGTATTACCACAGCCCTCATCAGAGACAACTGCATGCCAGAAGCATAAGGAAGGTGGCTTATTGTTCTCTGGATTGCTAAGGGGCCAAACAAGATGTTTGCCTAATACATAGTATGTAGGGTCGCCATATTTCAAAAAGTAAAATTCCTGACAACCACAAAGTTGTTGCTTTTTACATCGCATTGCCATACACCCAGGGTTTCCCTGACATTTTGCAAATTACACCTGAAAACCAGTACATGTCAGGAATTTCCCTGACATATGGCAACTCTAATAGTATGCAGCTATGCAGGAAAACTCAGGTCCTAAACCTCCGCTGTCTTGCAGGATATTTTTGGGAGAAGAAAAGGCTAAGGAGTAAACCCTGCACGAACCTGGAATACAGTGCCTTGCACACCTCCTTCTGGCAACTCCTGCAGCTAAGCTGGTGCCAACCGTATTGCTCTGCTTTCCTTTGGACAACATCAGCAAAGCTGAGAGAGGGGTCTTGTCGTCTGGGCAGCCCAGGACCTTCATGCTCATGGCTCAATGCAGCAGTTTGACTTCACCCCCAGAGGTGCGTACCATTGTCTCTCAAAGAGGACAGATGCCAACTACAGTTACAGGCATGGGAAAGGGGGTGATGCAGGGAGGGGAAGCTTATCTCCTCATTCTCATACAAACAGAATGGAAACCACCCCCAAATCAAGGGGCCTTACAGAAAAGAACCCTATCCAACATGCTGGCAATCCTTTCAGTGAGACTCTCTGCAGAGTGGAGAGGGAAAGGGCTGTATTGTCCTTCCAGTGCCCAAAACAGCTTTATCCCACCACCTTCCCAATTGACTGACCTGTCTGCCTATAAATACATTCAGTCCTCAATTCCTAGAGTTACCTAGGAAGATGGATTGACTGTTAAACCACTCTGATATTGCAGCACTGCAGGGGTCTCCTAACAACTCTCAGCAATGCAGTAGAGTTCCCTGGATTCTGTGGGGGAAGCCATGGCTGTTTAAAGTGCTATGATAGTGCTTTAAACATATGGTGTGGATATTGTCTGTAAGTGCAAATAAAATTTATCACAAAAATGGCACAGGCCTCCAGTAACCTCTTTCCAAGGAAGCAGAAAGTTTTGCTTCTGGAGTTATCACCACTCAGAGAACTGGAATGCATGCAAAGATTTGTAATGGCAAGCAAACAGTCGGTTGCTGATTGGCTCTGTCCCATCTTCTCTGCTCAGGGCACTGCTTAAACTTCAGTAATGTAAACCCCTCTTGCAGCCCACTGAGTTTGGGTTGTGTGTCCAAAAATGCAGGCATCTCATTCATTATGGCTATTTTTTTCTTAACTGCAGGAGGAATAATACGATACACCCTGCCAAATCAATGGGAAATGAAAGCACTAAATGGCAGCATGAAAAATAAATATCATAAAGCAATTCCCCACCCATGATTCAATTATCTCTATACCGAGTTGGCTTCCCTAAATGAAATTAATTAATTTTTCCAAATGAATTATGCAAGCCATTTTTTCTCCCTGTTAACGTTTTCTCATAATCATTAAGGTTCATCAATGGACCAAAAAAGGAGCATTTGGAATTTTTGTCTAGCCCATGGATGTTCATGAGCTTCACTTGAACACAATGAGTTTCCTGTATATAATCAGATTTGAATCTGTGAGATCAGTTTGTTTATGAATGCCCTTTTGGAAATGTATCTGTTTAGATGGTTGATGGAGGACCCTGGGTGAGAGACAGGGAAATGCTGGTGCCCCAGGGTGAGAGTCTGGGAGGAGGTACTGTCCTCTGTGGGTGGTAAGGGCCAATAATTACTTTTAAGAGAGGACTCTGTGTTCTATGTATTTGTTGCAGTTATAATTTTACTGTATTATGGAACTTAAAAAAAATAAAATCTTAATTTTAAAAACGAATAATAAAAAGGTAATTTAGCCCTTTGATAAGAATTACTTCTTTGCAGAAGAGTAGGAATCAAGATTCAGAAGATAAAAATTAGTTGGATCCAGACTAACCATTGGAATGGGGGGGGGAAAAGCAATTTTTGGCTATTTCCCCTTCCCCCTGAAGTTCTCTCTGCCTCCTAAAAACCTTCTCCAGAAGTTTGGGGATCTTTCAGAACAGAGTGGGGCCGATGGCATGGCTTTAGGGGCCTTTGGCAAATGATAAATCCTCCCTTCTTCCATGGGTCAGAGTCTCTTCCTTGAACTGAAGAAGCCCTTATATTTGTGGAAGTGCATGCATAGATCCACTTAAAAACATGCATTTGACTTTCATAGAAGTAACATTTTCTTGGAACAACTCTCAATGATCTAAACTAGAGTTTAATAAAATGATGGCTCTGGAATGAAATGTCGAAAACCAACCACCCTACTCTGTTTGTTTTAATTTGTACACTACCATGGTTCTGAACTGAACTGCGGGGAGTTCATCCATTCCATCTGTGAGATCCTCAGGGCCTTTGGAAATGGGCAGGTGAAAATTGCAAATAAAAAACCTCTGAGTCTAATGCCATTGGGAGTTCAGCGACTTTAGAAAAACTCTGATGGGGACCTAAATGGCTGAACCAATCAGAACAGAAAATCTAATGCAGTAGCCTCCAAGACTTCAATTAGTTGCATACTCTTGTGCTCAGGTATTTTGCTGTCTCAAGTCACTGAAGTAACTTCAGATGTAATGGCGAAGTTCCTCCTTCTCTTTCCCTGTGTGGAATGTACTGTAGGTTAGTTGCAAATCATAGTTTGCTATTATAGATACAGTGGCAAACTATGGTTTGCTGCTAAACAGAAGATAAAACTTCTAATCTCCTTCCACATGCAGTGAATGGGATAAAGGAGGAAGGAGCACATGAGCATTGTCATGGCAATGTGCAGCTGTAAGACAGCATTGATTTCCGATGTGACCAGCATTCGTATCCCCTGGACTGATTTCTGTTCTGGACATGGAATGAGTAAGTGAACACCAACGATTTCCGCTCCCACATTTGACATTCCTATGGAAAACTATGACATGTTGTTACATCCGAAGGAATATTCAGCACCTGTTATCCAACTGCATAATGGAAAAACTGGTGATCTGCAGTGTTGCTTGAGCCCTGAAACGCTTTGTAAAATTATGGTGAAATGAACTCACCTTACTTGTTGTTTATTTGTGATCTATTTACAAAATCTCTTTAGCACTCCCACTCCGTCTAACTAAGTCATGGAAAATTGTTTGTTACCTCATTGAGTAGATGAAGCATTTTAAAAAAGATGAATAATGAATAACAGACACTTTATTTTCTCATTAGTTTCCCTTCGTTTCATGTGATTGTAGAATTTCATTACAGTCACCATTCTACAAACATTCAAGTGTGACCCATTCTCATAAAGACAATGCTAACAACAATTTGGAAAATAAACATGCATCCACGAGCAGTATTGGGGCAATTTTGGATACACACACATGGTTTGGAAATACAGAGCATATGAGTGACATTTTGAAATCCACTTTAAGTATGGTACAATGGTCTCATTGTACATAGTATACAAAAAAGAAACTGAATATTTTGTATTGCTTTTCGATGATTCCTACATTGTAACTGCAGTACTATCAAGATAACACAGAAAATATACTGCTCAAATTACTAAAAACAATATTGAAAATGCCAAGAAAAAATATAACACCCCAATCAAGCCTCACCAAGCTTCACCTCTGTTTCAATCCCTGCTGAGCTGTTGTAACACAGGTCTGTTTTTGCTGTCTTGTCCTGGTATCTTCCTGTGGCTCTCCTAGCACACATAAGAGCCTAACATTCCAAACTTCCTCTCATTTCTTCTCCCTCTACACTGAAGTCAGGTTCTCCCTTTGCCAAGTGATTCAGAAACCCCAGATGAGACTAACAGTGGGTCAGACATATTTGTTGCTGGCATGATGTGAGATGTTCCACCATTTTTCCTAGACAGCAGATGCTATCGTTTCATCTTGTAATCCACAAATAGCCTTTACTGGTATTCAGAGTCACCAAACATGCAGCTAACATGACATATTAGCAACATTCATTCACCTAGAAAACAATTTATTTAATTTAAAAGTCTCAAAAAGTGTTTAACTCCTCTTTAAGTTCCCCCTGAACTGCAATTGCAGAATATACAGAGGATGTACACTATTAGCTTTAACTATTAGCTCACATTACTCACAGTAATTATGCAGTTACCATTGTGTTTACTGTGGCACTAATTTGATTATAAATGCTAGACATTACTGTGATAAAATATTAATTTGTTTGTAATGGCACATTTAGGAAAATCATAATTATACCAGAACTTCCTATCTTGCTATGTGCCTACACAAAACTGCTGGGGAGGGAAAGGGGCACTAAAAGTAAACACCCATTAGAACATACTTGCCAGAGGGTGTTTTGTTCTATTTTATTGAGGGGGGAACCCCAGATTTTAAACAATCCTTGGAATCATGAACCAAGAAATAGCATGTGAAATATTTAAAGAAAACTTATACGAAATCACCAGAGTCCTCCTGAGAACTGGAGCATCTTTCCCCACCCCAAGTATGCAATGATCAAATAATGAGCAAATCAAGGACACCTGATTAACGTCATGGTTAGTGGTAAGATGATGATTCCACTTATGACATATATGAATATGCAACTAAAGTACCAAAAAGAGGCCAAATTCAAGAAGTTACTAATAGTATGTAAAACTCAGCAGTTTGGGATCAGTGCACTAGAAGGAACTCCTCACTCCATGTGTGCCAATTCAATCATAAAGGTAAAGGGAACCCTGACAGTTAAGTCCAGTCACCAACAACTCTGGGGTTGCGGTGCTCATCTCGCTTTACAGGCTGAGGGAGCCGGTGTTTGCCCACTTCCACAGACAGTTTTTCTGGGTCGTGTGGCCAGCATGACTAAGCGGCTTCTGGTGAAGCCAGAGCAGTGCACGCAAACGCCGTTTACCTTCCCGCCAGAGCGGTACCTATTTATCTACTTGCACTGGCATGCTTTCGAACTGCTAGGTTGGCAGGAGCTGGGACCGAGCAATGGAAGCTCACCCCGTTGTGGGGCCTTGAACTGCCAACATTCCGATCGGTAAGTCCAAGCGGCACAGTGGTTTAAACCACAGCGCCACCCGCGTCCCGGGTAATTCAATCATAAACTGGCACTTTTACAAGCATGGCATATTTTTCATTCTGCACTTGCAAGGGATCAATGCTTCAGGACAGCAGCACCAACTTTCTGCCTATTAATATGTTTTAGGCACCTTTGCTGTACAGTTTTTTGATGCCTGCTGAAAACATTTTGGTTAAGGCAGGTAATTTATTTTGATTTTGTTTATTTACATGCATTTTTTAAAAAATAAAAAACCTGTTGATTTTATCTATATGTACAAAATTTCATTCATGTTTACTTGTTTTTAAATGTTGTTTTTATCATTATTTCCTTATGAACATTTGATACTCATGAAACTACTCTTTTCTGATCAAGAGGTATATAAATCTTGTTAGATAAATAAATATGCAGCTCAACAGTCACTCTGAAACAGGAGGTACATACCAGTATATATGGAGGAACAGGCTTCTGCATGCTTGGTGGATTAGAAGCAAAAAGATGCAGAATTTATGGCACAAAAAGATGCAGAATTTATGGCACAAAAAGATGCAGAATTTATGGCACAATATTTTGCATTAGTCTTTCAGGGTTCTTTCCTTTAAAAAACAAAACAAAAAACAACTCCAGTTCAGCGTGGCATGGAAAGTGTTTCATAAATGTAGTCTAGCATGGTTCTAGTCCTCAATACCATCTATGCCTCAAGACCATCTATGTGTGCACACCTGTTGTGTGTGTGTGCTTTCCTTTCGAAAAGCCCAACCCTCTCCACTGAACTGTCAAATCACTTTTCTCAAATCCTGCTTGCAGCTTGGCGAGACACAGAGGCAAAAATGAAAGAGGGGGAAAAAGCTTGGCATGGGCACATATGCACATTCTCTTGGGTGCCCACCAGTGACTTCTCTTGCCCCTGGCCGCTGTGTTATGCCATTATGAACACTGAAGCCTCAGCTTGTCCGTTGCAAGCTGGCAGGAAAGTTCATTCATGCTGAAAAACACAGTTGTACAATTCTCCCCTCAGTCATAGAGTTAGACATTTTATAAAGCTTGACAGTCATGAAAACCACCAATCATTTAGCCTTGCCTCAGAGTGTCCCTTGGGATGCAAAACTGCAATGTTTCAAAGCATCCCCCCGCCCCCGCAGGTTGCAAACCGTATCAAGAAAATCAGCTGGGATGGCAGCTTTATTTAAGAACACCCTGCAAATCGAAGGCCAATATTCTCCAGGGATTATCCGTTGAGCTACCCCAGAAGCTGTACAAATAACATTCCTAAAAATTTCCTTAGGGCTAGCAGGTGCCCCAGAGAGGGCAGCTTTGGTGATGGAATGCCTTAGAGGAGATTACTTAATCTTTTCACTTTGCTGCTGGGGGAAACTGTAACAACAAAAGGAGTGTTAGGCATGCTCTTGAACAGTTCATGCAACGCTCTTTCTAGCTGAATATTAATCCCCCCCAGCTCAAAAAGTTTTGATACAATAAGCAGTTGCACCCATGAAACCCATGTATTCAGCTATGCTGTACTCAGAAGATACTCATTGAAATCAATGAACCAAAATTAGTCATTTTTCAACACATCTATTCTGAATAGGTCTAAACCACTGAGCCCCTTGGGCTTGCTGATCAGAAGGTCAGCGGTTCGAATCCATGTGATGGGGTGAGCTCCCATTGCTCTGTCCCAGCTTCTGCCAACCTAGCAGTTTGAAAGTGTGACAGGGAGCTGCCTGTTGTGATATCAGTACAAGCCCAGCTGCAAGAAGCGAGGCACCTGACTAAGAGTCATATTTCACCCTGTGGGAAATCCAACAATCATTCCACACATGTGATGTCATTGTACTTTACTTTCTGTTTTGCATCAGAGATGCAAGACGCTTTAATAGACAGCTCTGAAGTTTTCATAACACCGCCCAGAGTGGCTGGGGAAGCTCAGCCAGATGGGCGGGGTACAAATAATAAATTATTATTATTATTATTATTATTATTATTATTATTATTATTATTATTAAAATAGGTACCACTGCAGCGTGAAGGTAACGGGGCGTAGGAAGGGGTGTGTGGGGGATGCGGTCCACCCCGGGTGTCATTCTTGAGGGGGGTGACAAAATGGCACACCGCAGGGGTCGGCACTTACTGTGGGGCCTGGCCTGCAGCATGCCTGAGCCACATGTCTCTCCTGGGAATGATGCGGTGGCTTGGGTCCCTGCGCTGCCCAAAATGGCAGCTTGGGGCTTGCATCCACCAGGCAGGCTCCGTTAGCAGCTTGCCGCTCCTTTGGTGGATCACTGCGGCATCCCCATGTGGCGCCCCCATGCTTGGATTGCCGTGGCACCCCCATGGGTGACTTGCCCTGCCCCCACCGCTCTGGGTGCCGGAGCAGCTAGCTATGCCCCTGGAAGGTAAATGGTGTTTCCGTGCGCTCTGGCACTTGTCACAGTCCTCTGTGTGCCAGTAGAGGTGTAGTCCTGCCAGAGACATGACCCGGAAAACTATCTGTGGACAAACACAGACTCCCTTGGCCTGAAGCGAGATGAGTGCCACAATCCCATAGTCACCTTTGACTAGACTAAAGGACCGTCAAGGGGTCCTTTACCTTTACTTTGAATAGCACTTGTACTGAATACCATTCACATTATTTTCTCCAAACCATTTGCTCTATTAAGAAACTGCACCGTTATCAGTTATTATTGACAAGCATCTAAACATTTCACACTGTTATATACGCCCTGCTTTTCTGAGTGATGGAGGCTTTCAGGGGCAGTGCTACTGGGCTGTTTCCCTTGGATGAGAGCACACTGGGGATTTAAATAAAGCGCCTTTGCTTTATTAACAAATATACAACTAGAGCAGGCACTCCTATGAGGAAGCTGATAGAGGAGATTCCTGGGGTCTCTTACAAGAAAGCAGAATTGCTGCTACGCTTCAGATACCAAGTGAAAGTGTCTGTGTTCCCATGGTGCTACACTTTCAGCCAAGTCTTCTGTCTCCATCTGAAGGACCACTGGCAAGAGCTGCATGAAGGCCAAGCCACCAGTTAGCTTCTTAAGCCAAATACGATTAAATGTGAACCAGTAACCAGATGAATTAGACTGCCACCTGGCATCTTGATGTTTACAGAATAAGTTTTTATTTAAGAAGGCTTTCCCTGAAGTGCCACTCGGCTGTTTATGGAAATAAAGCATACTAAAATAAAATAAAATAAAATAAATGGTTTCATTACTCCCATTGCTTCTTCTGGCCATTCACACAGGAGGAGTGGATGAACATGTTTTCATTCATCTGATGTTTACAGTGTCCCAACTGGAAACTGAACTCCACTGGTGCCAGGAAGCAGTTTAAATGCTTGGGACTGTAACATCAGAAGCTGGCAAGGAGAATGCAGAGTGTTCACAAATGCATCCAAACAATGATCTATAGTTCATGTTCACGTCTTTACACAACACATTGTCAAAATATTGTATTTGCTTCTGTAAGGAATGAAGATTGTTGCTTTTTCATGAAAGGGTCAAAAGGCCTCAGATACTTGCAGCATCTGAGCAGAAGTTGCAACAGCTAAAAAACCCCACAGACTCACTTGGGGACTTATCTTTACTGGCTTGGGGTTAGAATGCCCGAAAACAGGGCATCTTGCTGCTAGAATGTGGTTTATCTAGACACTTCAGCAGGGTAGGAATCGTGTACGCCTAAGGGGTGGTCGGGATGTGACTTTATCGCTTGGGTAGATGTGCAAGAGCATAGGAACATGCTTCCTTATTTGGGCAAAAGTAATTAAGGGTGATGGTCCCTAAATTCAGAGGATGGGAGATGTCAACAGAGGTGATAGGCTGTGAACTGTGAATGCCCCAACCAATGGGGAGGCATGGGAGGGAACTTTGCGCTCGGTTGAAGGGGTAGCCTATATGTTTGTGTTTCACTGAACTGGAGTGTGCCTGCTTTTGGGACACCTGCTTCTTGCAAGAAACTTCTGCAGATCAATAAACTCCTTGCTGCTTCACCAATTTTGCTCAGATCTTATTTTTAGGGTCCCAGGACCGAGTCTTGGGACCTGTGTTTTGTATCTTACACTCCCTTAATAGGTAGTAATGGCCACCAACATGGACAGCTTTGAAAGAGGAGTAAGCAAATTCATGTCTATGTTCAACCTCCACTGTTGGAAGCAATGGAGTACTCTGAATGCTGGTTACTGGGAATCCCAAGTGGGAATCCCAAGTGCTGTTGTGCTCAAGTCCCATAGGCCATTGTAAGAATTTGATGCTGAACTAGATGGGCCTTGGGCCTGATCCAGTAGGGTTCTTATTATGTTCTTATTCTTGTTCCCATGCCTATGAGAATGCAGTTCAGGTGACAGTGCCTGTTAATTCTGGCACAATAATTCAATATCCTGAAACACAGAAAATGTCCCAAGATACATCTTTTTGAGATGCCACCCATTGTTAATGCACTAATTAAGCAGAGGCCCTGATTATAGGGTGGTTGCTGGGTGGGTGCTGCTATTGCTCCTCACCCCATGGACTGCTGCTGAAAAGAGGGAGCTTTGATTCTAAGATGGCAAGCTCCATCTCACGTGTGTTAATTTCATGTTTGAGACCATGTGAAGAACCTTGTAATAGAAGAACTGCTCCAGGCTACAATTTACAGTTAAAACCCAGGAAATTAATGTTTATACCTACAGGAGTTGAAGCTTCAAGAGTGAACGTGCTTCAGCACACTATTATTTTTATAACATTATATCATTTATATACTACTTGCTATAAATCTTTGCAAGCACAATGTGACAATCTGCAGACAACTAGATCTTTTGAGGGCCTAAAGTTTAGGCAATACCTTCTAAAACACCAACTCACTTCTAAGGCTTCCCATTAAAGGCAGAATCCCATGCGGTTCTGCATGCTTAAAAATTAAAAAAATGAAATCTACTTCTAAGACATTGTTCCTGTGCACCACCTGAGTCACTGTTTAACATTCCATCTCCATGTACTGCCGGCATTGTTAAATTGCTTGCAACTGCAGAGCAGTCAAGCAGTACACAAATTAAGCCACAAAGTAATCGGATTTCAATCACTGAATATGCACAGTTCAATTAAGTTATTTATTGAAATGTTTGTCTTTGCTGCTGAATCCTTTGCATATTTATTGCCATTCTAAATAAACCTTTTCTTTCTCCCATTAAAATATCCTGATGCGAAAATAAAATGTAACATTTGTTTCATAATTCAGGTTATGTCCCCCCCCCCCTCCAGGTATTTAAGAAGGAACAAAAAGTCAATTACCTTGAAGTTTGCCAAGGGTGTGATTAAGCACACATAATCAAAAAAGAATAAATTGCACTATTTTTCCTCAAGGAAGCTATATTAAAAAGTGTATTTTGGGCAATCTTTCATTCTACCGTTCCTTTTAAACCTACTCCCTCATGTGTTAAAATAAAAGGCGCTGATCAGTACCAACCAATTCAATCTGCTGGAGGAGTCAAAACACCCAGCAATATTGTTTTGCCGGCCTGGAATCCTATTACTAGATTATATTGTCCAAATTCCATTGAAAATACTGAAAGATTACTTTGGGGCAAGGAAATGACATAGACTTCAGTCCACACACACACACACACACACACACACACACACACACACACAGTCTTTGCTACCTTGCTAAATGGTGCTGGGGGCTATGAGTGGAATGATAAATGAGTTGCAATGAACTTGTGGCGTTGTTTAGAGCATTACTGAATCAAGCGTATTACCTGGAATTCTGGTTAAATCTACCAGCTACCACTGCGGGAAAGTGCAATGAATATTTAAGAGAGCTAGACCTGATTTTTGAACTTAACTGCACAATGTTTTTGTTTTACAACAACATATTTAATTGAATGTATAGTAAACTGGGGACACATCCATCAAATGCACATCTACACAGGTAGCTTTAGCTCTCCTGTGGAGAGTTTGGGGATATGCTCCAGCTTTTCAATGCAGAAGAAACCCGCTTCTCTCTCTCTCTCTCTCTCTCTCTCTCTCTCTCTCTCTCTCTCTCTCTCAAAAAGCTCAGCTGAATCAGACCAAAAGTCCATCAAGCCAGTTCCTTCTTGAAAGCCATCAAAATGGCATGGTCAACAGCCCTTCTGCAGAGTTCACCCTTGGCAACATGCATTCAGAGGCTTAGTTTCTCTGAAACTGGAGACTCTGTTACTCTGTCATGTTTAATGATGTATTAGGGGTGGAGAGGTGGAGGCATAGCCCTTAGTATACTTCTATAAAGAATATTCATGAGCATGGATTAGTAGAGCAAAATATCATGTCTACAGTGTCATCTGCCATTTGAAGCCTTAATGTGCTTTTAATTACTGTATTGCTAAAGCTGTTTTAAAAAAGAAAGAATTCCACAGCCCCACACTGAGCCCGCTCCTTCTTTACAGTCAGCTTTCATCAAGAATGGCAGAATTTTAATACCTATTCACGGGTTGCAAAGAAAGGAGCAAGACTCACACATAGCTTCAAAAGGCATTAATCCCATCCTAATGCCACAAAACACATGGCCTTTTTAATATTGTTATGGCTCTGCTCTTTCAGATCCAGCACTTGATAGATTACGCTGTGTGGTTTACAAGCTATAAATCATCTTGTTGTTTAAACAGAATAAGGAACAAATGAAAAGATGTTCACAGAGGTATGAAAAATCTCCTCCCCTCCCAACCACCCCTGCTCTACTTAAAGCCTAAAAGAAAAAAAAATTCTCGGTCATTAATAATTACAGAAATGTTTGTAGTAGAATTTGGAACACTAAAATGTGCAAGTGGGACACAAGGAGGGAACATCCATTGTTTTTATAGGTCATCTCTTATGAGAAAAACATTGGAACCAATCTGTACGGTATACTTTCATCTAGGCATATAAGAAGGTTTGCAGTTTGTAGGAAAAAGAGTGGCCATAGCAGCATACCCTGATTCACCATCATCAGTTTTATAGCATTAGCCAAGGGCTATAGCATCTCAGTGCAAAATTAAAATCCCTGGTCAGGCAAAATTGCAGACATTGGAAGCTTCAGTTCTGGTTTGGGATTAGGGTTACCACCTTCCAGTCCAAAAATACACAAACAAGACTTCCAAATCTCTTGATGCAGCAGGAAATGAGGCATCTGGGGCTCCCTTTACCTTAACCCTGGCAACCCTACTTGGGAACAGGCATTGCCAGTGATTAAGCCAACATTCATCTGACCAAGTTATTACTACGAGTCCCATTCTAAAATGGTTTCTTGTTTGTTATCTGCTGTGTCTAAAACAACAGGCGGAAAGAGCCTTTGCAGCTCTACAACCCCGAAATACTAAAACTGTGATTTCAAAGAGGACCAGCCCATAAACTAAAAGATGAAGCATGCACAATGTGATTGGACAATTGGGAAGTTCCTCTTGCCCAGAACACCTGTGCAAATGAAGAGATCCACATCAAAGGGGAAGTGTGGTTAGAGCAGTGGGCGAGGATTCTCACCCTGGAAACACCTGAGAGGCAGCACTGAAAAGGAAGAAGAAGAAGAAGAAGAAGAAGAAGAAGAAGAAGAAGAAGAAGAAGAAGAAGAAGCATCCCATCCTGCTGCTGCCCTGTTTCTGGACTACAATTCTTTTATTGCATTTATGCTCTAGCTTTTTATCCCAGGACCTCAAAGTGGTATACATGGGTCCTTCCTCTCATCATCTAATCCCCACAACAACCCTCTGAGGTGGGTTTAGATCAGGGGTCTGCAACCTTTAAGACAAAAAGAGCCACTTGGACCCGTTTCTGAAGAAAAAAAAAGAAACTGGGAGCCGCAAAACCACTGCGACATTTAAAACAAATATAACATTGCATTTTATTTTAAAAAATCCGATTTAAATAAAAAAAATCCATTATTTTTTTTTAATCATTCATTTTTATCCAACCTGGGGACCACTACCAGGTCACAGCCTGATCCAAGGTGGGTTGCAACAGCATACAAATATTTGATTTGTTGTTGTTTTTTTTTTAAAATGAGTCCTCAACTGCACACTTGTGTTAAATGTTTGTCCCATGTCTAATTGAAGACTGCTGGCTTTTACAATAATCTTAGTGTCTTTTACCCTTAATATTCCAGACCAGAGGCTATGCTCACCTCTTCCAACCTCCTCTCTTGCTAAATAAAGCACAGAATTGCACCAGAGAAGCCTGTGATGTTTGTGCTGACTTGCATACAGGTGGCTGTAGTAGTTCATAGTGTTCAAACCTTTTTAGGGGAGTTCCCTGCCCCCTTAATGACAATGGCGATAGATTTTGCACATGAACACAGATCCAAGTTAGGACTCCTCTCTTCCACGCCAACAAGTGCTTTGTCAAGGCTCCCCTAACACACACTCAGGACAGAGGAAAAACTGCAACCTTTTGGGGCGTCATTCTCCTACCCATGTCTCTGTGAGAACCAGCCCTTTATTCTGCCTCCCGTAGTACATCCTCCCCCTTCAAGAAATCATTTCCTTTGGACTTTCGGCCCATCTCCACCCCTATTACTCCTTGCCCTCGCGAAGGAAGCATTTTCACAAGTTTTCTTTTTGGTGGGCTGTCTGTGCTTCCAAACACCTGGAAGTCACGACAGGGGCTTCTCCCCCACCTAGTAAATTCTGCCTCTGCATAAGTTACTCAGGTTTGGTTTTCTTTACCACTTTGGAAAGGCCACAGCCGGAGGGCGTGGCGCAGGCGGCCAACTTGCGCTCCCGCGCTCCGCCCGGCAGCCTAAGCAACACACCTGAGGAAGCAGCGGCAGAGGACTCCCCCTCCCCAGTCCCAGTCCCCCACCCCAAGGGACTCGTTGGGGGGTTGCAAAGCCCCCCGCCCACGGCAGGCAGAGAGCTCGACGGCGGTTTCTGCCCAGCCAGCCCAGCTTTGCGCCCTGGAAGGCGGGGGCGACGTGACTAACCTTGCCTGGTGAGGTCCGGCGGCGGCTCCGCTCGACGCTGCTGCGGAAGAACGCACAACTGCCTTTTCCTCCATGCAGCCTTTTTAAGTAGCCACGTCCCTGCTGTGCGTGCTCGGGCTCCTAGGAGCCTCCAAGCCCCCTCGCGACACATGCACCCATTGGCTCCTGAGACGCGGGTCCCGGGCAAGGGCGAGTCCCAGCCTTGCTCCGGGGCGGAGAGAGACGTGCGCCCCTGAGAGCGCGGTCTGAGGCTGCGAGCGGAACCAGGAGTGAAGGAGGCAGCGGCAGGGAAACAGGCGCAGCTTCCTCGACCATTTTTAAAAGGAGGGCTTCCCCCCTCGCCCTCGCCCACCACCCACCACCCCTGGCCCAGCCCACAGCTGCCTACCTCGTCGTTGCCTTGATGCAGCAGCCAGCAGCAGCTCCACACCAGCAGCAGCAGCCACACCTCTGGAGGGAAACTGCTGCTGTCTGCTGCTGCGCCTGCGCTGGCAGAAACGAGGCACGACGCATGAGCATAGCAGCACAGCAGCAGCACCCTCAGCCTCTGGAGGGCGGGCCGCCGGCCAGCTGGAGGGCGGCCACTGCCGCTGGCCAGCTGGAGAAGTGGACAGGCGTATCCGCCTTGGAGCCCCGGAGCCACGGCAAATGTGAAAAAGAGCCGCATGCGGCTCCGGAGCCGCAGGTTGCAGACCCCCGGTTTAGATGGAGAGAGACTGGCCCAAGGTTACCCAGTGAACTTCATGGCTGAGTTGGGATTTGAACTCTGGTCTCTCAGCCCCTAGTCCAGATAGGCAAACCTGACCCTCCAGATGTTTTGGGACTACAATTCCCATAATCCCTGACCACTGGTCCTGTTAGCTAGGGATCATGGGAGTTGTAGTCCTAAAACAGCTGGAGGACCGAGTTTGCCTATGCCTGCCCTAGTCCATCACTCTAACCACTACACCACACTGGCTCTTCAGTGTCATGCCATCCCTGACCATTGGCTATGTTGGCTGGGGGCTGGTGAGTACTTGGTGCTGTACAAACATGGAAAATGTCCTAGTTAGGTTGCCGGGTTAGAAAACCTAGTTAGGTTTTCACTATCCCCAGAAAAAAAATCTTCACAAACATACTTCACACTACAGTAATTTAGTATGTGCAGGCAAAGTAATTTGGAGACTCTGTGGACATATTAGGATGTTTAAGGCATATTGTGCAGTTAATTAACTGCACATAAAAATAGGAAAAGAAATTTCCTACCAGCACAAACTTGAGTTACAGTATGTTTGTTGGTATACTTGTCCATTTATTCCCAGTCAAATTTCCCCTGCCAAGGGACATATAATGTTCTCAGTGGGGCCAAATTTTATAATCATGAAAGAAATGAAGATGTTAGGGCATTGCTTCTCCGCCCAGCTAGTGTTTTATCGTGGATTTTTGCTCTTTCTTTAATCTTATTCCTTTTATGGCTATCAATAAGATAGTCTTAAAGAACTTACTGGATTGGGAGCAGTGTTTGCCCACCAAATGCCTGATGGAACAGAGCACGCTATAAGTTATGCATTAAGATCACTGGCCCCAGTGGGAAAAATACCCTATTCACAATTAGAACTTGAAAGGTTCCATTCATATCTTTATGGCAGACATTTGGGCATACAATCAGATCAGAAACCCCTCCAGGGTCTGCTGGGAGAGAAAAAGCCAGTGCCCCAATGGCACCTGCTAGAATCAAGAAATGAGCCTTGATGTTGTCTGCATATGACTACAGATTTGAATATGAACCAGGTCAAGCCCTGGGTAACGCTGATGACCTTAGCAGACTTCCACTACCAGATAAACCAAAGTTGGTACCTCAGTGGCCTGAAACTGTTCATGTTGAACTGATGTCCATATCCCTGACAGATGCAGCAAAGAATAAATGGGAGAATGAGCAAGTGCAAAGAATGGCAACAAAAGGATGTGCTGTGTGGGAAAACACAGAATGACAACCTTACTATTGGTGCAGGGCATTCTTGAATATCCAAGAAAGATGGGGTCTCAAGTAGCTGTACCACCAGGGAGTTGGTCTGCTGTAGTGAAGTTGTTGCACAAAGCACATCCTAGCATTGTATGGTTGAAGGAATTAGTATGTGGCTATGTGTGGCTGCCAGAAAGAGACCAGTGGATTGAGCCTGTGGTGTGATAGTGTGGGGTTTGTCGATCTACACATCATGCTGCTCCAAAAGCACTCTTACACCTATGAGAATGCCCACCATGATCTTGGTCAAGGCTTCACATCAAGGGCATTGGCTCCTGGGGACCAAGGCACTATGGCCCCCCATTTTTTTTTCTTTTTTGAGGTGGCTGGGCTTCCTCAATATTCAGAGGGACTCACATGTGATGTCAGGATGTCATATTGGGCCCCCCAAATCACCCAGCGAAACTTGCGCCTCTGCTTCACATACATTGATTATGCTGGCCCATTTTTGGGAAAACATTAACAACAACAACAACAACAACAACAACAACAACAACAACAACTGATACTTCCAAATGGTTTGAAGTTCATATAATGCTACCCATTACCATACTTAAGTGACTGTTGATCAATTCCAATTTTCTTTTTCTGTTTTTGAATTACTGGAGGTAATGGTAAGTGATAATGGGCCACAATTTACAGGTGCAATTTTCCAAGAATGTATGGAGAAAAAGCACTTCAAGAATACAATATAAGAATTGCACCACATCACTCAGCTTCCAATGACCTAGCAGAAAAAACCAGCATGAACTGTTTAAGAGGGACTTTAAAAAAGGCATGTGGCAGCTTAAATAATGTTAGACAGATTCTTTTTTCAGTATTGTGTCACACCACATTCCACTACAGGGAAATTGCCAGCAGAACTGCCAATGGCTCTTACACCCTGATGAGGCTGTTAAGATGTGCAAGAAGCAGGGAGAACAAAAAATCCTGCTATGGATTAAAAGGAACATCAAGGAGACAAGCAGTGGAGCAGCTAGTTGATGCCCCCAGTTTTGGGAATGGATTTCATTGAGTGGCAGGTTGCCTCATAGCACAGACAAAGCCCCTTCTCATGGGGCTTTTTTGCCAGATGAAATTCAGTGATGTCATGATCAAGTCAAGTGTATTCATAGCATGAAGAAGAGCTTCCTGCAGAGGTGGATGAGTGAATCAATGTGGAGCTATTACCCTGTTCATTTCACACAACCAGAGAGACTGAAGGGTCCACAGTTCCTGAACCAGATCATACTACTGTGTGTCTCCTGCTGAGCCATATTCAGAAAGAACATCCACTGCCACTTGCGGATGATACAGAAATATTTGCAGTATGCCATTTAAAAAGAACCTCCAAGTCCAGGGAAAGGCTGAATTTATAATTGCAAGTGATTTTGGGTGTTGAGATCAATGTATCTGATATATCTAGATATACACAGAGAGATTACGACTTGTTTCCCCCCCCCCATTTCTCTCTCTGTACTTATTGCCTCTATATAGATTATATGTTGGCAGTATAAACTAAGAGAGGAGGAGTTTAAGATATGTTTATGAGGTTGCCATCTAGGGACCAAATAAAACCAGCTACTATTTCAACTTACTGGTATAAACTACATACTTTATAGGGACCACACCAACACAGCAGCTCCCATCAACACAGGGTGTCATGAAGGAAGCAGCACCTCAAATGAACATTCAGGCTTCAGGCCTCTCGGTCTTTTTATTTTATTTTTAAAGCCCACATAAATAACAATTATTTCTCTCCCAGGGTGGAAAACTGAAGAAGAAAGGGAAACTCCTAGGCGAGAGCTAGGAGGGTCAGCTTCTTCCTTTGCGAGACAACTGCTAAGATCTACCTGTGAGAGAGGACTTTGCATTCTTCTCTCTCTCTCTCTCTTGCTTTTATTTTTGTTTAGATTAGTTTGTTTTTATTGTAATGTATTATAAAAAGTCTTAATAAAATCTTACTTTAAAAATTATTTAAACAAAATAATAATAATAATTCTCTCCTCCCTTTATTAAGACCAATTTGTTCATATTCTAACTCTGGATTATCAAAGAGCCTTTCTTTTCCAGACAATGAAACTTGTTGGTCATTTGCTTATGTTACCAAATACTCTGGCACAAGCTCAATGCCTTTCTAGATTGTGCCAGAAAATACTTGTACAGAAACATGGCGGCTAAAAAAAGAACCTTCATTCAGAGCATCTTTGGATAGAGAGCAGTTTTTGGATACGAAACAGGATATCTTACACATAAATAATGACACAGAAGGAAGAGTGTGGCAGGCACAAGTTTCTTCCTCCTGTTGCTGCAACAGGAAAGCAGTAACAAGTCCAAGCTCTGTCTTCCACTGAGCTGTTAACAACACAGGGATCCTGTGTCACGTTGCATCAGGAAATCTCATCTGTGCTTGATAATGCTTAGCAGAAATAATGAGCAGATTCAAGCAAAGCCAATACCAATTACTCACATTTTGAAGTGAATTAACAGAAACAGCAGAGGGACATCTGAAGACATGGGTGGTCCAACTTGCCACATGGTAGCTGTCTGCCAGAGTATGGTGTTTAGTTTGAGTATAAAAAGGCAGGGGATTTGGTTTCTTGTGTGTTCTTTGATTTGGTGACTCTCTAGTAGTATTAACTAGATGTATGTCTTAACATCTTTTTAAAAAAATTGTGATAAATGAAGATACGTACAGGGAACCGACAGAGAGTATGAGAGGCAGGTCAGAGTGGGTTTTCTCAGGGTGGGACACTGAGGAAGGAGACACTCTCCCAGGCGGGAGGGTTCAGGTCTCTGTATGTGTGGAGATTAATATAAAGTTGCTCTCCAGGATTTCAGGCATTGTTTCCCAATCTCTGACTGTTAATCAGTTCTCCAGGCAGTATGGAGTATTTGAAAGTAGCCAAGGATTGAAAGGGAAACTCACGCTCTCTTTCTCTCTCTCTCTTTTCGGGTGCAACTTTCTGCAGCCCCAGTGAGTCCCTGCAACAGACAGTCCTAGGTTGTGAAAACTTATTTGCAGCCTATCACTAGGCAAAGGAAGCTACCTTGTCCCCCTCTACATTGCCCCGCAAGGGGGAAATACTAATCTCCAATGGAGTATAGCCTTAGTTCCTCTGTGAAATCCAGTGGAGTGAAATTGCTTGAGAAAGGGAAGGAGGGATGCAACAAAAGCTGGGGGAAGGGTTAGTCTTAGCTCAGTGGTAGAGCATCTGCTTTGCATGCAGAAGGTCCCAGGTTCAATCCCTGGCATCTCCAGGTTAGGTCTGGGTGAGAATCTTGTTTGAAATATTGAAGAGCCGCATGGACAGAATATCGGTAACATATTATAAGAGATAGTTGTCCCCAAACTTAAATTAATTATGGATGAAATATTAGAGAAAGGAGTACCGGTAATTCCAGAATCTTGGCAAGAAGCCCCAATAACCCTCCTTCCAAAACAAGGAGCAGACATGAAGTTTCTGTATTTCTTGTGTTGACAGAGGTTTGTTATTTTTATAAAAGTCTATTAGGCGATATAGGCCTTTGGATTGCCAGGTTTTGGTTTGGAGGTTTTGTGCTGCATGGTGGAATAATGGGTGGTAGGCCAAGGGAATTAGTGGGGATGGGGTTGGGGATAGTTTGCCTGTAAATTTGGAAGAAAGTCTTCCCATTTTCTTCTTTTCTTCTTCTATTTTTTCTTTTCTTTTCTTATACTTACTCTTTCTTCCTTTTCTTCTTTCCCCCTTTTCTTTCTTCTATACTTTTTTTTAATAACACTATCGAGAACTTTGTATATATGTATGTAACCATAACACAATGTTTTGATTTTGTAATAATTATGCCAAATTTAAAAATAATAATAAAAAGAGCTGCTGTGAGTCAGTGCAGACAATACTGAGCTAGATGCACCAATGGTCTGTCTAAGGCAGCTTCCAAGGTTTCAATGAACACTTCTTCCCTCTTTACAGAGGTACAATGCTGGTCTGGCATTAAACCACTTGAATAGAAGGCCCTGCTTACCCAAAGGAGGTGCCTGAGCATGGGCATCATTATGGAAGAAGAAGAAGAAGAAGAGTTTGGATTTGATATCCCGCTTTTCACTACCCGAAGGAGTCTCAAAGCGGCTAACATTCTCCTTTCCCTTCCTCCCCCACAACAAACACTCTGTGAGGTGAGTGGGGCTGAGAGACTTCAGAGAAGTGTGACTAGCCCAAGGTCACCCAGCAGCTGCATGTGGAGGAGTGCAGACACGAACCCGGTTCCCCAGATTACGAGTCTACCGCTCTTAACCACTACACCACACTGGCTCTGATAGGAAGACTACCTATCAGCAGCTGTCCATCAACCTGGCATGATGTACTCACCCTCCCTCCCTCCCCACATCTCTGCAATGCTGAGTAGCTTCAAGTAGGGAGGAGGATGAAGAGGAGGCAGAAGTTAGAAGAAGGAAGGGAAAGGACTGTAAAATGCCAAATACATTTAATTTTTAGGGTATATATCTGTAATGCATTTCCCATGAAAAATGCAGAACCACCACTACTTAGTACTGACTGTGATTGCTCACTAAACTTTCAGTCTTGCTGAAAGAGAGTCACCAGGAAGGGCAGAGTTACAGGAAGTCCTGTTGGGTGATCAATGTGTATACAAAACACAAAGGGTAACCATTTCCCTCCCCAAGCATACCTAAATGGCACCACTGTTATGAGATCTGCCTGACACATAAATTACTATCGTTATTAAAATTACCATTTACACAGTATGCAGGAAAATATTCCATAATATTAATTTCCCTCGGCAGTCATTCTGAGTTAATTACATGGCAAATTAATTTATGCTTTGTGTGGTTAGGAAATCTCAAGAGAATAGCCTTTCACTGATCAATAGATATCTGATGCACAATGGCTGTATACTATAATTTAATTATGGAATTTCAGCACACTCATTTCCTAGGTATTTCATGTCCAGATTTCTTAATGTGGAGCACACCTCCTAAACAGTGTCCTCTTATGACACAAGGTCCCCACATCCACTGAGCAGTCATCTGTTTAGGGACAATGAGCCCACTCTCCCTCCACTGGTGTCTAAGTTCTTGCCTAATGAAGGGCCCCAATCCAGCAACAGAACTGCATGCACGTATAGCCTTGGGACCATCTGGGCAACATCTCTTTGCACATGTGGTTCTTGTGCCAGTTGAATGATTATGCACACATGTCCACCTAGCTGGATTGGTTGATTTAACAATGACTGGCAACAGTTTAAGAAATATCAGCTGCTGAATTAAATGTCTGGGCCTTGACCACTGTCATGCAGTAAAACAGGTTTTCACAGTCCTGTGTAGTTGCCAGTATACTACCAGAGTGCAATAATTTTTATATTCTGGGCTCCTCCAGTCTCTTACTTTGCAAATTGCAAAAGACCTGCTTGTTTTTAAGTTGATTTGTTGCACTAGGGCGACAGAGCACCTTAATCCACTTTAAATGCATAAGCAGATCCATACCATCCATTTAAAACACATTCAAAATGCATTATTATTATTTATTAAATATCTATACTACCCTTCATCCAGAGATCACAGGGAGGTTTACACATACACATTGTTGCACGGTACCCCAATCTTGAGCTGCACAAGATTCCAGGTCCCTACCCAGTGTTTGTGTTTCCTTTGGAATGGGGTACAGCAGCAACTGTGGTGTCTTTATGATTTATGGTTTATTTATGCATACAGTCATACCTTGGAAGTCGAACAGCTTAGTTCCTGAACGTTTTGGCTCCCAAACGTCGCAAACCCAGTTTGTGAAATATTTTTGGAAGCTGAATGTCTGATGGAGCTTCTGCGGCTTCTGATTGGCTGCAGGAGCTTCCTGCAACCAATCAGAAGCCGTGCTTTGGTTTTCAAATGTTTTGGAAGTCAAACGGACTTCTGGAACAGATTCCGTTCAACTTCCAAGGTATGACTGTATATACAACCTTAGCCTATGCTGGAGGGGTTCACAGCATTGGCACCCCAAGAAGGTGTTGCTTCTCCCATAGCCACAGCCTTGGATTCCAACAGAAATCAGGCATGGCTCTGACTCTCTGGCTTCCCAGCCCACTTCCATCTTCCAGCTTCTAGTTCACATAACCTCAACTCCCAACTGTGTCTTTCTAACTAAAAGAAAGACATTTGTCCTCCAGCCCAGAGCCACTTCCTTTGATCCTTTAATGGCTCATTACCAGCACTGTCAGTCACTTCACCTAGAAGCTAGCCTAGCTATTCCAGGAATTTGAATCCTTGCTTAGATTATAACATTTACTGGATCCAGGAATTAAAAGGGTCTCAGCATACAATTTACCCCCCTACCCAACTCGTAACAACACCATAATAGCAAACAAAAACAATACCCCCCCACAGTTTAAAAGGCCATAGAATGTTTGATTAGCCAAAGTCCTGAGAGCAAAGGAAAGTTTTTGCCTGGCACCAAAAGATATGTAACAAAAGGTGCCAGAGGAGCCTTCCTGGGGAGAACATTTCACAAGTGGGGAACCACTGCAGAAAAGGCCCATTCTCAGATGGTGATCACAGCCTCTGATCATGACTCCCCCCCCCCCAAAAAAAATCCCAGGAACGGTCATTTGTTAAGTGGAATTGTAGCTCTCTGAGGGAGAAAGTGCAGTTCATGGGATTATTGGAGGTGGTGGGAACTCATGAATGTACTTTAAATGTATGGTGCGGATCTGTCCAAAGTTCTGGTATATGCTTGCATTCCTCCAATAAAATATGAAGGTGCTTCTTTGTATTCATGGCAATATTAACCAGGCCACTGTAGTACTTTCATGATCAATAGAGCAACCCCTCCACCCAGCATTATCTAGCTTTTCAAAGACACATTCAGTGCAGACAATAATCCTGCCATTGTGTAACAATAATTTCTTATTAACCAACTTATGCTTTATTATGTACGTCGTTTTGTGACGGCCATTGTAGGTTCATTGAGCCCTCATCCTCCCAAATGTTTTGTTTGATTGTCTGACACAGAACCATGCTGCTCTGAAAGAGTCACCATCTATTTGTAAGAGATGGTGGAACCAGTTTCTGCTGTATACTAATAGAACCCTCTATTTCCCAAATGTCAGTGCTTCTGGAGTTAAAGTAGCTCCGTTCATGCGTGAGAGGAAGGCCTTGGCAGGCTTGGAGGAATTTCAAGGTTTGCAGTAGGGCAAAAAGAAAGCAAAAAGCAAAAAAAGCCTTAGAGAAAACAGACCCTAAGGTAGACTCCCCCTTCCAAAAGAACCCAAACAAAGCACTAGTCCATGAGCATGTTTAGTGATCATGGAATGCTGATTGACTGTTGTGGAGGGGCAAGGAGAAGAAATGGGATCCCAGGAAAGGGCAGTGTTTCACCTAACCAGCCATAAATAGGAGCACTCCACACTCTAGCATTTTACACTTATGGATTCTGTCCTTGGCAAAAAGAAAAAAAGGTTAGCACTTTTCTTTTTTTGCAATCTCAGCTAAAGCTGCTTTTCACAGAAGGTATAATCTAAATGCATGTACATGAAGAACATTATTACTTGGGTGCTAAAAAATGAAACTCTTGATGGCTGTTCCTTGCACATCTTGCAGCCCCCATTTTTAAGAGGGACTGAGGCTCGTGGGAAAGTTATTTTCATTTTTTCCAAGTGCTCTGCTTTCAAGGAACGCTGGTGTATAAATGAAATGCAGCAGTCACATGCACTACAGACCACGGGGCTTCAATTGCTGATGCTTCATGCAAATGCAATATTAATTTGCTGGCATTTTACCTTTGACATAATTACAACTTCTTATGTGGCGTGGTTAGAATAGAAAATATTCACCATATAATGAAATAGAGTGTAGTGACAGCTTTCAATCAAATACTAGCTTACTTTGCACCTAGAGACTTGAAGGATTTCCTTTCATTTATGAGGAATAAGCAAAGTGCAAAAATAATAGTGCCAGATATCATGACCAATTAAGATCAGATGCCACATGATCATATGCAGTAAGGAAAGGGCTATTGCTCAGTGGTAGTGCATACAAGACTTTACATACAAAAGGTCCCAGGTTCAAACCCCATCATCTCCAGATGGGACCAGGAATGTCATCTGTTTGAAACCCTGGAGGCCCACTACTGGTCAGAGTGTGGACAATACTAAGCCAGATGCACCCAAGGTCTGACTTGGTATCACGTAGCATCCTTTGTTCCACAAAATAACCATGTTAGAGAAAGACTAAATAACCTGTTCCAAATGTTTCTTTTCTGACCATCACCACACCTTCCCACCAAACCCAAGTTAGCCATTGCTAAGAGAAGATAGTAGATTGATGAGGTTGATGTATGGTACATAAATGATTCCCCTATGGTACATAGATTGATGAGGTTGATGTATGGTACATAAATGATTCCCCCCAGTGCACATTATATTGGGTACCTGCAGATGATTATGGGGATTGAAAAGAACTTGGAATTGGAATATATGATGAACAAATTATATTACCACATTTATTATTATATTATATTATATTATATTATATTAATTTGTATATCACTCTTTATCCATAGATCTCAGGGTAGTTCACAACATAAAATTACAAAAGCACAAAATACATAAAAAGAACAAAAACAAACCAATAATCTCCCCTCCCAAACCTGTATGACTTTTACTGGAAAATTATTAGCCAATGAGCAATGCAAAAGGTTTAATTCTGAAAAGTGGCTTTCAACTTACCAAATGAATGAAATGAAAGCTTCCGGTCACATTGGAATATCTAGCTACTCATATATGTTTCAGTTGTTTTAATTCTGTATGGATAAATGTATCTTTTCTGACTGACGGTCGAATAAAGAATGATGATGGTTAATGATGAGGGCTAGTCATATATCGGATATACTTCTGAAAGGTGGCAAGTCCATCTTTTTTTTAAAGGGTTTTTAGAAATATGGCAACCTTACCAGAGACAGTAAAATCCTTCTTCCAGAACTCAAAAGAGTGAAGCTGAGACCTCCAGTTAAAACAAAAACCATTCTGAAATGTATCCATTCTGTTGGAACCCCATACGGTTATCACAGCTCATGTTAAAGAAAATGCATAGCTCTTCCAAGTTCTCAAACAATGGTGTTCTAAGTAGGGGAAAAAACCCACAGTGTTTTTTAGGCCGTAAACATACTACTAGCATCATGTTTGAATTTATTTTTTTTTTTTTTTATAAGAATTTATTGGCATTTTTCCAAACAACATATACCCTCACCCACACCCACAAATACAAAACAAATATGACAAATACAAACGGTATCAAGATTCTTATAGCATCTTTCTAAAAAGAAAAATTTCTTTTTCCATATCTTGACCATTGACTTCCCCTGCCTTTTCACCTTCGATTTTATATCCTTAATCTATTTTATAACCATTTCTTCTGAAAAAAAAAAAAAAAAAAAAAATTGATTCAGTTATATATTTACATCAAATTATCTTTTCAACACCTTACTAGTAAATACATCACCATAATAATACCTCATCCTAGTTCTTCTTAATTCAATCTTATCAATTTCTTAACTTAATCTAAGTCTTAATCTTGCTCCTCGCATCAAATCTAATTCTTCTATCCTTAAGATTACTGCTAATAACATAAAGACTTGAAATATCTCCTTTCATATACAAATAAAAATATAACAGAATATTGTTGACAGTATTCACCCTCCACTTTCGATTTGCCGTGTTAGACTACTTTAAATTTTGTTTAAGACTTCACCCCACACCCCCTCTGTCCATTATTCTTCTCCTGGTGGCATCGGCACTGAACATCCGTGTAACTTCTCTCTCCCAACGTCCACAGATCCAGGCACAGTCCATGTCTCTTCTTGCCACGAGTTCAGAGGTGTCCATCTCATCATCTCCCTGCTTCTTCGGTTCTTTGTAACGTTCCTTTTCTTCTTGTAAATACCTTAATTCTCTGTCCCTGGCCCCCGAGCTCACACCCCGGGGACTGGATATAACAAATCTTAACGTCGCCTTGGGGCTGCCACCCCCAAAAAGCGAATTTCTTCTCCGAAGTTGCTCACTCAGTTCTCTCCATCTTTCCATCCACTCTCTCAGCTCATTAGCAAGACATTCTTCATAGGTGTCAAAAGTTTTAAAAGCCTCCTCTGTGGGCAATTGGTTCCCTTTCAGATCCCCACACAAGACTTTGACTTTTCTATAAACAAGTTCCACCTTCAAGGCAGTGAGTCTCTGTTCATCTGTTAGTCCAGAGTTCAATACCAGTTCAAGGACAAAACCCAGCATACTGGCAGAGGAGGAGGAAGTGGGTGTTGTATTTCTGCTCTCCTCTTTGTTCAACGCCATTTTTCTGTGCTGAAGCGCAAACACCGCAACTTTAAATGGAGATATTTTCCTCTAGTTAACTGCCCGAAAAAAGAGTTTGCCAGTCTCATGTGTCAATTTTAGCTACATTGAAACCAGTTCTGTAGCAGTAAACCCTCATTTGGTTACATTCTTCGGCTCGAAGGGAGGGAGGCAGGCTACCTTTCCCCTTCCCCCCGGATCGTTCCAAAAGCACGATTTTTAATCCAAATCTTTACTCACGACCACCGGGTTTTTAGCTCCATTCTTCGCAGGTAGAACTTGGACGCTCACCGCGGGCTTTGTCGCCGCATTTGCATCCCGGTTGGGGCATGTCCCCTGAAGCCCGGCTCCGGTTGTCCCTTCACCCCCACTCCCCCTTTACAGGGGGGGCAGGGGAAGGGTTCGGAGCCTCCGCGGGCACAGCCGGGGAGCCCAGGGTGCGGGACGCTCTTCCCGCACCCCAAACGGAGCCGCGCGCTGCGGTAGCGCGGCTCCTAACCCCCGGGATGGACAAGGCGCCTCGGAACCGAGGCAGCCTTCGACCACCCGGCGATGGCGTCGCCGCCGGAAGTCAGCATCATGTTTGAATTTAGCCTTCCAAGCAAATGAGTCCATGACTTGCCTTTCAGAAGATCAGATAAATAAAAGAATGAAATACTAAAAATGTACCCATTCCTGTTTGCATAAATAAAGAAAAACTCCATCATGGCTTAAAATTAACCAGAAAAATTATCTGATGTGGTTTGGGAAAGAAGAACTGCAGGCTAAAAGGGAACAGCAGCACATTGAAAGAACAAAAGAGTTATTACATCATATAAGTGTCGGATCATTAATTGGATGCCCTACAGTGTGGAAGAGCTAGTCACCTCCTAATTCTGGAATAGCCTGCTGCCCTTGAACTGGTTACCAAAGCCTAATTATACGTATGTCGCCTTTTGTGGACACTAATAATGCTTCTTTGAAGATTAGCTGACAGGGACCTCTGAAAGTAATATCTCTCTTTCATAGCATGTCTGATTATACCTGCCTTCAGGGGCAACCTCCTCAGTGAGGTTTGATCGCTGCTTGCATGACTGTTTTGTGTGAACTTACTGATGAAAAACAAATAAATCAACCTTGTTACCCGACTCTTAAATACTTTAAAATGGCCCTACACATTCCCTTCAATCTTTGTTGGGATGGTCTCTTAAGCTGCATATTCTTTTAATGTGGTTCTCCTTGAAATTAATGGTTGAAGACCTGTTTCTCTGCCATGAGACATTGTTTTTGAGTGGGTCTCTGCTTACACATAAACTCAAGTGCTAGGCACATCCCATCAGAGCACAAGCTTCACAATGCTTGTATTGCTGTGGAGTTTGTAGGTTACCTTGCTTCAAAGTGACCCTGATATATCATGGGCACTTTAACTATCCCGTCACTCTCCGATGCATGAATGATCATTTCTGCTATTAGACCAATAAACAGATTGGGCTTCACTCTGATACAAAAACTAGATTTGAATAGGCTTCTGGGGAAACCATGGCTAATGCACAAAGTTAATGACTTAGCCTCACAATTCTCCAATGGGGAAAAAATACATTTTAGTAATTTTGTGGATTCCTGCTGCTTCTGCCCTTCAAGGAACAAATTATCCCCTCATTCCATGCTACTTGACTCCTTATTATCAGCTAATCTTAAACAAACAGCCCCCTCAGTCCTCTTGTATAGTGATTTATGGAAGTGCAAAGGTCTGCTTTCCTTCTGCCCTATGGTAACACATTAGTTGCCAAATCCATTCCGAGGAATGGATTTAAACGATTAGGAGGATTTATGTCTTGGTTCCCCCTATATTTGAGGGGATAAAGAAGGACTCAAGTCCTATGCCTTCTGCAGGTTAAATGGAGAAGGAACAGTAAAAAAGTGGTTGGATAAGTAGATGCAGACCCATCTGAGAAGAACAAAACAGGCTAGAAAGGATTGGAATTATTTTTGAACAGAAACATGTTGCACAGCTGTGGTTGGTTATAAAAGGGAAACACTTTGAAGATAAGTCTCAGGCAAGTTGTTTCTACCTGCTTCACAGTAGATAACCTTGTATTTGTACCAGCCAAAGGATGGCAGCAGGGTCTACAATGCTGGAAGGCTGTGCAACTCAGTTTAGCATGAATAGACAGCTGGCATAAAAATAAGAAGTCTACCTTAAAAGCACCACATACTATTTAGCACACCCCTGGAATCTTCTCAAGGATGATTAAGGAAATACTATAAGCAGTTTTTTAAAATTAATATCCCACTGTTCTAGGATATCTGGAAAGACATAAAAGAATAACTGGCCTCAAAAAGAAGTCTCAGGTTTGGAAGAGCAAAAGGAAAGGATCAGTGGGAGAGCATCAGCTTTGCATGCAGATGTCCCCAGTTTCAATCCCTGGCATCTTCATGTAAGACTGGGAATGCTATTGGCATCCATCTGCCTTGGGAAACAATGGAGGAGTGCGCCTTTGGGGGTGAGGTCAAGCTGTTGGACGGGTTGCAGCACCTGCTGTGGCTGTAGAGGCCGATGAGGGAGAGACATGCTTTGTCACAAGGTGGGGCAGACAAAGGGGTCCAGTTGTGCTGCCACAGATGCGGCCTGGTGCTTCTTCTCTCTACACTCCTCCCAGTGGTCATTTCTCTTCTGGTCCCTGGTGAGCACACCTTGGGGATCCTGCCATCTTCCATTCCGTGGACAGGACCAAGCCAGCATAGATGTTGCTGAGAAAGGAGTGTGAACATGCTGGGAATGTGAGATGTGAGCTTGGGAAAGCACACCCTTATTTGGAATTCTTTTTTTTTTTTATAAAGATTTTATTAATTTTCTCTTTTATGCACAAAGACAAGAAATAACACAAAATACATAACAACAAACATTAAACAACAATCACAACAGTAACAATAAACATAAAAAGAAATAATACATATACAAACCTCAAACATACATCTCTATCTTATTCTTAATTCAAACTTATCTTATTTCAAACATTGTGACTTCCCCCGTTCCCCCCACTGCATTCATAAATTTTCTACAGGTTCTGGGTAGTTTTGTATCTTTTCCCATAACATTTACCATATCTTAAACTTCAAATCAATCAAACGAATATATTTATAAACTTCAATTCCATTTCCATCTCCATTTTATATCAAAATTCTTAACTATTTATATCCTTCATGCTTAAATCATCTACCCAATTTTAACAAATCTTAACAAGCTTAAGCCTATTCTACTAGCTAACTCTGCTTTAAATGTCCAATTTTACACTTTTAATCAAATAATCCTTGAACTTCTTCCATTCCTGCGACACCTTCTCCTCCCTCTGGTCTCGGATTCTCGCGGTCAGTTCGGCGAGTTCCATAAAGTCCATTAATTTCAACTGCCATTCTTCCACTGTCGGAATCTCTTCGCCTTTCCAGTTCTTTGCAAGCAGTATTCTAGCAGCTGTTGTGGCATACATAAAAAACACTCTATCTTGACTGGGTATCTCTCCATTGGTCATGCTCAGAAGAAATGCCTCTGGTTTCTTACAAAAGGTAATTTTCATTACCTTCTTCAATTCGTTATAAATCTTATCCCAGAAGGCCTTTACCCCGGGGCATGACCACCACATATGAAAAAAGGTACCATTTGCTGATTTACATTTCCAACACTTATCAGAACTTATAGGATTCATCTTAGCTATTTTAACAGGTGTTAGATACCATCTATAAAACATTTTCATGATGTTTTCTCTCAAACTATTACATGCTGTAAACTTAATACCTTCCTTCCACAATTTCTCCCAGTCTTCCATCATAATATTATGACCCACATCTTTTGCCCAGTTTATCATTGTTGATTTTACTTGTTCATCTTTCGTATGCCACTCTAGCAACAAATTATACATTCTGGAAAGGTTTTTCGAGTTCGGTTCTATTAGTTCTGTTTCCAGTTTTGATTTCTCCATTTGAAAACCATTCTTTTTGTCCGCTTTAAAAGTCTCAAAAATTTGATGATATTGCAGCCAGTCAGGAACTTCACTCTTCACCTGATCGTAGCTTTTCAGTTTGAACAGTTCACCTTCTCGCTGCAATATTTCTGCATATTTCAACCACCTTGCGGACATATTAGGTCTTTTATAGGCCTTGGCCTCTACAGGTGAGATCCACCTAGGAGTCTTTCTCTCTAACAAGTCCTTATATCTCATCCAAACCTGAAATAAGGCTTTTCTAATTACGTGATTTTTAAAAGTCTTGTGGATTTTTGCTTTTTCATACCAAAGATACGCGTGCCAACCAAACATGTTATCAAAGCCTTCCAAGTCCAAAACATCTGCATTTTCTAATTTAAACCAGTCTTTTAACCAGCAAAAGGCAGCAGCTTCAAAGTAGATCTTTAAATCCGGCAGGGCAAATCCTCCTCTCTCTTTTGAGTCTGTTAAGAGCTTAAATTTTATTCGAGGTTTTTTGCCCTGCCAAATAAATTTCGATATGTCCCTTTGCCATGTTTTAAAACAGTCCACTTTATCCAAAATTGGAATGGCTTGAAATAAAAACAGCATCTTTGGTAAAACGTTCATTTTAATGGCAGCTATCCTGCCCATCAATGAAAGTCTTAATCTTGTCCATATCTCTAAGTCCTTTTTTATCTCTATCCACAATTTTTCATAGTTGTCCTTATACAGGTTCAGGTTCTTTGCCGTGAGATTGATACCTAGGTATTTTACTTTCTTAACACAATTGAGGCCGGTGCAGTCCTGTAATTTCTGTATCTGCTCAATGTTCATGTTTTTAGTTAAGACTTTGGTTTTCTGTTTATTTAGCTTGAAGCCAGCTACACGTCCAAATGATTCTATTAGTTCTAAAGCTTTGGGGACACTGCTTTCCGGGTCTTGTAGGGATAACATCAGATCATCAGCAAAGGCGCGTAATTTGTATTTTCTCCCCCACCCTTATTCCTTTGATCTCTTTCTCCCTTCTTATCATGTTTAGGAGGACCTCCAGGACCGTGATGAATAGCAACGGGGAGATAGGGCACCCTTGTCTTGTTCCTTTCTGGATTTCAATTTCCTCCGATATCACACTGTTTATTATAATTTTTGCTTTTTGTTCTGAATAAATGGCATTAATGCCATTTAAAAATCTTTGTCCAACGGCCATCTTTTCCAAATTCTTCTTCATAAATTTCCAAGAGACATTGTCAAAAGCTTTTTCCGCATCTATAAACATCAGTGCTGCGTCTGTATTTATATTTTTTTCCAATTTTTCTAAAATATCCACAATAATTCTTGTATTATTATTTATTTGTCTTCCTGGTAAAAAACCAGCTTGATCTTTGTGAATATAGTCCTTCAGCACTCTTTTTAATCTTGTAGCCATGACATTCGTAAATATTTTATAGTCCACATTTAAAAGTGAGATTGGTCGGTAATTTTTCATTAAGTTCCTATCGGTATCAGGTTTCAAAATCAGTGTGATATAGGCCTCTTTCCATGTGTCTGGTGCCCTACCTCCTTCCATTATCTTATTGCAAACATCTTTCAAAGGCTGCGATAGCCAATCTTTCAATGTCTTATAGTATTTTGCCGTTAGTCCGTCTGGTCCTGGGGCCTTCCCTATTTGCATGTTGTTGATTGCCTCCTCGATCTCTTGTGTTGATATCGGGTGGTTGAGTATGGTTAACTTGTCTTCCGGGACTTTTTGCAGTCCATTTTTCTCCAGAAATTGGTCTATTTCCTGTTCTGCAATCTTATCCTCCTTGTACAGTTGTTTATAAAATCTTTGAAAGTACCATCTAATTTCCTCCGGGTTCTCCACATTCTTTTCATTCACTATTAAATTATTGATGAAATTCGCTTTCTGTCTCTTCTTTAACTGCCAAGCTAATAGTTTGCCACATTTATTTGCTGATTCAAAAGTTCTTTGCTTCATCATTTTAATCTTCCATTCGATATCTTGGTTCATAATTTTCGCATATTGGGATTGCAAGTATTTGATTTCTTTTTGGATTTTTTGGTTTCTAGGGTGTCCTCTTAATTCTTTTTCTTTTGCTCCAATCAGCTTCAAAATTCTTTCCATTTCTGCATTTTGTTGTTTTTTCTTTTTTGCTTTTTCACTTATTAGGAACCCTCTCATCACAGCCTTACTCCCAAACAGTTCTTTTCTCCACTTCCGAATTCAGATTGAATTGAAAGTATTCTTTCATCTTTTTTCTTGCTCTCTCTACCAGCTTGGTGTCTCTCATCAGGGTGTCATCCATTCTCCATCTGGAGGAGTCCTTGGAAATTATTTTTAATTTTACTTGTACAGGATTATGATCCGAATACGTCTTAGGCCCAATTTCTGCTTTTTGTATTTTTGGAGCCAATTCATTTGATATCCAGATGTAATCTATTCTCGACCACGACTTCTGTGGTTCTGAATAATAAGTTGCCTCAGTCTCAGTAGGGTTTCTCAGTCTCCAAGCATCCACCAAATTTAAATTTTCCACCATTTCAAAGAAGGTCTTTGGGAGTTTCCCATCATTTGTCAATTTGGTTCTTTGTGATCTGTCCATCAATGTAGAAACTGCTCCATTGAAATCTCCGAGGCATACTATTTTGTAATCCATATATTCCAACAGCAGGTCGTGTATTTTTTTTTAAAATATTGACTTTCCATCGTTCGGTGCATAAAGTCCCAGGATCAAAAATTTTTCGCCTTGTACTTTAATTTCTATTGCAATGTATCTCCCTTCTTCGTCTTTAAATAACTGTCTTGGACTGTATTTTTCTTTTGCATAAATTACCACTCCTCTCTTCTTGACTTTGTCCGATGAAATGAATTCTTGGCCTAATTTCTTGTTTTGTAAAATTCTTCTGTGGCGTCGGACTACATGGGTCTCCTGTAGACATATTACATCTAAATTCTCTTTTTCCAAACTGTAAAAAACTCTGCGTCTCTTCGGTCTCTGGTTCAATCCCCGAACATTCCATGTCTTTAATTTTAGAGCCATCTTCTATTCCGTTCCTCCAGTTGCCTGGTCTTTCTTGTTTTCTTCCAAATCTCTTGGGTCCGCTGCTCCAGGTGTCCCCGGCGGTGGAAGCACTCCTGGGCGTTGATACAAAAAAGCTGGGTCTAGTGCTGATCCTTTAAAATCTTCCAGGTGTTTGTCCAAGAATTTTTGTTTATCCGCTGGGGACCTTATCCGATATCTCTTTTCCTTGAATGTAAATGCCAGGCCCTGCGGAAATTCCCAACTAAAGGGGATCTTTCTTCTTCTCAGCTCCACAGACAAATCGTTGTAGAATACTCTTTTGTCTAGGAAAAATTTGGGGATGTCTTTAAACAGTATGACTTTATTCTGCTGTACCACGAGGTTGTTCTTATAATGCAGATCCAGAATGTAATCTCTTTGGTGTCTATTATTCAACACCACCAAACAGTCACTAACAGTTTTAGAGTCTTTCTTTCCTCTGGGTCCAAATCTGAAGGCCTTCACTATGAATGCTTCGACGTCTGCTTCTTCTAGCTCCCAGTACGTTGAAAAAACATTTACTATGTAGGCTTTTAGGCTTCCTTCTTCTAATTCTGGTAGGCCTCTGAGACGGATGTTTCCTTCTCTCTGTCGGAGTTGAAGAAAGGCAAGAGACTCTTCCACGCTACTCTGCTGTGTTCCAATTCTTTCTATTTTTTCAAGATCTATGTTATCCAGTTTTTGCTCCACAGTTTTTATTTTCTGTTTCACCACTTTAAACTCCTCTGTTTCTTTCTTTAACACTGTGACCTCTTGACCTATTTTATTAATTTCCTCTCGGTTTTTTTTAACGTTTTCCTCTATTTGGCCAATGGATTTTTCGAGGGTTTGCGTAGAGTCTTTAATCTCGGCCTGTAATTTTTCTGTTGCTGAGTTTAATGTTGTATTTATTGTATTTACTGAAACCTGCGTTTGCTTCACCTCCTCAGAAACTTTTTTGAGTCCTTCTGCTATTTCTGCAATACTTTTGGCCAAATTTTCCATTTGTTCTTGTATAGATAGTGAGAAAGAACCTTTTCTTTGTGTTTTAGATCTGGTGCTCTCATGCATTTCCTGAGAGCTCTGCAATTTTAGTCTCAAGGTCACCTCTTTTGTGATAACTGTCTCAGACATTCACAGCAGAAAGCCAACAGTTCCAAAGATAAACACCAGGTGGCCAGCAGTTTAGTCCAGAGAACAAAGAGACTGCTGAGCCAAGGGTCCCATGCAGTTCCAACCTTTTAAACAGATAGGCAAATAATTTCTTCTTTCCAAAATTCCAAACTTTCCCAAAGTCTAGAAAAGAGAATCAAAAAGACTTTAAAAGTCCAAGCCAGAGTTTTCCCAGTTACAGTGTATCCACCAAGTCCATTTAACTGTAGCTGGCGACAAAAAAGTTAAAATGTCTCCACTGGCAAACAGTCACTTAAACAAATGGCAACAAATGGCAACAAAGTACCGCCGCCCGCTTACTGACCCGGAATCCTACTCCTGAGGGTGAAGCGGTGTCTTCTTTTGTCAGAAATCCATATTTTAAGTCCTTTAACATCCTCTAACCAACTTTTAATTCACTTTTAAAAAGTTCCGCAAAGTTAGCAAACTTTTTCCCGTTATTCGCGGCTTAGCTCTTTTGCCGCTACCCTGCTCTGTTTAGCAGTTCAAAGGGAGCGGGCTTCCTTCATAAATTTCTCTGTGAGCTTAAAAAGCCTTAAAGAGTCCAAGTCCATAAAAGATTCCTACTTACAGAGCTTCTTTTTCCAGTTCTAGGTAAGAAGTGCTCAGTGCTCAGTTCTGGCGGTTATCGCTGCTTCGTTCTCCTGGGCAGTCGCCTCTTCAGTCCCGCGCCGGAGCCTCGCTCGCTCGATTTTCCCCCTTACGAGGGTCAATCGAGAGCGGGGACGACGCGTCTGGGACCCACGAGACCACGGTCCACGGGACGCTCTTCCCGTGGCTTTAAGGGGCCCGCGGCGCAGGCACGGAAGCCCCTAAAGCCCGTCGGAGAACCGGAGCTCTGCAGCCCCCGTCCGCCATTGACCGGCACCTAACCGGAAGTCCCTTTATTTGGAATTCTGTCCTGCCATGTAATACACAAAAGTCACCTGATGCAGTGCATATGGGAAGGTGTTGAGGTGTTGCTCCTGAAGGTTGCAAGTTGCCCAAGACTCACTTCCATAAAGCAATTCAGCTTGTTTGAAACCCTGGAGCGCTGCTTCTAGTCAGTATCCACAGTGCTGAGCTAGATGGAACAATGTCTGACTTGGTACAAACCAACTTCCTTTATTCCTATGTTCCAAAGACGGTTGCTTTTCAGCAGTAACACACAAGCATTTCCCCAACCAATGAGAATACAGGATATGCTTTGATGGGTGGCCAATCTCATTGTTGCTTTTGTCCCCCGAATTAACTATACAGCACACATTGTATTAGGGAGGCAATGAATATTAATGTTTCTGAATACTACAGTGAAAGGGGAATGCTGAACTGTTTGCTTCCATTATGCATCAAAGTTCCAAATGATCATTCTGAGTTCACAGACTTTTTCTAGGGTATTCGTTATCTTCATTCTCAGATTTTTACCCCATTTGAAAAATTAACTTGATTATGTTTGCTAATTAATCATTGATCAATCAATCAATCAATCAATCAACTGAAATTCAATACCACATAATCTTGATATATTATAGTGGGCCTCTTTCCACAGACACACTCTTCTCTGACTCTCTTTTAGATTTGCAGAGATTTTTCTTCAAGCTTTGAAACATATGCAAACTGCTGATATTATAATACCTACATAATAAAACACTGTATTATTTGCACAATCATGCACTTCACACTGTTAAAAGCACACTTGAGAATTAAAGTGAAAGCTAGCAGTGCTCAATGACTACCCTTGTAATAAAAGGTCATTTAGCTATGTTTGCTTGAACAGAGAGCAGTATGCCATTAATCCATGTTATGTTCCACATATTACATTCAACAGATAGCTACTTAGGAAGGTTGGTGCTACAGTTCAAATTAGGCTGCAGTCCTAAGAATGTTTGCAAGGAAGTTCTGCTAAACTCAGTGGGACTTCCTTCTGAGTTGCCACATTCAGCAATGTGATTGTTAAGTCATATACAGTATTTGTTATTCAAGTTCTGTTTGATCCTCTATGAAACCGTATCACGGGGGAAACATTTTTGCACTTACTTGCCTTTGTCCTTTGCTCAACTTTATATGGGGACATGCCATTTTTCTCCCACTCAACCATTTTAGGTCCCATTCCTAAACACATGTCCACACTGGCTTCAGATTGCAGTCTTAATAACATTGTGTCATTATGGATATTAATGTAGACTTGCTGTCTATAGAATATTTTCCACATGTGGGAGACAGCTGCCTTTAAAGGATAATTTGATGTAATAAAGGCCACATCAAGTCTGATCTTGCTGGCCTAGTGTAATTTCTAGGTCTTTAGAATGTGGCCTGTGCTCCAACAATTGACTAGGGAAAGACTATACTCAGGGACCCAAGACCTTGAAGCTCATCAAGTACTAACTTAGAGCAAGAACCACTTCAGTAAATCAGCTTGGACATGTTGCATCACAGAGGTCACCATAGGCTTATTAAAGCTTTACTTTAATGGCTGGCTACTGGAAGAAATCGTACTGCCTGTTTCTTTTCAGAAACTGTCTCTTTAGGGTCTGTAAGACCCCCCACTTTAAACTAAGTAGTTTGAAGGAATTGAGGTCATTTGGAAACCTTTGGTGAAATTATGTATTACATTCCTATTAATAACTCTATTCGTGCAAGACAGACTTAAGCAGGCACTAATGACTCCAAAAGCCATTTGAACAAGGGTTAATGTAAGTAGGGAAATGGCAGTGTTACAAATGTTATTCTAGGGAACTTTATAATGGGAGTTGAATGCAGAGAGTGACAGATTTAGGAATATATAAATCATGCAGAGCTCACTAATTCCTCTACCCTAGAGACTATTGTAAAAATAGCTTTATAACCTAGCTACTCGCTGCTTCCATTGCAGCTACAAATATGATGGCTTCTATCATGGCAGCCATTTAAAGAGAGATTAAATCAATGTGCCTCTTTTTTCCTTGCAGATTTGCCTGCACTTTGTTCTGTTATGTGCATCTTGTTGACACTGACATTGCCCCTGTAGATCTTGTAGTTCTGTCCTCCATACATGTCAATTTGGAGAGTGGATTTCAGATATTGCTGTGTTAACTTCTTATAGCTGCAGTGGTTCAGCACTTCCCTGCCTAGCCTGTAGGGAGCATCAGGGGTGGTCAAAGGCTGCAGCCTTTCATTAGCAGCCTGGCTTGGATATTCAATTTAGCAGTGTGGTAGTCTTGAGGTGTGTGAGTGAATAGGCCTATGCTGCCTCCCAGTTCAACCCCTGACTCTGTTTCCCTTTAAATTACACCTCTCCTCCTTTTTATAACTGTTGCAGCTTTCATTAGTTTCTCCAGTCCACCAAGATTACTCCACTAGAAGAAAAAGGGATCCACTAGGCATTTTCTAAAGAGAACATGGAACCATGCCACTTATGAGACATTGCATACCAGCTTTGAAACACAAACCTTGTTGTGAAGATTGTCTCTGGAGTTATCCTTACAAGCGACAATAGCAATGGTCCAGGCTTTCCACTTGACAGCATTTTGAAGTGAAAAGCAATAAATAAGCACCTGGAGCATCTCTTTTTGTGTTAATCAGACTCTGAGATTTCAAAACTGATTAATCTTCATTTTATGTCTTCCCTTCCTTCCAGGCTCTGTCAAAAATAACTATTCTTAAGAGCTTGGTAGTGGAATAAAGTACATTGACCGCAATATAAACTATGGTACGCATTCTAATGCAACGTCAAGTACTTCACCCTGCTCCTTGGTTTTGATTTAGATATCAAAGTACTTGCATCTGCCATTCAGTACTGAGCTAGATGAGTCAATGGTCTGACTGTGTGAGGCAGCTTCCTATGTTGCTGTGTTTTTATTGTTAAAGATCATATCACACACAAACACACACACACACACACACACACACACACACACACATTAATATATTATTTTAGTTATGTATCAAGAAAATACCATTGCTAGAATATGCAAAGCAACAGATTATGCTCCCATTTCATGCACAGTAATTGAGATTTTGATGGAAATATGGAGTACATGATTTGTCAAAGGGAATAAACATATTGTATTGTATAACAAGATTGGTTTTTACTGGCACCTTGCAGTCAGAAGGTGGTGCTGTTGATTAGCAGCAGCCGACAATACAATCTCTCTCCCCCTCTTTCTTTTTGTCCAGAGAAGAGATGATCAATTCGCTATCACTGCAGTCATTCTTTATTGAACTTAAAAGAAGCAGCCATCTGGAACTTATTCCAGTATTTGACTTCAGTTACTTTACCGCTTAACAGTGACCTACAGAGAGCTTTAACCATGTTATCCTTCCTTTTTTAATGTAAATCAGAGAAAACAGCCAGCAAAAATAAGCAGTGGTAAAGCAAGTGCATAATGTTATGTTTCAAGTATTAAGTGATACTAAATTCACGATCTGCTATGATATGTGTGTACAGTGGTACCTCAGGTTACAAACATCTCGGGTTACAAACACTTCGGGTTACAGACTCCACTAACCTAGAAGTAGTACCTCGGGTTAAGAACTTTGCCCCAGGACACAGGCGTAGGAAGGTCAGGTGGTACCCGGTGCGGAAAATTTCTTGTCACCCCCCATTGATTCCCCCCCCCTTTGCAAAAATAATTTTACATTATTTCATATTTTCTTACAAAGGAATAATAACAAGAAATAATAATAAAAAACTTTTATTTATATCCTGCCCTCCCTGGCTGAAGTCGGGCTCAGGGTGGCTAACATCAGATACATAACATTGGTATAAAATCAAACAATAATTAAATTACCTCCTAAAAACATCTCAAAATCAAATTAAAGTCTAATTAGATGGCTTTCCACAGGGTTATTGTTGGGAACAGTAAGTGCTCCACTGAACTGAAATTTCAGCCATCACGACATAGGAAAACAGCCAAGTAAACAGCCATTTTGGTGGAGGAGGGTAAAGATATTAACCGATATGCATGAAATTTCATATATAGCTATATAATCCCTAGTATAGTAAGATAATACCTTTGGAGCAGGCATTTTTTTTTAAAAAAAGTTTTTAATGAACCACCCTAGTAGGGCAGTAATTGTTCCTTGATAATTTGTCAGCCCCTCCATTATGGAACATGGGGCAGTCAGCCCCCTGCACCCCCCTTGCTACGCCCCTGCCCCAGGATGAGAACAGAAATCGCGCACCAGCAGCAGCAAGAGGCCCCATTACCGTGTTTTCCCCAAAATAAGACATACCCATAAAATAAGCCATAGCAGGATTTCTATGCATTTGCGCAATATAAGCCATACCCTGAAAATAAGCCACACCCCGAAAAAAGGCATAGTGATGCGGCGCCTCCTTTAAGACGGCCTGGATAGGTGTGGCTATGCAGCATACTGATGCGGAGCGGTTAAAATAAGACATCCCCCGATAATAAGCCATAGTATGTTTTCTTGAGGAAAAATAATAATAAGACAGTGTCTTATTTTCGGGGAAACACGGTAGCTTAAGTGGTACCTCAGGTTTCAGGTTAAGAACGAACCTCTAGAACAAATTAAGTTCGTAACCAGAGGTACCACTGTATGTGTGTGTGTGTGTGTGTGTGTGTGTGTGTCTCCAAAATCATTTTGCTAAGAAGGATGAACTTGGTGATGCTGTGATACATACAAGGGATGTGTCCTTCAGTAAGGGTTAGTTGGAACAGTTTGCTTCCAGCCTGCATCACTTTCATACACATTCAGTTATAATTCTGTTCTGTCCTTTTTGTAATAATAATAATAAAAAATCAGCACAAAATTCACTTTTAGAGATGTGTTGAAATATTCATTTTTGATTTTTCAAAGAACATAGCTTCTCTCAAAATACACACTTCCAGATGTATTTTATGTCAAAATATGAATTTTAAAATGCATTTTGATACCTTTTATTTTTGAGCCAAGGAATGTGTCACAACATTTGGTGAATTCTAAAATTGGATGCCTAGCTATGTATGTATTTAGTAAACTTCTATCCCACCTTTCAGTATCACGAAATCCACAGCAGATTCCAGGATATTAACAAAAGCCAATGCGCTGAGATTCTGATCTGCACATTAGTCAGTTCATATCAGAATTTGGGAAGAATGGCTAGGACAAGTTCCTTAAGCATCCCTACCTTCTGCTTTGGAAGAAATTTCAAAGAAATATTGACACACAGAGATGATAAAAGCCCCTAAGTGTACCAGATAAGAGGAGTGCAAGAATGTTTAGCAGATCATGATGAAACTGAGCTATTTGGCCAATTCATATGTGATTTAGGGATCTCTAAATTTCCACTTCTGAAAATTATTCAAATACATTAGGGAAGAACCCATGGCCACTTCAACCCCCACCAGCCCCAGTCAGATGAAGGCAGCTGCAGGCTCCTTATCTTTGCCATATATCAATTGTGCACTGTCTGGGGCTCATTGGAGTTGTGATTAAAGAACACCTGAATTACCACAGGCTCCCCCATTCTTATATAAATGTCCACAGTTGAACGTATTTGGCTGCTTACAGATTTTTACCATACAAACGTCAGTTATCTCTGATGGCGCCAATATGATAGGATGCCCTTGAGCAGATAACTTCCATTAATGGGAAAAGTAGTTCATAGTAACATGTCAACCAGTCCTTAAGGGGATCTTTGGGGCATAAACTCAGTGAGGGAACAGCCAGATGCTATCAACTTCCCGAGGTACCCTAGGAAACAGGGGGAGTCACTGCCACCATAGCAATGGCAGAAGACAGTTTGTGCCAATGGTAAAAGAAGCCTGCTGGTCTACATTTGAACAGAGCCTTAGAGTCAACCTTAGATCAGTGAAAAGTCAACTTGGATCAAAGCTCATTTTTTTTAACAATGCAGAGGTACAGGGTTGGAGGGAAGCTAGGCAACACTTGTAGAATCTGCCAAGTCAGGCGCATTGCTTTTTATTATACTACATGATAAAGCTGGCTTTGCATAGATAGCGTGGCCATTGAGGTCAATATGGATGTATGCCCCAGGCTCTTGGGCTGGGATATTGTTTAGGGTTTTCTGTTGGGTTGTTTCTGTTATTGATAATAACTTTTTGCATGCTTTTATCTTTATTTTATATCTTATTATAATGTATGTGGAAATGGTGCAACTTGGTTATGTATTTTTTGATGTTTTATTTGTTTATGACTACTTTGTTTCAGTTATGTATTTTTTTTTATTATGTGGCAAGAGGACTGACTGAGGAGGGGGCATAGCTCAGTGGAAGAGCACATGGTTCACAGCCCAAGTTACCAGCGACCGGTGTGAATCTGGCAGTTCTGTTAGTTGTTGGATTCATCTCTGGAGACTTGTTGCTTGCTTAATTTGTCCGTTTGTTATTTCCCTACTACAATATCATCTGCAGTGGGAATGAGTGCAGATTCACTCTGTTTCACTGACTCATAATGCTCGCTCACAAAGGAAAGCTTAGCGCCGCCCCACAGCTTCTCACACCCAGCCAGCTCTCACCTCCCAAATGGTATGGTGGCAAATTTCTAAGTCAGAAATTTGGTCCATCCAACTCAGCATTGTCTTCACCAGTGGTAGCCAACGTGAACCCCACCAGAATTAGTTAACCAGCATGGCCAATAATCAGGGATGATGTGAGTTATAGCCCAATAACATCGAGATATCTTGTTGGCTAACTCTGGTCTACACTGACTGGAAGTGGAATGTTTTTGAGCTCTGACTGGAGACATCAGGGATTGTACCTGGACGTTTTGTATGGATAGCTATGAGTCTTCCTTAGAGACATTTCTCTTAACTTCAGTGTTCTTTTTACATACCCCTTTGATCTAACAATCCTTTCCATGGGCTGTATGTTACAAGATAAACAAAAAGGAACAAATATATAAATTTTAATTTAATTTAATAAAATGCACAATGAAGCAAAAAAGACAAACCTTAAGCAAGTTGGCTACAATCTGGTATGGAAATGGATCAAGAAAATTACAGATGTGTCAGCTATATCACCTCCTGTCCCAGGTAAATCGGTGGAAATCATTATGTAAAATGATTTCAATAGACGTCTAACTCTCTGCTGGATTGTGGCCAATTATGGGGCAATATTTCTCATTGAATTGGGATGCATTCAAGTAATGTGTTTTAAGATTGGCTTTTTAGACAAGAATAGAGGAATGAATTACTGAGAGCTTTCCTTTTGGGAAAAGTGGCCAGATTCTGCTTTTTAGTTATAAAAGAGTTGTGTGTCAGGGAGATCTCCCCATTTGCCCCCAGATGCTTTGCTGGACACCTCTAGAGAGTAAAGATGAAAAATGGTGACATTTTAAGGCACTGCACATATCAGAGACCCTTCAGAGCAAATTACCAAATGTGAGACTGCTCCATCAGGAATCCTTTGAGACTGCTGTTATTTTTCAAAGTGCTTTAAAGTGCTTTCACAAAATAGGATCACCTTATATTTCTCTCCTCAACTACTTCTCAGCGCTCATTTCCACTTTTCCCTGTGACCCGTGTCTCTGCTTCTCAAATTGGCTTCAACATTACTGTGTGTGAGAGAGGGAGGGTGGAAGCAAGGGACAGGCAGAGAAAATGTTTATAACATGTTTAAACCGTTTCAAGTTTTTTTTTTTATGTGAATATAACATTGCACATGAATCCATGGTCAGCTTGTGCACATATGCAGACACACACACACACACACACACACAGCCAAAACCCACACATAAATGCATGGGTATATTGGCCCAATTTGTCAGGATAAAATAGTACAATGGGTTTTACTATGAGATTTCTGTGAACAGGACCATAGCTGTGTGTAGTCTTAAAGCAATATATGGCCAAAGGATTTTACTTGATATTCAGGTGATGTGTTTCCATGGGAGCTAATTGTTAGACAATTGCTTCCTGATACAGCACCACTCTGGCTAAGAAAAACTGGTTTTATCCAATTGACTAAATCCTACTGCCCTCCCCAACCCCCCCCCCAAAAAAAACTCCTAATATTTTGTTGGCCTTGACCTTAACTATTCAGCTAATGCTGGCATTGAATACCATCCTTAAGCTCAGAATAAAAAGACAAGTGGATCTTATAAGAACCAAAACACACATTTTCTCCACTATGCCATTGCAGAGTATAAAATAATATATCCATATAAAATTCAAAGCTCAAACCTGAAATTAACAACATTTCTTGCCCATCTAGGCTTCTTTGGCCTCAACAGATACTTTATCATACATCTTATACAGAAAAAACAAATAATTAATAATGTTGGTGTGAGACTTTGAATGGGAGGGGTTAAATATCTTCTCTTGCTCTAAATAATAATAATAATAATAATAATAATAATAATAATAATAATATCCTCTCTCCTTATCAAGTTGTCTCCAGACCCCTTGAAACGTGCTTCTCCCATTCAGGCTTTTTAAACAGGCCAACACATCACTTGAAATTCCCTTGGAGGTTTTTCAGATGCTCCAAAAGCTCAAGTTATTATTTTTTTGGTGTGTGTGTGTGTGTGTGTGTGTGTGTGTGTGTAAAGATAGGCTTGTATATCACTAATTCTAAAAGTAAATAAAACTTTTCCTGGTGCTTAGTGTGGAGAACTAGCCTCATGCCAGGTAGGGGTTAAGTGTTCTGACAGTTAGAACCCTCGGGGGCGGGCTTAGCCTGGGTATAAAACACCCCTCCCAGTGGGCAGTAAGGCAGTTGAAGCGTGGGCAGGAGGAGTTAAGTGCGGGGAGTTAGAGTTGGAGTTGAAGTGTGAGTCAAGAGATAGAGCTGGGAGTTTAGAGTCTTAGGTGGATGTTAGCAGAGAGGATAAAGAGATTGTGAAATGCGTTGTTATTGATATTTAGTTAACTATTAGAGGTATTAGGCCGGTAACATTTAGAGGTATTAGGCCGGTATAGGACAACTGTTATAAGCTTATTGAACAACCTTTTATTTATCAGCAACCACAAGCTTTGTACGCAATAAACATCTTTTTAGTTCACAATATCCTCGTCTGTGGTGAATGAAGTAAGCAGGATGTGTGTAAAGATAGGCTTGTATATCACTAATTCTAAAAGTAAATAAAACTTTTCCTGGTGCTTAGAACAAGCCTTTTTAAAATCACTCAGATACCCATATAGAAATCTACATTGACATAAAAGATCAGTTAGGAAATGTTTGACCAAGGCTATGATTCTGCACATAAAATCCATATAAAATCTCTCTCACACACACCAAGCATGACTGCCCAGAATTCTTCTTGGTCCCCCAGCTGTGTACAGATTGACCTGAATGTTATTACTTTGGTGCAAACATAGTTATATAAACACATAAATGTTCATGGCTCTTATCTGCCACCCATACTATTCAATCCACATAATTTCACATCAAAATTGATCTTTAAATGTGAAGTTAAATATATCAGTTTCAAAGTTCAGATTGCAAAATGTCACCATATTTCAAAGTCTGTTGGGAGAAAAATAGTTCAGATGTGGTACTGCTAAGCTCCATGACAGAAATAAAACTTCTTTCTTCTGTGCCAACAAAATTCGCAGGTCCAACTTGCATATACAAATGTTGGGGTGCTGCTTTTTGAAATAAGACATGCAAGCAGTTTCTGGAAAAGATCTGAAGATCTGAATCTCTGAAAATATTTTACATGCTCTGGTTAGTGCTGCAGAGTTACAGCTTGATTTGTGAAAACACACACACACACACACACACTCACTGGTAACTATCTAAACCACTTTGGAAGTCATGAGTAAGGAATGCAGTATAATCACTGAGATTGTTTCTAACAGAATTAATAAGCACTATATCATTCAGGCAACAAAATAAATGTGTTTACATGGACTTTTAAACCACCACATGTATATCTCAGTTGTTTGAAACCTGAAATATTCAGGTCACTTGCAATATGAAACTCTTATCTCCACAACCTGTCAATTGACAGAGAGCATCCTTGAGCTCTTGTCCATGAGGTGAGGAAACTGACATTTGCAGCTCACCATGGCAGCCATGGATCTCTCACCATCTATTGTGTGGAATTGTTTCGGGCAACATGTGAGAGTTGTGCCAGACGCAGATGATTATACGCCTGTTATCTGCAGACATGCCACCAAAAAGCACATTGTTATAGCACTTGATTATAGGTCTTGATGTTTTCCTTTCATGTACACCTTCTTTCCCAAACTGAGTTGTTCCTATGGTAGCTTCAGCTGTAACTTGACATCTATGACTATACTACCCCCAATACCCTCAAAGCATGAAGGTATGCATATCATTTTAAAATGGTTCACATTATTAAATACAAAACTCCTGTTAATATAAAGAATACTTACTTTCTCTTTACTTCAGTTATCTAGGAACCTAAGGATGGAGACACACCTGGGCAAAAACGGGCTTTTATATTTCCAGAGATGTGTTTGTGTGTTCAACCTGAAACCTCCATAGCAACTTAAAAGGCCTCATTGAAATGTCTGCTACTTCTTCCCATACTCCATCCTAAGACTCTCACCAGTTGCAAATACAAATGTGTACAGCACTAGCGAATTTCACCCCACCTAGCATGATGGGAGAGTTCTGGACACCCTGAAAGCTTGCACACTGTTTTGTGAATTTTTGATTGGCCTCCTACCTAAATATATTGCCCTAATATGGGTTTTTGGTTCAAAATTGGGAAAGGAGTACGACAAGGTTGTATATTGTCTCCCTGCTTATTTAACTTATATGCAGAATTCATCATGTGAAAGGCTGGACTGGATGAATCCCATGCTGGAATTAAGATTGCCGGAAGAAATATCAACAACCTCAGATACGCTGATGATACAACCTTGATGGCAGAAAGTGAGGAGGAATTCAAGAACCTTTTAATGAGGGTGAAAGAGGAGAGTGCAAAATATGGTCTGAAGCTCAACATCAAAAACAAACAAACAAAAAAACAAAAACTAAGATCATGGCCACTGGTCCCATCACCTTCTGGCAAATAGAAGGGGAAGAAATGGAGGCAGTGAGAGATTTTACTTTCTTGGGTTCCATGATCACTGCAGATGGTGACAGCAGTCACAAAATTAAAAGATGCCTGCTTCTTGGGAGAAAAGCAATGACAAACCTAGACAGCATCTTAAAAAGCAGAAACTGCATCTTGCTGACAAAGGTCCGTATAGTTAAAGCAATGGTTTTCCCAGCAGTGATGTATGGAAGTGAGAGCTGGAGCATAAAGTGATGGCCAAAGAATTGATGCTTTTGAATTATGGTGCTGGAGGAGACTCTTGAGAGTCCCATGGACTGCAAGAAGATCAAACCTATCCATTTTGAAGGAAATCAGCCCTGAGTACTCACTGGAAGGACTGATCCTGAAGCTGAGGCTCCAATACTTTGGCCACCTCATGAGAAGACTCCCTGGAAAAGACCCTGATGCTGGGAAAGATTGAGGGCACAAGGAGAAGGGGACGACAGAGAACGAGATGGTTGGACAGTCTTTTCGAAGCTACTAACTTGAATTTGACCAAACTGCAGGAGGCAGTGGAAGACAGGAGTGCCTGGCGTGCTCTGGTCCATGGGGTCACAAAGAGTCGGACATGACTAAACAACAAAACAACAAACAATATGGATTTTGAAACTAAATAGGGTTTCTCTCACCTTATTTGGCAACCATAATAGGCAGGAGCTGCACGGTTGCCCTCTTGACTGGGGACTTGTTGCCTCTTGCTGGAATAGTGTGGGTATCAGGAAATGACATTGGTGAGGTTGGGGCTGTGTTGGTGCACCAGTAGGAGTGTCAGATTGCTTCTGCTGGTGTGCCTGCACAGCCCTGCCCCATCCCAGTAAGCAGCAGCTGTTGGGAGGGTATAGTGTGGCATTGTTCCACTTCACAGGTTGCAACTGATCATAGGCTTTTTTCCTTGAACCTCCCTAACTGGTGTTTCTGACACATTGGAAATCAGTTGAACCCACTTGCAAGTGTGGTGCTCAAAGCTCAAGAATGCCTTCAAATTGCAAATAAAATTATTTACTCTAAGGTTTCAGATTGCCTTCTGGTTTATTATAGGTCAGCAGAGCACACAGTTCAGCCACTGTTGTTTCATTTTCTCCGTGAAACAGAAGTCATCTTCATGCCCAGGGGCACCAGGTGACTGGGGCCCCACAGGTAGTAGCCCATATTGTGCAATGACTGGATTTGTCTTCCTGGACGGTTCCCCTCAGTAACTTCTTCTTCTGCAAAGGCATCTATTTACGGCACCTCAGCTTAAGCACTCTTTCATGGTGAGTTACTTCCGTGTTTGCTGCTTGTGAAATAAATAGGAAATGTTTCAAGAGCCTGCATATTAATCTCCTTATTGCCTCTCTTTGAAGAGCAAATGAATATGCACTGCCAGGGACTTAATCTGGATGCAATATTTTCCCATGATAAATATCTCTTCCTTTTCTTGAGCCCTGCAAAAGCACTTTTGTCCTTTATTTGCCACTAATGCTTATGATAAAAAATTAAATTACCGTTCATCCTTCCCATCCTTTCAATAAGTTTCCCTCAGAGAATCCGTGCTGAAGAACAAACATTTAAACGGGACGCATAAGCTTTAGTTTTATACACAGCCCTGCTATATTATTCATTGCAATGCATTTTTAATGTCACAGAAAGTAAAGTAAAATATATTTTAATTTCTAGAGCTAGGCAGGCAAGTGATCCGAGGAATCATAAATTTACAAAGGCTGGAGAGAACTGTGTCAGGAGAAAAGAAAAGGCTGTACCCTCTGGTAACCCTAGAGTTTCTGAGAGAGATTCGTGAAAGCTCTTATTGGTCGGAATTCTCCAGAGACAGTCACCATGGCACATCGGCCCTGGAAACCTTTGACCTACACACATTCAATGTGTCTCAAATACCATTTTCTGCCACTGGAACAAAAAAGGTCAGGAAGAGTGAGATAATAAAAAAAAGCTGGAAACAAAAGCCCGGCTATTAACACAGTTGTTGTGATGAGATCATGGAGAAAGTTTTCCCTCCCACCAGTGGTACCCAACTCCAATTCAAAGAAAGAAAGCATTGTGAGGGGATGGGTTTTTTTTTGGCACATTTATTCATAAGCAAACTCGTTTTGAATAAATAATTGCTGTGATTTATAGAAGCATCTTTTCTGGCTTCTGAAAAACCTGCGTATTACATTATGAGAAGAGAGAGTGCACAACAGCCTTTTGCTAAGGAATTGTCAAGACTAATGATTTCCTTTGTATGGTATTCTCTTGGAATTCAGCAATTTAACTTCAATCCACAAGCTTCACAACATCTAGCGAAGAATTGATTTACAAACCTCTCTGAACACAAGATTGCAGATTAAACCTTATGGACATTGTGTGCTTCAAACGTGTGCACACCTTTCATGCTCTGGAATAAGGGAAGAGCATAATTATTTGATGTGAGCAAAAGACCGTACAGAATTTCTTGCCTTTGTTCGGCAATTCATGCTAAATGGTTCTAACAAATGTAATTTTTCAGAATGTATTGCAAATTGGGAGAAAGGGGGACATTCAAATAAGAACATTCAAAGAAAATTACACTAAGTAGCCTGATAGCAACGATATCAGAGGCAAGAGTTATACCAGCAAAATATGACAACAAGGACATCTGATAAGGACAGCTGTCCACCTCATTGTGGAAGAAAAATTCTGAGCCATTTTACCTTTAGCTACTGTAAAAGGATAGAAGATTACTTAGTCTGCATAAGTTATGCTCCATTGAAGCCTAAACCTTTTAATATTTCAATTTGATGATAAAAGGAGAGAAGTATGGGTAAGGGTGGATTCACAGAATAGCTTTTAACGCATAGCATTTTTGGCAGACATTTCACAATGGACCCAGTTTTAGGAATGAACTCAATCCTTTTCAGTGAAAGTAAGCTCCTCCTTTTCTCAAAAATCAGAGAAGAGAGTGGAAGGACTATAGATTGAATGTCTTTCTCTGAGAACCATCTCCACCCCTAAGAACATTCAGCAATACCACTCTTGGACCTTTAGACCCAGAGAACTATCAGGAGCAAGTAGTAGGTGGAAGACACACACAAGAAGGGATCAATAAGTGTAATCATTCAATACAGAAAAGGGGGAAATACACCACCCTGAATTGATTAGGTTTTATTCCCAACATTTTTTAATTAGTGATGTTTTTCCCCAATGGAAAAAGTTCTTTTGGGAGGGTGTGGTGTGGCAGTGCCAGCCAGTATACAAAAGTGGACCAGGAGCTCTGTTCATTGCCACCATTGGGCAGCAGCTACGGGGGGTAGGCCAGAGGTTGCACCTAGGTGCACATGCACCGAGTTAGTGACACCATCCCCACTCCCAACATATGTGTGGTGTAGGTCAATACAAGCAGGTGGTCTGGGAGCTCCATTTGGCACCACTAATCAAAAAACAGCAAGGGGAGTTGGTGCCAGCAGGGGACCAACTAATGGCAGCTTGTCCAGACTCTCACTCCTCTCCATGAAATAAAAACTGGAGCTGTCAATATGCCTTGCAACAATCTTGTTGGACAATACATTATTACGACCATCTCCATTTTGCAAGCGGAGTGTGGTAGTGAGTGAGCTTGAAAGGTGGCTTTCATAAGTCCACCTGGTAAGTTCATGGGAAAGTTATGATCTGAACTGCGGATTCTCTGCTTCACAGTTCAATCTCTTAGCCAGTAGCTATGTGTATCATACAATAGGAGTTAGTCTGCCCCCAGCCCCTGGATTTTGTTCCTCATGAGCAATGAGAACAAATGCCTGTTCAACTGTGTTCATCCATTTCCCCCCTTTTTCATTTATTTCTATGACCCCAAACTCCTACAAAACTCTCATTTGATATGCTTTATTCTACTCATTGGATGAACTTAGACAGAGCAAACAGCTGATAATGCTTAACCTGGCCATTGTTAAATCTGAAATGCAGCCAGAGTCAACTTGACCCAGGCAAGAGTCGTAACATGGAAAATAGCCAAGGGACAGTGTAGATACAGTGTCCCAATCACAGTAGTGCCTTCCTTACTCTGAGGAAACCTTAGCTGACAAGAATTCTTCCTTGCAAAAACTCCCTGGATGATGTAGGTGTCAGCTTGCAAACTACGCAGCTTGACACAGAGGGCAACTTTGCACGTACGGAGCCCTGTTCTTCCTCCCCTTTTCTCCTTTCCAACTGCACAAAATATTGCTGCATTCAGTGAAAGCACATTATTATGATGCCACCTGAAGCATTAGATTTAGCAGCTTAAGGTCCAACCACGAGCCGAATTACACACAAAACAAGTAAGCCAGATTAAAAATACTAAGCACACATTGAACCATTGCAAATTTATCAGCGTGGTTAAAAAACAAACAAACCCCAACACATTTTCACTGTCAAACAACTTGCACACGGGCAATACCATTCCGCGCCAGTGGCATATCATAATATTTTACTCTTGTACCGCTTCACTTATCTGAAAGACGCACACCCACAAGGCTTTTGAATGAATGCCATTTCTCCCCATTTCAAGCTCATATTCTTTAAAAATTACAAATATTACTGCGAAACCTTCAACATTATTTCCACAATGCATGTACTATACTTACCCTATAGCAACTGCTGAGTTGAAGTAAAAATAAATAAAAATAAATCTGCCTGTATGAGTCTCTGTTACCTGGTCTCTCAAGGCTATATCCTTCCATTAATATGTAAGGACAGGTCTTGATGACTTTAGGGAAACATAAAACCACTGTAAATAAGGGTGTTGTGGTTGTTGTTTTTTGTTTGTTTTTTAGTTCCCCCCACTATAATACACCACTCTACATTATTCCCTTTGGTCACTCCATCTCAAAGGTGATGTTTGTGTTGACTAGGAAAAACCTCCGTATTGCAGTGGTTTGTGACATTTCCCTTACATTTCTGGGGGAAACACTACTTAATGTTTGAACCCTGCTTATAGAAAAGTAACAGTTGTATTACAATCCTGATAATGGAACAGAAGTGGATAGTCAGGTGGGGCTGCAAGGAGCTTTGTGAGAGCTGACAATCAGCTGATTGTTGGCACTTGGCTGACTGGTTTTGATTTCAAGTGGTTTTATTTCAAGCTATGCAGGCAAAAAAACAAAACAAACAAAAAACACAAAAAGGTGGCAACTCTGCAAAGTTGGGGAAGATATCAGTCTGACGCTCTGGCACATACAGTCCACCACTCTGATTTGCAGCATGGCACAGTTTTTATTGTAATTACTGGTTTGTTACGTATAACACAGATTAGATAGTTTTAAATCTACCAATGTTTGTTTTTTAATGATGCTTTTTTCTATTTTTTGTAATTATTGTTTTTCTCTGTTAAATAATAATAATAATAATAATAATAATAATAATAATAATAATAATAATAGGGTTGTTAATGCTGTCAGCCCCTCTACCTTTGCTCAGGTCATATATATGTGTAAGTAAGTAAGTAAGTAAGTAAGTAAGTAAGTAAGTAAGTAAGTAAATAAAATAATTTATTATTTGTACTATTCACATCTGACTGGGTTGCCCCAGCCAACCTTGGCGGCTTTCAACATATATAAAACATAATAAAACCTTAAGCCTTATAAGGCGTCTCTATACAGGGCTGACTTCAGGTGCTTCTTAAAGTTACATAGTTACTTATCTCTTTGACATCTGATGGGAGGACATTCCACAGGGTGGGCGCCACTATTGAAAAGGCCCTCTGTCTATATATCCAAAAAACATTACAGTTTCCGCAGATCTTAATCCAAGGGAAACCAAACCCTGGGTAAGTACTTGGTACCCCTGGAATCCCTCACCACTCAGAGTTTGGAGTGGCATGTAACAATATATTTGAAAGTAAAACTAGA